>NC_086245.2:31900786-32588286 GCF_036321145.2 Pelmatolapia mariae | reverse complement strand
TGTCCAAATACAAGCTCTGCAGGACTAAAGCCTAGGGACTCTTGCACTGCTTCACGAGCAGCGAACAATAAGAATGGGATACCCTCATCCCACTTCTTTCCAGTCTCCAGACAGTATTTGCGGAGCATGGACTTTAATGTCTGGTGAAATCTTTCAAGTGCTCCCTGACTTTCAGGATGGTAGGGGCTTGATGTAATGTGTTCCACTCCTAATGCCTTCAAGGCCTGAGCAAAGGTCCTAGACTTAAAGTTGGTTCCCTGATCAGTCTGGACTACCTTTGGAAGACCAAACACAGAGAAAAACCCGACCAGAGCTTTACTGATGACAGGAGCGGTGATTCTTCGCAGGGGCACTGCTTCAGGAAACCTAGTACAAGCACACATCATTGTTAGAATGTATTGGTGCCCAGACTTTGATTTTGGTAAAGGTCCTACACAGTCAACAACAACCCTGCTAAATGGTTCACCCATCACTGGAATTGGTGACAGGGGTGCAGGTGGGATAACTTGATTTGGCTTGCCCACAATTTGGCAAACGTGGCAGGCACGACAGTAACGTACAACATCAGACTTGAGTCCTGGCCAAAAAAAATGTTTGAGGACCTTATGATACGTTTTATTTATGCCAAGGTGTCCGGAAAGTGGGTGGTCATGTGCTAACGCTAGGACTTGCAAGCGAAATACCTTTGGCACAACAACTTGATAAACTGTATGCCAGTCATCTAAGTTTTCACCAGCCCAGCGACGTAGAAGGAGGCCTTCATCAACAATGTACGCCACCTTCTTTACCTTAGCTTCCTCCTGGGTAAGTGCAGAAGAACGGCATTTCAGAAGAGAGTCATCTTCATGCTGTGCAACAATAAATTCCTCTCTAGAAGAGGGCAGTTTTATGTCTGCATTAGGAAGAGAAAACATCTCTCTGGACTGATCATTAAGCATAGCTTCTGGTCTAACACTATCAGGTCCTTCTTCCATAATGAGGAAAGAGTCAGACAAATCAAAGTCAGTCTTCTTGGATTGAGATCTAGTTACCACACAAGCAGGAAAAATGTTAGCATTTTCTTGCTGTTTAACTTCTAAGCCAATTTCAGGCTTATCCAGCATCTCAGGGACAGGCATCACTTTTCCACCCGCTAAATCATTCCCGAGGATGAAATCAACCCCTTTTATAGGCAGCGAGGGGAGGACAGCGACCTTACCAACTCCACTGAAAACAGAGGAAGTGATATGAACATTGTGCAAAGGTGCAGACACAAAAGTCATTCCGATACCCTGGACCACAACACTTGACTGACAAGATGACTCAACAGACAAAGGCAAAATACCCTCTCGAATGATAGACTGCGAACCACCCGTGTCTCTCAGCACTGTTACAGACTGGTCATCAACAGTATCACCTGTTAAAGAAACACAACCCTGTGTGATAAAAGGTTTGAAACAAGGATCTATTTCACTCTGAGATGTTTGGTTCCTGGGAGGCGACATGTTTTTAATCAAACCCACGCCCTTGGGTTGTGGTGGTGTAGTCTTATTTTTTAGTGCAAGGCAATCAGCAATGACATGACCCTTCTTGTGGCAATAGAAGCATTCACGTACCTCACGAAAGAGAAATGGTTGCTTAGCTGTGGCTTCAGGCTGACCACGATCAGGCTTTGGTGAGCGTGTGATCAACACTTTATCTGAACAAGGGGATGATGCAAACACATTTTTGGGAGTCAAAGTGAACTCATCAGCCAAAATGGCTGCTTTTGACAGCGAGGCAACCTTTTGCTCATTTAAAAACATTACAAGCTTCTCTGGTAATAGATTCTTAAAATCTTCCAACAGGACTAACTGACGAAGCTCTTCAAAGTCTCTCTTCACTTCACTTGCTGTGCACCATTTGTCAAAAAGAACTGCCTTCTCACGTGCAAACTCTACATATGTTTGACCGTTAGACTTCTTGTGATTCCTGAACTTTTGTCGGTAGGCCTCAGGAACAAGCTCATAAGCACGAAGGATGGACTCTTTCAGTACATCGTATTTCATGCTGTTTTCGATAGAGAGAGATGACACAACCTCCTGTGCTTTGCCCATTAGTTTGCATTGCAGTAGCACAGCCCACATTTCTTTTGGCCATTCTAATGCTGTTGCAATCCTTTCAAAAGCATTAAAGTAGGAATCAACTTCTGTCTCTCTAAATGTTGGCACCAAAGCAATATTTTTGCGCACATCAAACCTACAGGTGCTGCCAGAGGAATGTAAAGGATCTGAAGTAGCCGGTGAGCTGGGAGAAGACTGGCTTTGTGTAAGTCTCATAGCTTCCACTTCTAGCTGTTTTAACTTTACCTCCTTCTCAGCTTCAATTTCCAGCTGACGTATCCGAAGTTTGAGGTCGAACTCGGCTTTGCGTGTTTGCTCCCTTTCCTCTGCCTCCAGCCGAAGGCGAGCTAGACGCACCTTAAGTCTAGCATGTCCGTTTGATCCACTGAAGTCTGGGGACAGAGGGTCGAAACGAGGTAGAGAGGGAGGCACCTTAGGCCCCACCTGGACTTTGGGGGGAGTAGCTATAGCACCAACATCCTCCTTCAGAGGTTGGACACCTTGCTCAACAGAAGGAATGTTACCCTCACATACATCAGAACCAGTCAAGACTTTCAACTCAACTAAACGTTGTAAGATAATGCCCTTAATTTCTTTTTTCGTACTATATTTCTTTACTGGAATATCAAAGTGTGCCGCAACACTCAACAAGTCATCTTTACGACATAACTCAAACTTCTCAAGACTCGGAGCACGAATGAAATCTTCTAAGTCGAAATCCATACTTAAATACAAGGCAGTAACATTGTACCAAGCACCAGAGTTGTCTATAGCGCCGGAAAATAGATCCCGGACGAGCCCCCACTTGTGTTACGTCCCCCCCGAGGGCAGGAGGGAAAAACACAGCAACTCCGGAAACACGGTAAAGGTGTTAAGAAAAAGATTTAATGGCAGCGCTCTCACAAGATAAATAACCCAAAGTCAAACAACAAATGTGGGGGAGAAAGGGACAGTTAGGTTGTGCCAAAGCAAATACCAAAAAGACAAAACCAAAACATAGCTGAGCTACTATCCTAGAAAAAACAAAAACAGAAAGTCCCTAAACCACAACTCAAAACAAGCTCAAAATTACATGGGTGGCACCAACCTACTTACCTAGTGTTTCTAACAAAGAGTCTCTACGTGAGTAAGTGTATGGGGTCCCCAAACTTACCTAGTCCACTTTTACTCCCACCACAACCATCAAACAAAAGAAACACAGCAGAGGAGCTTTCCACATGAGCCAAACAATTCAAAAGAGGGAAGAGAGAGCCGCGCCCAGCCACAGGTGAGTCTCCTTATCAAGGTGTGCACTCCTTGTTTGTCCAATCAGGGTCTCCCTCCTCTAATTAGTTGGACATCCCCAGATTGACATCAGCCTGCAGTCTGTGACCTAAGGGAAAGGCAAAAAAAGGAGAGGGAAAGAAAACATGCAGCCTGCAGACACGTAACACTGGTGTGATAAACCCCAGCCTCTATGGATCTTGTACTCAGAGCTTGTTCTTGTGCTGCCATGATTAGTGCCTCTGTGCTGTCTTTCAGTCCAGCTTTGTCCAGCCACGGGTAGGATTTCTGGATATCAGCCACCTCCTCTATCTGCTGGTGGTACATACCGTGCAGGGGCCTGTCCTTCCATGATGGTTCCTCGCCTTCCTCCTCTTTCTTGGGTTTCTGCTGCCTGAGGTATTCACTGAGCACGCTGTCAGTTGGGGCCATCTTCGTGATGTATTCGTGGATGTTCGTTGTCTCATCCTGGACTGTGGTGCTGACACTCACCAGTCCCCGGCCTCCTTCCTTCCGCTTAGCGTACAGCCTCAGGGTGCTGGACTTGGGGTGAAACCTTCCATGCATGGTCAGGAGCTTTCTTGTCTTTATGTCAGTGGCTGCTATCTCCTCCTTTGGTCAACTTATTATACCAGCTGGGTACCTGATCACGGGCAGGGCGTAGGTGTTGATGGCCCAGATCTTGTTCTTACCGTTCAGCTGACTCCTCAGGACTTGCCTGACCCTCTGCAGGTACTTGGTGGTTGCAGCTTTCCTAGCGGCCTCTTCATGGTTCCCATTTGCCTGCGGGATCCCCAGGTACTTGTAAGTGTCCTCTATGTCTGCAATGTTGCCTTCTGGTAGCTCGATCCCCTCAGTTCTGACTACCTTCCCTCTCTTTGTTACCATCCGACTACACTTCTCCAGTCCGAATGACATCCCGATGTCATTGCTGTATAGCCTGGTAGTGTGGATCAGTGAATCGATGTCTCGTTCACTCTTGGCATACAGCTTGATGTCATCCATGTACAGGAGGTGGCTGACAACCGCTCCGTTTCGTAGTCGGTATCCGTAGCCAGTCTTGTTAATCATCATTAACAGTCTTGTTAATGATCTCACTGAGGGGGTTCAGGCCTATGCAGAACAGCAGTGGGGACAGAGCATCTCCTTGGTAGATCCCGCACTTGATGGCAAACCTTCTGGAGGAAACCTGGTCTTGTTAGGAGAGACGGCATCCATCCCACTTTGGATGGAGCAGCTCTCATTTCTAGAAATATGGACCAATTTATTAAACCCCCCAAAATATGACTATCCAGAGTTGGGACCAGGATGCAGAGTTGCAGTCTTACACGCCTCTCTGCAGCTTCTCTCCTCCTGCTACCCCCCCAAAAACCCATCTCCATTGAGACTGTGTCAGCTCCCAAAAAGACAAAAAACAAACCAAAAACCAGCAATAAAAAACTTAAACATAAAAAATCAAAAAGAAAGAACAATACAGAATCCACATCTGAACCAAAGAGTAAAACAGTGAAATGTGGATTATTAAATATTAGGTCTCTCTCCTCCAAGTCTCTGTTAGTACATGACTTAATAATTGACCAACAAATCGATTTACTCTGCCTTACTGAAACCTGGTTGCAGCAGGATGATTATGTTAGTTTAAATGAATCAACACCCCCGAGTCATTCTAACTACCAGAAACCTCGAAGCACAGGCTGAGGGGGCGGTGTGGCAGCAATTTTTCACACCAGTCTATTAATTAACGAAAGACCAAGACAGACTTTTAATTTATTTGAAAGCCTGATGCTTAGCCTTGTCCAACCCAGCTGTAAAACTCAGAAATCAGTCTTACTTGTTATCATCTATCGTCCACCTGGGCCTTACACAGAGTTTCTCTCTGATTTCTCAGACTTTTTATCTGATTTAGTGCTCAGCTCTGATAAAATAATTATTGTGGGTGATTTTAACATCCATGTAGATGCTAAAAATGACAGCCTCAACATTGCATTTAATCTGTTATTAGACTCAATTGGCTTCTCTCAAAATGTAAAAGAACCCACCCACCACTTTAATCACACTCTAGATCTTGTTTTAACATATGGCATAGAAACTGAACATTTAACAGTGTTTCCTGAAAACCCTCTGCTGTCTGATCATTTCCTGATAACATTTACATTTACAATGATTGATTACACAGCAATGGAGAGTAGACTTTATCACAGTAGATGTCTTTCTGAAAGTGCTGTAACTAAGTTTAAGAATATAATCCACCCACTGTTATCATCTTCAATGCCCTGTACCAACATAGAGCAGGGCAGCTATCTGAACGCTACTCCAACAGAGGTCGATTATCTTGTTAATAATTTTACCTCCTCACTACGTACGACTCTGGATACTGTAGCTCCAGTGAAAACTAAGGCCTCAAATCCGAAGTCCCTGACTCCGTGGTATAATTCTCAAACACGTAGCCTAAAGCAGATAACTCGTAAGCTGGAGAGGAAATGGCGTGTCACATATTTAGAGGATCATCATTTAGCCTGGAGAAATAGTTTGCTGCTTTATAAGAAAGCCCTCCGCAAAGCCAGAACATCTTACTATTCGTCACTGATTGAAGAAAATAAGAACAACCCCAGGTTTCTCTTCAGCACTGTAGCCAGGCTGACAAAAAGTCAGAGCTCTACTGAGCCAACCATCCCTTTAACGTTAACTAGTAATGACTTCATGAACTTCTTCAGAAATAAAATTTTTATCATTAGAGAAAAAATTACCAATAATCATCCCACAGATGTAATATTATCTACAGCTACTTTTAGTACCATTGATGTTAAGTTAGACTCTTTTTCTCCAATCGATCTTTCTGAGTTAACTTCAATAATTAATTCCTCCAAACCATCAACGTGTCTTTTAGACCCCATTCCTACAACACTGCTTAAAGAAGTCCTGCCATTAATTAATTCTTCAATCTTAAATATAATCAACCTATCTCTAATAATCGGCTATGTACCACAGGCCTTCAAGGTGGCTGTAGTTAAACCCTTACTTAAAAAGCAATCTCTAGACCCAGCTGTCTTAGCTAATTATAGGCCAATCTCCAACCTTCCTTTCATATCAAAAATCCTTGAAAGAGTAGTTGTCAAACAGCTAACAGATCATCTGCAGAGGAATGGCTTATTTGAAGAGTTTCAGTCAGGTTTCAGAGCTCATCACAGCACAGAAACAGCTTTAGTGAAGGTTACAAATGATCTTCTTGTGGCCTCTGACAGTGGACTCATCTCTGTGCTTGTCCTGCTAGACCTTAGTGCAGCGTTCGATACTGTTGATCATAATATCCTATTAGAGCGATTGGAACATGCTGTAGGTATTACAGGTACTGCGCTGCAGTGGTTTGTATCATATCTATCTAATAGACTCCAATTTGTTCAAGTAAATGAAGAGTCCTCTTCACACACTAAGGTCTATTATGGTGTTCCTCAGGGTTCAGTGCTAGGACCAATTCTATTTACATTATACATGCTTCCCCTAGGCAGCATCATTAGAAGACATAGCATAAATTTTCACTGCTATGCAGATGATACACAGCTCTATCTATCCATGAAGCCAGGTAACACACACCAATTAGTTAAACTGCAGGAATGTCTTAAAGACATAAAGACCTGGATGGCCGCTAACTTTCTGCTTCTTAATTCAGATAAAACTGAGGTTATTGTACTCGGCCCTGAAAATCTTAGAAATATGGTATCTAACCAGATTCTTACTCTGGATGGCATTACCTTGGCCTCCAGTAACACTGTGAGGAACCTTGGAGTCATTTTTGACCAGGACATGTCCTTCAAGGCACATATTAAACAAATATGTAAGACTGCTTTCTTCCATTTGCGCAACATCTCTAAAATTAGAAATATCCTGTCTCAGAGTGATGCTGAAAAACTAGTTCATGCCTTCATTACTTCCAGGCTGGACTACTGTAATTCTTTATTATCAGGATGTCCTAAAAACTCGCTGAAAAGTCTTCAGCTAATCCAAAATGCTGCAGCAAGAGTACTGACAGGGACTAGGAAGAGAGAGCATATTTCTCCTGTTTTGGCTTCCCTTCATTGGCTTCCTGTTAAATCCAGAATTGAATTCAAAATCCTGCTCCTCACTTACAAGGTCTTAAATAATCAGGCCCCATCTTATCTTAATGACCTTGTAGTACCATATCACCCTATTAGAGCACTTCGCTCTCGCTCTGCAGGCCTACTTGTTGTCCCTAGGGTATTTAAAAGTAGAATGGGAGGGAGAGCCTTCAGTTTTCAGGCCCCTCTTCTGTGGAACCAGCTTCCAGTTTGGATTCGGGAGACAGACACTATCTCTACTTTCAAGATTAGGCTTAAAACTTTCCTTTTTGCTAAAGCATATAGTTAGGGCTGGACCAGGTGACCCTGAATCCTCCCTTAGTTATGCTGCAATAGACGTAGGCTGCCGGGGATTCCCATGATGCATCGAGTTTTTCCTTTCCAGTCACCTTCTCACTCACTATGTGTTAATAGACCTCTCTGCATCGAATCATATCTGTTATTAATCTCTGTCTCTCTTCCACAGCATGTCTTTATCCTGTTTTCCTTCTTTCACCCCAACCGGTCGCAGCAGATGGCCGCCCCTCCCTGAGCCTGGTTCTGCCGGAGGTTTCTTCCTGTTAAAAGGGAGTTTTTCCTTCCCACTGTCGCCAAAGTGCTTGCTCATAGGGGGTCATATGATATGATTGTTGGGTTTTTCTCTGTATTTAATATTGTGCTATCTACTGTACAATATAAAGCGCCTTGAGGCGACTTTTGTTGTGATTTGGCGCTATATAAATAAAATTGAATTGAATTGAATTGAATTGTGCTATGGACTTGGAGTTGGCCTCTAGTGTTGTACGCCACATCCCCATTGAGTTCCTGATGAAGGCTCTTAGG
Organism: Pelmatolapia mariae; assembly: GCF_036321145.2. NCBI lineage: Eukaryota > Metazoa > Chordata > Actinopteri > Cichliformes > Cichlidae > Pelmatolapia > Pelmatolapia mariae. The sequence continues at coordinate 32,580,026 of NC_086245.2, read as the reverse complement.
GTCCTGTTGATCTTGTACAATTCTAGGCATTCCATTATCCAGCTGTGGGGCATTGAGTCATAGGCCTTCTTGTAATCAATCCAGGCTGTGCACAGGTCTGGTCAGTCTCTTATAGCAGCTGGATAGCGTAGTGGTTAGACTACACGCCTTTGGAGCAGAGGATCGCAAGTTTGATTCCCGCCTGGGGCGTCTGTATCCAGTAAGGGTCCTAAGGCTAGACCCCCTATGCTAAGCGAGCCTACCGCAGACATGAGCGAGACACATAAATATGAAGGCATGCCGGCTCGGACGTCGCCCTGATCAACAAGGTCCGCGTCAGGTGTTGAGGAACCAGGGCACCCTGACGACAAGTGGGCTACTGGAACAAGAAGGCATCGGTGGGCAAGAGACGAAAACAGGGCGTTGTTGGAATGCTACTATGCAAGTAACCCTGGCGGAAGGGGTTACATGAATAGGATGAGGGACCTATGGACCTATGGATATATATATATATATATATATTGTTAAGGGTTGAAAAGGGTGAAAAGCCTGACCAAGCTGCATCATCTGCCTCATTCAGCCATGGGCATCTTGAAGGATTCTGAAATTGCACTTCACTTTATTGGAATAAACTGTTTGAGATTTGAGATCTTGGAAATGATTGAGCATTAACTTTGACTATTAAAGTGATAAAGGAACCCTCAATAAATATTATTAATTTATGTTACTTTCTGTATTCACATGAAAGTCTGAGGGACTAAAAACACTTCTAAGATCAGTCAATCTTCAGCACAGTTTTGGTACATAGCCAGCACAACTATTATTGGGTATATCATGCAATAGCAAAACTGCCCATCCATCCATCCATCATCTTCTGCTTATCCAGGGCAAAGTCATGGGGGCAGCAGCCTTAGCAAAGAAGCCCAGACCTCCCTCTCACCAGACACCTCCTCCAGCATCTCTGGGGGAACACCAAGGCATTCCCAGACCGGCCAAGAGATATAATCTCTCCTCCTCCCGGTGGGACATGCCTGGAACACCTCACCAAGCAGGCATCCTCAGGCATCCACCCTTACCCTCAACCCCCTCACCTGACACGGCCAGGTAAGGGGGTTCTTGGGGCTGGCTGGTTAATACCACTGTTTCATCTTGAACTTGGCAGACCTGACCAGCCCCTTGACCAATCTCACCTGGAAAGGTGCCCTAGATCTGGTACGGTGGATAGAGCAGTGTCAGCTAGTGTTTGTGCAGGTGAAGAAGGACCTCTGTGGTGAACCCCTGTGACACATGCCAATCTTTTCCCTCTCTTTTATCCTGAAGACTGATGCCTCAAAGAGGGCTGAGGAGCTTGTCCCATCAGGTGGGGTCAACTGACCCGTGGTGTACATAAGCTGGAAACCATCCGAATGTGAGACCCGCCACAGGGAGTTTACTCCCATTGCTATTAGCTTCTGGGATGCCCTTCACTAAAGGCTTACATTGGGGGTAGGCTAGGCCAGGCAGGAAAAGCCTGGGTGATGGGGGTATCTGGTGGTGTGTGGTTTGTGACTCAGATGCAGGGGAAGGGTGAAGCAGTGGGTTCAGGGTGTGGTGTTGGTGGAGGTTGTTTGACACAGTACTCATCTTCTAATCACACCTCCCCTATTTCAGTAGGACACTGGGACCTGAAGGAGAAACAGAAGGTGTCCCAATTCAGCTGCTGCATCCTTCAAAGGCCATATTTGATGGCCAGTTACGTCACAGTGAGGCAACGAGGCCCACAAATGTGTGGAATTTATAAAATTAGGAGCTGGTTAAAGTGATATCTGTTTTTATTTCCAGCCATTTTCCATTGTGGAGGATAAAAGTTGTCCAGGCCTGTGTGTGTTCTCTCTGGTAGTAGTGAATCCATAAAAATAAGTTTTTTATGAAAAGACTGAACAAAAAACTGCTCCCTTGAAAAAGACTAAATTTACAGTTTAGTTTTGAATATTACAAAAAAGAAACTATATACAAAGTGTCTTTGAATGGCAGATTTTCAGAAATGTCTGCATGTAGCACACAGCTATGGCTCAGAGTGTCTTAATGAGTCTCACAGGTCTAAGTGTGCACTTGTAGCCATTTATAATTCTTAGCTTGTTTCATCTGCTGCTCACCACAAACAAGCACAAGCAGAAACTTTGGACTTTTAACTGTACTGTAAAGTTTTACAGCTTTTTCTACTGATTAAAAACCTCCCTTATGACCATTCATACTACACAAAGTAATTAAGTAATAAACAATCAAATGACAGAGAAACATTTTTTTGAAAACTGTCTTTCACTTTCTACTATGGAAAGGTTTTGATGAGCAATGAGCTGCAAGAACTTTTTCTGTAATCTTACACATTTATTTCTAACAATTCAAGTCCAAAGTTTCATGCTGATAGAGTTCTTTCTTTGTCACAACAGCTTTTTCTTTATCATATAGAAAAACAGGGAAATATGTAACTTCTTTCCACTGACAGAAAAGAGTTTCACTGGTCCAGCCCATGTAAGATCAATGTTTCTGTATGTGGCCCATGATATAAAATAAGTTTGACACCCCTGTCTTACGGAGTGTGTCTGCTCCTAAAAACCAAACCAAAAATAACCACCAAAAATTTAAACATTAAAAAAAATAAAGAACAATATAGTATCCACAACTGCACTAAAGAGTAAAACAGTGAAATGGGAATTATTAAACATTAGGTCTCTCTCTTTTAAGTAGTAGTACATGAATTAATAATTGATAAACAAACTGATTTACTCTGCCTTACAGAAACCTGTTTACAACAGGATGATTATGTTAGTTTACATGAAACAATGGCTGAGTCATACTAATTGTCAGAGTACTCGAAGCACAGACCGAGAAGGGTGTGTGGCAGCATCAAATCCAACAGTGGAGAACAGATTTATAGTCTGTCACATTAATATAGTGGCAGCCATCCTGTTCAAGCCATGTTTAGTGTGATATGAATCAAATCCTACTATTCAATAAATATATCAATAAATATGTTCTTTGGAATGTCCACTGGCATTTTTACGTGTGCTACTGGAAAGCACACAACCCTCCCATGAAATGCTTGTAAAATCCATCCATCCATCCAGGTTGCTAGACTGTCACAGTCTCACAGACAACCAATCACCAGTTAACTTAACGCCAGTAATTGTGAACCCGGAGTACCGGGAGAGAACCCACCCAGACACCAGGACCACACACACACACATATATATATATACATAAAATACAGGATCACAGAAATGAAATGAAATGAGATGAATACCACGGAATGTACGTGAAGTGCAGTTGCAGTCTAGCAGTGTGAGCAGTGTGACAGTTCAACTGTTAAGGAGGGAGATGGCGAGGGGAAAGAAACTGTTCCTATGTCAGGTGGTCCGGGTCTTAAGGCTTCTATACCGTCTGCCAGAGGGCAGCAGGTCAAAAAGTCTGTGTCCAGGGTGTGAGAGATCTGTGATGATTTTCCCTGCCCGTTTCCTGGTTCTTGAGAAGTACAGGTCCTAAGTGGAGGGCAGGGGGGTGCCGATGATCTTTTCTGCTGCCCGTACAGTCCGCTGCAGTCTGCACCTGTCCTGTTTAGTGGCTGCTCCATACCAGACTGTGATGGAGGAGCACAGGACAGACTCAATGACTGCAGTGTGGAACTGGATCAGCAGCTCCTGTGCAAGACTGTACTTCCCCAGTTGTCTCAGGAAGTGTATCCTCTGCTGTGTCTTTTTGAGGGTGAAGGAGATATTGGTCTCCCATGTCAGGTCCTGGGAGATGGTGGTACCCAGGAACTTGAAGATCTACACAGTCGACACCGAGGGGCTGTCTGATATGATGGGGGAGCAATGTTGAGGGATGTCTCCTGAAGTCCACTGTCATCTCTACAATCTTCAGCGTGTTCAGCTCCAGATTGTGCTGACTGCACCAGAGTACCAGCCACTCAACTTCCTGCCGGTATGCAGACTCATCACCATCCTGAATGAGGCCAATGACGGTGGTGTCATCTGCAAATTTTAGGAGTTTTACAGCCGAGTTCTTGGAGGTGCAGTCATTGATGTAGAGAGAGAACAGTAGTGGTGAGAGGACACATCCTTGAGGGGCACCAATACTGAGGGAGTTTATATGAATAAACTCAATTGAATTGAACTCATAGTCATGTGTGTGTAATCAAATTTGTAGATGTGTGAATAAATCGGTACAAGGAATTTATAATGTGTACAGAAATACTGGCTTCAAAAAACGCAGTGCTCAGGCTTTCTCTCAGGCTCTATTTCCTTGCATACCACTAGGTGGCGACATTGGACTGATAGTGATGAGATCGTCAGACCACAGTCGCTTTCCATCAATGCATCTTTGTTTATAAAGTACTTTAAAACAACCAAAGCTGACATAAAGTGCTGTACAATTAAGCTAAATAATAAAAATACATAAAATATAACTAAAACAAACAAATTAAAAAAGTCAAATAACTAAAACACAAACTAAAAAAGGAAACGAAAAAGTCAATCTGGCTGGGACAGAAAGCAAAATAAAAATGGGTTGTAAAGTGTCTGTTAAAAGTGGACAGTGAAGACAAACAGCTTTATTCTATGCTTGCTGCAAGTAAATGTTTATGTTTTGGGGCTTTTTTGTCTGTTTGTTTCTTCAGTAGCTGTCATAAGCAGTTTGTTTTGTAAAATAAATATATAAGTATATATAATATTACCATAACTGGGAACAGCTGCGATCACCTTTTCACCTGGCAAATTCATACAAGCACTAAACAAAATGTTTTAAACAAAAACAAAAACAAAAAATATTAACTGTATAGGACTCGCTGGAGAATTTGATATTGAAGAGTAAAACTCTACCTGAACTGAGTATAGCCTTTAGAGAAGCATGTTGAAAATGATTTGAATTATCCTTTAAACTGCACAACTCTGACTCACCATACAGCTGGAACAGAACAAATGGCAATAATAATAAGAAAGAATATGTGCAGCTTACGTGGAGCACAAGATATCTAGTTATTATCTCTATCTAGTTACCAGACGTAAATTCAGAGTGTGAAAGCAGGCTGGAAAAATGTTCAAATATATCAAACATTGTTAATGCAAGAACATGACAATATTGTTATAGCACATTAAATGATTTATGACCTGTGAATAAGCAAAGAACACACATATAAATACTTCTTTCCTTTGACTGTCTGGTTATCTATTCCAGTCATTCTCAAACTGTGGTATGTGTACCACTGGTGGTACATGGACTCCCTCTAGTGGTACGCAGGAAGTCTCAAAAAAAATTAAGACTAAATAATATACCATTTCTGATTGAGGGATTTCTGAAAAATTAAAATGTACGGCTCTGCTATCACTTCTGACATAAATGAAGACAGAAAACTAAACAGCAGTGACGTTTGTAGGGTTACTGAAGTTGGGCTAGCTGGTATATAAGCTGTGTCCCAAAACCTAGGCCGCATCCTTCAGAGGATCCGGCCTTCGCAGTCTACATGGGCCGGGTCCTTCGAAGACCGAGAAGGCTGGTGCGAGGCTGTGAAATGGGACAGTCTAGAACAGCACACAGCAACACTACATATGAGCGGGTGGAGGGAGGTTTGGGGTCTTCACTCACCCCCGTTCTGTTAACCGTTGGGGCTGGGGGGCTCTGGATGTCTGGGGCCTGGATCTCCTCCATACCTGCTTCATGCCCTGGGGGACGGGGCTATGGCTCCCCACACTCCCTAGCAGATCGTTACATGGAGAAACCTTTTGAATACAAGCGTGCTGATCCACACAGGTGTACACACGGGTGTTCACAGACACAAACTACACCTTTCTTGGCTGCTACCTCAAAGCACATTGTGCGCTGTCGATCTTGCGTACTGCACAATAACATGTAATATTTAGTATCTACTGTTATCTACTGTTAGCTAGTTTATTGTGATGGTGTTGTATTTGTTATGTTGCTCTTTTTTGTTTGTTTTCTCTTCTGTTTTTTCTTATCTCCATACAGGTGATCCAGGTGTTTTGTTTGTTTTTCTTTTTTTTTCTTCCCCCCTTTCTCACCATCTCTTCTCTCCTCTATTCTTTCTCTCCCTCTCTTTCATTCTCTTTCTCCCTGTTCTATCCCCCAGTCATGTCTGTCCCGTCTGTAACAACCGAAAATCAGATAATATAAATACATAATTATAATAAAGTTCAATCAAATGGACCAATATGGCAAGGCCATGATTATCCAATTGGTAAAGTAAATCCGCTTGGCATCTTTCTTGGCCTTTAGACAACAATTCTGATGGCTAAAGATCCAAACGGGACAGGCAAAAAAAAAAAAAAAGAAGAAAGAAATGGGGCGGTCTAGCCTTCAGATTTGCGTCACCGCCGTCTCCGTGGAGTTTAATAAAGTCAGCCGTCTGATCCTCGCTATCTAAAATATAACAGGAGACTGCCATAAATTCTCGACCATCTCAAACTTCTGTTTAATCAGTTTTCAGTTTGACGTTTATTCAGCTGTGTGAAAACCCCGGAGGAACCCACCCGAGGGATTAATAAAGTTTTATTTAATCTAATCTAATCTAATAAATGTGATCTCAGTCGAACCGATTTACTCCGGAACAAATAAAACCAACCAAAAGTTATCTGAGTGACTTATATATCATGTTTACCCTGAGTAGCAAAAGACCGCGGGAGTCTGAAAACGATGAAGCCGGGAGTCTGCTGTTCTCACCGGCTCTAGTGACCCTTGAACCCCCAGCTAGCTATCGAGCTGGTGGGTAACAGATGTCTCTGAAAACATCAGAGCAATTTTGGAAATATGTGATGTCTTGATAAACCAAGCAGATATTTAAACTGAGCAGATATTTGAAGTTTACACAGCTACATTCTCGCCTGAAAATATCTTAAAAGTTTATTTTGTGTCCCAGAAAGCGTAATAAGAGTAATATTAAAACTAAGCAGCTGCCGCCATTGTTGGAAACTGGAATTGGCTGGGCCGCGCTATGAATCCTGGGATATGGTGGGCCACAAAGTATATGCCCGACCCATCATTCAAATCTGGGGAAAAGGAGGACGCATTTGTCGGCCGCATTTGGAGGAGTCTACGAATTGGGACAGCCTTTGTCTCGTTGCTGTGACATAATTGGTCTACAAATGTGGCCTCCAAAGGATGCAGCCTACGTTTTGGGACACAGCTATAATGATGTGCTACGTGGAGGCTATGGGCTCAAATTGTGGTCATAAATATTTTGTACTTGTAAATCAGTTTTGTACTTGTAAATCAGGATTTGTATGTGTAAAAAGAATTTGTGTGTGTGTAAAAAAGATTTGTGTGTGGACTTAGCCAAAAAAAAACGTGTGAAACTCTGCAAGTTACAAGTACGAATTTTGATCCTATTTTTCTTCCTTTCATCTGATTGGTCAATGTCATGTCAATCACAAATGTAACAATCCAATCAGAGAACAGATGGGTTTGCCTGTCGGAGGGGCACTTTTTTGAACTGCAGGTCCTTGAAGGGTAATACAGTTTGAAGCTGGAGGATCTCTATATAAATATCCGATAGCAGCTAGGTCCGCTAACTTTCAGCAGCTGTTGAAAGGATAAAGTTGTGGTATATCAGTGGTTAGAAATACCATTATTACTTTAGGATTAGTTTAACACAAAGTCAGGGCTGACCCGGGACCATGGCTGTGAGTCACAGTGCGCAGCATAAAAGTCCTTTCACATCGGACGCAGGATGTGCTGCTAATGCTAACTAAAAGCAAAGGATCCAGAATTTGTTGCCCTGGCTGCTGAGCTCTGTGGGTTTTTGCAGCAGCTCTACCTGTACTAGATGCACCTCACTAATTCATAATGAAGAAAGCTTTGTAGTGAAGACTGTCATTTCCAAAACACTCCCCCCCCCGCGGTCCGCAGCGCTGTTGAAAAGGCTGTGGAAGTCACGTAGACCTGTGACACAAAAATCACCAAACTCGGACGACCACAGACTGTTTTCCTTCGTGGTGATGAAGGAAAACACTGGGTTGGCATGTAAAAGGGCATTTATTCCCTTCAAAGACCTGCAGTTCAAAAAAGTGCCCCTCTGACAGCCAAACCCATCTGTTCTCTGATTGGATTGTTACATTTGTGATTGACATGACATTGACCAATCAGATGAAAGGAAGAAAAATAGGGTCAAAATTTGTACTTGTAACTTGCAGAGTTTCACACGGGTTTTTTTTTTTTTGGCTAAGTCCACACACAAATCTTTTTTACGCACACACAAATTCTTTTTACACATACAAATCTTTTTTACACACACACAAATTCTTTTTACACATACAAATCTTTTTTACACACACACAAATTCTTTTTACACATACAAATCTTTTTTACACACACACAAGTTCTTTTTACACATACAAAACTGATTTACAAGTACAAAATATTTATGACCACAATTTGAGCCCATAGGTGGCTAGCTACACAGCCATGGTTAGCATAATTCAAAAACAGTGAGGCTGGACAATGAACGCTAACTTTTTTCCACTGGATAAAAGTTAACGTGAGGGTTCCCGATGATTAGGGACAAATGCAATCGCATGGCAGGATGTTGTAAACGGACCAAACTTCAGTCAGGAGAACAACTGAGATAATCCATCCACAATACGAGGTCAGTCATTAATATACTGCTGCATGGGCTGGGCTGTAGTTACAGCGCAAGGTTCTAAAGACTGAGCTTTAAAATAAACAGTTATAATAAAAACTGAGAGAGACCGACAGTGATCACTGACTTTCTTTAGGGGCTTGTTGAGATTAAATAGAACAAGATTAAAACATGTTAAAAACAGGAAGCAGGGTTTATCACATCATCACTTAAAGACCGGATATCCTACCTGCTGTGAATGTTTTAATGCAGTACACTTGGTATTATTATCACTTGTTGCATCCTGTTTATGACAGTTAAAATAAAAAAACATTCATATAACAAATAAAGTTTTCTTGTGTAAACTGTATGTGGTGTTAAGTAGGCCTATACTACTGTACTTTAATGTTGGTCATAAGGGTTGAGAGCCATATATTTTATGAGGTGGTACTTATTGTGAAAAATTTGAGAACCACTGATCTATTCCATCTGGTATTCTTTCTCTCCGTACCTGGCTGCTATCTCTCCATCCTAACTTCTCGCCCTCTGTTCTGAATTCTGTGTTTTGCTTGAATCCAGCACAGTCAGTGTGGAGCACCGACAATTTCTTTCTAAATAGCCCTTTATTGTTATTATATATAATAACAATAAAGGGCTATTTTATTTTTTTCTTAAGTGTTAAAAGTAGTGATGGTAAATTTGATTCTTTTTACTGAATCGAGTTTTAATGAGTCACTCACCAAAGTGAATCGGGTTTTTTGAGTCATTTGATTCACTGAGTCAGTTGACCAGAGAGTGCAAAAAATGTACATTTTCACTCAAACTTAATTTCTTTTCTCTTTTCATGTAAATCCTACTGCTAAGATGAGTGATTCTAAAAGAAAACAACAATTTTATAAAGCAAAAAAGAGCAAAAAAATTTCTAAAGGGAACATTTATCTTGTTTATTTTTATTTTATTAGTATTTTCCTTAAATGTGTCAAGTATATATTTTCTCATCTAAATGTCCACTGAGCCGTGAGCCAGGGAGCGGTAATGCGCCTTAACATTGGTTGCCAACCAAGAAGAAGAAGCCGTGAGGGAGGGGGTGAGTGAGTGAGTGATTCGTTCGCTCTACGATTCAGCACAGGAGGGAGGGGGTTAGCGAGTCCTGAGTGACTCGCTGGCTCTACGATTCAGCACAGGAGGGAGGGGGTGAGCGAGTCCTGAGTGACTCGCTGGCTCTACGATTCAGCACAGGAGGGAGGGGGTTAGCGAGTCCTGAGTGACTCGCTGGCTCTACGATTCAGCACAGGAGGGAGGGGGTTAGCGAGTCCTGAGTGACTCGCTGGCTCTACGATTCAGCACAGGAGGGAGGGGGTTAGCGAGTCCTGAGTGACTCGCTGGCTCTACGATTCAGCACAGGAAAGGAGGGGGTGAGTAGCTCAAATGTGCTGTTAGCATGTTAGCAGAGCGATGCTACTGTGAACCGAGGAGCTATTGTCTTGATGTGAGCTTCTACTCAGGGTTTTTTCTTCCAGTTCAGAGCAGAAATGTTTTTGTTAAGATACTGGATGTTGTGTTTTTCTCCACAATTTTAATTATAAGCTAGATATATTGCTGCTAACAGCAACAGGGATGAGTCAGTGAGTCAGTTGGGCTTGTGAATCATGATTCATGAGTCAGTAAAGTGATTCTCGAGTATTGAACGATTCGTTCATGATTCGCGCATCACTAGTTAAAAGATTAAGTGTGCCTTAGTATAGAGGATCAGTGTCACATGTTTGTCATGTTTGTCTTTTCAATGGGCTCTAAATACAAAAACACATGAGTGTGCGCTCCCATGTATTGTGCAAAATACATTTCTCATACACATTATATCATATTATTATTTTCCAACAGCAATTTATGCAATTGATATGACTCCTCCTGCGCTCCTGGGCTTTCTATTGATGCCACAATTATAAATTAGAATATTTCTTCAGTTTGAGAGTCTTAACATTGATTTTGTAGGATTTCAGAAATGCACAGGAATTGTATCCCTTCCAGAACAAAACTTTTATTCACTGTCCTTTGTAGCAGCAGGGTTTTCTACCTCACACTTTCAACTATTGTCTATACTTTAGGAAGCAGAACTGTGGAAGCGGAGTCACTCAGAGAAAACTCAGAGGAGCACATATCAGCTTTAAAGGAACTTGAGGAGGGACAGTGTGACCGATTGCTCGTACCATCCATAATATGAAGAACCTTTTAATGCAGGGATCTGAAGTTTTAAGGTATGACAGGATCTAGATGGGGACATAAGAACCTTTTCAGTTAAATTAACTCACATGCTAATAGTTTGAGTGCTTCTTTTATCCTTTATGTAATTAACAACATATATACCTAAAGTGGGATAAACTGTGTCTAGTGTCTTTATCAACTGAATTTCACCCATACTGAAATTGAGTTAGAATTTTTTTTTAGAATGAAACATGAAAACAGGATGATGCCAACAACCACAACCACCAAACAGGTGGTGCTCTGATTACAGTTGACCCACAATATTCACAGGGCAAACAGAAATGTAATAAACAAAACTTGATTTTTTTTTTCATCGAACTTTTGTGATTGATGTGTAAGCGATGGTAATAGAGGTCTATCAATGTCGAAAGTTTTTTGACACTTATAGTAAGATTTCACTCAATGTTTAAGTAAATCCTTTGACATGAGAGGTTTATGTTTAAAAAGTTCCAGTGTGATTTATTCCTTTTTATTAAGAAATAAAAAAAATTTTCAACTGTGCTCGACTCACCAGTTTCTCTATTTGGGAGCATCTCCAGCTTTGGAGAAAAGCCTCACACATGGTGCTGAGAAGCTGGGATGTACGAGTATTACACAGCAAGCCTGCATAGGCTTGAATATATGCACCTCTGCCTAGTGATTCCCATAGAGCACATGATGTTGTACCCAAGTTGCTTGGCACATTACAACTTCACCTTGGAATAAAAAAAAAAAGAAAAGACTTGTGAATAGTATGGGTAGTATGTTATCGAGAGAGATGAGTTGACAGTGTTGTCATACAGTAGGAAACCCTTCTCCTTTCAGCAGTTTCCATAAAAACAAGTTCCTCTGTATCACAGGTGAAACTAACGCTAATATGCAAATTTTGCAGGAATCCATTGTGCTTTACATGTTCATAAATCACACCAGCACCCAAACCACTTTCTGAAACGTCATTAGTAATTTCACTCACCCTTGAAGAAGCAAGCCTCAAGAAGTGCTTCATAAAAGACTTCCTGGATTTCTCAACACATACAGTAGAGTACAGTACAGTATGTCACATTACCACTGGGGCCATAATCTGGAAGTGGAAAAAACATAATTTCACCAGAAATCGCCCACGACCAGGTGCTCCCTGCAAGGTTTCAGACAGAGAAATGAAACTAATTATCAGAAGAGTTGTCCAAGGACCACCTGGGGAGAGCTACAGAAAGACCTGGAATCAACAGGCACAAATGTTTCAAAGCAAACAGTATGTCACGCACTCAACTACCATGGCCTGTACGCAAGCCTGGGAGATACTGGGAGAATATCAACTGGTCAGATGAAACCAAAATTGAACTCCTTGGATGGCATAATACCCACCATGTCACTGCAAATCACCCCAAAAACACCCTACCAATGGAGGTGGGAACTTCATGGTTTGGAAATGAAGGAAGAAAAATCAGCAAAATTCTGCTGCCAAAATGATGAGGATAAAATGAGGGTGGATGATCCCAAACACAGCCAAGGAAAATCTCCATTGGTTTCAGAATAAGAAAATAAAGCTCCTGGAATGGCCCAGCCAATCAGCTGACCTCAATCCAAATGAAAATCTATGGAAAGAACTAAAACTCATAGTTCATAGAAGAAGAAGTGTGATTTTAGCCCATTCTTCCACAAAGAATGGGCTAAAATCACACCTGAGCATCTGACTAGTTTCTCCACACAGTAGGTGTTTTGACGCTGTCAACAAAGACTTTTGTACCAAATATTAAATACATTTCAGTAAGCGTGTTCAAAACGTTTCTTCCCCCCCTTGGTGACATGTTCTGTACTTATTTTACCCGTATATCCTGGTATAGTCCTCCCCCACGTCATCTCCTGATTTCACTGAGTAAAATGTGTTTCTGTCTCACTCAGCCAACTTATCGCTTTATGATAAAATAAGACCTGGTGCCCATTTTAAGAGAAGGAAGATTTAAAAAATAAAAAAAAATAAAACAATTTTGGGGAAGATTCTTTTTCTTACTTATCTAAACAAAAATCTAATTCTTCTGGGTCTCTGGAGGTTATGCATCAGTAAATTCAGTATGAATTCAATTTTAATTCCTTTCAGTTATTTAGAAAATAATTAAGGCTTGTTAAAATAATACATCTCAGCATTATTAGTTAATGTTTTTAGTAATTTAATGTGACTCTTCACAAATAATGCTTGAAGCAGCTTATACAGTTTGAACCAGCACCGAGCCCTGTCACATTTACACCTAGAAAAGAAAAATGATTAAAATGCTGTCTGTAAACACAACATCGCAGAAGAAGACAACTTCCTGATTCTTAGTTAAAAGAACTGAGACAGGGTTGCATAGCCAAATATAGCTCATTACTGTCATGAAACGGTGTTAATGGTAATGTCAGCAGCTAAAAGAAAGTTCCTAAATAGGCAGATACAGCTGAGAAAAAGACAAAGTGAGAAAATTGGCAGTATTTAAAAATACTAATTGTTCAAGTCTCGGATGAAGCCAGCAGACATGTCATTAAACAGACATTTAATGACATTAAAAATACAAATTGTTGTATGTAATGACATGCACATGTATGATTGAGCCATTTCAAAATGATACATCACAAGAGAAGTAATGCAGTGCTTGTAAGTTATTAAGAACAGAGTATAATTGTATATTTTTATCTGCAGTACAAAATCTTAAACACTAACAACCTAACAATAGTTTGGAGCGCAGCAGTAGATTGAAGTCTGTTCATCTCAAGTAGTTGTAGTTGGTGAGATGTAAGAAATTACATTTTTAAAAACCTTCCAATGTTTTCAGCCTTACACAAACGTGAAAATGACAGTAGTGGTTACTTTGAAAACTGTAAAAACAATAGCAGTTTATGAGTGAGTGAGTGTGAAACTGTGATATAATGACCAGAAAAACAGAGGCCGTTGCTAAAACAGGAAAAACTCTAACTTTCACATTTTTGTTAATTATGTGAAGCGGTCTTTTAGAAAAGACATCGGGATCGTTTCCTAACCCTAGCTAAGCAGTTTCAGTGCCTAAACATAAACAAACAGGTAATGAAAACATTGGTTGATAATTAGGGATGGGTATCGAAAACCGGTTCTTGTTGAGAACCGGATCCCACGGTTTCAATTCCTTGGAATTGTTTGCCATTTTTGCAAACGATTCCCTTATCGATTCCAGTCGCCCCGAATGACGTCACTGCGTTGCGGAGCGTCATTTACCTGGCAGGAAACATGGCGGCTCAAACGCTAAAAAGTTTGGTCATACTTTACGAGAACGGATGACAACAGGGCAACTTGCAATACTTGCAAAGTAGCTATTTCATTTAAGGGAGGAAACACTACGAATATGCAAAAGCATTTGCTCACAAAACACGCGATGACCTTAAATGAATGTCGTGTTTTTAATTCCGCTCCGGACTCGTGAAGCTCAACCCAGCAGCAGCGGTAACGTTTGCACGTCCTCTCCCATTAATGTGGCAGGTAAATAATCAACTAACAGTGGATATTATGTTAGCGCGATCTGCCTTATTACAAAACCTGCCATTACTGTGCTGCATTTAGGTGACCATGATGAGAGAGACAGACAGAGTCTGGCTGGCTCAGATGCTGGCATTTCTCGCTGCAGTTTACCGGTAGCGTCTCCTTTCAGGCCAGAATGTCACAGAGCAGTGACTAAGTTTGTGGTAAAAGGCATTTGCCAGACCAGATGCCGCCGATTTTCGGTAAGTGAATGTGTTTAATTGTAGGAAGGGAGATTACTGGATATTCTTGTGTAATTGCTACAGAATAATTTATGTTATACTTTGTTATTGCTACAGAAGAATATTTATTTTATTATTTTACATTTACAATTTTTTCCCCGGGGACCCTGTGACACCCCATCGAAGAGCCATAGGCTGTGGATCTCTTAAGATCTCACTGTTGGGTTTGCAAGGCCATGTTCCTCCTAAATTTCTATCTTGTTCAAAGAGAAGATATAAAACAAAGTTCTAAGCTAATCGACCTTAGTGTTCTCCTTTTTTTTTAAAAAAAAGGAATCGATAAGAGAATCGATAAAGAATCGAATCGTTAAACAGAATCGAAAATGGAATCGGAATCGTGAAAATCTTATCAGTACCCATCCCTATTGATAATGGTATTTTTGTTTGCCAGTGCTGCCATGAGCTGTCCAAAATCAGGTATAAGTCATGTTGTAGTCTATAGCTGTTGGACATCACTTGGTAACATTTAAAACAGGAACAGACCGAGCATTTCCATTTGGCTGATGACAAGAAGCATTACCGTCATTGAAAAAGGCATGGAAGACACGGGTATAAAATGAGTTTGAGGTTGCTCTGCACAGAAAAAAGCTTTTCTGGCCACATTTTGTTATCAGAGACATTTCAAAAACTGTAACCATCCACATACATTATAGCTGATAAAGCATCATTGAAGACATTATTACACAGCCCACCCAAAGTTTCCAACAGATTATTTTTTTTAAATGTCTTTCATAAAGAAACACACTTCAAATGAGGACACGCTTCTGTTCCAGGCACTTCTGAAATTTCGAGTGTGTAACAACATTAGATCACCCATTACACTCGAACAAGGTAACAGAAATCATTTGGTTTCAGGGAACCTCATCTTCAGCTTCAGCTTGGACTTCTCTGTTCTGCTTCGCTGCTGCATTCCTCTGGTCAACTCTATGAACTGCTGCTGAGTCTTCGCCGTAGCAGCGAGGCCGGCTTGCTCTCAGTGTCCTCTACGTCGCTTTCACATTGCCTCTGCAGAAAAGCATCATTACAGCCCGCTGTCAGCACTTTTCACTTATATATCTGCATGACTGTGCCTCATGAAGCTTGTATTGCAGATTTGAATTATACCATTTGAACATGTACCTAACTTCAACTCTGACATTACACTTCTAAAACAGTCTGTTATTTCTTTGACTCCATCCATGTATTAACATTTTCTACTCCCACCTTTTGTAACTCAGAAATGTATTCATGCACATTATCGATACGTCAAAGCACTTAACAATAACAGCCACATACACCTATTCATAAAGTACTTACCGTATTTTTCAGACTATAAGGCACACTTAAAATCCTTTAATTTTCTCAGAAATCGACACTCTGGTTGTGCTTACTGAACTTGAAACAATTTTATGTGGTACACGACGCTCAGAAATCTGTCAACATGTTTTAGTACGACTTTGGTAAGCTATAAAGCTGCACCGCTTGTTGGAGCATTACGGCTACCTTAGTCAGGAGCCTCGCGGAGTAATACGTACTCTGCTTCAACATAACATTATGGTGTGTGTATAAGGACCCCATAATGAGACATGCTTACGGGCCAAAATCACCCAACTGTTAAACTCAGACCCTGAAGATGAAGAATTTGATGGATTTGTGGAAGAGGAATGAACTGAAAAAGTGTATTGTTCTGTATTTTATTGTTACAACTGAACAATGTTGAGAGTTATTGTGAATGAGTTGAATAAAGTTTGACTTATCTGACAGTTTTGTTTCGCTTTATGCGCCTTATGTATGAAAATAGACCCATTCATTGATATTGCGCCTTATAGTCCGAAAAATACAGTAATTCAACAGTACCATACACACACTGACGACATCTGAGCAGTTTTGAAGTTCATTACTTCACCCAAGGACACTTTGACATATGGACTACAGGGCTGACTGAGGGTTTGGGGGGGGGGGCTATCCCAGCTACCAGTGTGAGAGGCAGGGTAACAGCTGGACAGGTCGCCAGCCTGACACAGGACTAACACAGAGACAGACAACCACTCGCACTCACTTTTAGATTCTCCATTTAATTTAACTCAACTTTTCAGTTATATATAATGTCTCACCTGTAGTGGATCTGGACTCGAGGTGTCTTTACGTGGCAGTCTCAAATTTACGAGCCGATTACATGCTGACACCATATTGTAAGACATCTAGAAGGTGACAGGGAAGAATGTTTTACATCCATCACAAATAACATCAGCTCAGTATCTTCTAAGGTAACGTTAATTTTTAACCCATTATGTGAACTTTAACCTCCTAAGACCCAAACTCTTTCATGGCATGCATTTTTAATTTCTCTTTGCTATTTGGGCTGATTGGAACCTGATGAATATAAAAACAAAGAATTACCTGATTCATTCGTTTTAAATTTTGATACAACAGTAGCAGTATAATGTCCTCGTAAGTGGATATCAGGCCCTTGTAGAGCAAAATTTAGTATTTTGGTTTAGACAACCCAAAAAGTGATGTCCACATAGGTGGACGCCAGGTTCTAGGAGTTTATTTTTTTAATACTTTTTTGTAACATGTAACCATGATGGAGTATTTTACGGTACAACATATATCCTCTTTATTACATAAGGATTTAACCATTGCTAGGGAGGGTGTCAGACAGGGCTAATGCACACAAATATATAGTGAGGGTACGCTAGGAGTGTCTAGCAGAGGTCCTGGACAATAAGATTTTAGAACATCCTGATAACAATGAATGGCCTCTGGAAGACAATTCCTTATGGTTGCTTGTGTCTCTAACTTCACATGTCTCAAAACAGTATCCCCAGGAACCAGAGAATTCTTCTCGGTGGGTGTGTCCCCGAGGGGGCAAAAACTGTTAGAGACGTGAACAGGTTGGTAGTGTACCCTGGCCTTCTGTTTAGGACTACGCTTTCTCCTCACGGTGACCCACCCAGTCTGTTTTCCTGGCTGCTTGTTACAATCTGCTCGGACAGAGCTAAAGGCGGCTATCCTAACTTCGCCCACACCAGATACAGAACTTTAAAAGTGGATACATGGATTAATTTGGTTTTACTGCTGGTCTAACGCACAAAAATATGCTTTAAAATATCTCTTAACATAAATATCCAGACTCACCTTCCACTTCCTTCGGGCATTGAACTTCTTAAAGTTCTTCATATTGATTGAGGATCGATTTCTTTTGGCAACCTGTTTAGGTGTGATGGGCTGAAACAATGACAACATGTAAGGCTGACAACACGGTAACACAACAACAAAAGTAGTGCAGAAGAAATGACAGACTGGTGCTAACCTTAATCCATGGATGAAGCAGACACTCCTCAGCTGTCATTCTGTCTCTGCAATATGCATTGACGCGTAAGGAATGATGAGAGATCATTATTTATTTTTATAGTCCTTTTCCATTAGTACCTACTCAGATTGATCCGTTTTAAATTGATAACAACCTTACCTAATGGCGTGAGGTAGTTAAAAAAAACACGGCCGAACATCCCATGACGTTATTTGTATGCAACATGAACACCACAACAAAGGAGGACATGGAGGCAACGGTACCTACTGCTCGATGTATGGCTTTTTATCAGGCCCGGGGATCCCAGTGTTGTTTTTGTTGTGCAACCATTTCTCTCGTTGCTGGGTTTCAAAAATGGCAGTTTTGATTTTTGTAAACGAGATGCTCGCATGACTCATAGAGTGACCATACTGACTAGCCAATGCAGTCTCTTGACGTCACATTTTCGGATTGCCTTGGATCACTTAGGTAGGTACTAATAATGTACCCGGTACCGGGTACCCAAAAAAAATCTAAGTCAAGTCAATCCGATCCAATCTAATCCGAGTAGGTACTAATGGAAAAGGACTATTAGTTAATATATTGTAATAATCCTTAAGCACATTTTGCTACAACCTAAACTACTAACTAAAGTAGCAGGTAAACAAAGTTTGGCAGAACATTCCATGATTTCTGGCTGCTGTCAAACAAACTAAAGAATATTAAGATAACAATGATTTAAGTGTATTTCACATGACCTTTGGTAGATGAATGCATCTGTCTTGTCATAAAAATGTAAAATTACTTTTACTCCTCTTTCAAACCATCTGTCTTCTGCATCCAAACTGTAAACATTGGCATCCTCAAAAGAGTGATCTTTATCTTTTAGGTGGAGATGTCGAGATAAGCCTTGCACTGTCGAGGTGGCTCTTCTATGTTGTGCCATGCGTTTATGGAATGGCTGTTTAGTTTCACCAATGTAGAGGTCTGAGCACTCCTTACTGCACTGCACAGCATGCACTACGTTGTTTAGTTTGTGTTTTGGAGTTTTGTCCTTAGGATGAACCAGTTCTTGTCTGACAGTGTGGCTGGGTCTTAAGTACATCGGAATGTTTGCTTAAAGAAAATTTTCCCCAATCTTTCTGACAAACGTTGTTCCGTTTGTCATTCTGTGTCTCGTTAGTTGGTGTACAGTGCACACCAATGAGCTGGACAGCCACATTTAGACTATGGCTACCTGGTGCTTAGTGTAAAGGGACTAGCTGACATGAAGTCCTAATCTTGATGTTCACTATTACATTCCTAATCACTGAACAGAGGAATACATTAAATTTCAGACTAATGCGCCCAAGTAAACTATTGTATTTTTATGACATACTCTGGATTCTTCATCAACAGTTTCTGGATGAAATCTTTCGCCATGGGGCTTGTCAGACTGAAGTAGTGCTCATTAAACTCATATTTCATGGCAATGACGTTTCCCAGAGTCTCTTCATCAGTGTCGCCTTGGAATGGTGACAAACCACTCAATCTGAGAAAAGACAATACACTTTAGGAGTGAAACTACAACATGTCAACATCTGACATCTTCATCTGAGCATTAAAACAAATTAATAATTTTCTTTTCCTTCTTTCTTTTTTTTTTTTTCAATTTCCCCATCTAGTATAAGTGAAAAAGTTTACCTTTACTTTTAAAGGCCCAAATATAATCAAAAGATGTTTGTATACAATCCATAAATTATGTACTTTAGAAGCCACCCAACATACAAATGCTTACAACTTACAATATGTAGGTAATAACTCCAATGCTCCTGAAGAAACATGAAACAAGGCACAGGCAGACATGAAGCGTAAATTAAAAACAAAAAAAAAACTCTACTGTATGACAACATGTAAGAAAAACACAGTGATTCAGTTTTGTTTAAACCCTATATAATTGTGTTTATTCTGCTGTGACCAACTCAAATATTGTGCAGAGAGTAATGCTCAGGACAGGCATGAACACGCTGGAGCTGAATGCTTACCACATATCTGCTGCTGTACTCAGAGGCTGGCAGCTGATGACCTCAGGGGCTGCAGAGGTGGATAAAGATAGAGAAATTGTGTTGGGTTGGTTATTAACTTAGATGATTCAATTCTAAATAAATTTAGTAGAATATTTGCAGAAGTAAAGCTCCTTAAACTTGCAACAAACACTTTTGTTGGCAGCTTTTAAGCACGTAAAGTAAGATATAAACACAGTATCTCTTATCCTCCACTTTTAAGTTTGTGTGATAGCCTTATGAGGAATCTGTTGTTTATTTTCACATGACAATTTGCATATCAACGATCAAGAAACTGACCTCACAGCACATTGTTCATCAATGGTGCTAGGTTCAGTCATTTTGCAAATGTACTGTTTATAAGGTTGGGGAAACCTTCAGTCAGCAGAGACTACAGAAGTCACTTGGATGACTGACGAAATGTTTCTTCCACTGAAAACGCTACGTCCAGATGAACAGAATCAACTTTTTGGGTTTACTTACCTGGATGATTGAGCATCATCAAGACATTTTAATGCATTTTAACCGTCTGAGACAAGATGTTTCTCATTTTAGAGATATTGCACAAATGAAAGAAAGCAGTCCTAACCTTTGTTTAATATGCCCACTGAAGGACAGATCCTGGTCAAAAATGATTCCAACATTCCTCGCAGTATTACTGGAAGCCAATGTAATGCCATTCAGATTAAGCAACTGGTCACCTACCATATTTCTCAGATTTTTGGGGTCGAGTACAAGAAACTCAGTTTTATATGAATTTAGAATGGTACGTGTATGCCACATCCAGATTAACAGAATCAACTTTTTGGAATTTTCTTAGCTGGATGATTGTGCATGCATCACAACAACAACAACAACAACAACAACAATAATAATAATAATAATAATAATAATAATAATAATAATAATAATAATAATAATAATAATAAATCTACATTGTTAATAAATTGCAAAACGTACATTTATCTCCCTCACTGAAAACCAGACTGGCTGTGATCACAAGATAATAGCCTATGTAAACATTTGAAAGTAATTAATGTCCATCACACAAAAAAAGTCAAAATTTCTCAGGTGATTTTAAAATATATATGAATCTAGCCTTCATCATCATCTTTTCATCATCTTCTTCAACATCATCTTATCTCAGGGATCGTTTCCCAACAACTTGATGTTAAGTGTTTCCATCTTTAGAAACCTTACTGCAAAAACTCATAACAATGCTGCATGTCAGCAATGTAAAAGATGAGCAGGAAGCTGAAAAGTTTGCTTTTGTAAGTCAACAAAATTCTGATAAAATTAGTCATGAACAGACATCTCCACCACAAGCAATAAAACAATGTAGCTTATGATTTTTGTTTCTGTCATTTAATGAATGCAAAAAGTTTTATATCTTAAAAAAAGAAAAACAGCAATATGAAACTACATCTAAGCACAAAACATAAATAACTTTAGTGTGGCACCATCTACACTATGTAAACCAGCGATTCCTGTGATGATCTATGGTCTTTATAATGTGTATTCTGTTTCCTGTTATTTTGAGTTCATACAAGCACTTTTTTTTAATGCAACAAAAACCATTTGCACGTGACTGTTCCAGATGTGCCAAGCCCATGTGAAAAGAAGAAATGACCTCAATGGAGGGGTTTAACTGGAAAGCAAACTGTAATGATTCAAATACAGGGGGCTGTGAGGAGATGATGTAGTTAGTCCTTTACCAGTCTCTCGAAGCACATCGTTATGGGAATTAGTGTAACAGGACAGTAGTCATTAAAAAAAGTGACAGTGAATTTTGTGTCACTGGAATGATAGTGACAGACTTTGAAACATGAGCCTGTTCCAGCAAGGTGTTACAGATGTCCATAACGCATTTGCCCATGGGTCAGCACACTCTCACTCTCAGTACTCGTCTTGGAATGCCTGGTGCGTTCACTCTCTTCGGGATTTTACAGATATTAGCAACGCTGAGATTCAGTTCTTTTTGATCAGGGTGAAGACTGGCTTTTGGTGTAGTGGTGGTATTATATGTTGCAAATTTACAGAAAATGTTATTGAGTTAATTTAGACAGTGTAGGTTGTTGTCACAAAGCGGAGGAGCAGCCCTATAATCTGTTATCTTTGAATCCTCTGCCATATAGTGTTACCAGGGTCACAGAAGAAATTTAGAATCTTTCCAGTATGGCATGCTTTGCTGTTCTTATAGCACGCAGGGTGGTCTGTGGCTCAGCTGTGGAGAGGGTTGGTGCAGTGGGTACAGAGGGCAGTTCCAGGACAGGCTGGCCAACACAGCTGGGGATCATCATCAGATCATGCCTACACTATCTGAGCAGCACGCCAGGAACCTAACATAACACAAATGTGTGTTACAGTGGCGCCCAACTACCCAGGACAAGATATCGGATCCACGAACCATGCAGCCGGTGGCAGAGCTGGCTGCCATGGAGCGGGAGCAGACAACAGTGCACCGACAGCAACTTGGAAGCCCCAGGACCAGGCCAAGTACCAGACAAATGTCCTGGAAAATCTGGTTGCTCAATGTGGTTCCTCTCTGTCACACAGCGAATGGTATACCTCCATAGTTCCGTGGTGGTAAAGAAAGGTGGGTCTATTAGGTTCTGTGTTGACTACCGCAAGATGATTGAGGTGTCACAGCTTATCGCTTATTCCATGCCATGGGTCAATGAACTCCTGGACTGGTTTGGTACTGCTCATTTTTTCATGACACTGGATTTGACTAAGTGCTACTGGCATATTCCCTTGTCTCCAGAGTTTCCACTCCGTACGGATTTTACCAATTCCACACACTTTTATTTGGCTTTTTCAAAAAGGGTGTTGATTACATAAGCCACAAACTCTCAGAATGGGAAATCCCCGGCCTGAGTTCGGAGGTGGGTATATGGTGGGGTGTGGTCTGTGGCTCAGCTCCAAGGAAGGGGTGGTGCAGTGAATTCAGAGGGTCCTGGCTCTTTTCCCTCCTTTTCCTCCAGCATTGTTTCCACTAAGGTAGCCAAGGTCAAGCACCTCCATTTATTATAAAGTCCATTGGTGTGGTCCCAGACTGAATGTTTCTGGATGTCTAAACGAGTCTGTCTGTCATATGGAGTCTTGGCTCCATTTTAAACATATTTCTTCAATGCTTGACCGCAGCCTATATTTAAGATATGGACGTGGCTACATCAGCATATTGGGATGCTGGGTGATCAGACTGCTGAACTGGTTTGGAAGTCGCACCAAAGCTTATCAGAACAAACAACGATTTATTTCAGTGGATAAAGACAGGGTAATCATGAACAACAAGACCAACTAAACCTTGTGACTCTCACTGATTGGAAGCATCTAGTGTGCCTTACACAAAAAACACACATGGATAGTTCTTAGTAGGTTAAGATAACATTACTTGAACTAAAACACAGTTTATTTTTGGTCATCTTTACAGCAGTTTCATGAAAGGCACAAATCTTAAAACGTGGGAAAAAGCAAAAAGCCCTACAAAAGCTGAAACAATTGTGAGGCTAAACCAGACCAGTGACAGCAAACATGAATCACACTAAAGAAAGATTTGGATGATCTTTGGTCAGAGAATAAAAACATGTTTTATGCATTGTAAAATAAAACTAAACTGATACTTAACATTTCACCAAAACAAAACACAATGCCAAATACCATTTTTTAATACAGCTTAATATACTCACCAATGTACTGTGGAGTACCACTTGTGCTCTTGTACTCCTCTCCCGGATGAAACAAGTGAGCCAGGCCAAAGTCTATGAGTTTGATGTTGGGAGGTTTTGACACTTTGTCTGACAGCATGATATTTTCTGGCTGAATGTGGAGAAAATTGTTATGTTGGAAACCATGTCTTTGAAAATGTTCTGTTCCACAATATAAAAGATAGATGTAACTAAGTATACTTACCTTGAGGTCAAAGTGGGCAATGTTTTTGCAGTGTATGAATTTCAGACCCTCCAGTATCTGCTTCATGAATTCAATGGCCTCAGTTTCCAACAGGTTCTCCTTCTCAGCAATGAAGTCAAACAACTCCCCTCCACTGACACTAAGCAGAAAGTGTTTTAATGAGACACTTGTTAAACATTTCATTTTTTTCCTGTACAGAACAGGACAGGGTAGCAAATATATATTTTGTCATACTATGGTTTGTTTCCCATCTGTTATCTGTTATGGTGGAGGGGGGGAGGATTTGCATTAACAGAAAACAGGTTTAAATTTGTAGGTAGAACAGTGAAGTGTTTACGCTTTATGGAGATATTTGTCAACTCACAGCTCCAGAATGAGCACCACTTCAGCGCGACTTTCAAAAACATCTTTGAGAGCCACAATGTTTGGATGTTGGACAGCCTGGAGGATCTCCACCTCTCGCTCCACGCTGCTCCTGTCCAGGCCAAGACGGCTGCATGCAACCTTCCGAATCTTCAGGAATTTGCCTGCCCAAAAGTTCCCAGAGGTTCGCTCCCGAACCTGGCGAACCTGGCCAAAATGCCCACTGTACAGGGGAAGGACAGAATTCACAAAAAACACCAAGCCTGGCATGCATCAAAAATCCTGTGTCCTGAAAAATATGATTTTTTTTTTTTGATTTTTTTTTTTTGTTAAAGTAAAAACAAATAGTCTTCCCAGACATTTGGGTCAGGCCTAATCACCATATCCTCACATAGCCAAATAGGCTTCTGCTGCTGAACAGGTGGTCCTTACACAAAAGAATTAACTCTTCCAGCAGCTTCGGAAAAACTCTGAGTAACTGCTCTGCCGCCCAAGTGGCCTGGGGTAATTTCTTCCCTGCATAACGTGATCCAGTGGTTTCTGTTATGACAGAAATATATTTAGCCTAGACGCAGAGTATTTGCACATGTTTTGCATATTCATGCTTTGAGCAGGAGAGGTTGGTATGCCCTCCTCCTCGTCACAGTGTTGGGCTTAGAGTCAAGCCCCGGAGTTTCTGCTAGTTTCTGTCCAACTTCACTATCTATGGTGCTAACAACAAGGACAACGAGAAGCTGGTTTACTAACTTCATCAGAAAAGGAAAACAGTGTTAGCTAGTGTGGTAAACCGTACTAACTAAACCGCCTTAGTGGAGAGTACGACGCCCAATCTATGGTGCAGACTTGGTTTCAGCAGAGACGAGCAAAAGGTATCAAGCACCCAGCGACAGAAAGTTTGCTAAACACTCCTGTCTATGGACAGGTAAGATAGCTAGCTAGCCTAATATAGGTTGAGATATGCGCCAAAGCTTGAAGAGGTGTTTCAATAATGGCTATGTAATACCACAAGCTACTGAAGGATGGGAGTTTCTGCCTGACGTAGTCGTCGCAATCACCAGCCAATCAGGAGTGGTGGAATGAGATAAATGATTCTGAGTTGAATTGCATCCCATAGTGCGATATTGCCGTGATTGCTACTATGGGAACAGGGAATTTTACTTTCACACGCATCACCTCATTAATATGGTTTCAGACCAACCATACGTGGTACAAGGCTGCAGGTTATTGTAGGCAGGCATTAAAAAAAAAAGCAGAGGACACAGCTCTTGTTACAGTATATTGGGCATGACTGGAAGACTGATATCTCTGAGAGTTTTTATTCCTATTGTGGTAAATAATTTATAGTGGAATTGCAGTATAATTGCTCAAAATGAGAAGTTTGCTAAGCACACAAGCACAGAGGTTTCTGTGGTCATTTTGCAATAGTCTGGTATAGGTTGCATAAAATGCATGTAAATCGTTCACTTTGTATGACTGTGAGTTAACATAAGATTATCGTTTCTTCTTTGTTTTACTATATTACTCAGAGAGCTTTTTGGGGTATCAGCACCATCAAATTAAGGCTGAAATCCTGCTTATTTCAAATCCAATATGCTGGTATTCAAAAGAAACAGAAATCTGTACATGTTCTCACCATACATCACTGTATTGCGGAACACCTATTGGAACACACTAGAGCAGGGGTGGGCAATCTCGGTCCACGAGGGCCGGTGTCCCTGCAGGTTTTAGATGTGTCCTCGAACCAACACAGCTTATTTAAATGGCAAAATTAGCTCCTCAACATGTCCTGAAGTTCTCCAGAGGCCTGGTAACGAACTAATCATGTGATTCAGGTGTGTTGACCCAAGGTGAGATCTAAAACCTGCAGGGACACCGGCCCTCGTGGACTGAGATTGCCCACCCCTGCACTAGAGCATAAAACAGTTGCATCCATACCTTCCCAGAACTTCCCCAATCTCATAGAAGTCTTCCACATTCTCAGGTTTGAAGACAGCCATGTTCCTTTGGTTCACACTGGTCACCTTGGTTATAGGTTTGCCTACTGCCAACTATTTAATATGGAGCTTCAAGTGGTTCATGATCCTCCAAACTCTAACATCAAAGCTGGACCTGAGTTTGAGTAAGAGAGAATATTACAGAAAATTATGTTCTCCAAGAGACCACACAATGTCTTGTACTGTGACAACTACACAAACACAGTGGATACATCTGATACATACAGCCGACATTTTGCTAGCAAGAAAAAAAAAAAAAGAAAAAAAATCATACGTAATAATTTCTCCAGGATTCTTCAATATGTGTTTATGCTGAACTTTTCCCAGTCATCTAGTTCAAGATGAATACTTTATCTACTCATAAATAAAACTGTAACGCAGCGGTGTTCCAACAGACAAGCAGGGTAAGTAGCGACTGCCTGGTCAAATCAAGAAATCAAAAACAATTAATGTGAAAGATCTTTTTAAATCTGAAACAGCGTTCTGCCATCAAACTTCCACCCATCCTTTACATTACTGCCATCTTCTGACTGCAGTTGGCTTTTGCTACTGGAAGCTCTACTTGTCTTGGATCCTACTGAAAACTGTGTGCTTCTATTTCATGAGCATATCTGTGTCCCGTTAACTATGCCTGAAGCTTGACAAGCTGAGAGACCAGATAAACATCTGGTGTTTGATGGGAGACCAATGAGAGATTAGCATGCAAGGTATGCTGCCACTGGCTCTGCATTCAAAGTTCTGAGATTCCCAGTTTGTGTGGAAACAGAATCAGCATTAGCCAGTAGATGAGCTTCTGGAATTTATCATCGTAACAGATCATTATGAGCAAGCATTTCCTCTTACAAACCAACCCGACAAACGTGTAGACAAACTGGAGTGCAGTGTGAAAAGTTTTAATAACTTCCTTAGGCAAGTGGAACAGGCACAGGCTCAACCAGCACATTAAGATTAGTATATCTGAGAATTCACTAGTAAGTTTAACTAGCTGTTTGGTCAAGACGCCTTCATTTTTCATACATATTTACTAGGGATGGACCGATCCAATATTATTATCGGTATCGGTCCGATACTGACCTAAATGACTGGATCGGATATCGGAGAGAAATAAAAAATGTAATCCGATCCATTAAATATCACGAAAGCACCTCACAAAACTTGCGACATAGCGTAACCCAGCTCATAACCTTAGCTCGTCAGAGCAGTATGCGTCTCCTGATAGAGCGGCTGTGGCGTGCCAGACCTGTCGCTGGTCTAGTTGAGCATTTGGAGCCTTGCTACCAACCGGCATTTCATCTCCAAGAAAGTTATCCAAGAGAGAGAAGTAAAGCAAGTGTGTAAGTTCATCTCTGAATGTTTGTAAAGCATTCCCACGTTAAGCTTAACAACCGATATATGGAGCGACTGCCTCTTCCCTCTCCCTCCTTCTCCTGTTGCTACTTCAATCGTGAAACTGATTAATGATCGACTTTTGTGTCGCGGGTCTCTCTTGTTTGTTTTTGGTCCACTTTGCACCAGAAAGAGGAAACCAGCGGCTAAACAACAGCAGCACGTTTAAGCTTGATAAACTGTTGTTAGAATCGATTTAATATTACTTTCTACACCAGGATCCTTTTCTACGTAGCTGACGGCTGGTAACTGTGCAGGGGCGGGTCTAGCAAAGTTTAGCCAGGGGGGCAGGTAGGGCATTAACAAGGAAAAGGGGACACAAAGACATACTTTTCTTTCTTATTCTCATTTAAAATGTCTAGCTTTTAATAAATAATTATCTGAATAATACAACCACAGTTTTAATCTGATGTAAAATGTATAGAAATCCATTACTGTATATATTAACTATTAAGTCTAATACACACCCTAGTAAGCTATAGTACTTTTTCCTTTGGGAACCATCTGTGCAGTCTGCAATTCTGTTAAAGAAAGATGTTGAATCTATTTAATTATTGTGGAAAAATAATTGATTTCTGTGCTTTTTTTTTTCTTTTTCTTTTTTTAAAAACACGTGCATTAAATTAAAGTTGATTACGTCAATTAAGCATCATGAGGCGGAGGGCGGGGGGTGGTTTCCTATTATTTTTGCTGGGAGTTGGCAACCCTATTAGTTAGGTTGTTTAATATTTCTGCTAAGAACTCTTTAAAATACCAGAATAGGGAGGATGGTGCAGGTTTAAGTTTATTAGCTCAGTATTGCTGAATTATGAAATATTTTGGGCGGAGTGTATTTCTTGCATACAGGTTTAACAGAATAGCTTTAGTGTTTTGTTTTTTAAAACTTGAGTATGAACAAGATATTAAAAAAACAGTTTTATTGAATAAAAAGTACACTATATTGGATTCATATCGGTATCAGACATAAAAAAGTGGTATCATGCCATCTCTAATATTTACATATTTAAACCACTGTAAATGGAGACAGTTAACCAAGCACTGCTCAAGCCTTTTAATTCAGCTATGCTTTTTTGTTTTTAATACAGTTTAATATATTAACAAGCTGCGTTTCTAAGCTCATTAACAATTTTATTCAGGGATAATGGACTGTCACAAGAAAACTACAACAAAACTACACAAAGATATAAACATTAATATTTTACTTCTCCATTGTGTTACTGACATTTTCAGAAAATATATGCATATTTTCTCAGTTACCACCTTATGTGTCTCCCTCTTTTCTTGACAGTTTTGACCCAGTCTGTATATGTGGAATGTGTTGTGATAACATTGACAAGTATACTAGATGCCATGGATTCGTAGGATTACAATTCTTTGTATGGTTGTAGAAGAATGAGCTCAGTGTCATTCACCTCACACCCTCAGTAGTTTTAATGTTACAGCTGTATATTTTTAGTATTTTACGTGTTCATTCAGTACACTGCCATCATACTTTTTGCAATTCTAAAAAATGTTTACAATATTTCAGAAAATAAAATGTATTAACATAAAATGGAAGCACTGCAAGAAACAATTTAGCAGTTTCCCACAATAACTTTACGTACATAGAAGATTAAACTGATAAAAGACTGAAGAAAATGAAAGCCTCTTAGTGGCATCACCAGCTTCCACAGAAACACAAGTCACACGTGAGGCACTTCCTCATTTCAGGTTCGATTTCTGGGCTTGAGGACCCGAGGATTTTTATCTTATTAGGTGCTGTATAATAATGACTTCTCTCGTCTGCTTGTGGCACTTCCATTGATTCTCTTCTCACAACTCTCTGTACTAGAAACCATGACATCAGATGCATGTCGCAAACTTCTCTCTACACACTTTGATGTACTTCCCCATATGATACAGAATGAAAGAAACATACAGGGAAGGGTGAATAAAATGTGGATGTCAGTTTGTGCATCATGTCTCCTGGCTAAAAGAAACAATCACAATCTTTCAAACGTCGTCCGACCCTGGTCATTTCACCAAGCATGACGAGAACGGTAATAGCTACAGGAATGTCACTGCAGGCACAAGATTCAAAACTCTGGTACTCTGCAGAAAATACATTTATGGTCCTAACAGGCTCAATCTGCATGGTCTGAATTATTGTCGTTTTTGTGATATTCTCTATGTTATTTAAAAAAAAAAAGAAAAATTAAACTAAAATTAAAGAAAGTTGCTGTAACTTGTTTTGTTTTTCTACAGTCTTAGAAATTCTGTGACAGCAATTTTGTTATTTTATTTAACTGGATGCAGAAAAGCATATACAAATCTGGAAAATGTAGTGACGATTTTGCAAAAAGGAACAGACATGCATACATTTCAGTTCATTAAGCTAGTTAACTGATCTGTAAATAATTCCAAACAATCTATGCCAGATGCAACATAGCAAAGCAGTAAAGCGGTTTCACGCTGTACAGCTTTGGTCCACATACAACCGCTGCTATTAAATAGATTGGGTATTCAGCTGATATCTAAGCAGACTGACTGCCATTTGTCAGTGATGCTTCTGTCGCACTGCGCCTTGCCTAAATGGACCAAGCAGAACTAGTCCAACCCGTTGCAATTCTGGAGCATTTTCTTGAGTCATCTCTCTCTGCACATGACTTAGCAGCAAGTTAAGCTCTAGGAGTTCCCACAATGACAGCACATTTCAGCAAGCTGGTAAACACCAAAGTGGTTATTATTGTTTCATCATTTCATTTGTTTTCTTTTCCTTTTTTTCAGAGCACAATTCACTGATGATTACTTAGATGATATACATAAAGGAAAAGTTCCCCACATAGAGATTTAGATATGGACCTCAGTCAGGACATCCCGATCCATCAACAAAGGCAAAAGAGGACTGCAAACTGACACACACACACACACAACAATCGCCTGTAGTTACGGCTAGCTAAAAGAGTGTGAAGTGGAGCAAGAGTTGGGACATTGAGTCAATGGAGAGAGTGGCTGAGAGAGACAGTGTGGACAACTGTCACACTGAGTTAGAGTAATAACAATATGATAAACCGCTATGTAGATGATCGCTCCTCTGCTCCCCCACAGTGACGCTATGCATCATCTGCAATAAACATCTGCAGTTTTCTAAATAATAATCCACAACTTCGCAGAAAGAAAATGTACAGTATTTTCTTGATCTACTGCTAAAAGTACACTGATGTGAGGTCATGTTCTGTAGTGCACTGCAGGCAAACACCACCACCAAATACAAGCAAACAAAGTACAGTTAGTACAGTGTTTATCTAAAACCCAAATACCTCTTAAGGTGAGCCAGCTACCACAGATAAAAGATGACTTTACACAGGTGTTCCTGAATGCATAGGTGCTATAAATCATGCTAGTATGAAAAACCTATCAACGGACATTAACTGTAAGACAGCTATCCCTAAAGAATCTCCTCAACACTCTTTCTTTCCTGTCAATTGGTAATTTGTTAAAGTGATGTGACTTCTGACTCCTTTGTTCGAGGAATGTGATTTGTCCAAACGTTCCCAAGGGTACACTATGGGTTTTCCCACAATAAAAAAGTCACCAAATGTGACAAACAGTCTAAGAGCCAAAAATTGTATACACCCCCAAAAAAACAAACAAACAAACAAAAAAAAACACCGCTTTTAAAAGTTTAAGTGTTTTTTCCCCCAGATCAGATTTATTTTTAAGAAAGGGAACACCCTATGTGGTTTTGGGAACGCCACATATTTAGAATCCTATCCATTTGAGGCGTTAGTTCATCCTAAATCCACCCTGCATAACCAAACCTTCAAGCTAAAATCTGCAATAAATAATGAACATACATAAGATCAGGCTGGTTTTGGAGAACCCGCCCGATACCTGCCAAACAGTTTGAAACGCTGTGGGTACAGAGATCTGATGCCCTTTAAATGTACTAAAAATGTATTTTGTATGAAGTTAACCGATAAAAACTATCCATTGGTTAATTTACAGAATAACTTCTTTGCAAGTAACAGTATAAAAAAATGTGTAGACTGCACAGCCTGAGGCACTATGCGACCTCAGCCTGTTGGGACATGTTTTATGTAGAAAAACAGACTAAAATCCATCCGTTCTAAAGGAGGGAAACAACACAAAACTTCCTTGTCCCACGAAATGGCACAGTTTAAAAATAACTACAGGTGCTTTCAATATTTCAAAGAAGACAGATGCCACTAAAAAAGAAAAAAGAAAAAAAAATCAGCTGAGAAATTTGTTGGCTCACTAACCATCGACACGTATTGCAAGCAGCCTTAACAACACAGCGCTTCCTTGCCCAGGTTCACTGTTCGGCTTCCAGGTAAGACGTTCCCAGGAAAAGCTGTGTATCTCGTGGATGTGTTCCTGCCCTGCTCCTGGAAAGGCTGGAACATAAATGCCGTTTCGCCGTGTGCTTGGCCCTGAAGCTCGCAGGCAGTTGGGGAATGCGGAAAACACCACCACTATCCACACTTTGATGTCATGTCCGATTTACCGTAAATACGAGTTTAGCGACCTGGAGAGGCGTTCAGGGCACCTACTAAGAGTCAATAAAGTAAAAAGCTTTTTTTTTTTTACTACATTTCACGTCCACCCGTCACATAACAGGTAATAAGAGAAAAATTTCCGGTTTGAAAACGCCTTCAAAATAAAGGCGGAAACTACAAATTAAGTTTTGAGGTGTTTCTGCTTTATAATATTATTCAGTGGGCAGAGTAATAACGAAATATCAATCCATTAATCTAGTTTCTTAATCATTTATTCAACTGATTTAGAGTTCTATGGGGAACCTCTATAGAGCCTACGACCTAACCTATGTAAGCGGCCAACGTCAAGATTCAACATTCTTTATTTGTCACATGCATAGAGTACAACACACAGTGAAATGAAATCTGTCCTGAAACACTCCATGCATAAAGAGGACATTATATACAGTAAGTAGTGAATTATATACATTAAGTAAATTAAATAAAACAATCTGGAAATTTGAAATTAATAGTCTGAAAATGTGTGCGAGTGGAATGTGTCTTGTGCCATATTAGCACCGCAATGTATTGACAGATTGACAGAGCGGTGCAACATACAACATAGTGACCAGAGTAGTAGTACAAACGGTAATGTACAAGATCAGTAGCGCCCTGGGAGAACACCCCCTCTGCCCCCCCCCCCCCCCCCCCGCACACACACACACACACACACACAAAACATATTAAGGATTGTACATTATACTGAATTTCACCAAAGAAACACACACATATACATATATATGAAGAGAGAGAGTATGCATAGCTTGCAAGCGATTACCAAACAGACATCATAATTTGTCATACAATGAGAATAGGACAAATCAACAATCAACAATGACTAATTAATTTTGTGCTGAACACAGTCCAAAAGATTCAGTAAGCTACATCAGTGTCTACTGTTTACTATCATAGCCAAGTGGCTAACAAACGTAAACAGACGTTTTCACTATCCCTACTAATTAATGTTATGTTGTTGTATCTCTTTTGTGGTCAGTGCTATCCTCTATGCTGTTGCATGCTGGGGCAGCAGGTTGAGGGTCACAGATGCCAACAGACTAAATTAACTGATCCACAAGGCCAGTAATGTTGTGGGGGTGGAGCTGGACTCCGTTAGGGTGGTGTCTGAGAGGTAGATGTTGTCCAAGATAAAGACAATGTTGGATAATACCTCTCACCCACTCCATGATGTGCTGGCTAGTCACAGGAGCACGTTCAGTGAGAGACTGAGATTACCAAAAAGCATCACTGAATGACACGGGAAATCATTCCTGCCTGTGGCCATCTCCCTGTACAATTCCTCCATCTAGCACACTGTAAACACTGCAATCCTTCTTACACACGCTCTTTTCTACTCTGGAATATTCTCGTCAATTTTCTTGATATTTATTCATAATCACCTCTGTTAATCCTTGATATTTATAATTGAGTGATCTGTATATATTAATGCTATTTCTTAAATGTGTAAAATCTGTAACATAATGTATTGTTTGAAGATTAGTCTGTTACTGTTACAATTTTTACTATTTCTTCTTGGAACAACTGTAACCCACATAATTTCCTTAGGGATTAATAAAGTATTCTGATTCTGATTGTTTCAGGATACATGACCTGCCATTATCCAATGACACATCTGCTTACCTGTATCTTTTGCTCATTTCTCCTCCTCTACTTTTATCTTTTTTTCTAAACTGAGCACCTGATGGCTTTGAACTTTTCTTGTCCATCTTCCATTGGTTTTAATTTTGCACTCCAGTATGAACACCCATCCCCCAACTCGAGGATCACCACAACATAACCTAATAGACCTACACCTTAGTTCACAGATTCACTTTGTCTAAGGTTTATTTCTGGGATTTCACACAACCCAGGATTCAAATCATGAATACATAATGGGCTTGGATTTACATCATTATGAATGAAATGTGCTCTATTTGGAAGCAGCAGGTCTCCCTCCCCTTTCGACAAGTTGTGTGTGAGACTTTAAATCATCAAACTGTGAATTATAAATTTTAAATTGTTATTGATCCCTTTACCCCTAGTCCTAAAGTGTATATTTATTTTCTTACTCTTCTTATATATATTGTTTGTTTACTTGCACTGCTGTAACAGGAGCCTCGTCGTCTCGTCTCTCTATATACTGGACTGTATGTAGCGGAGATGACAATAAAGTTTACTTTGACTTCAGCAGCAAGCAGGCGCACCGAGGGCTCTCGCGCTCACTTTTCGCTTATAGAATTTCAAAAAAACATCGGTGCAAATTATAAGTCTGTATCATAATGTCTGGTGTTTTCGTGTTTGTTGGTTTGTTTTTATTTTGTTTTATTTTGCGGGTTGGTTATTAGATGCTGCTCCAGCCAGCCAGAGAATCCCCCGCCGCCCCGCCCTCTCCTCCCTGTGCCGCAAGCAGCAGGTGCACCTCGCAAACGGAGGGCGCCCTTACTCCCAGCAAATGGGCGATAGAAAACCGATCGGTGCCTGTGCCATTCCCAATATGCACTGGCATGATGTCGGGGCAGCATGAGTATGAGCAGATTTATTTATTTGCCGCCCCCCACCACGATGCTGCCCTGGGCAACTCCCCATGTCGCCCGTATCAAAAACCGCTACTGTACAAGATAATATACACAGTAGTGAGGCCAAGAAGAATCAGCCATGATATGAGATGACCGTGAACGTTCTGGAATGTGGCAAGAATAAGTTCTGTCTCAGTCACTTATGGATGCTTTTGGGGGGGGGGGTGCGCATGTTCTGATTTAGGACTCGGAGGCCCTGAGGGTAAAAGCTCCTCCTGAGCTTCTCTGTTTTTGCCCAGATGGTGCAGAACCTTCTGCCTGATTGCAGAAGTTGGGACAGATTGTTGCTGGGATAGGATGGGTCCTTCAATATCTGAGCTGCTCTAGACCAGCATCTCCTGGTGTAGATGTCCTGTAGGGAGGGAAGAACAGTCCTGCAGCAACGTTCAGCCACACAGATCACTCTCTGAAGAGCTTTCTGATCCTTAACACAGCTGTTCCCATACCAGGATGCAATGTTCTGTGTAAGGACCTGTATAGAAAGTCCTAGGGATCACTGGAGAGACCCAGGACTTCCTCAGTTGTCGGAGATGGTACAGGCGCTGGCTAGCCTATTTGGACTGGACCTGAATGTGAGCAGACCATGTCAGGTCTGAGGAGATGTGGACACTGAGATACTTGAAGGACCACACCCTCTCCACTGGAGCTCCGTTGATGATAAGGGGCTTGTAGACTCTATGCTTACTCCTGAAGTCCACCACGAGCTCCTTGGTCTTGCGGATGTTCAGCTGGAGGTGGTTGTCCTGGCACCACGATGCCAGATTCTTCACCTCATCCAAGTAGGCTGCCTCATCGTTGTTGGAGATGGCGCCCAACACCACTGTGTCATCAGCAAACATTACAATGGTGTTGGAGCTTATGGAATGTCAATTGAGCAATAGATTCCGGTCTACCATCCCAACCATCTTGGGAAAACTCGTTAAGAGCTTGGTGAAAATGTTCTAGAGCACACTTAAAGATGGAGCAGCTGTTCCTTGTGAGGAGCTTGAGGGTTGGCTGAAGAAACTGGCAAAAAAGGTCTTTTGAGAAATGTTAGAATGGTTATACTAACATGGCATCCTGCCAAGAATTCTTTGGCCCCTGCTGATTTATGCCCCATATCCACAACTGAGGGTCAGTCTCAGAAGAAGAGTTTGACCAGCATAGTTGTCTATGGAAATAGCGGCAAATTAAGGCTCGTCTTGAAATCCATTCTGGAGGAGTTCAAGGTTTTGTGCATCAGGAAACTAGTACAGTACAATGAATCAATTACTCCATGATGCAGATGTGAACAGATGGTAACATGCACAGTTCTGCTGTGCTATATACAAATATCAAAAATAAATAAGGATTATATATTCACAGTGTGGGTTATTGCACGTATTAAATATTGCA
The DNA here is from genome assembly GCF_036321145.2 of Pelmatolapia mariae. Taxonomy (NCBI): domain Eukaryota; kingdom Metazoa; phylum Chordata; class Actinopteri; order Cichliformes; family Cichlidae; genus Pelmatolapia; species Pelmatolapia mariae. The sequence continues at coordinate 32,543,980 of NC_086245.2, read as the reverse complement.
CAGTAGTGATGGTAATTTGCATAGTCTGTGTATAGAGGGTTGGGGGTCAGTGCGTGTGAGTTCAGGGTGGTTATGGCTTTTGGACAGAAACTGTTCTTGAGTCTGTTAGTCTTTGTTCTGATGCACCTGTAGCACTTTCCTGAGGACAGCAGTTTGAACAGGTCAAAACCAGGGTGGAAGCTGTCCTTGATGATGCTCTCTGCTGAGCTCTGCTCTGCTGAGCAAGCCAGGGAGGTATAAATGTCCACCAGGGAGGGGGGAGGGCAGCAAATGATCTTCTGTGCTGCCTTAACTACTCTTTGAAGCCTCTCCCTGTCTAGCATGATGCTCCCGTACAATACTGTGATACAGTATGTCAGCAAGTTCTGGACGAGCAGTAGAAGGTCAGCAGCAGGTTGGAGTTCTGGTTGGGTTTCCTGAGGACCCTCAAAAACTGCAGCCGCTGCTGAGCCTTGTTGACAACCGCTCTGTGATGTCTGTCCAGGAGATGTCAGCAGAGATGAGGACACCAAGAAACCAGAAGGTGTGGGTCACACTCACTGTTGATGTACAGGACCGTTTAAGTCAGTGCTGCGGCTCAGAGGAACTACGGCAGGGGTGCCCAATCCCAGTCCTCGAGAGCTACCGTCCTGCAGCTTTTAGATGGATCCTTGTTCCGACACACCTGAATCAAATGAATGGCTTGTTATCAGGCATTTGCCAAACTTGATGGCATGCTGAAGAGGCAATCAAACCATTTGATTCAGCTGTGTTGGAGTAGGGATGCATCTAAAAGCTGCAGGACAGTAGCTCTCGAGGACTGGGATTGGGCACCCCTGAACTACGGTAACCAGAGTCACACGCAGTGAAGATTATTGTTATCTTAACAAGATAATCAACCTCTGTGAGGGCTGAGTTAGAGCAGCTGCACAGTGTTGGCACAAGGCAATGAAGAAGATAACAGTGGATGAATTATATCCTTAAACTTAATTAAAGCAATTTCAGAAAGGCATCTACTGTGATGAAATCTATTCCCCACTGCTATGTAATACATTATTGTAAATTTAAATGTCATTAGGAAATTATCAGACAAAAGAGGATTTTCAAGAAATACTGTTAAATGTTCAGTTTCTATGCCATGTCTCAGAACACGATTTAGAGTATGATTAAATGATGGGCAGGAGGTGTAAAGAACACAGTTTTGTGGAGCAGTCAGGAAGGAATCATCTGCTTCTGAATGTGAATAAGACCAAAGCTTTGGTGATCGACTTCAGAAGGTAGAAGACGGATCCATCCCGGGTCAGGATTAGTTACAAGACCAACACAAATGTATAGAGATTGACAGACCACGTGACTTTCGCGCATTGCATGCCGGGAGGTGGTGGCAAGACATTCAAATTACCGCATTAAATGCAGGCATTTGCAGCACCGCAAAACGTTTATTCTCACGTTCCAATACCGTCTTGCTTTTTCTTTCCTCACCAAAAAAGGAATGTACAAAACGAAGGAGAACAATGCCGGTCCGTACAAAGACAGACTCGACGAAAAGGCAAAGAAAAGGACTTTCTTGTGATTTCATGTTTAGTGTCACATTACGGTGGACCCATCTTCCTGTACTCTGCACTTTATGGTTTGTGTTACCTGTTGTTCTGTTATGCACAGTGAATTATTAGAACGTGTTTAAATTGCTATAAATGTCTGTCACACCACTGCACTTTACAGCTGTGCTGTAAATTATCTCTTTATGTCCAGAATGGGCCAACGCAATCTTTCTTTTTAGTCTGTACTAATATACAGTGTCAGAACCAATACAAATAAAGTAAGTGTTGCACAAGTCTTTCATCAGGACTGTCTTTATTTATAACTGACAACAGTGTTACATGTTACTATTGAAGCTTACAGGACAAAGGCAAAATAGTATACCGTTGTGCATTAATAGTTGATTTGTTTAAAAACACAGCTGCACAACAAAACAAGAGCAAATTGGAAAACAGTTATTCATCACTTGCTTGCTTCACAACAACACTTGGGCACATATTTGTGAGCGCACATGATACAGCGACTATCTTATCCAGCAAAGTCATGTTCTCACCTTCGCATGGCACCACAAAACCTAAACGGATGGTGTCGTTTAGGATAGTGTACTTGGACCGTAGACAGCCTATAACGCGTTCAACATGGATCCTGACATGTGCCAGTTTTCGTGTGTCCTCCACATCTTTTGCTTGTAGCTGACTGTGACCCCGTGTAAATGCTGGAATTTTTAAAGTGGCACCCATTAAGGCAACACTTTCCCTGATATCAAAACCCCGGTCTGCGAGCACTATGTCCCCAGGTGAAAGTTTCTGTAGAAAGCCAGATGTTTCAGCTATTCGTTTATCGCTGGTACGCCCTCCCCATCCTTTAGAAATGAAAGAGATGGTCCCCTGTGGTGTGATGCCAATGAGATATTTCATTGTGTGTCTACTTTTGTATGTAGAATATGTCTCCGCCATGGCGCGTAAATTTTGTGCCCTCTCTATGAACAGTTCAAAACAGTCAATAATAACTGTCACCCGGTCACCAAACATCTCTACATACTGGTGTGGCATACTGGCCTGTATGCAATGTCTTCCAGGCCAGTGCACCAATGGACTGAGGTGAGCGTATAACACATTTACAGTAATGTTAAACACAGTGGAAGTGGTTGTCCGGCTAATATCAAAGAGGTGTGCAATATGTGCAATTGGAAGGTTGAGTCTTAAACGCATGAGAGTCAACAAGAGCATCTGAAACTGGGAAATTTTCCTGTCAGTGTCTGGCAAGCTCGGGCTGATTTGTTGTAGCACCCCCATTAGTAAAGCAAAAGAAGGCAGCCCTGTGTAGAATTTAACTTTAGAGTTATCATCTTTCAAGAATTCCTTGTCTAATTTCTTTTTGGACAGTTCTTTTTTTAATATTAGGTTTTCTTCCTGCAGGTGTGCTATTTCTTGTAACCTTAGAGAACACATTTTACACTCCTGCAGATCTTCATCCTCGTGCTGTGGAGTTAGCTGCTGTGGTTCGATCTCAGCTGTAGTTTCCGTAGTGACTGGTGCTGAAAGACACACATGCACACAGACAAAGACAAGATCATTTTATGTGCAAAAACAAGACAGTGCTTAATGTGGAAAAAGTGGAATTTATTTATGTACATTGACAATTTTACCTGCATGGATTTCGCCTGGATGAGCTGTCTCTGCCCCAGAGGAACGCGGGCCTTTTCGTGGCTGTTTTGATTTCGATCTCTGTTTTAACAGATCAAATCTCGCTGTGGTAGAAGCTTTAAAGTCTGTGTGGCCCAGTTTGAGAGAGGGGAGAGAGGCTGCTGCTTGGACAATTTCTCTTCCACGCCGGAATCCGATGAAAACCAATCGCATTTCCCGTCGACTTCACGCGGCTGCCGTTCGCCCGGCTTGTGCAGTTAATAATACAACAGCTTCTTGCCATTTTATGTTTCTTTTTATCGCTGTGTAACTGATTTCTATTGAAAGCCTGTGCCCGCTATTACCTCTTGCCACTACTTCCCAGTATCCTTTGCGGTTTTACCCCTGAATGACGTCACATTTTCAATCTCTATTCAAGTGGATAAGCAGGTTACCTGTGGAGCAAAAGGCTTCAGCAGGGCTGGACCGGAACCAAAAAAAAGATTTATTTTTTTTAATCAAATGCTTATAAAAACTTGACATATACCTTCTGTCACCATGTGTTATCTCTGTCAAAGCTCTCACTTCTGAATTTATTGATTCAAATGGCACATAAGATACATTTGTACATATAGCTCCTCGGTAAGGCATGAAAAGTTGGGACGTTACTTGCAACAAACATTTGATTTGCAAATGTCCATCTTGGAAGTCTAAGCAAAATTCTAAATGCACCCTGAAAGGCCACCTGCAGTTTTTTCATTATGACTTGACTATAATTACACCAAATGAGTCATATAGAAAGAGGTACAATAGGCTTGAAAAAGATCCACTTTAACATCATCTGTGCACATGTAAAATTTACGTGCCTGGGTTGCTTTAGCTGTATGTTTTGGGTCATTGTCCATCTGTCCATTGTCCATCCAAGTAACTTCTTCAGTCTCAGCTGAAGAAGGGAAACCTGCAGTCAGCTGAGACTGAAGAAGACACTTGTGGGTGGAGAATTTGTCTGACAGACAGCTCAGCCAAACAGAGAACAAACATCCTTGCTAAAGGGTTGAATTTTGCTGTGACGCCGAGACAAATCCCACTATTGGAACTCTTTTCAGCCACAGAAACAGCAATTCGAAACAACAATATTGCAGACGTGGAAACTGCGAAGCCCCCAGCATCCAACATCAGCATGGAGGAGAGGAAGGCACACACAATGACAACAACATTAGCGCTCACAATGACAGCAACATTATCATCCTTCCGGCAGACAAGGGTAGGTGCACGGTTTTGCTTAACCAGAAAGACTATCATGAGAAGATTTTGTCACTGCTCAGTGACAAAAATACTTATGAGCCCCTAAAACGAAGCCCCTAAAACCAGGAAGTGGTTACAAGAAGAGGGTGATAAACTGTCTGAAGCAGTTAGAACAAGACAATGCTATTGACGGGACCTCATACCACAGGCTATAACCAGACGAATCTACATCAAGTCTGTGTGGTTTACCGAAGATACATAAACAGGGTGCACCTTTAAGACTGATTGTCTGTATGATCAACTCCGTCACCTATAACATCTCTAAGTTTCTGGCTTTGATCCTTAACCCGCTGGTAGGCAGCTCTGAACACCACATCCAGAACACCTTGGATTTTGTTGAGAAGGTGAGAGATGTCATTATGGAGACAGATGAAACAATGGTCTTGTACGATGTTACATCTCTCTTCACTCGCATCCCAGTCACGGAAGCGTTGGAGGTAGTTCGTAAGAGATTACAGGATGACCCCGAACCTCAGCAACAGGACCACTCTCAGCATCGACCAAGTTCCAAGTTGCTTTTGGAACTGTGTTTTAATTCCACCTATTTCAAATACAAGAGTCAGTACTATAGGCAGAAATATGGGTGTGCCATGGGTTCACCAGTTTCACCTATCGTGGCCAAATTGTACATGGAAAAAGTGGAAAAGAGGGCTTTGTTATCCTACCCAGTCCAAACAGTTGAGATGCATTTTTTCTAAACACCGAGTCTCTGTGGCTTTTAAACCCCAAAACACGCCGCACCAAAAATTGGTCCACCCCAAGGATCGGGTCCCCCGACACAAACAGAATAATATAGTACACTGTTAAGTGCCAGGATTTATACATCGGGGAAACCAAGCAACCACTGTCAAAGCGGATGGCACAGCACAGGAGAGCTACCTTGTCAGGCCAGGACTCCGCAGTCTATTTACACCTACAGGTCAGTGGACACTCTTTCAAGGATGAGGATGCACACATCCTGGACAGGGAGGAACGCTGGTTTGAGCGCAGAGTCAAGGAGGCCATTTACGTGAAAAGGGAAAGACCATCTCTGAATCGAGGAGGGGGCCTAAGGGTACATCTTTCGCAATCTTACAATGCTGTGATTGCAGCCATTCCCCAACTCTCTGTGAATGGTACTCATGGCCATTGATTAGTGGTCTTTGATCAATGTGCTTTGATCAGTGGTTGTTGATCAATGGTCATGAGAATTTGCATGAACTGAACTGACCTCCCAGCCCATTGTTCATTCAGTGGTGCTGGTTTCAGTCATTGGGGAAACCTGCAGTCAGCTGAGACTGAAGAAGTCATTTGGATGAGTGATGAAATGTTTCTCCCACTGAAAACGCTACGTCCAGATGAACAGAATCAAGCCACTCATAAGCCTGAGGCTTATGAGTGGCTTGCACCTTGCAGTGAACCTGCATGAAAGTAAGCCCTGTAATACCTTTCCTTGGCTGTTGTGAAGGGTTTTCTCTTCACCATGGAAATGATTCTGTGATCATCAACCGCTGTTGTCTTCTGTGGATGACCAGTGCTTTCTTTTTTTTTCGAACTTTAGATTTTGCCACTTCTACTATTGTAGCAATTTTCTTGGATTGATATTTTCTGTTTTGGGAGCTTATGGGTGGCTTGTTTCACTCGCGTGGAGAGGTTCTTTTGACTGCTGTTCACAGCCTATCACAGATTCTGTCAGCAAAGTCTTCCAAATGCAAGCACCACACCTCAGATCAACTCAGGCCTTTTATCTGCTTAACCGATAATAACATAATGAAGGAATTGCCCACAACTGCCCATGAAATAGCCTGTAAGACAACTGTCCAATTACTTTTGGTCCATTTAAAAAGAGGGTGGCACAGCTGAAACTCCTAAACCTAAACCCCTCATCCAATTTGAATGTAGATACCCTCAAATTAAGCTGAGAGTCTACACGTTATGTCAGTGTCCATTATATAACTATACTTAGAATATGTTTCAGTGAACAGGTAAAAAAAAAACAAAAAAAACAACCTAAACTTGGTGTCTGTGTCAAAATATATATGGACCTAACTGTACACTCTGGCTATTAGCAGTGGCTCATAGTCAAAGCAGCCATTTATTTTACTGAAGCCTTGAATCTTTCCCTTCCTAATTACGTCCCTCCATCTATTTTCATCTTCCTCTCTTCCACAGATGGTGCAGCAGCAGCCCCCTGTGACTGTGAGGCCTGATTACAAGTTGTTACTGGCTGTTGCTGGTACTACTGTTCACAGTGCAGCAGCCTTTTTCCACCTTTTTAGGCTGGTCCATCGACCCAAAAGTGTCTTGGCCCACCAGGAAAATGCCGGTATGCCAGATGACCAGCCGAGCCCTGGACTTCAGCATGTGCAGCAAAATGTTTCATAATCCTGACTACGCTCTGCACCATTTTCTGCAAAGGCAGTGGATTACTTCCACTGCCACAAGGTTGGATATTTGAAATATTTTTAACTATGTGCAATAACTTTTTATAATACATCTATCCAGCATTGAAATATCTGCTCTTAAATTTTGACATTTGATATTTAAAATTGTACTTTCATTTTTTTACCTGTTATATATTTGCTTGATCTTACAAAACAGAATGCAACAGAAAGAAAAATAACCTTAAGTTTTTAACTTATTTATGAAAATGATATAAACTGGAAATAGGGAATGCAAACCCCCAGAAATGAATCAGGCTCAGCTTTAAAAAAAAAACAAAAAAAAAAAAACATGTACTTTGTTTTCATTTATTTTGAACTTAAACGGGCTCCAAATGTCATATCAGCTCATTAGAAACACACACTGCAAATACAAGCAGCTGTTTACAGTAGTAACCCCCATTAGCCAGTTCCCATTGTAGGAGTTTAGAACATGTGTGCCGAAGGATTCACCAGACTCATGAGTTGCAGTGCAATTACAGCAATGGAGGGAAAGGAGCATGGGCACATCATTCCATGATGTTTGTGTAGTCTCCTTTAGGCTGACTGCTGAATTGCTCTTTTTTGTCTTAGTCTATTTGGTGAATTTCATGTTACTGAAGGCAATATCTGACAGAGATTATTACTTAGCTAACTTGTGAATGATTAAACTGGTAGCCAACCAGCCTTACTCTCAAGCCCTCCACAATAGAATCCACTGTTTCCTCCCAAAAAGGGTCATGAAAGACACCTGACAGGTCCTGTTACTCAGATCATCTCACTAGTTGTGGTGGAAAACAGCATAATGTAATTGTTTCGTCACATGAACCATTTGCAGATAAAGCGATACCACACATGATTTTCACCTTCTACGTCTTGCTCCAAAGTTCTCTTAAATATTCTGTTCGATAAACCACAATCAAGTCCATTGGTCACCAAGTTTTAGTTTTCACCCCAAGTATGGGCAATGTTTTTTACAAAACCCTTTTATTTCCCTTCCCACCCCCAACCCCATTCTTGAACAGAGCAAAGATGTTTCAGTTCTTCTTGCTCTTGGGCGAATCATATTTCCTCTTGCTGGAGTACCAGAGAAGCAGAGGGATGCCGATGGAGGGTAGCGTCATCACACCAAATGCAGCCCAGTCCAACTAAAGACAGACACACGGAGCAGTGAGTGAAGTGCTAGAGGACTGTTCTAGCAAATGCAAAAGCTCCTGCAAAAACTTCAGTCTATAAGCCATGAATCGAGACACTATGTGAACAGTGGTATCAAGGAACTCTGTTGTTGTGGAGACTTTAATTTAGTTTATCAACATGCACTAGTTGTACTAAAAAGTACTTATTGTACTATATGCAAAAATTTGTCAGTGTAGATACAGTACATTCCAATTTTAGCCTAAATTAACACAACCCAATAAAGATCCTTAGAGGTTTACAAAATTCCACCAGCCTCAATTTACTTTGATAAGCATAGGCCAGTGCACTCAGGTGCCATAATGAGCGAGCATCAAACTGTTTTTAACACTTACATAGTGTGGAGAGAAGCGCCGGTCAAACTCTCTCTGAGCCAAGATTCCTCCCTGTCCAGGAGCACTGGTGTAGCCAACCTGCAGGAAGGGAAGGAGGGGACACTTTAGCTTCCAACATATCACTATGGACTGTAAATGCTTTGACTCACTAAGGACTTTAACTGCTTTTACCACAACTTGTCCTCCCTCCTGAACCAGGTAGCTGACGGTAGCAGAGGTAAAATTAAAGTATCCAGCCTTCAAGGGGCGCAACACCACTGTGTGAGAGACATTGCTGGCTCTAAAAGTTTCAGAGTTAAGAATGATGACTTGGAGAAAGAGCCCATCTATGGTTATTTAAACCAACTTCAATCAAATTCCTGCATTCCTGGTTCATTAAGGCCTCCGTCTTATGAACCATGAAGAGTGAATACTTCTTTAGGTTCAGCGGCCTGAAAAGCTATCATTTCACTATTTGGTCCTACTGTGTAAGATGAAATAACTGTGGTGCAAAAAATAGGCTGCCATAGAGACACCCAGTAACTTATGTTTGATTAAGAATTTAAGATCAAACTCCCATTAAGCCACAATTAATGCGTCAAAAATAGCTCAAGTTTGATAGTGCCAGTGAGAAGTCATTTTACTGCAAGGATACGGTGCAATCCTGTCCCATTTCACATTCAGCATTCCGGAAACAATTCCAAAATCTTCAGGAGGAAAAGAATCATCGGATAGCTCCACCTCTAGAGCTGCACTGTAGAGACAAACCAGATGATGACATTTAGTCACACAGTATGCACTAAACATTTTATCAGGTCTTGACAAGCTCTCATGCAGTTCACATTTCAACAATTCTGAAAACGTCTTCATAATGTTCAAACTTACTGAATAAGTGATTATTAAACAGCAGTTTGTTAAGAAACAACTGAATAAAATAATTCTGTGTCATTTGGTTTTCTGTGTGTATTCATTTGTACAGTTATCTAATTTACAGCGGCTGTCCAGATATCTGACCTGGAACCCACGTTGTAGATGCTGTACTGGAGGGTCAGGTCGCGGCCCTCCACAGCATAGCGGTTCAGTAGGGATTTGGAGGCCAACAAACGGGCGCCCTCTTCTCCTGAGCCCAGACCCAGCAGAGAAAGGATTACAAACACGTGCAGCATCCTGGTCATCTGGTCAAAACAAACAAACAAAACAAAAAAAGGAAAATAAACTGGGGTTAGGAGGAGAAGACTACAAAGTAAGGAATGGACTACAAAGTATGGTGAAACTATAGCCAGGAGTCCAGGCTGGTTTTGAAATAAAACAATATGCGGTAGTGTCCCGGTATCCAACTAAATTTAGCATAAACAACAAAAAAGAAAGGGAAAAACAATCTGCAGTCAGTCTTTAAACGGAGACTACTTCCTATTTATCTTAGGTTTGACTTTCAAAAGACGAAAGGAAAATCGCGACTGGGAGGTAATTTTAAAAGGCTGTTACTATGAAGTAACATGTATACTATGTTGCTAATGAAGTGTCCGGCTTCAAGTCAGAGTGCTCAACACTAACCGGTGCAGACGCTTACGTGGACCAAAGGAGTCACATCTTCATTTGCGTTAGTAAGAAAATTATAGTAAGTAACAACGCTTTATGTCTAACAGGCGTTTCATAGATTCGCTGTATAATAACAATATGTCCGTTCTTAAAATAAAACATTAGTAAATTATAACTCCGAAGCTTTAAAAGAAAAATAGGAAGAGATTTTTTACCTTCCTCCAGTTCTCTTCAAATGGCAGAAAGTAAAGAAGCTAGTCAAGCGCATGCTCAGAAGCTTAAAGCCTGTTTTTACATGACGTGTACCGAGGGGGAGTTAAAGAAGACTGCAAACTGCAGCGCCCCTGGTGTTCGGGAGGGAGATAGGAGTCATTCGAAAAAAACGTAGCTCATTATGCAGAAGTAGCTGGACTGCCTGTTCCGGCCCTGTAAAAGTACTTGTTGATCAGTTGAATTTTCATACATATAAAACGGTTTATGTACAAAATATAATTCATTGAGAATAAAATTCTCACTGCAGGTTCTCTGATTTTAATGCTCACAGACAAGACCCTCCATGAATACATGCATTACATTATATTTGCATATAGAAATGAAAAATGAAAATACTCCCAAAACTTGCATTTCTCATCCTAGGACTTCAACAGCTGTAAATGATTTTTGGTTATACTTTATACAAGAATCAAAAACAAATGCAGGCATTCATCAGTTTGCCTTTGGATTCTATTTGTCAAACTTTTATGTAATTCATTCATTTGAAAATGTACTCATTTTTGTATCATCACTTGGGCTCTGCTGTGCTACCATGCCAACAGAATCTGGTGGTAATTCAGTGTCAATATTCGCATCAAGAAGTTCCTTGCCAGCCACTCTGCTTTCATCTATTATCAGATGATAGCAGATGCTTATCTGATACCGTATCAGCATTTTCTGTAACACTCAAAGATGCCACCAAAGGTTTCCAGAACTATCTTGTCCCCTGCCTGTAGATGCTAAATATATAAGTGTACACAAATTACAAATTTTCCATTACGTAAAAATACAGAAATTTGAAATACACAAAAAAAAATATGGACAAACACTTTTTTAAAAGAAAATTAATAAGGCCTAATATGGAAAAAATAATATTGGGCTTTATCATGTGAGTTTATTTGAAAACTCTTGTAATTTTATTCCATAATTAATGTAATAATGTTTTCTCATCCATTCAACAAAAGTCAAAATACTTTTATTAAACTAGTAACTGGGTTTAAAAATACATTTTTTTAATACACCAAGAGAATAATCATTTTTTACATTACATGTATTCTTACATTAAGTTAATGGATTAACCCTTTTAAAGATATCCATAAAATGTTATTGTAATAACAATATACTGATAATTGCAGAATTACAGATCAATAGAGAACTTTGCTGTCAGACTGCAGGCTTTCTTGTGGTTACTAGGATATTTATGGGAAGCAGAGTGTTCAGCTTTCAGGACCGTCTTCTGTGGAACCAGCTCCCAGCTCGGATTCCGAAGACAGACATCTTTGGTACTTAAGATTAAGATTAGGCTTAAAACCTTCTTCTTTTTTTGCTTAAATATATAGTTATCCTGTTGTGGACTTGGGCTGCTGGAGCATTTCTCCTTTTCTCACTTCTTTCTCTCACCATGTGTTTACAGACCACTCTGGATTTAATCATGAGTTATTAATAATCCCTGGCTGTCTTCCCCAGCATGTCTTTTGTCCTGTCTCCCTCCCTTCACCCCCAACAAGTTGCGCCTCCTCGTGCCTGGTTCTGCTGGAGGTTTTCCTTCCCACTGTCGCAACCTACTTTAGAGGTGACTGTTGTTTGTGATTTGGCACTGTTTAAATAAATTTGAAATGAATTGAACAGATCTTATCAAGTACCTGCTGATGGATATGAATAATTAAAGAGTTGAGCTTAATAAAACACTAGCTTTACTTTATACAATAATTTCATAATGCTGGTGCAATACAACATTAATACAGCTCACTTTGCTGTATTGGTCCTTAATTTTTTTAAAAGTTAACAAAAAAAAGTCTAATGCTGCTGTAAGACCGCTTTCTCACTTTATATAAATGTTCTACTTAAACTACACTGTGGTTGAATGACATAAATTAGGGAATAATACGATTTTGTTTTACACTAACAAGTCTGAAGCAATTAGGACACACTTACTTCCTGTTTCAGTACTGAAACCATGGGACCGGCTATTACATGAGAAAGGCAGGACAGGAGAGGAGAGGACATTCCCCAGAGAATACCGTAACTGGCTTGTTTTCCACTGGCATTCCATTCTCTTCACAGATCACATTTATAGATCGGATAGACAGGAAAAACCAACACGAGCAGCTTCATTCACCCTTGTTTTTGATCTCATGAAGATGTACAACTTTTTTGGCATTTATTCAAAGTATAACGAACTAAGGAGAAAGCACACCCACCATATAGAGGTGATCACTCACAACAAATATACTGATATTCCGTAACTGTTCATTGAACCCAAACCATGGCAGTAAATTGCCAGTAGCATAACAAAGTGATCTGATCCACTCGCGGTTGAGTTGAGGGTTAGAGTTTTTTGTCACATCTTTGAAAATTTGTATGAAACCTAATTTTAAATCACCACTAGGTGGAGATAAATGTCTTTGTCGCCTTTGAAAATAAGCCAGTGAGATCAAATGAGCTGAGACATTTCCAGAGTGCATTTAGTTTATCATAAAACATGTAGATTAGGCTACATTAAATTTCAAAATAAATTTCACAGAATGAACCATGTGGCATACATAGTCCTTTGGACACATAATTGCCAGAACTGCCTCACTCACTCCAGAATATTTCAACCTATTAACCTGAAAAGCTCTATGCTTGTTTTGGCCATATGTTGGGGATTTTTGTTCTGCTGAATAATGAAACGTTGTCCGGTAAGTTCCGATGTCACAGTACACCTCTGCAGTCCTGGTGTTTCCAACACCTGTGTGATCATGAATAAATACGCCAATTCAGTTTGCAAAAATACATGTGGTTTTTGGCTCTCGACCTGCATTTTTCTTTTCTTGCTGTGAAGTAGGTGTGTTCAGCTCATTCATAAAATGTCGCTGCCAGTGAGGATATATAAAGCACAGCCCTGCAGGTTACTTATCCATCAGGTCCGTCAGGTGCAGTCATGCTTCGTTCTGTCAGCGCGCTCCGGCTCCTTGCGCTCCTGCTGCTGCTGAGCATGAGTTCAGCTGTTGAAAATAACGCCACAGAGTCCGTCAGTCCTCAGCTGGTCCTTGAAACTCAGGACCCGCCGACCGATGAAGACACAAACCAGGCGAGGAATAGAGGGAGACGGCCTTCTGACTCTCTGCGTGATGGTGAGTCCAAATGGCTAAATTGTCCTAAAATTAAATAATGTGATAGAAAACATCATAAAGTATTATGTGACAGTAATACAACTAAATTTTAAAAGAAAAAAATCTAGTTTGGAATAATAATATTTATTTATTTATTTAGTTATTTATTTATTTGTATTATGATGATGCAATCAGTTTAAACCTAGGTAAAAAGTAATCTTACAAAAGAAAAAACTACAAGATATCCATGTCTGGGATGCAGGATTTATTAAAAAACTGTTATTAAAATACATGCAGTGCTGTGCACGGTCCACAGTGAAGCCCAAAGCCTATTGTCAATACAGACATTTATAGTTGAACCAACAAAGAAATCCTAGCTGCTGGTGTTGAGATTTTTGCAGGTGCATGCTGTAAATGTCTGTCTGTCTGTTGTAGATTATATAATACCTGACAGAACACCTTTGGGATGAATTAGAATGGAGACTGTGAGCCAGGTCTTCTCTCTCAACATGAGTCTGATCTGACAAATTAGCTTCTGGAAAAATGGTCAAAAACTTCCATAAGCACATAAACATAAACTGTTATAGCTGCAAAGGGTGAGCCAGCATCATTTCAAACCCTGTGGATCAAGAGAGGGATATCACTCAAGTTCATATGCATGTGAAGGCAGACAAAGGAATACTTTCAGCAGTATAGTGTAGGGTCGATTGTCACATTGCTTATTACTCTCACATTAGAGGGCACTGTGGAATTCTGTCAATATCTGACCTGATGATGGGAGGAGATATTTTGACATTTTCACTGGTCATAGTAATTTTTTATGTTGTTGTTGTGGTTTTTGTATTATAAGACCACACCAATATTAATCATTTAAAAAGTGGACTATTATTAAAAAGCTGAAAGTAATACTTTTTGGTTGAAGCAGTTTTTCACTAGGTAGCTAAAGCCATGTGATAGCTAGGTTAAAATGTTTATAAAGTTTGGGTTGGTTCTTATACATGTAACAACCAACATAGCCATAGTTATCTGTTGGAAAACATTGAACAAAATGACTGTCTTTTAAAAGATATAAGGAACCTTTGAGCTTTTTTAATGATATCAATGATACATCAGTTCAAAATACAGTCATGGAATGTAGAATTAATTCTCACTTGTTTTTGTGACTTTAATAAAGGTTACATTATTAAAGCACTGTAAATTCCACAAGTTCACGGCTCATAAATCACAATAAAAATGGTTTAGAATCATGTAACAAACACTTAAAAAAAAACTCCTCAGAAGTTTCATAATACTAATGCTAAGTAGACAGAGTGATGAGGACAGAGTATATATAAATGTAGTTTAATGAATTTATAGCACAGTGCTGCTCCCTGCCCTGATATAAGTCAATAGAGTTCACCCATCAGTCTCTTTTCACTCTCCCTCTTGTTAATAATCATAACAGAATAACATGACATTTATTTAATTCAACTGTGGATTCCTGTGTTTAAGTGGATGGATAGCATATATAAGGCTTCACAATCTATAACAAAAATAATACTGAGACTCTGGATATTTTCTTCTATACATGCACATATGCCCACTTACAATAAGTGGAAGAAGAAGTATTAAAAACATGACTTTTATAATTCAAGGCAAACCCCAAATTATGGCTAATTTGTGTTGCCTTTTCTCCAAGGACTAAGATTCATCTTTGAATCTTGTCTTGTACCTCATATAATAGTTAAAGCAGCAGCTGTGTCAAGTATGGCTGTGTGACAGGCAGAGTTGGGCCCAACTGCAGGACTCAGGGACAAACATAACACACACAAGATAGGACACTGGGGAGAAACAGACATGGAAACATGACAACAAAACATAGGCAAGACAGACTGGACATGAACGGGGCACTCCCATTATGAAAATAAGAACTACAAACAGTAATCTCAGAGGCTCTAGAAGAACAACATATTCATAATTAATTATATTTACAAAGGAATGAATAAGTCCAGAAAAAGACTCAGGACCACGACAAGCTAATGGAGAATGCAATTGCCATTTTAAATGTTGGAAAAAACTGTTTTCCTAATTTCGATGTTTGAATCCATTTACTTATTTGTTTGCAATTTAAATTTAGAATTTTTTTATAATTTTTTTTTTAATTGAGAGCTGAGTGTCTTTTTCTGTAAATGCCTTTTTCCATTTAGAAACATTCATTTCAAAGTTCTCTTTTATTAACAGTTACATTATGAAATAACTATTGATTTATAATTATTAATGTCTAAATAAAGAAAAGAAATTCAGCAGTAGTTTGTAAATACAGAAATGCACAATACATTATTAAATCACAAAATTCTTTTCATGTGCATGACTCTTGGTCCTCAATATGAAACTGGTAGATACTGATTTAAAAAAGATAAACTGTGTCATGAAGTGCATGGGACAGTTAGTGGTGTGAATTTTAAATCAAGTTAAATTCTTTTACAACAGAAATATCAGTAGCTGTTTTCCTTTAACTGGGTTTAAACCAATTCTTTACCTTCAGTTTAATGACAAATCATCACCGTTGTAAATATTTCAGTTGTCATTTTACAAATTCATATTCAGCTCTGATGCTATTTTTAGCTTCCTGAAAGTACCAGCAGGACCCCTTACACTGATTTCATTGATTTCACTGATTTTACCATGGACCTCAAATGTTCAGATCGACTCAAACTGACCCAAATTTGATATTGAGGATGTGTGTGTGTACATATATATATATTCATTCAAGTTCATTTTGAATGCTACATCAACTGTATATCAATTGTATGTGCAGCGGACACAGCGAGGGTGCAATTATGTGTGTGCAGAAATGTAGACAGTCGTAAACTGAGGTAGACCAAGGCAATGCACTCCTGCCAGGTGTTTAGAAGTCTAATGGCATTGGAGAAGAAAGAGTTCTTTAATCTACACTTCACACTTCTATACCTCTGGCCTGAGAGTAGAAGTGTGAAATTTGCTGTTGGGGGTGGGTAGGGTCCTTGAGGATGAAGGCAGCTATCCTTCATCCTTCATTCAGCTGTGAGAGGACAGTGCAATCTTAATGATCTTCTTGGGCTACGTCTACACTAATCCGGATAAATTGATAAAAGCTCCACATCCATACTATCATTTTCAATCTTTTTCATCCACACTGAAAACGCTTCGTTCTTATACTGTGCATGCGTGAAAAGTAAGACGATTGAGCTGTGTCATTTCCGTCTGCCGTTTATTTTCTTTCCAGCTCTTTGAAAAGTCACGGCAAAATGTTGAGGAAAAGTGGTGAGATTTATCTGGAGCTATTTGGAGCATGTACAAACTGAAATTAATCTTTAATAGGGCTGTCAAAACTGAGAGCAAACAAAACAGCTCCTGTACAATGCCTTCCGCCATCTTAGTTGAATTGGTCACATGACTGCAGCATATGACTAAAATGCGTCAGCCTTTTTTTTTTCGAAAGAGTTTTCAAATTTATCCACTTTGGAGAGCGTTTTCAAAAAGCTCAGTTTTCCTTGTCCCAAAACGCTGTCTCAGTGTGGACAGGCCAAAACGAAGAGAAAAAGATGCGTTTTCATTTGAAAACATATTAGTGTGGACGTGGCCTTGGCCGTATTCACCAGTCTCTGCAGGCATTTGCAGTTCATAGCATTTGTGTTGCCATACCACACAGTGGTAAAGACACTCTCAATCATAACTGTCAACAAAAAGCATTGTGACACAGACATTTTTATTCTCTAAGTGACACAGAGAATAGTGTAGCACATTGCAATACCATCTGAGGTGGACCTGTTGGGTCAGTAGGCATATGGCAGGGGGTCCAAACTATCCCATGTGCTGTTCTGAATGTGGCCCAGCACTACCCACTCAAAACAAAACAAAAAACAATTATATATATATATATATGCACACACTTTAGAATAACAAGAAGACTGATCTAAGCTACACATATATGTAACTCACTTTTCATGTCTTAGGGCTAGACCAGAGCCAGGTGGGCTGCAGGGAGTTGAGGTCCACGAAGTACATCTCTGATGGCCAGTGCACCAGTGTCAACCCTATTAAGGAGCTGGTGTGTGCTGGGGAGTGTCTGCCAGCTCAGCTGCTGCCCAACTGGATTGGTGGAACTCACACTGGGAGGTACTGGAGCCGCCGCGATGCTCAGGAGTGGCGCTGTGTTATCGATCGAACCAGGACCCAGCGGATCCAGCTGCAGTGCCACGATGGGACCACAAGGACCTACAAGATAACTGTGGTGACCTCCTGCAAATGCAAGCGCTACACCAGACAGCAGAACGATTCACGACACAAGGACACATCTGGAAATACTGGTAAACAGAGGAAGAATCAGGGGAGGCCTGGACTGCTGGAGATGAATGCTGGGAGGGAGTCTGCTAACTGAAACCTGATTTCACAGCTACAAAGAAAAAACCTTCAGACTCATATTGTCACTATAAATGTTTCTGTATGAACTATAAGTGTGCAAATAGTAATTAAAAATTTAAGAGGCAGAATAGATATAAACAAAGGTGAATAGTATAGTGTTATCTCCATATTTACTTTAATACAGTAATTAGTCTGTAGACCAAAATATAGCTCATTTGTTCACATGAAATATGTTGTTATCGTCATCCAAATGACAAACATAAAAAATCTGGCTACAATAATAACACACAAACAGTTTGACATCTGCAACATAGAACTTGGGTGCAACTATTCAGAAAGCACTCTAACACCTGAGCTACAGCTGGTGACATTTGTCTAATCTTTCTGGAGAGAAGTGTTGTCTTATTTTTTCCATACAGCAAAAAAAATGTTTTTTTTGAACAGCAGTGACTTTGTCACACTGACAGTATTCTTATTATTCGTATGGTGTGAATATGAGTACATGTTATATATTTTAGCTAGATGTAGAGATTTAGATTTGCTGTCCTTCTTTCATTTAGTGTTATCTTAGCAGGAGAGCCTCTCCTAGGAAGGGTCGTATTGGTATGAAACTTTCTTTGTGTGGATTAATGGACACCAGGTTCCAAAAGCAACAGGAAAGTGCTTTGCAGTCTCATCCATGTCTGGGCATCTCTGTAACACTTCTTGTATCGTCCTGTGAAAGTTGTTGTGATTGAGGCATGATGGCTGCAAGTCATGCTTCTTGAGGAGAGCATACTTTGTTAGTAGTTAGTGGTTATTTATAAGAAAGGGACAGGGGGCGTCAACAACCTATTCTCGATCAAATAATTGAAACACGTGCCTCTATACAATGTTTCCAGCCTTTACTGTGAATTATTGCTCATTGTGTCCAAAAATGATATGAAAAGTGATAAAGTTAAAAACTAATTTTAAAAGTAATCAATATAGAAGTGGTAATTCCAGGATTATAGCGTTTCATGCAGCACCTGAGAGTCTCAGATTTTGTTTGTAATGTTAAAGGATGTTCTGTTAGCAGTGAAGGCACAGTGTAATCAAATAGTTTATCAGTTCAGGGTTTTGGTTTGTGTTGGAAGTATGTATAAAGATTTTTTTTACTAAAAAAAAATAGAAAACAATAATCAGTTCTATATTTCATGCTCTCAAAGGTGCTGGGGATGTAAAGTTAGACAGATATAATCTATTTTGTACCAGAACAGTTCTGTTTTACATCTCTTTTGGCATTTTCTGAAATAATAAAAATTTGTTTCAGTGCTGTGGTTCTGATATAATGCTGCAGGCATGCTAGACAGGTTTACTGCAAACAGGAACTCCCTAACAACAGAGGCATTAGTCTGTGATGAATATCTATTTTAAACAGCAGCCTTTACTTTGCTTTATTGTGTAGGGGATACCTTCCCCTTCAGGCTAGTGGAGGTTCTTACAGCTGTGGCAAACATTTTTATTGGTGTTTTATTGTCTCATCTATCCATTCATTTTTTTCCCCTATAAGAACTGTAGCCAAAGATAGACAGTTAAAAGAATCACCTGCACTAGATGACAACAGGATGTTTAATTTGTGTTTTCCCCACAGGGATAAGGATTGATGCCCCTTTGTCTGTTATATCCTGTAGGTAGAGACTTTTAAACCAGATCACGTCTGGAATGTTGTTCAGCAGCTAGGCGGAAAACACTTTGCAACTTTTTTCAGGTTATCTTTTAACAGAATTTGAATATTTAGTAGCAGAAACTAACTGTTGTGGAGAAAATAAATACATTTACTCAAATACTGTGGAGTTTATACTTTTCTTGTTTTTAATTTGTTTTTTAAATTGTTTCAAATTTGAAATGGAAGGATCTGGATGACCTGTGATTGATAGAACCATAAATTCTGCTCCCTGCTAAACAATCCTGAAGCAGAATGTCTGGCCATTAGCCCATCCACTGCTGCTTAATCGCACTTAGGTTATGTTGAAGGACAATGATCCAAAACACAGCAGCAAGTCTACCTCTGAATGGCTCAAAGAAGAAGAAGAAAAAGGTTGTTCATGACTGTGACTGATTTAAAATAATTCTGTCTTTCAAAATTTACCCTGAGAGTAATAGCGATTGCCAGTTTCTGCAAACTGATTGGTTGATTGCAGTTCTTGCAAGGTTTAAGGTTATCAGGTTAAGGGGGCAATTACTTTTTTCACAGGCAGCACGGTGGTTAGCACTGTTGCCTCACAGCAAGAAGGTCCTGAGCTTGACTCCAACATCTGGCAGTGTGGACTTTTCATGTCCTCCCCGTGTTTGCATGGGTTCTCTCAAGCTTTGCCAAAGACCAAAGATATGCAATTAGCATTGCATTAGCGTTAATTGGTGCTTCGAAATTGCCCATAGTTGTGCATGTGAGTGTCTGTCCTTTTGGTTTCACTGTTAGACCTGACTCCCTCTCATTTACATTTATACAGATGTATAAATAAAAGTCAGTATGTTCTACTGACTTTTATTCCTTTTCCCTCCAAAGCATACAGTGGCTTGCAAAAGTATTCGGCCCCCTTGAACTTTCCCACATTTTGTCACATTACAGCCACAAACATGAATCAATTTTATTGGAATTCCACGTGAAAGACCAATACAAAGTGGTGTACACGTGAGAAGTGGAACGAAAATCATACATGATTCCAAACATTTTTTACAAATAAATAACTGCAAAGTGGGGTGTGCGTAATTATTCAGCCTCCTTTGGTCTGAGTGCAGTCAGTTGCCCATAGACATTGCCTGATGAGTGCTAATGACTAAATAGAGTGCACCTGTGTGTAATCTAATGTCAGTACAAATACAGCTGCTCTGTGACGGCCTCAGAGGTTGTCTAAGAGAATATTGGGAGCAACAACACCATGAAGTCCAAAGAACACACCAGACAGGTCAGGAATAAAGTTATTGAGAAATTTAAAGTAGGCTTAGGCTACAAAAAGATTTCCCAAGCCTTGAACATCCCACAGAGCACTGTTCAAGCGATCATTCAGAAATGGAAGGAGTATGGCACAACTGTAAACCTACCAAGACAAGGCCGTCCACCTAAACTCACAGGCCGAACAAGGAGAGCGCTGATCAGAAATGCAGCCAAGAGGCCCATGGTGACTCTGGACGAGCTGCAGAGATCTATAGCTCAGGTGGGGCAATCTGTCCATAGGACAACTATTAGTCGTGCACTGCACAAAGTTGGCCTTTATGGAAGAGTGGCAAGAAGAAAGCCATTGTTAACAGAAAACCATAAGAAGTCCCGTTTGCAGTTTGCCACAAGCCATGTGGGGGACACAGCAAACATGTGGAAGAAGGTGCTCTGGTCAGATGAGACCAAAATGGAACTTTTTGGCCAAAATGCAAAACGCTATGTGGGGCGGAAAACTAACACTGCACACACCATCCCCACTGTCAAATATGGTGGTGGCAGCATCATGCTCTGGGGGTGCTTCTCTTCAGCAGGGACAGGGAAGCTGGTCAGAGTTGATGGGAAGATGGATGGAGCCAAATACAGGGCAATCTTGGAAGAAAACCTCTTGGAGTCTGCAAAAGACTTCAGACTGGGGCGGAGGTTCACCTTCCAGCAAGACAACGACCCTAAACATAAAGCCAGGGCAACAATGGAATGGTTTAAAACAAAACATATCCATGTGTTAGAATGGCCCAGTCAAAGTCCAGATCTAAATCCAATCGAGAATCTGTGGCAAGATCTGAAAACTGCTGTTCACAAACGCTGTCCATCTAATCTGACTGAGCTGGAGCTGTTTTGCAAAGAAGAATGGGCAAGGATTTCAGTCTCTAGATGTGCAAAGCTGGTAGAGACATACCCTAAAAGACTGGCAGCTGTAACTGCAGCAAAAGGTGGTTCTACAAAGTATTGACTCATGTCTGATTTTCGTTCCACTTCTCACGTGTACACCACTTTGTATTGGTCTTTCACGTGGAATTCCAATAAAATTGATTTATGTTTGTGGCTGTAATGTGACAAAATGTGGAAAAGTTCAAGGGGGCCGAATACTTTTGCAAGCCACTGTATCTCCTCCTCTCCAGGGTCTCTTCCATCTGCTTCCAACCCGCACTACAGATCACAATATCATCTGCAAATATGATAGTCCACTCCTGCCTGACTTCATCTGTCAGCTTGTCCATCATCATCTCAAGCAAGAAGGAGCTCAAAGCTGATCTTGTGCAATATTCAATATGTTGAAGTACCAGAGTTCCTCTCTTCACATCCAATCATATGCTTTCACTGGATCCACAAACACAAAGTGCAAGTCCTTCTCCATCTTCCCCAGCATAGAGCCATACTGCTGTTCACAGACTCTCACCTTACCTTAACGTAAATTCATCTCAGCATCCTGCAATTGTTACCCCAGCTCTGCACATCACCTTGTTTTTGAACACCGCAAACATTATACTTCTCCATTCCTCAGGCATCCTCTCACTGTTTAACACACAAAAATGTGCATAAACATGCTTATTTATTCCCAATATTGTCACAGTTACCTATTGTATATATATTAGACATGCAAACTTCCTGTCTCTAGGTCTGACAATCAGCCAGCTAAACAAAAAACTACCAGTGCATAAGCTAACATTATGCCAGCAAATGCTAGGATAGTGTCCTACAAAGTACACTTTCCACTGATAAAAGGTTTGATTACATTCTCACATCACATGAGTGTTCATTCACTGAACAAGTGTTCACGTCCAACAATGTTAGATTAAGTCAGTTCATTTTGGTGTTGGCTCTTGCTGTGGTATTGTATAACTTCCTGTTCCTGTTACAACACACATTGGTGTTTTGTGTAGCTTATCTACATGTATTATTGTAAGGTCTTGTCAGATGTTTAGCTACTCCTCAGCCTCCTTTAGTAATACCGATGATTGTAAGAAGTGTAGCCTAACTGCAGCTCTGGAGGCCAAGCTCAATGAATTGGAGACCTGTCTCCATAGCCTGGAAAATCCTTCAGTTGGCCAGGCACCGGTGTGGGCAAAGGTTGCTTAGTCAATATTAGGTCACCCCCAGCAGATTGTCCCGAACAGCTAGGAAACCAGGAGGGCTGGGTGATGGTGAGAAGGACGCATAGTCCTTAAAGGAAGCCACAATACACCACCAAACCAACTACATTTCAAATCGTTTTGATTTCAGGTCGTAGTGATAGATAAGCTATATCAAGCAATAGCTACATCAGGAAGAAGTACTTGCTAAAATTTGGTATATATATCCAAAAACGCTTGAGCAGTGTTGCAGAGCTCGTCATCCGATGTTGTTCAGGGAGTAAAGAAACTGTGGGTAAAATAGAACAGATGAGTGACACTCTGTACCTGTAAACAAGGCACTTTGCTATGTGACCCAGGTCACTCGAGGCGCTACAAACAAATGTTCCTGTTAGTTCAAACAGTGCAGCGAAACATGCCCTGAAGCTACAATTACATGGCTATTGATCCACCTCTTAACCACAGGATTATAACACTTTATTTGAACAGATTCCACATCCTGCCAAACCCCTGTACCTAGGTGTCAGGAAGCTGTGTCCTAACAATCTAGAACAAGCAGCAATTAATCAAAAGAAAACATTGTCTCATGATCAGTTTGGTCTTAGCGACACTATTGCTTACTAAGCCCCCTCTAACATAAGAGTTAATCTTCTTCTTTCCTATATTATTACATTTCAGAGGCATTTTTGTATATTCTATACATCAAAGAGAGGGTGAGAACCACATCAAAGCTGCAGAAATTCATCTTCTGCAAACATGCAAAGTAAAAAGACCAAAATAGAATCATACAAAGGTCTGTTTCATTGAGCGTCCTGAAGCCTGAAGCTGTGAAAGGTACCTGCTGCTGAAAGTCTGCGTGTTCTGCACTCAATAGCGTCGAATAGTCAAAGAGAGGTTAATCTCTCTACTGCAGACACACCTGTTTTCCATTCAGCCAGAATGTTATCTAAGCATTCCTTCATAGCCACAACACTCAGAAAACCCTGGCCAGACAAAGATGTCTGTGTTTGACATGCCTTCTCTCTCTAGTAGACCCAATAATAATAATACTTATAGATTGATAGATAGATAGATAGATAGATAGATAGATAGATAGATAGATAGATAGATAGATAGATAGATAGATAGATAGATAGATAGATAGATAGATAGATAGATAGATAGATAGATAGATAGATAGATAGATAGATAGATAGTTTCAAGAATGGACATGATTGCATTCCTATCTCACTTTCACACAGACTGTTTATCTGTTGGCAGCTTTTCACTAAAAATAACAAAATAATTGTGATGTGTCCATACGTTCTGCAAAAAAATATTTATGTATGTGGGTTAGGGTTAATGTGTCCTTTCCACAGGCTTTGCCCACAGTCAGTTTATTTCATGATGAGAAATATAGTTTTGAAAGTGACTATTTCCCAACTTCCATAAGGACAGTTGTAAGCTCTATCTTACATGTTGCATCACAGATCTTATTAATGACTTGCACAGTGATGCAGTAGTTATCACTGTCACTTCAGAGCAAGAACTATGTATGCAACACTGAATTAGATTAGGAGTAGATGGACAGATAAACGATAAGATGGCCTATTATGAATACATATTAAGAATACAGAGTTTCCTATACACAAAGCTGTCTTATTGTAACACACGCACAACCCCTGCAGTCAGAAGAACATAAAAGCTGTGCTGTTGTTCTTTTTCAGGTATTAGGTGACTCCACAGAATGCTCAAGGAGTATTTGATAGCCTTGTTTCTATCTTGATGATCTCACCCCCTCTAAAAACTACTTTAGAATTAACATGCTCCTAAACTACAGCTCAAGACACTATTACCTGAACGATCTGTTCATCTGAGATAACCAACAGAAAAGCTTCAGTACTTAAAACAGTTTAAGACGCTAGAACTGAGAACATTTGACTTTCCTCCAATGTATACCTGAACTGTCTTGCTTTAATTCTTGAGAACTGACTGATATCTTGGGCTGTTTAAACAAAGACATACTTTGAGTCTGGTGAGGTGAATGTAACAATGCATAAAAACAACAGAGAAAAAAGGTTTTATTTCATCACAGATTAAAGACAAGCGCCAAAGGATCTAAATATGTAACAGAAGATGTGGCTTGTCATTTCATTCACCAAACTTTGGCAGTACACAAAATATGCACATGGGAGATGAATCTTAAAACTTTGCTTGATTTTATCACTAATTTACACTTACAATCTGAAGGCAGGTTATACTTTAAAGACTAAACAACATTATAAAAAAAGAAAGAAAAGAAAGCGCCAACAGTCCCATATGAGCACATGACTTGCCCCAAAGAGAATTTTACCTTGGATAAGAGACTTCCATTGAAAAGCATCAGAAAGTTTACTTTTAAAGTGTGACAGGTTACAGTGTGTACCAAGTCAGAAACACAGTTCATGAACTGGGAACAAATCACCAAATCATTCTCCCTCTGACACTATTGCATGCAAATTTGTCCCTGCAGCTTTGCCAACATGCATTTTTTTTAATAGGATAGAAAATGTCATCTCCAGCATTTTAATTACTGTGATTAATAATATGTATTTTCAGTAACTTTAAATTGTTACATTTAACTAATATAAAACACCAGTACCTGTACCTGTTCAATAAATAAAAATGTTCAAAATGAGTATTGGTACTTAATTAATTAATACTCAAAATTCTGGAACAAGAAAAATGAAGTAAAACAAAACAATCTAGATTTGTATACCTGCAAGAACTGGGACAGAAAAGTGAGACCAAAACTTTTTCAGGCTAAAAACATGTTTGTTCGTAATGATTGTGTTTGCCATGTTTAATTTACACATTTTCACTGGGTTTCATGCAGCCAGAGCTGTGTAGATGAGCTCACCATCATGACATATGTGTATATCCATTATCACCACACAAAGCCTCTCCACCTTCATCCTGATGAAATTTTGCCTTGAAGAACCAAGGTGTCTGCTTACAAGCCTTTCCCAGGGATCTGTGACAGTGACTTTACTCCAGCTTTTTTTGTACCTCTTTGATACCACTGAAAAGAAAAATCCACTCCATAACTGTCCTGTTCATGCCATTACTGAATGTTTTTTTTCATCCATTTTGCACTAAAAATGATCTCCAATTACTCCAAAACGTCGTGTTGGTAATATCACATCGTCGGCTAAACAGAAGAACCTGGAGGGCTTAAAGGAAGCCCATTTGCTAAATTTTGCATCTCAGAAACTAGAAATTTGAGATTGATCTTTTATACTTTTCTTCAGCCCAGAGTAAGTGTGAAATCCAAGAGAGGGTAGTGGGGTCCTTGACAGCAGCCATGCTTGCTGCTTGTGTCTATGAGAACTGTGACAGGGGTTAGTGTATTCCCATGGGAGCAGAGGTATGGAAAATGAAGACAATGCAGCAGGGAATACAGAGCTCTAAAGAAACTGAGTAAACTGAACAGGCATGAGAAAGTGGGGTCTCTTCTTAGTCCAAGTAACACTTTGACACAGTGTTTTTTTTAAATAGTCTAGAGCATCATTTACATTTAGCTAATGGACTGCAAGTACAGCAACACAGACGTTTGGTAAAACTGTCCTCGGTCATTTTCTATCAAGAACCAAAAACCCATTGAAATCAAGTACAATAGGATTTAACAACAAAATGAACTAAGTGAGACATTAATGAAGGACTTTGGATATTTGTCAACCAGTGAGGACCAGTCTTGATGCTACTGAACAGTGCACTATTACTTTAGGACATGAAGAAATATGCAGGAAATCCAAATATAAAATCTACAAATAAGTAGTTGTGTACCATATATTGGAATGGTGCCATATTTCCGCTGTAGCCAGCAGGCACAAAATAGACACAGAGTTGCTATAAGGAGATAATCAGCAACAGTAAGAAGAAGACTTTAACATGAGTTTCAAACTCCTACATTTTTCGCCACTGTGTCACAAGAGTACTACAAAGTTCTTTATTTCTTTGCTTTGGACTTTGAATACGCCATTCTAACACATGAATATGCTTTAATCTAAACAATTCCATTGCAGTTGTGACTGTATGTTTAGGGTCAGTGTCCTGCTGGAAGGTCAACCTCTAGTGTCTCTTTAGTGTCTTTTCTCACTGTCCCTCTTCCCCTCTGTTTTTCTTGAACTTCTCCTGTCTTACGTCATTCCCTTTCCTATCCCCCAGTCATGTATGTTGTGTTTGTAATAACTTCAAACTTAAAAAAATAAAATAAATAAATAATGATAATAATATTTTTTTTTAAAGAAGGTGAACCTCTACACCAGTCTCAAGTCACAGTATCTAACACGTTTATTGTAGTTAGCTCCACATGACTTTCTGTGTTGCTTGCTGCGCACACTGCAGTTATAGAAATGTTACATATAAATGGAGAGCCGTTACACGTCAGATTAGTTCACACAATGTTGAATTAGCCTATCAGCACCAGATAAATCTGTCTGTAGTTCACATAAGGAGATTTTAAATCCTGAGAGTGCTTTTTCTCTTTGAGACACTAACATTTGATTAGAACCAGCATCGACATAGTGGTTAGGCAAGATTGTAACAGCACCATCATAACATTACATTTCAGTACAGAATTTTGATTACCCAAATGTTGTATAAATGGCTTCTAAAATTATATTTAGGAGTGGTGCTCAAGAAAAAAGGAAATCGGACATAGAAAAAATAAGACAGGACAAAGGTATGTAATACTTATTGACTCTTATTAATTTGACAGTTGAATTTCTGACACCAAAGCTTAGTTTGTAAATACCCAGTTAATTTTAATCTAACCTGCTGGCTAAACATAATAGATTTAGATGATGACTCTGAAGGCATTTCTCAGAGCATGCTTCATTTTGTCAGCTACCCAAAGAGTGATTGTAAACATAATTAACAACCAAATAACCTATTTAACCGTATCCTTTTAAATCATATTTGTGTGTGTGTGTGTGTGTGTGTGTGTGTGTGTGTGTGTGTGTGTGTGTGTGTGTGTGTGTGGACGGGTATTAACATCTTCATGGGGACCAAAAATTGGTAGTTTACTATACTTGTGGGGACAATCAGCCCTCGTGGGGACCAAAATCCCGGTCCCCACGAGTTTGAAGGCATTTTTGAGACTCAAAATGTGGTTTTAGTGTCAGGGTTACAATTAGGTTATGGTTAGGTTTAGGGTCAGGGTCAGGGTTAGGCATTCATTTTTGATGGTTAGGGTTAGGGTAAGCGGCTAGGGAAAGCATTGTGTCAATGAGATGTCCCCACAAGGATATAAATACACACGTGTGTGTGTGTGTGTGTGTGTGTGTGTGTGTGTGTGTGTGTGTGTGTGTGTGTGTGTGTGTGTAAGAATCATGCCTTTGTCGTGGGTTCAACTTCCGACCGCGTCTGTATCGAGTAAGGGTCCCTAGACTAGACCCAGAAAGGAATTGGCAGGGATACCAGAGGAGCGAAACACCAGCTACTGGTAGACAGAGTAGTTGCCCGAGACTGCAAGACCAAGCTGACCGACCTGTGCACTGCCTGGATTGACTACAAGAAGGCCTATGACTCCATGCCCCACACCTGGATCTTTTGTCTCGTCAGTCCACAGCGTAATTTCCCAAAAGTCTTGGGGATCTTTAAGGTGTTCACTGCAAAACTGAGATGAGGCTTTATGTTCCTTTTGCTCAGCAGTGTTTTTTGTCTTTTAACGCCGTTTTTGCCCAGTCTCTTTCTTATGGTGGAGTCATGAACACTGACCTTAACTGAGGCAGATGAGGCCTGCAGTTCTGGATGTTGTTCTGGGGTCTTTGATGAGTCGTCGCTGCACTCTTGGGGTAATTTTGGTCAGCCAGTTACTCCTGGGAATGTTCACCACTGTTCCTTGTTTTCACTATTTGTGGATAATGGCTCTCACTGCGGTTTGCTGGAGTCCTACAACTTTAGAAATGGCTTTCTAAAAAAAGAAATGGCTTTCTAACCTTTTCCAGACTGAGCGATCTCAATTACTTTGTTTCTCATTTGTTCCTGATTTTCCTTGGATCACGATGTGATGTCTGACTTTAGAGGATATTTTGGTCTATTCCACTTTGTCAGGCAAGTCTGCATTTTGTGTTTACTGGTGTTATCTTTGTCTAATATTTAAATTTGTGAAACATCTGAAACATTTAAGCGTGACAAACATACAAGACACAAGTTTTCCAAATCCAGCAATGAGTAGTTTGGATTTGGAGCACATGTGCAATGGCAGAAAACCAATCTCAGTGTGCTAACTAAACGGAAACCCATACAGAAGCCAGAGGGAAACATTTGCGGTACTATAAATTAAACATAATAATCTTGGCTTTAACCCTAGAACTAACTTGCTTCAGCTCTGGACAGCTATACCTAGTGTGAGTATGCCCCCAGAGGTTTTTGTACCCCGTAAGTTGTAATTTCCATTGTGATCAGCTGATGATGAAGTTGGAGAAAGATTCCACCCATTCTCCACCCAACCCATCCTTCAAATTTGTGGAAAAGCAGGCCACATTTGGAGGAGCCTTCGAATAAGGATAGTCTTATTGGCAATGCACTCCTTCCTGTGTGTATACTGGTTTCCCTCTACACTGTCACGGCTGCCGAGGCGAGCCGTGTGGTGTTGGAGGAAAGAGGACCCAAGATGCAAGCAGGAGATGAAATGCTAGTGAAGTTTTATTTACACAGAGGTGAGGTGGCAAAACAGGCAAGAGAGAAGACAAAACTAAAGACCTAAACTGGGAAAGCTAAATGACAAACCTGAGAACATACGAACGGGGTGAGAGGCAGAGAGACGCAGACGAGAAACAGGACACCGAGGAACACAGTAACGCAGACTGACACGGAGTAACACAGACGAACCGGCAACAGGCAGGAGAACACACAGGGCTTAAATACACACACCGGTAATCAGGGGATGAGAAACAGGAGGGCAACACAGCTGGGAGAACTCAGAGCAGACGGGACAGGGGAAACGTAAACTGAGCACACTCACATAAGACACCGACCTTCACAATAAAACAGGAAACTCAGACACGGGGAACCAGACAGGACGCTGAACTAAACAGATTCATAAACAGACGGGGTGACATCATATACAGGCAAAGACACAGACTAAGGCAGAATATATATAACACAGAACTCAAACAATGATAATCACCATCATCATCATCATCAGACAGCTAACGAAACAGAACGTAATTAATATCAAAACAGCATCCCCAGAGAAGAACTAATGCAAAACGAAACCAAAACATAAGAAACACAAAATGCTGGGTCGAACCGACCCAGGACCGTGACATACACATTGTAACTGCAATCCTTTAAGAGTGGATTTAACAGAGACATTTTCACTTGTCACCACCATTCTGTAAGAATTTACTTAATATCATGCTTCTTAAGGATGATTTTATCTTAAAAACATAAAACAAAG
The DNA here is from genome assembly GCF_036321145.2 of Pelmatolapia mariae. Taxonomy (NCBI): domain Eukaryota; kingdom Metazoa; phylum Chordata; class Actinopteri; order Cichliformes; family Cichlidae; genus Pelmatolapia; species Pelmatolapia mariae. Next base: position 32,513,902 of record NC_086245.2, on the reverse strand, counting down.
AGGGAAACAAAAGGATTTCTGGGCTTAAAGGCCAACATTTGAAAGGTGGGGAAAAAAGAAAAACTAAGAAAAATAGACAGTAGAACAATGTTGCTGGTTCTGCTGCACTATTTGGATGGTTGGGTCAGAATTTAGCATTAAACAATATGAAAGTAGAGGATACATCCTCCTTTTAATCAATGGTTCACGCTTGTGTTGGTGGTGTAATGGTGTGGGTGGCCCTTAGTACCAACTAAGCATTGTTTAAATGCCACAGTCTATTTGAGTATTATTGTTGACTATGTCTGTCCCTTTACACCCGCTGTGTACCCACGGGGTGGCTCGGGAGGTAGAGCAGGCATAGTCATCTGCTAATCTGTGGTTTAACCCCTGACTGCTTTAGATACTGAACCCCAAATAGACTTTGGTCAACAGGCTTTACAAAGGGGTTAGATATAAAATGTTAAAATTACATCTTTTTCAACTATCTTTATAACTCTGTCTTATTGTACTTACATTATAACCAAATCCACCCTTTTTGTCCACTTAAAATATGTTTACAGAACTATTGTTAGATTTCTTGCAATATCTGCTGTCTTCTTGGCCAGATTACTCTTAAAAACACATTTTTAATGTCATCAAGCTTTTTTTAACTGCATAAATAAAGGACATATAAAAGTCACTCCCAAAAACTGACGGCTTCTACCCTGTTACAGGGATGTTGTTTGTGACTCAAGATGACTTGTTTCATTGACGAGGGATACATTTGACATATGTTTCACATATTATAGACCAACAAGCTATGTATAGCAGTTTAAATCCGAGCAATCCGTTTTTGGCAGACGATCACTTTTTGGCACTATGTACTTGCCCGGTGAGGTTTTCAGCGAGTCATTTGAGTTGACTGGTCCTGGAGCGCCATCTAACGGTCATATAAGTTTATGATCGCTGAGTGGCTGCTCGGGCCACCTGCACAGAGGAAGTGCGGAATGACTAGAACCATGTATCATCATGTGTCTGCGAGTGTTACATTCTGAGGTGTAAATGATGAGATCTGATGTCAGACTTTAGTCTTATAATATATAATAGGACAGTTTGTCAGTGTTTCGTAGCTGGTGCTCGCCGGTCAGCAGATGATCTTATTACTCGTATGTATTTTCACTTTCTCCCATTGTTGTCCTGCCGGAACGCTGTGGTGCCGTGTGTTTAGCGTGCGTGCATTTGACGGCTCAGTGTGACCCAGCAACGCTTGTGCTGTTTTCAAGCGAAGAGTCGCTGGTGAATTATGAAGCTAAATGGCTCCTGACAACAATCTTTCTGGAATATTTTCAGAGGAAATTGCAGGACTTCTCTTTAGCCAATCAGTGGGTCGGATATCCTGCCCCCCGGAGTCAAGTTAAAAAAACAAAACATAAGACTACACTCAAACTGGACTCCCGTGTAATTTTAATCCTTCATAATAAAAGCATGGAATTTCAGCCTGGAATTAACAGACCATGTGCATCCTTATTATACGATTAACACACAACTGATTGTAATTAGAGACGTTGTTACATGATGTTTATACCCCAGATGAAGATACTTCAGGTGTCCATCAAAGGTTTACAGTGTTTTGTAGGTGAGAAAAGAGATAAGGATTTGGCTCCCCATTGGCTAGGGAGAGAGCTCGAGTTGTAAAGGGTGTGCAGCAGGTTAAGACAGATTGAACTGTACCAACTGTGAAGTGAAGACTATGTTGAGAAGATGGAAGGAGTACTTTAAGGACCTGATGAATGTGCACTGAAGAAAATCAGAATCAGAGAATCAAAGAGACTTTATTAATACCAGAGCATACATACAACAAACGTCAAGCATTCATAAAATGAAGTGTTGAAACAGAGATATAGATAGATAAATATTAAGATAAATATAGATGATATAGATACATATAGAGATACAGGTATAAATATAATACAAAAGGACACAAATATTTGTGCAAATATATGTCATGGTGTAACACTGAAGGCAGGAGGCAAAGAGGAAAACCACAGAGATGATTCGTGGATGTAGTGAAGGAGAAGATGCAGAGGGTTGGTGTGATGGAGGAGGATGCTGGGGACATTTTCAGATGAAGGCAGATGATCCGCTGTGGTGAAGAAGAAGTTAGATTGTAGGCTGCATCCAAATTTCCCTCAAAATGCCGATGCCTATCTATCTCACGGTCGGGCTTTATTTGACTTTATTTTGAAGGGTCAATATGTGACTTCCTCTGCACTCATGTGTTGGTTGTAAACCTCTTTTTTCCTCGCAGGTTGGACTGATCATCTATTGCTGCGGACTAGCGGAATAAGTAGCTCAGTGGGTCTTTGTCCGGGTTTTATTTCTTGTGTCGAGATATTTATTTAAACATCAGTTTCAAGGATTTATTGTGTTTATTTGCTGGTGAACATGGGCTGCGCTGGATTTACCTGCTCCAAGCACTCCCTGTGTGCGCTCAATATCCTCTATGTTGTGAGTATCCACATCACAGCTTACCATATGGATAATTAAAGTGCCGTGTTCATCAATACAGATAGCATTTTATCACCCTCAGAGTGTGTAAATGGAGTGTAGGACACGTACACTTTTACAAAATTCACTGATGAGGTCAGACGCTGCTCTAATCAATTATTCACTGTGGTAGGTAGGATCAGGTGGCCGCTCCATCCATCGGATGAACCGAATAAGAGACGAGGAGTTTAGAAAAGCGCCCGATTTTCTTTTTAAAATGGGAGGATCTACAGTTTCCACCTTTAACTGTGCTCTTGTTTTTTGGGGCGGGGGGTTGTCACTTTAGAGGTCGCCCTTACTGTGGAAGCCTTTCCTGCAGGCTTTGATAGCTCTTATCGTGTCTGCTTTGAATTAAGGTGTGTATATGACGCTTGTTGGATCCAACCAGCCCTTAGCTACACACTGGACCTGGAGCCTTGCAGTCCTTTAAAGAAGGCGCTCCATAGATTTTGCAATTCAGTGGCGACCACGAGCCGATCTGAGCGTGTTCTGTAAGGGTGCAGGAGGTACTAATGATTTCACAGTGAGGTAATCTGCCGTATCTGACACTGCAACTTTCGCATTATATCATCATATCAGTCTGACATGTTGGCCTTTGCTTCTTGTTTAATCTCTCTTTATGTAAGTGTAGTACAAAATTGTTGCTTATCATGTAAAAGTAGAGAGGATAAGATATTCACATGCATTTAAGCTCACATTTAAAGAAGAAAACGAAAATGTTCTTATTATCACTCTTTTTTTTAAAGTAATAAAGAAGCAACATGTATCCATTCCCACAACTAGTGCTTGTAAAGCCATCCAGCAGAGCAAGTAGGACCATGTTGTATGCTGATTCTAGCCCCCGAACTTCTTGTACGATGACAAGTCAAGTCATCCCAGCAAAATGTCCCTAAAGCATAACAATGCTACTGGATTTCCTCACAAAATCACATCAAGGATTGATATTTTTCCTCATCCACATAAATCGTTCTATGCTACTGACTGAATATTTTTACTTTTTAAAATTAGTTACCATGTGCATGTGATGAAGGAAGAAGCACATTTAAACTATTCTGAACTTGATTTATGCTACACTGCTGACACCGTGTCACCACTTCAGACAAAGATTCCTTGGCTGCTGGTTCAAGAGCCACTCAGATTGTTTGTGGTCAAAGTCAATGTAGACAGCACATACTGGACAATACAATAAAGTTCTCTTATAACCTAAAGCAGAATTTCAATAATTAACCCACGTGTGATAGTGTGGATACTTATATGGCTGATTTTTGTTTTTTAAGCTGCCTGCTGCAGTTGATTTCACATGTTCAATTTAGCGCATATGGAAGTAGCTATATTCAATCCACTTATCCAAATAAGACCTATCACAGCTGCCATAGGGCAGTTGGCAGGGTGCACCCTGGACAGATTGTCAGTCTGTCACAGAGCTAACACAGAGAGACAGACAACCATTCAACCTCACATTCACACCTATGGGCAATTTAGAATCAGCAATTAACCTAACCTGTGTAACTGCATGTTTTTGGACTGTGGGAGGAAGCCGGAGTACCATGTAAGGAAACCATGTAGACATGGGGAGAACATGCAAACTCCTTATAGAACAGCCCCGGCCAGATGATAGATTAAAAAATGATGTTTAACTTTTCACACAAAGTGACATTTTCACACTCAGCCAGTATGTCTGTCCTGCAGATGGTCAGTCTCCTGATGATTGGCATCGCAGCATGGGGAAAGTGGTTTGGTCTGGTCTCCAGTTTCCAGGTGGTGGGAGGCATCATTGGTGTGGGTGTCTTTCTCTTCTTTGTGGCTCTGGCTGGCCTCATTGGGGCAATGAAGCATCACCAAGTCCTGCTCTTCTTTGTATCCTTCACAAACTCATGCTATGACTGTTCTTTCTGTACTTTCATTCACAACTTATATAAAATGACATTCAGTACTACAAATTCAATCCTTTTTATACATATATAGTTCCAGTAGTGCCAGTTCACAGCAACAGTCATCTCAAGATGCTTGAAGATAATGTAAGGTAAAGACCTACAATAAAGGGAGGACCCCAACAATCAAACAATCCCGTATAACCAAGCTCTTGGTGACAGTGAGAATTTTCCTGTAATAGGAAGAGACCTCCAGCAGAACCTGGTCGGGGGCATGTTGGTGGGGTGCATAAAGAAACAAAGACAAAATAGAAACTATGTATAATAATATTGTTGGTTTATCTTCTGTGGTCGTTGTTTTGTGGTATCATTGAATTTGTGCTAATTAAAAAATCTAAAAATAATTATGTAATATTTAGATTCAGATGTTAAATTAGTTGGTAATTGATCAGAACTTCCCAGAATAAAAGAAAAGAACATTTACAGTTAAAATGTTAAGAGCTGTCTTTGTTGGTGCTGAGCATCTTTGTCCTGTTTCTGACCAGCAAACTGTTTATCTCCTACAATATGCTGTCTTGACATTACTGTTTTGGAAAATTCATTATATATTAATGTATTTATGTGGAAGAAGATACCGAGCTGGATTGTATTTCACAGACAATAGTGAACCTTGCACACAGACTCTATTTTCTTACAATTAGCAGATATGTTTCTATAAATGAGCTCTTCCAGCTGTTTATGTAGTGCTTCAGTAACACTGAATATCAGCAGTATTATGCATGCCATGTCCAATGTCTGCAATGTGTCCACTGTTGTTGTTCTTTGACAGTGAAGCTCAGTACATGATCATCCTGTTCATGGTATTTATTGTACAGTTTTCTGTTTCCAGCGCTTGTCTGGCTATCAACAGAGAGCAACAGGTAAGAGCTTTGGTTTCTCCACAGAGTGTAGAGCAGCACAAATGATAACTATGCAGCTTTTTTTTCAGGAACAGGTTTTTTTCCAGGAAAACAAAATAATTGTTTCTGTGTCCGCATTACAACATATTTGCATTCACATCCTTACATCTGTTTGTGCTCTCTGTTGCACATTAATTTGTTATTACTTGACTTTATATCCAGTACAGTTAGACAACTCACATTTTAAAAAGTTTCATCAGAGCCGTTGAGGAAACATCTATACACGTGGATGCAGGGAAGGTGGAGGACTTGAACAAGCAGGCAGCAGTGTCAGACAGTACCGTCTCGTTCTTCCACCTGATAGTTTGAAATAAAACTCTCCTTGCAGCTTTGAGAAAACTCCCACATATGATATATCGTTTTATGCAGCTTGTTTGGGAATAGTGTGCTGTGACTTTTGGTAGCAATTTGTTGCACAGTTTTTCGCAAAATTCCCAAAAAACTACAGAATTTTCCCCTATTCGTTTGAATGAGAACGCGTCCAAAAAAGAAAGAAAATATGTGTAATAGGAGGAAGAAATCAAATTATATAAAATAAAAAAAATTAAAATAAGTGTAAATTGTGGTCAGTAAACACTAATAATATTACTTCAATGGGAATCATATTTTATAGATATTATCAGTAAATAACACATAAAAAGTGAAATCTAAAAGTAGATTTTACCTAAAACCTGCCTCTCCAAAAGTAGCTAACATAGAGCTTAAATGAAGGTCGTATCTTTTTTTTCTCTGAAAGTTTTGTTTCAGCATGCCATTTTTTGGCCACTACATTTTAATATAAGTGGAGATACTATAAGGATTATTACTGATAAATAAAAAAAAATAAAAGCTTAAATATAAAAGTGAACCAGTGTGGCTTCTGTGATTAAAACTCAAAACTTGTCAGGCTGCACAGACTATGTGCTCATTAAGTCATTTAAGCAGAACCTCTTAATGTGAAAATACTGACAGATGATGACAGATGTAACGCTTCATGTTCCTTCTAACACTGTGCTCAAGGATCACCTGCTGGAGGTGGGCTGGAACAACTCTGAGAGCACCCAGAGAGATGTGGAGAAGAGCCTCAACTGCTGTGGCTTCAAACATGTTGACCCTAACAGCATATGTGATGCTGTGAGTTTGGATCAAGTCTTTTCCAAGTGTTTCCTGTTCCCCGTTACATGTCATATATCTCAGTATGTGCAAAGAGGCTGATGATGGTACTGTTTTTTTAATGTACAATAAAATTGAACACATCACGAATTTTCAATTAAATATATTTCCAAAGTTTAGGTTGACATGAAATTCTCACCATATGTTGATAACAACCCACCCACTTCACACATGCAACGAAATCAAACCATAGACACATAAATTGTGTAATTATATTATGTGTGATAATAAAAAACTTTGTTGAAAAAATGAAGAAAGGGAGGTGCAAATAGGCATAGAAACTATCAGCTGGTTCAGTCCCAGCTGATGGTCTATTAAAAGGGGTCTCATTACCAAGGGGTCTCAAAAAACATGATGGGTAAAACCAGTGAGCTCTCGCAAGACCCTTGGAACTTTATTGTTGCAAAAAATGTTGATGGCACTGGCTACAGAGGAATATTACTGAAGATCCCAGTGAGCACCATTGGGACCATAATCCAGAAGTGGAAAGAACATCATTTTATGATAAACTGACAACGACCACAACCTTGCTCCTTGCAAGGTTTCAGACAGAGGAGTGAAAAGAATTATCTAAGGAGTTGTCCAAGAGCCAAGGAACAGTTGTGGAGAGATACAGAGAGACCTGGAATCAGCAGGTTCAATTGTTTCAAAGCAAACAGGATGTAATGCACTCAACTGCCATGGCAATATTTAGACAAGCCTATGAAATACTGGTTGAATTTAGTGTGGTCAGATGAGACCAAAACTGAACTCTTTGGATTGTGTGGGTCTTTTTTTAGCATACGTCACTGGCAACATTCATATATTAGAAGGAAGGACAAACAGAGATATTATTGATAAAATTCTGCTGCCCAGGAGAATGGTGAAATGAGGATGAATGTTTCAGCAGGACAGTGGTCCCAAACACACAGCCAAGGAAACTCAACTGGTTTCAGAGACAGAAAAAAAGCTGCTGGAATGGCCCAGCTGGTTACTTCACCTGTATCCAACTGAAATGGAGAGAACTAAAGTTTAGAGTTCACAGTAGGGCCCCATGAAACTTTCAAGATTTGAAGGTTGGAGAAGGATTACTGAAGGTTCTCCATACAGGTGCCATCTTGAAGCTGTCCTCACCAACAAAGGCTTTTATACAAACTATTACATAAATTTCACTAAGAATCAGAATACTTTATTGATCCCTAGGGGAAATTATGTTAGTTATGGTGCTCCAGTACAAACTAACAAAAACACTAAGTATTTGTTCAGTACTTTTTCCCTGTGTCAGTTCTCATTATTACACACAATTTATGGACACATATGGTTTGATTTCATTGCATGTGGGATGGGTTGTTACCAACATGTGGTGGGGATTTCATGTCTGTAATACCTTTGAAAATATATTTACTTGGAAAAATGGTGACATGTTCAATACTTGTTTCACCTGCTGTATAATTACCTCCTCCTGTGTGTGTCATCCTGTCTATTAACATGATAGCATAAAATGTTATTACTGAATTCTTACAAAACTTGGTGGATGTGTAGATGGCATCATGTTAACAGTTCTTTATGATTTGGATAATATCCACCAAGGTCTTCAAAGTCAACTTATTGATTAGTTGGCAAACTTAGAAACTCTGATTCTTTCAAGTCAACAGATAGTAAGTATAAAAGATTTAAAATATAGATCACATTTGACCAATGACCTATATTCCCCTCATTCAGTTACCCTGACCTCTTCTTCAATCTCAAAAAAGGTTCAACTTTCATCAAATGTTTTTATATTTTTAATTATTCTTAAAATTCTACTGACTTTGTTTGTATTGGCAATATTAGGAAATGATACTGGTTATTTTAAATATCACATTATAGTTCGCATGCAAATATTATGTCACATTTGACCTCTTTTTACATTTCACAGTTGCCTGTCTTTCATATTAACCACAAAATTTAATTTATTATATCTTTAAAGAAAGTATTGTCAAGAGAAATAAGCTGCCTAGTTAGATAGAAGTATACCAGAAGTAAAATATTATATAATAAACTGAAGTTATTCATGTCCAGTTATTTACAAATCAATACATATTATCCATTACCTACTCTTAATTAAATATCTGCCATGCTACTCTTACCTGATTTTTACGGCACTACAAACATCATCAAGTACAAGAACACGAAAGAACAGGAAAAAGTGAAATCTATTCCCCTAAAAGTAAATACTGTTGAGAGCAGTGTTGGGCAAGTTACTTTGAAAAAGTAATTAATTTTAGTTACTTCTTCAAAAAAGTAACTGAGTTACAATATTATAAAAGTAATGAATTACTTGAAAAGTAACTATTGTGTTACTTTAAAAAAAAAAACGTTTATAGGTTATAATTGGCCATTTTTGACTACTTTTGATTTTACTTCTACATTTTACCTTTAAAAACGATGTACTTTGCCATGTTTGGTATCATTCTTTTCAGCACAACCTCAAATGTCTGAATTTATAATTATGTTTTTATTTTGACATACTATATTAACACAATTGATCTAAAATCGGACAAAAAACATAAAATCTGAGTAGAAAAACATTTTTCTGCTGTCTCTCTCTCTCTCTCTCTCGCCGTCACTCCTAAAACTTCCCCCTCTTCCTAAACAACCAAATGTCATGTTGCCATATCATTTTTTGGTTGGTCGATGTGGTGTATTTTTCCACCAACACCAACGGGCTGTGTTTTGTTTTGTTTTTTTTATTTTTTGGTTATAAGCAGAGAGTGCTTGCTAGCAATGTCCTTAGACAGTAAACGTGATGAAACTACTGAGGGAAAAACGCGTATATATTCATTATCATCAGCTGCTTAAAGTTGTTGCCCCCAGATTACTTACAGCTACTTCCGTGCAACTGATATAAGATGCGGTAAGCTGAACACAGCTTCAACCATCTGTTTGTTGAAAAATAGTAACGAGAGCGCACTGCATTTTCTTGTTGGTAACGGTAACGGCGTTGTAATGATAGGAATAGTAATTAGTTAGATTATTCGTTACTGAAAAAAGTAACTCTGTTAGTAAGGCTGTTACTTGTAACGCCGTTATTCCCATCACTGGTTGAGAGTGAGCTCCCTTGGTCTTGTTTGAAAAGTAATAGCAGTAAAGTTAATTTGAAATAATGAAATACCCTAACTCTACTGTCAGAAGCATTGGTACGATTTTTAAACATGTGCTGTGTCTCTTGCAGGCTTGTTTCCCCAACAGCTTCTGTTCGCCTTGTGCAGACCAGATTAAGGAACATGCTGGAGATATTCTCCGATTTGTAGGAGGAATTGGCCTCTTTTTCAGCTTCACTGAGGTGAGCCATTACAGTCCAGACATGCCCTATATTTTCAGAGAATTCTCATTCCCAATGCGTAACATACCGACGATTTGTCACATAGCGTCGGTATGTTGGTATGAGAGTGTGCTGATATTTCAGTCCGGTAACAGTGCCTACAGCAGGCTGCCTACATGTGTCCCATGGTACAGTACCACCACCAACTTGTATGGAATACAAACCAGAAACTCAAATTATATTAAAAGTTAGTCTGTTATAGAAAATGTAATTTGGCCTTGGACTTTCTCTAGTATATCAATAAGATCCAGTTTTAGTTACATTTTACTAAGGTTTTCAAACTGTCATCTTCTTTCAGCTTCATATTTCATTTTCTGTGATTTAATCTTTTCCACAATAGTCTTTTGTTTCTGTATGGGGATTCCTATCTTTAAGGTTGGGCGATTGGACGAATATATCGACTATCGACGATAGGCTGAGCCTTTCACCAATCGTTTTTACAAGACCAATTTATTCATTTATTTTTTTATTTGCTCATGAGTAAGTTTGCTAATAATGTTGATTGAAGCTAAGAGAAGCAGTCAATGGAAAAATAATCAGGCTGTTTTAACGGCACCGTCTTCCAGCTGTGAGCAAATGCACCGACCTCAGAGTGCGCCCAAATGTAGCGATTCATTTATTCAAACTCATAACAGAAAGAAAGAAAGAAAGAAAGGCAGAAGCCTATGTTCAGAAAAAAATAAAAACATTTGATTTAAATGGGAAACAAAGAGAAAGTGGCTTCTTTTTTCCACTATAACCGTGTTTACAAGCTGTTCCAGTGTTTATCTGTCTCACACACTCGACCAAACAACAAATGCAAACTTAAACAAAAACTAAGTTAAAAATCAAAATGTCTCTTCCAGCGAACATTAAAAAAATCTCCATCGTAAAGTTAAGTCTTCTTTGTAATTTAGCGCATCTCAAATAAATACATTTGAAAAAATATCCAAAAGTAGCTATATTAATACTGAAACAAACAAGAAAAGAAGGTAAAATATTGCCTCCAAACAAAACTTATAAATTCTAAATGTGCAAATCAGTCCGTGCATGATTACATTGCTCCACCCATCAAAAATTCTGCACCTGCACAAATATATCGTTGGTTATTGGACTGATGATTATCGGTTGGAAAATTTTTACATATCGCCCAACCTTACTGCATACAACTCGTTAGTGTAAAACTCTCAAACCCATACCATAAAGCAGATAACTCGTAAGCTGGAGAGGAAATGCCATGTCACTAATTTAGAAGATCATCATTTAGCCTGGAGAAATAGTTTGTTGCTCTATTTTAAAAAAGCCCTCTATAAAGCTTATTTTCTTCAATCACTGATTGAAGGAAATAAGAACAACCCTAGGTTTCTCTTCAGCACTCAGTCAGAGCTCTGTTAACTACTAATGAGTCATTAGACAGAAAAAGGAATTCCAAAGGATTTGTATTGTAAAAGAAGAACATAGAGTAGGCTTTTTCGCAGGTGATATCATTACATAGCAAACTTTTAATATGGCCTTCACTGTTTCCCTTGTTTGAACCAACAAAGACAGAGGATTCATTTTCAGCATGGAAGGGGATAACAGCTGTTTGTACATTAATGACGGGAATGTCTTTAAAACATTTGAACAAATTAAGAAAGGAATTTAAATGACAAAATAATGACTTGGTTGGATAATGTTTTTTCTAAGATGAAGAACGGTGTTGAAGTAGAGTACAAAAAATGTACAGAATATAAAATAATAATAAAATATAATAATAAAGATTAGGCTAACAATACTGTGTAATCAGCATTCACACTAATAATTAATGAATAAAGTCACATGGATGGTAGCCTGACAGCATTTTGATTGTCAGACCAACTTTGACTCAGACCTCCTTCGGTGAGTTTGTCCAGAAAACATGGCAGCATTTCTACATAAATAATTGTGGATTTGAAATAATTCTCATGACATAGTAGTGTTTTCGAAACAATTCCTTACATAGTATTGACTGACATAAGGAAAATTTTTAACTTAGTGCTGTGTGTTTGTGTCAGATCTTGGGAGTGTGGCTCACATATTGCTACAGGAACCAGAAGGACCCACGAGCCAACCCTAGTGCTTTCCTGTGAGACAGCCAAAGCTCCAGCCACTGACCAACATCCAATCACCTCATCCCCAAACGACCTCTATGGATGTTCTGACTTGTGCATTTTGACTGATCACTGCAGTAAACCTGATGTGTTTCGTTTTCAAGAGCTAAGTTATGTGTGAGGAGCGGCGAACATGCTGCCTTCAGCATGACATTCCCGCAAAATACGGATACAGTTAGTACACTGTGAAATAAAAAGAAGGAATACTGATCTGCTATATAATCCAGAAGTATTTATACACCCTGCCTGAGAGTTAACTCTGAACACTTTTTTGTCATTTTGTTTCTTTTATAAAACAGTCGATTCCACTGGAAGCAATAATATCAACCACTTCTCTGCACACTGATATTACAGATTCTGATGTTTTACCATGTGTAGAAATGTGAATGTGTGAGGAGCGGCTTTGTTTGTAACCTGCAGATGTTTTGCATATTTGAAAGTAAGTGTGTGCCTATGAGTTTTTCTCTGTTTGCTGTGGATTTGCCCTTTTGCATGACTCTGTCCATTAAAATGTGGGCTACTGTATAAAAAACTGCAACAATGAGTCTGTAAGCAGTTCCTCTGAGCCTTTGTACTGGAAACCACACTATGATACTAATCTAATAAAAAGAATCAGTGTCTTCATCATATGCTTTCTGTGTCTGATACATAAAACTGTAAGTACTGATGCACCACTGCAAAGTATGTTGATGCTGATATTCATCTGCCGATCTGCGGGACCAGCAGCCTAATGAAGGACGTCTGGGTTGGCTCTCTGATTAAAAAGCGTTCTCCCCTCCAGATAAAAACACTTAGAATATTTGGGTTGATGAGGGCTCTGGGCAGTAGGTTTCAACGGACTGTTACTTCTAAATGGCTGGAGTATCTTGAAAGAGCTATATACCCTAAAATGGGTTAATACTCATATTTTTACCAGAGGGCTAAAAAGGAAATGTCCACAATTGAGACTTTTTGCAGAAAATTTAATAAAGCAATTTAGCAAGAACAAAGTAAAATGTGGGTTAAACTCTAATTAACCTACTCTGAGCTAATACTGTTTTATTCTTATCTTTGGGAAGAGAAAGGTTGGAGAGAATAAGTTGAATCCGAGGATGCACTTATCTCTGTGTTCTGTGCTGACTGGAAATACAAATCTTCTTGATTCTATAATCTAACACGACAAAAACGAGCAGAGAAAAAGCCACAAAAACACCAACATGCAGGTTCACAGTCTGGGCAGCAACTGATCCCCCTGGTGTCTCTGCTGGAATTTTCTACTGTGAATGTCTTAGGTCCACTCTCTTAGCTGCTCATCTCCCAGAAGACAAAAGGGTAGAACCTTGAATCTCTTTTTTACACCTGTTCTCTCTTTCTCCCCTCTCTCCTACTGGACGTCACATCTGGCCTCACCAATGGTGACATCCAGTCAAGTTGTTGACATTTAATCACCCGATGACCAACCAAGCTGGCTCAAGTCTCTGCATACAAAATGTAGACATTAGAAAAGATATTTTCACTACTCAAACTACATTTTTCATTTAACATATTGATTAAACTTGTCTTTTGATTATATCTTTGATTAAAAATGAAGATGATTTACTATTAGCAAAAAATGGAAAAGCTCTGTTATAGCACTGAAGACCTTCTCTAAGCTCTTCTCTTACCCTTTCTAAGTTGTGATGACAGGAGAAACCCCGGGGGGGCTTCAATCTCTCTCCGCCCACCTTTTCTCGACACATCAGATGATGAACTGATGAAGCTGCATTTGACAGTACGTGCAGTCCAAACTAGTACAATCACGGGGAATCATGGCTAACTTTAACTTTAATTTTACAGGGACAATTATTTTACATTTATTCATGTTGTAGGCATTATGAACATGATTTTTAAATTGTCATAAATATAGTCTGTTTCAGCACTTACATTCAAACTAATAGATTCTTTTCATATTTTAATACATACCTCACATCTATCTGCCTGCTAGGAGACATATTTATCTCCTTTATAGTCTGTAACTCTACAACAAACTCACCTAGTCAAACAAACGTACAAACATAGCTTCATAGCAATTGTTTTGCTTCTTTCATTCATTCATTGACTGACATATTAATTCTTTGTCCGAGCACGTACCACAACCTGATCATAATATTAAATGACTTATCTAATTCCTCCTTTGCTTGTTATCATTGCCATCATTAGCAGAGGGGGAAAGAGAGACTCTCAATGAAGCCTGTCTGGTTCTAGTTAAATTAGGAGTGGCATGGTTTGCTCCTTCAATTTAACCAATCCCACAAGTCATTAAATCCCTAAAAAAGTGGCCACCTCCTCAGGGCCTGGGAGTGTTTTTTGTTTGTTTTTTGTTATGGGGGGGTAAACCCTCTGAGTCAGCTTCCTCCTATAAGAGGTCAGGAAGGGACAAAATCAGACTTAACAAAAAACATGATAAGCCTGATTGACTCTGTTGAGCTGTACGCAGCGCACACACATACACACACTTACTTTCAAATATGCAAAACATCTGCAGGTTCCAAACATAGCCGGTTCTTTGCAATTGAAAAGACTTGAGACTGGGTTACCCAGCAACACAAAAAAGCTTTCAGTGCTGGCAGTGTGGACCCGCCCATCCAGAATGTCAACTTTACTGAATACACAGTCTTCTTGAATCGATTCCTTACCTGAAACTGTCTGACTGACAGACATCGTGCTTACAGATTGCAGATCAGGGGTCATTATATGATTATTTCATGTTATCAAACAGAGTAGGCAAATCATGTCAGTCTCTGCATGCTAATTAACTGATTGTCACCAACACATCACTGAATCAGAGTTGTGACAGAAACATTAACTGACCCCAAATCCACTGATTGAAAGTACGAGCACTTTCCAGTTCACAAGTGCTTTTTTCTATTTGCGTTTAACCTAACATTCACAGACTCCAACTGATGCATGTAGGTTCAGTATCCTGCCAGAGGAACGTTTGATATGCAGGTTGGAGGAGCCAGGGTTTATATTACCAAGCTTGTGGTTACCAGACGACCTGCTCTGCCTCCTTGGCCATGGCTGCCTCTGTGCTGGGTATTATGGTCAGATATTACCACTTTGGTCTGATTCAACAATCTTATCAGTTGTTCATAAGCAGTGATGGGAATAACGGCGTTACAAGTAACGGCCTTACTAACAGCGTTACTTTTTTCAGTAACGAGTAATCTAACTAATTACTATTCCTATCGTTACAATGGCGTTACAGTTACTAACAAGGAAACGCGGTCCGTTACTATTTTTCAACAAACAGACGGTTGAAGCTGTGTTCAACATCTTATATCAGTTGCACGGAAGTAGCTGACTACGTAAGTACAGCTTTAAGCAGCTGCGCGCTCCCGTGGACGGTAATCACGATCACTGTCTAGCACAACAGCTGGAGCTAAGGGGGCAAAACAATCGCATGAGTGCTGCTGTTTGACTGAGGAAGAATAAAGTAGTCGTGGTAAGCCAATCACATGACCACTTTAAGACAAAGCAACAAGGTGACATATACCAGTTTATAAATTATGTTGATAGGCCACGTAAAACCAGAGTCATGATAAACAATATATACGCGGCGTTTTTTCCTCAATAGTTTCGTCACGTTAGCGCTAGCAAGCATTCTGTGCTTATGAGCAAAAAAACAAAACAAAACAGGGGAAGTTTTAGGAGTGACAGCGAGAGAGAGAGAGAGAGAGAGAGAGAGAGAGAGCAGAAAAAAGATAGAGAGAGTTTTGAGATGTGAGAGATTTGTGACGTTTAGCGTGTTTGGAGTGTGTAGTTAATGTGTTGTCTTGTGTAGTTAGTGTGTAGTGTTGTGGATAGTTTTGTGTTGTGTGTCAGAACAATGAGGCGACTGCTGTCTCCAGGTAGAAACAGGAGTGATACACCTGCTGCTGTCAGACCTGCAGGTATCAGGCTGTGATGTTCTCCTTTATAGTGGACAGAAATAATTTTTTTGGAGTGGCACAAATAATTTGTGTGGCATCTTATTGATGAACAGCTGATTGTTCTGTAAATAGTTTGAAATGGTTATTTCAAAAATCAAGGTAAATGGATGCAAATAAATTTGTTGTTTGCAAAACTTGTGCATAGGATTTTAAAATTGACAATTAATATTTGCATTTTAAGTTATGAAATATCATTCATTAAACATGTTTATGGTTGTTACAGTAAAAATATAACTTTTTCTACTCTGATTTTATGGTTTTTGTCTGATTTTAGATCAATTGTGTTAATACAGTATGTCAAAATGAAAACATAACTGTAAATTCAGACACGTGAGGTTGTGCTGAAAAGAATGATACCAAACAAGGCAAAGCAAATAGTTTTTAAAGGTAAAATGTGGAGGGAAAATCAAAAGTAGTAAAAAATGGCCAATTATACCCTGGACCCCAGAGGGTTAAACGTTTTTTTTTTTAAGTAACGCAATAGTTACTTTTCAAGTAATTAATTACTTTTAGAATATTGTAACTCAGTTACTAACTCAGTTACTTTTTTGAAGAAGTAACTAGTAACTATAATTGAATTACTTTTTCAAAGTAACTTGCCCAACACTGCTCATAAGTGAACTTTGCGTGTTCTTTTCAGAGACAAGAGGCTTTCTCCTGACACTTCTCTAGAAGAACATATTTGTATTTTGTGTTTTTCTAATTGCACTGTCATAAACTTTAACACGCTAAACTCTGGTTAGTGTGCAAACTAAATGCTGGGAAAAAAATGTCTGTAATTATTAAACTTTTAATGCCACGCTTTTATTAATCTACTATAATTAAAGGTGAAAGTCTGCACTTCCATCACATTTTAAAAAACCTCTTATAGTGGTGTAAATGACCGCACAAATAAACACCTTTTGACCTTTTGAGATAGATACACAAGGGCGTAGATTTGGTTCTGGCATTGGTGGGGACGAATGATTCAACCACCGAACCCTGCCCTGTTTCTTTCTTTTTTTTTCCTTTTTGTTTTTGCTTCTTAATAAAAAAGAGGAGAAATATACTTGCCTACATATGCTATTCTACATGCTTTTAAACCATTTAAAATCACAATTCATAGTTTTATATGTGAATTATATAATGTTAAATTACTATTAAACAAATGACTAAGTATTTTAGACTTTAGTTTACTTCAGCTATATTCCATATAAATCAGGTATCATACAAAAATAAAAATAGCTTCAAATACAGTCATGACAATAAAAGAATATGACTTGAAGGACTTAACAACATTACTTCAGTTATAGTGCACCAACATCTCTGATACATTAGCACTAAGGGAACACTGAATGACCTGGTGGTTTTTGTCCATAAAACTACTCATCTAAGATTACCACAAAGTAAAAGATCTCTCAGCAAAATCATGCAACAGTTTAGGCACACTGTTGCCCCGATCAAATCAGTGAGCTGGGATTTTTTATTCTAAACATGAACTACTGTTACAGCAACAGACATGGACTACTGGTGCCCCACACAACAACTCAATGTCCAGTATGTGAAGGAGCCAAACACATGCCTTCTCCTCTTGTTAACTGAGATAAACTGCTGGCATATTTGTTTTACATCTATACTGTCCAGTCTCTCCTGGTGAACATGGCATACAGCAGCATTGTTTAATCTCATTTGAGTCATTGTTAACCTTAGCCATCTTTTTAGTCTTCTGAGAGCACTGAAGCTTCTTTCAGCCTGAGTACATGCGTTTTATCCTCAGATTAAAATTATTATTCTGTGCTTGATGTGCCTCACCTTTGGCCCTGGCTCCTCCCTCTGACTGCACTAGGACATACTGCCACCTGATAAAATAACACATTGATTCGTGCCATATAAAAAGTGAGACATGTCAATTCAGATTCTTTGTCAAATATACACCAATGAATCAATTTACATCAGCAGCCTAACAACTGTCATGATAATAAATACTAGTTAATCTATAGCACCAAAACATCAGTCAGTCACCTGTGACCTCGCCTCTCCACCTCTGTCTGAGCTGCAACATGGCAGAGCTGCCTCTGTCACCTGATAAATAACAGTGAGACACTCCACATACATGCAGTCACACATGTGCTTCAAATACAGTCATGAACCAACAAGTCATCATCCAATTCCACCTGTGATCTTGTGTCACCATTACTCTCTGAGCTTTGTGTTGGTTCTTCTGTCACCTGACAAATAGGACATACATGACAATAAGAATAAAATGTGTAGCTGCTTCAGTGTTTTTGTCACTTTGTGCAGATCTTGACGCATAAGTAATGTTTGTAGGGTGAGTCCATTTTTAAAACAATTTGTGCAAACTGCACTACAAGTTGAAATATTTGCAAAATCACGACTACCTCATGATATTTTGTCTCAAAAATGAACCCTATGAATATGTCAACACTATTAGGATGAAATTATTGTGTCACCAACATTTTAACGTTAGACATATAATTTTAAGAGCCTCTGTAAACTAATATCCTGGCTTGCTCGAGGCTGCCGTTTTCTCTGACAGTTTCAATCAAAATTAGAAATGCTGCTCTGAGACTGAGATAACTAATAGTGCTGCCTGTTGTGCAGTTAGTTTCCAAAACACGTTATTCATGGTTACATACAATTTTAGACTGATGTGGGCCAAAGCCTAGCATAGCCTGTAACGTTATTATGACGGACACATTTTATGAGTGAACTTGACTTTAAGTGACTTACAGGTTTCTTTGAAAAATACTTTCTTATATCCAGGTTCTTCCTTTTTTCTACCGTCCTCCTCTCCTCCTTGCAGGTCCAGCGCAGGCTTGCCGCTGCTAAAACTAAACAGAGCTCCCTGAAAGGCACAGCCAATCACATTGGCCATATTTGTCACATGAGGTAGGACTCCAGTAGAGAACGTAATTTAACTCTTTCTGCACCGCTGGGTGAATGAGACGTTGACAGATCGTTTTTTCTTTCTTTCTATCGGGTTTGTTTTTCTTTACTCGAAGAGATCAAATTATTGGTGGGGACAATTCAGTAATCGCTGGATATTGGTGGGGACGTGTCCCTTCCGTCCATGCCAAATCGACGCCCTTGTAGATACATATAACAAAGTGGTCATTATGGTTAATACAGGCCTAATGCAGTAAAAACTGCTTTTTTTCTAGCCCTCCCACACAGCCTTTAATCTTTAAAAGTTAAACATTTAACAGCTGGGTGAGTGGAGACCTGATGCAGGCACTGAAAATAACGTGCTGAAGTTAACAGTCATTTCATTATTTTGTTGTTAGTATGATTACACATGGATTAAACATAAAGATTTGATTCCACACAGTCTGGCAAATAAGAAGGCAGACTATCTGTCAGTGAGAACAGCTTCATTTATTTACTCAATATTCCTGTCGTACAGTAATAATAACAAGCATTAGGAAGGAATTCAGGGAGAAAACATTTCAAGTGAAGGTGAAAAGAAGAATTTTTCCAGTGCGTGGTTTCTCATATGTAAACTGTGGAGAAAGCAGCTGTGGATCAGCGTCACAGTGGTCTTCCTGGTGCTCACAGCTCAGACTTCAGAAGCTTCTTAGCTTTCTGCATGTTGCTAACCACTGAGGAAGAGACAGGAAATGTTTAATTACACAGTGTAAATGGATGCAAGCAGACAAAAACTGCATTGTGATACAAGTACGCGTCACAGCGTATGGGCTGCAGCACTTACAGAGTTTGATGTCACTTGGTTCATAGGCATACATGCGGTTGGCGTAGCGACCAGTGATGTCAGCCCTCACTGTCATTGAGGGGTCTGTGGAGAAATTGGCGCTGGGTAAGTGAAAAAATGCCAGTTGTGTGCATCAAACTATAATTTCATAATATTTCACTATAAAATATCAGATTTTTAACATTTGATATGTTGTCTCTGTAGTATATTCATTTACATAATAGGTTATGATAGGCGAGGATTTTCCACAGCACCAATATTTTGGAGACATGGTTGTAACTGATATACAATACAGCTAATTATAGTTAATGTAATTTCCTTGAGAAACATTAAAAGGATTCAGTGCAATAAAACACACTGATAGATGTAATAGTAGCTACCAGTCTATATAAAAGATATGTCATAATCTCAAGCTCTTACCAACAAAAATGAGCCTAGGAACATACTGGCCATCAGGGGACAGATGTTTGTCTGTGGTTTCATACTGTAGGAGAAGCAAAAGAACAGTTTTTTACAGGCACCGTAAACCTACGTGCCAGTGCTGAACCACAAAATGTAATAGTGTGTATGTGTATGTATGTGTGTTAAGTGTATTCCTTAAAATGTAATACAGACTGAAAGACTTTAAAATACTTCATTTTGGCCAGGTGTTATAACCTACCACCAGATTAAGGACGATGAAGTCCTCATCAAGGATTTTTTGGACCTCGTTATCCTCGGAGAAGACTTTCTTCAGCGCTGTGGGAGAAAATTGACTTTAAGTTTTATAACTCGGATGTGTAGAGAACAGCACCAGGATGACCAAGGTGACATCACATATGAACAAACGCACAAGGGCTCAGTCTTCAAACAGAACAGATCTCCTTCTCGCTCGAACAAACACAGTGAGTAACTTCAAACAATAGCAGCTACTTTCTCTTTTCCCCCAGAGCTACTCACCCTGGCTGTGTGGGCAGTCTTCAAGGTGAAAGATGACCAACAGGGGCTTGTTCCTAAAATACCAACCAGCCCATCATAAGCTTCAGCAAATTTTAGAGTTAAGCCAAAGTTTGGACTTTTATTTTGAAACTATGTCTTACTTTGACCTGGACCAGTAAAGACCCTCCTCATAAGTCTGAGCCCATATCAGCTGATCACCCCATCCTGCACAGACAAAGACACCATTAGAGATAAGTGCGTCCTTTACCTCAGTAATACTGGGCTTAATGCGTGGATGAAATAACTCATATACCTCGAGACAGAGTCTGTGGGACCCTCTTCCCACTCTTGGGGATATATTTTGCAGCAAAGGTAGAGGAAATGGCTACCAGGACCAAGAGCACAGACAGCGCTGATTTAACCATCTTTAGAGTTTTCCTGAAACAGCAAACACAAACCAGTTACAAAATCTTTCCTCTAAGAAATGCATGCCAGTTTTAGACTTGAAGCATCAGCATTTTTGCTAAAGGAACTGCATTCACACTTCAGCACATGAGCTGTTAAAACTTGCAGTAACAGAAAGGGAAGCAAAACTGAAGAGACACTTTTATAGAGAAGACTATTTTAACAAAAATACAGATACTTTTGTGCTTTTTCTTTTCCTGTAATGAACATTCCTCAGTAAAGTTTTAGCTATGACATGGAATTATTTCACATAGTAGAGTATTCACACAAAAAAGGTTAAGGTACAAAGCTACGGCAACAAGTTCTTTAGCTTACCTGTTCCCGAATAGTCAGGTAGAAAATGTGGGCAGATCGTGGACTTGCACTGTCTCTAGCTTCACCTGTCCTGTATTTAAGTACCTGTTGGCTGAGAGCCCACCTTCTTCCCTCCCCCACTTCTCTGTGCAGGAATGCCAGAGTGACGCAAAAGTTTGTTTGCCAACCAACTTCATAGTGAAAGTAGATAATTTGCATTTTCCGTGTGTATGAACAAAGACATCCTGTTGTAAGATCATGATTTAAACATTTTATGTTGGGACTCAACACACCCTTGTCAACCAGAAGAGAACTTGATGGAGCAGCACCTTTTTAAATAATATTAAATCAAAATTTGAAAAGGAATAAGAGAAACTATTTACAAATTAAGATTAAAAAAAGATATTCATGTAGCCATATTTGTCAGTAAGCAATATCTGAATTTTTAAGACGATATAGGTATTCAGTTATTGTCAAATCACGGTTTGTGTTATCGTTGTAGGGTCTTTACCTTACAATATAAAGGCATAATTTGGTGCATTTAAATAAAAACTGAATTGAATTAGAGTGTTTCCTTTGGCTACTACAGTAATAATTAGTTTGATGCACATTTTGCACAGGTGTGATCAGGATGAGTTGGGCTGTTTGGCTTCGATCCATGGCCAAGTCAGCATTAAACGTAGGAAAGCGATCAGAGACTGAATGATGATTGGTCTGCATGTGATTGGTTCAGAGCACAAAGCAGCAACTTGATATCCTCTTTGCTGCAAAGTAGACTGCTGTTATAGTCATGCAGAGCATGAATGATGCTTTGCATGAAAAAAAATGATGACCTGAGCCTTTAGTTTTTCAAAACTAGGACTTGTTAGCAGACAAGAACTAATTCACAATGCACAGAGGTTTGTATCCTGCCTGTTTTTTATCTCAGAGCATCTCAGCCGTCGCCTGTGCACTGCAGCGGGGATCTCATGGTCACCTAGCTGCTGTCAATAGCAGCTTTGTTCAGGTTCCAGCCATTCTACCTCTCTGATTGAATCAGCCCTTTCACCACAGATCTGCCTGCAGTTTCTAACAGTCCACACACACTTGCTCTCCTCTGCTCAGTTCCAGGAAGTAGAGTAATGCATTCATTTGAGTTCAACAACATTTTTCTTTATGGGCACTAACATATCATAATATAATATGAGATAATATGAGAAAATTTGAATTTGCATTTTTATATTCCAGTAACAGACATATTTGGTTTTTTGTCAAAATACTGAATACTAAAACTTTTCCACTCACCGTAACTTTTTATCTAAGCAGCTTTTGTGTAGCTTAAAACAAATGGTTTCTATCTAAGCTGATAAAATTGGTATTCATAAGTCATTAATAGACACAGTTCACGGGTTTCCAGGTTTATGAATATCCTCTTCTACCAGGATGTGCTCTTTATTCAATCAGGACCCACTGACCTGCTGCACTGACAATTTTAATCATTACACGATAACATGTACATGTACACATTTAGTTATTTATTTGTTTTGTAGTGGGGTAGAACAACAGATGACACAGGACCTGACCAAACAGATTTTATTAGTAACGTACATCAACTTTTGGTGTGATTAAGAAAAGGAAATTGACATTTTCCCTGTTTTCCCTCGTGTCTCTTGTTGCTGGTGCACTTTGTGTCAGTCGTGTGTGTTCTTCTGTCTGGGTGTGGTGCTCCTTTTCTGCTCCTTCAGCCAACTCACCTGTACACCTGAGACTCATCAGCTAATCGTGACCTGCAGCATCTGTCTCAGCTTAGCTCTCCAGTTCCATTGTCCAGTTCACCTATTGAACTAACACAATGGCTAATTCTGGCCGCTCTGAGGGTCTTCGTGTTATTCGACCTTTTTTCGTAACTCCTTGTTTCCCTGTGTGTCAATGACTTGCACCGGCAATGTGAGAAAGACTAACATTTCTTTTTGTGACCAGTTGAACCTCATAGTCATCATCATGGCTTTTTTGCCATTTGCCATAGTATCTTCTAAAAGCTCCCATTTAAACCACCATGAACATATCATCATATCTGTTGTATTGAAATGGATGCTAGTTTAGAGCTTTCCAGTTGCATCAAATCACCAAAGACAGATGTAATGCCAGAAGTGAACAGGGCCTATTTCCTTAGCTTCCACGGAATACATTCATATATTCAGTTCATAAAATTAAATTCATTTTTATTAATATAGTACTGACAACAGTCACCTCAAGGGGCTTTTATATTGTAGGTTAAATAACCTACAGTGTTAGAATTCCACATCTTAGATCCCAACAGAAATACTGAAGACATATATAAATTCCTTCCACATATTAAATGCCAGATATTTTTAAGGCCTTGGTGGCTATTCAAACCTTTGTTCTGGTTTTATCCATTTGATTTCTCTGTCCACGTCTTCTACAGTTAATTTTCTTTTTCCTTTTGGTTATTATTAACATTTTCTTGTTTTTTGTTTATTTTGTTTTTGAAAATGACAACAAAAAAAACAAAGAACTGAATTAAAAGGGGATAAAACACATATCAGTGACTGAAAAGGTGCACTCCAAACAACTATCCTTTGAACATACAGCATATGGCAATACCAATCTAACGAGATTTCACTAAAACAAAGACCAAAGAAAATTATTAATTAAGAATAAATATTAAATAGAGAGAAGAACTGAAATATATGAGAAAATACCTCCATTTTGTATTGATTTGCCTCAAAAATTGACAATCATTTTTTAACTTTTACATACATTGTCGTCACTATTCCAGAAATGTACCTCATTTAGAAGATTCCATCTTTTTTAAATATCTGACCCCTGCTTTTTGAACTCACCTTTTCTTATGTCTATTGAATTTCAAACAACCTCTGAATACATTTTGGGGAGAGATTATTTTGCGCTTTGTATATTATCATAGCAATGTTGAGATCAGCTAAATCATACAATTTTAAGGCATGCAGTTAAATGAATAATCCATTGGTTGGTTCATAATAATCTTGCTGTGGCTGCAAAGTAAGTACAATGTAAACTATTGGAGTAGTATGTAGTGATGGGAAAGTAATATTGCAAAAGAGGGATGAAATTACAAAAGGAATGTCAACTTTAGCTATGCTTTGGCTTCATTGATGTGACCTATGACACCCAATCCAGAAGCAAACAAGCTTATCGGTGTCAGTGTTCTCAGAAGTCTCTGGTTGTAGGGCAGATCATCTACTGATCAGAAGGTTGGCGGTTCGATCTCCGGCTGCTCCAGTCTGCATACCAAATACGGGCATGATACTAACCCCAAGTTGCTCTCTGGTGCATCCATCAGAGTATGAAGGTTAGACAGAAAGCACAGAAAAAAAAATCTGTAAATGACACATAGTGTAGAAAGTGCTTTGACAAGGCAGATGGCCTGAACCAAGCCACATGGGCTCTGCACAGTGTGGCAGGTTGGTGAAGAGAACCAGTTGTTGAAAGGGTGAGAAAAGTGAGGATGCTGGAGGCAGAGTAGAATTGGAGCTGGGTGAGGTTGGTGGCAAGTTAAAAACAGGTCAAGGACCTCAGGCACAGGGAATCAGGGTGTTACTAAACAGGTCAAATAACACAAAAAGATTAAAGTATACATGGAAGTGAGTTTAGTGAAAGAAGGGAAGTAGAGCCCACAGACCACATTTCCAAATGTAGACCCAAAATACAGATCTGTAGATACTTCAGAAAGTGCAACATTGCATTAGTGTTTAGAAAATAAACACTAATGCAAATCCAAATTCACCAACTGTCTTTAATTATGATAGCTCCCACATAGTCATTTATAAGTTCTACATTTCTGAAAACTGTGACCTCGTTTCCCTCAGTTTTGTCTCAAACATCTTTTCTAGGATTATCATCTGCTAAAGCTGTCCTCAAAAGACATTCTCCAAGAAGTGCTTCAGAAAAAGCATTCCTCTTATGATTTAGTGTCACTCAGCTTTTGATTCACCTTTACTGCTTTGCAGCTTTATTTTATGTGACATTCCACTTGCATGTGAGGTCGTCATTCATTTACATTGTTCTTCTTTGCTTTTACCCTGACTGCAATTTTCTGTTGAAATCTTCTGTTCCTTGACATAGCACTAAATAAATGTTTTCCGTGTTTCTTGCAACAGGATGTGGAAGCAGCTTAGTGATGAGGTGTCCTTACTTCAGCTCCCTCTATTGCCTTTCACTCCTATGTCTTTCTATCTTTGTGTGGTCTATACACCACGGTCAATATTTGCACTAAAGGGCAGGGTTAAAGGCCACTCCTCGTAACACTTCACTCACCAGATGCACTCAGCCCTGCCCTGATAACACGGATCTGACGTCAGCTGTCTCCACACAGGATAGACCTGCTTGAACAGGATGTGTTTTCCTGATTTAAAATGAAACACCTAAACTGACAAATATTCCCAAGGTGTTGTTCATCATTTTATAATGTGAAAGATTCTGTGCAGTACAGAAGCACATTTCACTCAAACCGCTTGTTGTTCACATCAGTCACACTTCAAGGGAAAACACAGCAACACTTGCTCAGTATTTAAACATTTATTCAATACACTGTGTACAAAAGAATTCAACTGAAAATGAATGTGTATGAATTTATTCATACAGTTCATACCTTCACGAAAAAAAAATGACAACAAAACCAAAAAAAAAATCCTGAACCACACTGTCAAATTTATATATATAAAAAAAATGTAGAGGGTGAAAAGTTAAAAAACAAAAACAAACAAAAAAACCTCTTACAGTCCCACAAGAGACACAAATGACTGTTTTCACAGAAAACACATAATATAGGCGACCCACAGAGGGACTCATCATTCCCATCTTTAACACTGACAACACAAACCCCTCCTGGATTTAGATGAGTACAGAGGTGACAGGCAGCGGCTCTTCTGACAATAGCATAGCATGTTGTGATTGCCCCACCACGCGCGCGTGCACACACGTGGCTGAACCGATGAGCTCAAAGCTTACATATGACACACTGCTGTTGGAGAAAAGCAAAAGCAAAGCAAAGGATCTACTCAGATCAGCAGAGTTCATAGCGGCATTTTTCTCAGGGGTAGGCAAACTCAGGCGGTTTAAGTGTTATGTTTCTTTACAGGCCCAGTTTTCAAAAAATATTGATGAAGCCAAGTTCAGCTGGTTTTTCTAAAGTTTTGTCTCATGCAGGAAGGGAAAACATTTCCAATTCTTCTGTACAAATCTTACTGATGATGCAACAAAACTAGAGAGCAACACTATAAGAAGGAAATGAAGTGGTGTGCTGAGTTGGACGTTTTCATTTGGCCAACTCTGTTAATGATTTGGAAAGTGACAAAGCAGACAGGCACCAAGCTGCAGCAATTCAGACGTAGTGGGGACACATGGTAGCTCAATCTCACTGTTAAAAATGAACACGATAAAAACAAAGTCACATCAGTGATCATCTCACAGCCTTCCAGTCATTCATTTACAATCTCTTGTCTTCTCTCTTCTTGTTCTGTCACAGACTCTTCAGTTACCGGCAGCAAGACTTCAGACAGCTTACTGTTCAGGAGAGACCATCCTGGTCTTTCCATAATTGTCTAAAGACAGAAGTCCTACATTAATTGGATCGCCGTTAACAGCTACTCTAGTGTCTTTCAGTTATTCCCAGGCTGATGGCAACATCACCTAGTGGCCATGCTGTGGGTGCTGATTATGTTGGTTGTTAGCGGGGTATTTGGGGGGCAGTGGTGGTCCATTAACACCAGGGTGGTAGAAAGCACAGCTGCCCTCATACCTGCAGCTTCCTTTCATCATGAAGTGACGACAAACAGGCCTCTTGGACATGTCTGCCAGGAGAAAATAGCATTAAACGGATGATAGATTTAAGGGTGAAGTATGTGAAACAAAGAAGGTGAGAGCAGCAAATTGGTTACTATTATATGACTCTTCTTGTATTCAAGGTTAGTACATTTGAGTGAAACATACTCTAAATACTTCTGCACAGTCTGCAAACTTTGCAGAAAATAAACACATTTAAAATAAGACTTGAAAATAAGGTACCATTCATATTGTTGTGTCCTCCTCCTCTGGGACCTCCTCGCCCTCTGCCTCTAAATCCTGGGTCTCCTCCTCCTCGACCACGGCCTCCTCGGTGAAAGTGCCCCCCTCTGTGGGGCCCTCCTCTCATCGAGTCATCTCCCCAGTAGTTGCCGTCTCCTCTCCCCTGACCGGGCGGTGGTCCCATCATGCGTGGGCCTCCACCGCCACTGAAAGGTGGTCCGTGGTTGTGAGGGGGCGGGGGGTGGTTAAACCGAGGACCACCGGGTGAACTGTTGGGCGGGTAGCCACCATTCATGGGCATCTGCATGTGCATGGTGTTCATGCTGTTCATGCCTGGACCATGTCCCAGCAGACCCTGGTTGACTGCAGAGAAAAAAAAAGAATTAGTAAGAAACAAAATCAGGTCAGTGGACACGACCCTATGGTAACATATTTAATATAACAATTTAATTTAACAGTTAAAGATGAAAATTAATTCACCTGGTGGAGGTCCACTCTGGTTCTGGTTCTGATTCTGAGTCTGCTGGAGGGAGCCCAGTAGCTGTTTAATTTTATCGGAGAAGTCTGGCTGCTTTATCAATTCTTCAGTAGACTGGTTACCAGAGGGCCCCTGATGATAGACAGTTGTCATTAGTTACACTTGCCAGTAACAACAAAAAGAAAACTTAAACCAAGTGCAGAGATATTTTACAAAAACTACCATAATTAAACCTGATTTAGACGTTCTATAATTAGAAAAAATGCTATTTTGTGATTATTGTCCTATATTTACCATTATGGATGACAGCAGTTCCTGTATATTGACAGAGGGAGGCACAGTGTTGCTGACAATGTTGGAGGCTTGTGGGCTGCGGGAACTGTTGTTCAGGTTACCAATGAGATTGGCCAAGACAGGCGGCAGTTTGGCACTCTCGCCAGAGCCTGGTTGTGACGTTGTGTCCATAGGTTCTACGTAGCCATCATCCAGCATTGACGAGTCCTGGATTGGAAATCAGACTGACAGCTTAGTAGGCTGGTAGTACACATGTAGAATATGTAAATGACAAGAAATAGAATTGTAGAGAGTGTGTGTATTTTAGTGAGCCAACCTCATCGAGTGGGATGAGACGGGGGGGCATGGGTTCATACGGCTCTGGATCTGGTTCGTGTGGACTGTCAGGCACACTGATGATAAGAAAGGATAGAAAACTGTAAACACCAAATTCTTGTTTTAATAAAAGGACAATTTCACTTTTTGGTATGAACATGGTGAGACTCATTTCTTAGAGTGACCTAAAGTGGCTTTTCCTCATTTTCTCTCATATCACAACAATGGCGGATGCCCATACTAAGCAAGACCAAAGCTTCTAATATGAAGAAATGTATGTAAATAATGCTTGAAATGGTAATCTCAGGCACACAACCGAGGGCATAGCAGCACACATACTGTTTAAATGTCTTCTTCTACTTTCTCATCTTTTTGGCATCTGTAATGCACAGCTTGATCCTGGAAAAATGCACTTACTAACCACCACGGATACATATGCCCTACCTCTCTTTGCTGAGAAAGATCTCTTGCAGAATGCCCATTTCACGGTCTCTTTGGGTGAGTTTCTCTGTGCTGTTTGCACCCGGAGTAACAAGACTGCCAGCCAGCGTCAGGGGTCTTGGGGGTGTCCAGGGGACTCTTTCTTCCATGGTATCATGGGAAAGCCGACGAGCCATTTCAAATGTCTGCCGGTCCATCATTAGCTCTCGTTTTGCCGCCTCACCGAAGTCCTTAATTTTGTTGACATTGACTGTGAATTAAGTATAATAGCATTAATAGTTAATTTTTTTTGATGATTTACAGACCAACTGTAAAAAGTCAACTCAAACACTTTGGTATTTGAACCCTCCAGCTTTACCTCTTTCTGTCTCATCCAGATCAAAGTAAAAGTAGTGTTTGAGCTGCTCCTCTTCAGCCCAGTGAACAGTCTTCTTCTTCTTGCCTTTCTTGGTCAAGCTTTCTTCTTCTCCACGTGGCTCTGCCAGAGCATTTGGTTTCTCGCCTGTAAACAAGACCCAACAAGGAAAATATTTTATGCTCTTTTCCAACAAAACAAGAAAACACACTGGAGGCAACATGTGCTCATTACAAATCATCATCCTCATCATCATCTTCAATAACTAACCATTATCAGAGGGCTCTGGGTCCTCAGAGGGAACAGGGGTCCCAGGCTGCTCAGGTTCCTGGTTTTCATCTGCAGGAGTGCTGGAAGCAGCACTTTCTGGAGATGCTGGTTTTGTAGAAGATGCAGAATATACAGGTTTGCTGTCAAATGGGCTTGCCTAAAGGAGACAAGGCAACAGTGGTGAGTATCTGGTGAGAAAAACCAACAATTCTGTACAGTTTCTGTGCCTCACACAACAACAGATTAAAGAATTCTATACAAATTAACAGAAATACAGCAAAACAATGTCTATAATTTTCTGTCAAGCAAAAACGGACTAATTCTGGGGATATTTACATAAAATACAACAATAATTTTAAAAATGACAAAATTACTAAATTAATTAAGAAGAAGAACAACAAGGAAACAAAATCTTGAATAAAATCTGAAAAGAGGTCAAGGTAGTGAGATCCATCACTACCTTGTTAGTTGTGGGGGAGACCACCTTGGTACTAGCTGTAGTGTTAGCACTAGGTTTCTTTTTCTTGATCTTGATCCCGGGAACTGGGGCAGAGTTCAGAGCATCTAGGAAGCCAGTGCACTCCATTGCTGCAGGAAGAAAAAAAAACAAAAAAAAAACAAGATTACTGATACGTCACCGTCATGTCCTTGTATTTAAGAGCAAAAATTCTTCTGTGGGTATATGTGAACTCACGTTGTGCGGGAATGATTTTGACTTTGATCTCCTTGGCGGAATTGGAGGGTGTATTTAGAGGTTTATACTTTTTCTCCTGAGGTGGAGCATCTCCTGAGCCAGAACTGTAGATGAAAAAATGAACACAAGAAGAAAAATGTTAGTACTACAGTGTTAGTACCACCTGAGGGCACCAGTGAGAAAGCTACAAGACTATCATGCTTTGCTCACAGAACAGGCTGTTGTGGAGGTGCAATACCTGTGTCTTTTGAGGACTGGAGGCTTGATGTTGTACTTGCTACCCAGCTGTGGGGCAGCAGGCGTCTTCTTAGGAGGGGCTGGGTTGGGAGGGTCTCCGATTTCCAGTCCTAAGTAACATAAAACACTGATGCTCACAAAGAACTTAAACAATTGCATTTTATTTATTTAGTACAACTTCAGAACAACAGTCCCCTTAAGGTGCTTTATATTGTAAAGAAACCTAGTTTTAGAAAGAACCCCAACAATAACACGGACATTTATGAGCAATCATTTGGCAACAGTGGTAAGAATAAACTCCCTTTTAACAGGAAGATTCCCTTATGCGAACCAGGCTCAAGGAGGGGCAACCAACTGCTGTGAAAAGTTGGTGAGGGAAACGACAAAAGCAGAGGGAGGCAAAGAAAGACGAAGAGACAGGACAAGAAACACACTATTGGAGAAAGAGCCAAACAGCTCTCCACCTTTACCTATGGAGCGAATCTTAGTGTGGCTGGGTGCATGAGCTTTGGGTTTGTCCTTCTTCTCCTCATCTCCACCTTTTTCCTTCATGTCACGCACAGGCACCTTAGTCTCCTCTTTCTTCTTTTTCTTATCTAAAAAAGACATATAGAAAGTCTTCAAATCTGATGTGTATAGGATACTTTGATGCCAAAAAAAAAAAGTAGATCTGTACCTGCAGGAGAGGTGGTACTGCCTGAGACACTTTGGGAGCGGATTGTAGCCATCCAGCCATCCACAAGCACAGCAGCCAATTTCCTCAATTCTAAAAACAAAAGACATTGGAATAAATAAATAAATTGAAAATACACTGCTGCCTATATTTAAGAGGTTTCATTTCTAATGTAAAACTAACTCACCCTCAGTCTCCGCACTCTTGCTCAGCTGCTTCACCAACTTGGCAGTATTGTTCTGGGACAGATTAAAAGCAGGTTAGATGTTATTGTTTCTCTATAGATTACAACTATAAACACAACAATAAAAAAATACCTGTTTTAGGTGATCAACTTTAAGGGGTAACTTCTGCAGTGTTAGCAGGATAAGCTGAAGTAGAGGAGAGTTGTTGGTGGTTTTGGAGTAGGTGAGCCAGGCATTAAGCAGCTTGTAGCCACCAACTCTGATAAACCTAAGTGAAAGAGCGAACAACAAATTATAGAGAAGGCATGCAAGGATAGACAGAATTTGAATAACCAGCAGGTTTTGCCACAACACTATTTTACTGGGACAAATAATTAAAAACAACAGTTGGGTAAATTACACAAACACAAAATTGTTCTATAAACCTCCCACCCCAATTTTAAACCTACACTCCAGAAAGTACTAAAACAACTTCACACAGCTCTATTCATGCTACAAACAGGGATGTGTATGCTGACACAGTACATATGCAAACATTGACACACGTGGTGGCACCTCAGGGCAGGGTGCTTGGTTGTGTTTGGATGAAAAATATAAGAAGTCCAAAAAAAAGTGTGACTTGAACTGAAAGTTAACAGCTATCATACTTTTATCAAGTCCGGTGCATGAGAGTAACAGAATATAAACTGGGACCACAAAATGCGATTTACAGCATACCTGTTAAGAACATCATGGGATTTCGTCTGCAGCAGGATGTTCAGGTACATACATCTACTGACCATCTTAGTTGAAGCTTTCATCAGGCTGCATTGGAAAAAGGTGTTTAGAAATCATTGAGTTAAAGTCCTGAACTAAAGGTGTTGTTAACAGTGAATGCATATTCACATTTCAATTTCAGTTCTTTACCTAAACACTTTTGGGACTCCTTCCAGACTGCGGAGCTCTCCATCCTTGCCCAGCAGAGCCTCCACACCTTTCAAAATCTCTCTTGGGTCTACTGGTCCCCCTGCCATACCCTAAAACACAATACTATATTAAATACACTCATCTACATCACACAGCTGTATTACATTTGTGTTATATGGAGATGTTTTGTCTGTCGTAATAAGTATCACATCAAGTGTGGGCTATTTGTCTGCCAGATAGAAAAACAGGGCACCGTCCAACAGAATTCCAACCAGACTGTCTTTTTGACTTTTGACTAAGACTACAACCACTCACCCCTACACACACGCGCGCTTCTCAGGGACACACATTGACAACTGTATTAATCAGATCCCTTAAAATGTGTCAGAACAACAAAGTTACAGCAGAGTCAATCACCAGCCACTAAGACATTCAGATTCCACTGGTCCTACAGCACCTCAGAGGATGACAGCACCAACCTGTTCAAGGACATTCCATCAAGAACACACGTGCCACCATATACCAACAAGGCCCTATTATATCCACTGTACTGCACCATTCCAAAGGAGGCCTCTATGACCAACTATCTAAGAAATAATTTAAATGTGTGTGTGTGTGTGTGTGTGTGTGTGTGTGTGTGTGTGTGTGTGTGTGTGTGTAGAAACACAATCTGAAACACAAATCACCAAGTACAAACAGTCAGTAGCATTTTCTTGCAGCCATATAGCCATAAAGGCTATATGTGCTGTGCTGTCTTGTACTTGAGGTGTTTGGAGTACCAACTGCAGTAAAGTAGTGACCAGGCCGGGTCACTGCTACTTGCTCTTCAGTACCACAGGGGGTCTGCTCTCTGGGACTTTCACTTGCAGGACAGCACATTGCCATAATACTTTCATTTTGTGTGCGAGGAAACCCTGTTTATTCCATTTCAAGCTACAATTAAAGAAGCAGGAGCAACGCAGACAACTATGCACATTTATAAAGTTCATGTACAAAGCTTCACACCTGCCATTAATCGTTTTTTATTTATTTCAATAATTCACTATTAAAATAAAAAAGAATATTGAAAATCTATTTACCTTGGTATTCATATGCTTATTTTATCATACATTTCCACTTATGTATCACAGCTATATAAAATAGTTCAAAATATCCAAAGAGAGTACTTTTAAGTAATGCTGAATATGACTTATCAGTGTCTGTTTTTAATAACATACATCTATCACAGTCATATTCATTTGTGCAAAAAATATAACTTTGTAAGAAAAAGAGAAAACAAATACTTTATACAAACAAAATCTACTGTCATTAATTAATTATGACATCTAATGACAAGGTGAATGGTACAAAGATTATATTCAACGAAAAAATAAAATATGATTAAAAAGAACTGTATGAAGAATGAAATGCTTGGAAACTGTGACATTAGTTTGTTAATCTTCACCTGTGGTCATGTGATCATAGTGTCAGTTTCTCTGTACTGGATTATTCTGTTTTAATGAGATAACTGACAGTTGTCCCAGCCAGAAGGCACAAGTCTAGCCACTTACTGCCACCTATAGGTTAGTTTGTTTTTGCACATTGGCACTGCACTCTCTGTAGTAACAACACATTTTAAATGGAAACACCTGTTAAACATCACATGAAGCTGTCACAAATTAAAGTGACTGTAAAGTTTAAAGGTGCTGGGTGTTTACTTACTTTTCATCTTTGAAAAGTGCAATATGAGCCAAACACAAACAGTGAACACTCAAGCACATATGAATGCTCCATTGTTTTAGATTATTATTGTGTTAATCTGAATAACCCTCAAATGATTCATAATATAACTGCTCGAACTGACCTTTATAATAAGCATGCACTTTATTTTCTTTCAATGCATTTCGTAATGAAACATTTTGCCAATTTATGGAAATGTCATGATGTGAGGAATCAGTTAGGTCTTACCCGCGTAACTGTTGTAGTAGAAGTTTTATATAGTCTCAGACCTCCACAACACTGCAAATAACTCAAATCCTGTAAATGTCACAATTGTTACACATATACACACAATCAGTGGTTATACATGACCCTGGTTCCTGGTTCAGGAGGAGAAGCAGTTTTGCATAGACATACTGTGGTGTTACTACACATCACCAATACCTTATGTAAAACAAATGTATGGCTGCTTTCTATGCCTATGCTTGGAACAAAAATATTGTCACTGTATCGTTCATGATTACTCAACAGATGGTAAATTGAATATATTCAATCAAGAAGCCTCAGAAGAAATCGAGCAACAGTGTAAAACGCCCTCTGT
This sequence comes from Pelmatolapia mariae, assembly GCF_036321145.2. Classification (NCBI taxonomy): domain Eukaryota; kingdom Metazoa; phylum Chordata; class Actinopteri; order Cichliformes; family Cichlidae; genus Pelmatolapia; species Pelmatolapia mariae. Next base: position 32,479,433 of record NC_086245.2, on the reverse strand, counting down.
TATATAAGGGCAACTGAAGCAGCCTATAAAAGGCTGCTTCTTAACCTGAAATCTGTCACAGCAGAGGGCAGGCCTGCTCCTGCTCTCAGCTGCTTGACGAAGGGGAGGGGGGAGGAGGAGGAGGAGGAGGAGGAGGAGGAGGAGGCTGCCCGCTAATCAGAGCACTCCCTCTGTTAACCACTTCGGCGACAACCCAGCTCCTTCACAAACAATCGCTGTCACAGCGAAGACCGTACTGATGGAATAACACAGCGAGCACCATATGCGTATCAAAGTCAGACAATGCGATGGCGTATGAGTCTATACTTGATCTACACAGCCGTTTGCCAAATACTCCAAATGTAGTTCCGAGGAAAACACGGCTAGCCCTCGGAGCTGTCCCGAGGACAAAAAGCAAATCGCAACTAGTCCACCATATTTGTCAATCCTGTTTGTTCGCCGGTCATCTTGCAATCTTTATCCTCAGATTGCCGAGTACCTGGTTTAGGCTTTTCGTGAACTCCCTGTGCTATAATTATCGTCATTTAAACACACACGCATACACACACACACACAGTGCTTCACAAAATGTCCACAATCCTCAAACTAACGCAATCTTTATGTATAGATTGCGGTGGGTGTTCGTTCCGTGGATCAGCCCCTACAAAACAAAATCTGGCAGGCAAAAAGTCCGGCTTCATGATCTGGAAAGTTCCCTTCTGTGCCTACGGCAATCTTTATGAACAGATTGCTTATGGTTATTTTACGAATTTTCCAGTTATATCTTTATTTGTATAATTACTCAATTCCGTCTCACACACGAAGAAACGGAGCATTTTGCTTCCGTCCACGTTCCTGTGTGAGCTCATACTACAAGTCTATGCTCAAATTATTTGCTAAGAACCAAGCTAACATACGGTGCCTGCTAGCCAGCTACCGCTAGGTAGCCTATTGTCTACGACTAATTTCATTTGAGGAATTTCAATTCAACTTCAAAATCAACTTACTATTGATAATATAGATCCTCAGCGTCTCGGGTATATTATATTGTGCTTTTAAGGCACTTATAGATCCTATTTAAATAATTTTATGTCTTCAACCTTCATGGTTTTAATATCAACTGAAAAACTTCTTGTGGGTGGGGCTGTGATAGCTAAATGCTAGCCTTTCCTTCAGGAACAAACTGGAGGCAAAAATAGTAATCAAATGTCCATTACTTGAAGAAAAAACATGAATTTGAGTTGTTCAAAGTCCTCGACGGCTCAGTCTTCGGGAAAGCAAATTCATACCTGAAAAACACACAAAAAGCGCACATTTAATTTCATTTGTTTACAAAATTCCCACCCCTCATCAACATCAACGTCCTTGAATGTTTTGTTTTATACACTCAGCAGTAATTTCGCATTAAGAGCTGAACAATGCGTCGAAAATAAGCCCCTCTGTTTTTCTGACTTGACTTACCTTTGACCAAATCCAGGAATAAGCGCGTGTAGGAGGGATTTACCTTTTATACTACGTGACGTTTTTAACGTCACAGGAAACGGTTTTTTTACGTTTTCGATGAAACAAAATGGAGGATAACGGTCGTTCTTTGCCAATCAAGGACAATATGGCGCATCTCACATTGTTGGAAATCTAATTTTGAATTACTCCCCGTAATCGCCATTAATGCGTTAAATTTTTGTATAATTCGAATCAGACAAAACTACATCAACATATTTTATCGACAAACCCCAGTTTTACTGATTCTTTGATATATAAATTTAGTAAACAATATTCCTTCAAAATGGCGACTAGTCTTTTTGTTTGTCACGTGCTATAGATGTCACATGTTCGTGCTAACGGGAACGCCTCATTTTTAAAATAATCATCTTTATTCAACTAATTGAAATGAAAATGGCAGGATTGAGTTTTGCATCAACTAAGATTGATTTATTACCGAAATGATTTAGATTTAGATTATATACTTGAGAAGCAACTTAACCTTTCACCTTTTACCTCTAACCCGGGTAGGATCTGAAAATGGCTACCTCCATGAAGTACATCGCGACGTTGTTATGTCGTGTGTCGCCTTTAATTTCGTATTCAGTTCGTCAGTATCAGGTATTATATTTCATTAAAATGTTCAACGATGTGACGTGCTGACTAACCCATTACATGTATGGTCGAATATTAAGTGCGGGGAAAATGCTGGATGCTGCCTTGTTGTGCAGTACCGCTTTTGTTAGTGCTGTGGTTTTTCTACCACATAGACATTGGTCCTAGGGATATCAGATATTTGTTTGTAAGTGAGGCATAATAATTAAATGAAAACACTAACACTAATTGATATTTTGAGTTCATGTTTTTCATCACGATAGTGGTTTAGCTGGTCTTTAGTTGGTGTATGCTCCAGTATAGATCTATATCACGCTGCTCCTGCCTTGGGGGGTATTTTTTAAAAATAATTTTACAGCTTAGTGACACTTCATTTGATTAAACTGGGGTTGATATACAAGTTATTTAGAATTAGAATCTAAACAGTTTTTCAAAATTCTCAAATGGCTTTAGGCTACATTTATGAAAAGGACGTTTTGATGTTTTAGTGGTGTGATGAGGTAATTTTCTTGTGCTTTCAGTCCCGTCTACAGAGGCTACCTGCAAGGACATGTCTTTCTTTGTCTCCATTTATACATCCCAGACACTCGTACTGCAAAGCAGCATCGCTTCAGGACGAGGCTGTTGCTCAGGCTACTGAGGCTTTAGCCCGCTACAAGGACAGGCCTTGGGATTACCTGGAGAGTGAAGGTAATTACCTTCACTAAGGGAAAATAAGTGTTGTCCCTATAGGTACCTCGACAGACGTGTTGCCTTCTGTCCAAATTTGTGATCTCATTGCTTTTCCTTACCCTGACAGAGTATATTGAAAGGTATGGAAGCAATCCAGTGTGGGCTGACTACAGGAGGAACCACAAAGGAGGCATCCCCCCTCAGAAGACTCGCAAGACTTGCATTGTAATATTTGTTTTTTGTTGTTGTTGTTTTTTAACCACAGATCACTCATGTTAAGATTGTCAAATAAAATAACCAGGGCACTTCTAACTCTAGAGAGGTGACAAGATATGTGGAAACCCCTGCCCAATTTGTCGTGATCCAAACATCATCATTCACCATCAGGTGGGTTACTATGTTGGTCTCACACACACCAACTAAGGACTTGGAGAATATTGAAGTTTTCTGTATTGAGCCGGAGCTTTTGGGCCAGATTTTATTTTATTTTTTAAATAAATAATATTGTTATTATGATGTGAACAGTTTTTAGGTTGGCGCATATCGGCGACAGGCCAATATCAGCTGTAGTTTTATTATACATCATCAGTCATCAACCTTTGCTGCCAAAACACTACGTTTTAACCCAACAGATTTCATGGACGTGGTTGGCAAAAATAAGTTGCATGTCTGATTTGTCTGCAGATCAGTACTTTCATTTTTTTGACACTAATGAAAAGAACAAAGCAGAATGAGAACATTTTGTCAGCTACTTCTCTCAGTAATGAATGTCATGATCATGGAGTGTCTTTATGACAGTTTGGTCATAACCATGCACAGTAGCAGCCTGCTGGAGATCATTTTGTAGGACAGTGGTCCTCCTCATACAAAGGAGTAGATACTGGTCCTGTGGCTGCATTGTTACTCTGCTATGGTCCTCTCCAGCTCTTCATGTGTAAAAAGTGCATCATCTGTTGGTAAGCTGCAATTTTTTTTCTTGCAGAATGTCAAGTTGTTGCAGCAATTCATTAGTCCCCACACTGGAATGGTGTTGGATTCCACTCGAACTGGTAAGTCATAATACCACCAATGTTAGAAAGTGTATTAATGCAGCAGGATGTTCCACTCATGTTCTGATGGTTCTGCCGCCTTCAGGTGTGTGTATGAAACAGCAGAAGAAGCTAAATGAGGCAGTTAACACAGCACAAGATCACGGTAGGTAAATCGTGATTGCCTTAGCTGCCACTCATCTCCACCAGAGCACTTTTTTTTAAATTTATAGCACTTTATAACACTTATACTGCACTTTATAGTGCATTTATAACACTTTTTTAAATAAGCACACATTCTTGCACTAAAGTGCACTAATCTTTTCTAGTGCAACAACTACCATCTTCTGTGCAACCCATCTGGATTTGTCTTTAATTTCCAGCTTAGCTACATGCTAGGTAATTGGCTCAGTCTTAAAGTATAGTTTCAGGCTACAAGTTAAGAACTATGACCTCAAATGTAGTTTTATTTGCTGTTAGAAATAAAATGAAATGACATGAGTGGTAAGTTATAGCTACTGATGAGAGAACAAATACATAATTTTAAAATAACTCTTCTCTTCTAGGCTTACTTCCTTTTCAGATTCCATATGTGGAATTTTCAGGGGAGGACTATTCCAATTCCCATGATGCTGTGGGCTCCACACCACCACCCTCATCCTTAACTTTAGGTGACAACTGGTATAAATGGTATGGGGAAATACTTCCTGATGAGAATGAAGTGGCTAAAGTCAAAAAGACATATAGGGCTTACTTAAAGTGATCGAGGCACTGATCATGCTGTCACAAAGAGAACCTATTGCAAAAATTAGTTTGTTTTTAGCCCTTGTGATGTTTGTTCTACAGGTGTGCACAAAGTTGTACAATAAACCACAATGAAAAATTGAATCACTTCCTGTTTTATTTAAGCAGATTATAATTCAAGACATTTTATCACCTACATATTTATAATCCAGTATCTGTGCAACTTCAACCCCATAAAGATGTTACAGTCCAGAGGAAGATAACAGATGGGCCAGAAAATCCATATTATGTGTGCTTACACACACTCTACCAGCCCGTCCACACTGGAGGTGTGTGCCCTGGCATCAGCTCTGATCATGGATTGACCTTGCTGACCACAGTCTCTCCCAAGGCTTCCAGCACCTCCCGCTTGTAGTCATCAAAGTCTCCATCAATCTGGTTGATGGTACGGTCCTCCACCACCCAGAGCTGGCACTGTGTCTCTGTGATGAGCCGTGCATCGTGACTCACAATAATCACAGCTGGACGAGAAAGTCAAGATGTTAATGCTCCGATACACACTGGAGTCTAAAGATTTATTGATAAAACCAAAGCTCACTCATTCTTTTGAGTAAGAGGCAGAAATGTAGTACAAATATTATATTTTAACTGAGCGTCTACATGTACCCCTAGCTGCCTACTCCACGATGTTGCAGAAGTCCCTACTTTTTCATTTATGACTTTGGTGCTGGTTAAGAAACAGTTGCAGTTACTTTTCTATGTATATAATTATTCTGAACGTCCACACGGTGACAGTGTGGGCACATAACTGTGAATGTGATAGCTTAAAATTGATATGGGTGTGTCTGCTAGGAGGCCTTTATTGTACTAATAAAGGCAGGCACACCCATATCATTTCGAAAGGTACTGCCCAAGCCAGGAGTAAACAGAGGAATGGAGTAATTTAAAAGTATTTAAAATAAATTTCCCAAATATGGGATAAATAAAGAATTTCTTAATTGTTCCACAGACACCTTCCATAGTAGTGCTTTCCATCTAGCACATTACTTCAAGTATTTGAAATAGATGTGTGAATTATGTGAGCACTTAAGCAGTAAGAATAGCCATCCTTACTGAACTGATCAAGCAACCAGTCTTACCTCCTTTGTATTCATTGATGGCCTCTGATAAAGCATCGATTGACTCAATGTCCAAATTGTTGGTAGGTTCGTCCTGTGAGACAAGATGCGATTAATCAACAAGATAGTAGATAGTATTCATCAAGAGGGAGAGCAAAAGACTGAACAATACCAAGATCAGTACGTCAGGCTGACGACAGGCCAGTTCAGCAAACACTACTCTGGCTTTCTGACCACCTGATGAAGACAAAATCCAGACACTATTAGAAAATATTTCCTTCACAAGACAGTACAATAAACATTCTCGTTCACCAGTTTATGTTTATACCAGAGAGTTTGGAGATCTGAATGGTGTGGGCGTGGCTCTCGAGGCCAAAACGTCCCAGGCACTTCCTGCCATCCTGGTAGGGAAGATTGAAGTTCCTCATCAAGTACTCTGTGGCTGTTTCCTCCATGTTAAGCTGATCTGCATACTGCTGGTTAAAGAAGCCCACTTTCTGCACACAGAAAAAAAAAACCTACATGTTAGCTGATGAAAACAGTATTTCAGATTTCCACATAGGCTATAGTTTCAGTGTTTTCTAGTAAAACAGAAGGCAAATTTTGTGGTCTACAAACTGAGAGCAGCAGGACTTCTCTTCATATCATTCTGGGCAAAGTTAACCTTGGTTTCATCTGTCTGAACAGTTTTTCTCAACTTTCCAGCCTCTTTCATATGTTTTCCAGCCTCATTAGTCCCATTGTCTGGTGTCTCACAAATGGCACTGTACCACAAAGTTGATCTGAATTCCAGTGAAAAGCTACTAAATTGTGCAAAAGTCTTCAGCCAAACCTCCATTTTTTTGTCTTTTTGAAAAGCTTTTTTTTTTATGTTGGCTGCTTTTTCACACTCTATGGTGTGCAGAAATGGAGGAAATTTGACAAATGGAGGATAAAACAAGAGGCATTCCTGAACCCTCATTAGAAAATGTAGCTGTCACAAAGCCATTCTTAAGGATGAGTTCTCAACCACAGAGAAAGACCAAGGTATGACAAATCCCACCAAAACTGAACTGAAAATCAGTGGGAGCTGATCTTATATAGTGATGAATCCAATTTTCGATTCAAATCATCATCGACATATATGGACGAAGTCAGCAGAGAGGTAAATAGTGAATGTCTAGAGTCATTTGTAAAACATGGTGGCGGCTCTGTCATAATTTCATACTGCATTTCAGGCTGTGTCAAAACCTACAGAACACATAAGTGGGTTGACCATCGATATGTAATACCATCTAGAAAGGGTCTAATTGGCCACTGCTTCAGTTTTTAGCATGACAATGATCCCAAATATAATATGTCAGTGCAGTGAACCGAAACCATACAGTGGAACATTATCAGCTAAGGATCAACTTGCACAGAGCCCTGACCTAAACAATGTGGGATCACCTTCACAGCGAATAAAACAAAAGACAGCCAACATCCAAAGACACTTGTAGAATAAAGATCTCAATAAACTGTTTGGTACATCGACTTTTAAATATTAGGCTAAAAACCCTACAATATTAGAGAGAAACCCCTCTGTAAGCATCAATAGAGGGAAGGAAAAACTCCAGGACCAGGCTCAGGGAGGGGCAGCCATCTGCTGTGCCTGTGTGGAGGTCAGGCGAAAGAAGACAGCAGAGTAAGACAGGGCTAACAGCCAAAGTACGGGAGAGATTGTCCAGTTACATCTGAGCTGCTGAAAGTGGGGTACTATGTATCAAAATGGTTGCAACTGTTAAAAAGTAAAACCCTTCAAGCATCAGTAGGAAGTTACTCACCAGCCGATGATTCTTCCTCATCTCACCTTTAGTCTGAAAAGTGAAACATCCAGTTAAGTCAGCAGATTGTAAGTTTTTGTAAACTAGAATATTACAGCTTTACATCTCCAGCCTTACAGGATTTAATTTGCCAGTAAGCAGTAACAGCAGGGTACTCTTTCCAACACCATTGGGTCCAACTATACAAACTACAGCAGGAAGAGAAGAGAGAAATAAAACTTGATACATTACAGAACACTCATCTATAACCACGTATCTTTTCATGTCACAATCTCATTCACAACAACACAGTGAGCTCCTTCAGTGCATTCACATTTAGTTTAGAAGATGCTAGGTAACAGGTGGTGATGTAATCCTTCCTGTATAGAAATGTGTATCACAAGCCTACAAGCAATAACATGGAATACAATCTGGATAAAACAGAAAGACGCAAAACAAAATCTCAATGTCTTCGATTTCAAAGTCTTTACCCTGGAAGGAGTTTTTCAAAAGCTTTGTTTTCAGTTACCTAAAATGCCATTTACGTGTAGATGAGAGGCTAAAAAGTACCCGATTACTTACTGAAAGTGTTCTTATGAAGCGGAATACTTACTCCTTGATTCCATGTCAATACCAAAGTCCACATTTTTGAACAGCAGCTTCTGACCCTCATAGCCAAAGTCTACACCTGCAGGTGGCACAAATGTTTTCATCAACAAGATGAAATGACTGTTACATTATTAAACAAGCCACAGGAAATCTTCTATATTATTGCTTTTCTGTCCTAAAGATGGCATCATTTAAAGTATTTACTGAACACACACAGAGTCCACTTGTTAACTGCTTTATGTTGATATTTATACACTATTAGGACCCATGGACAGAACCAGAATCATAGTAGGTAACCTGTCAGAGGAAAGAGTAACAAATAAAGTGTTTCCATCTACTCACTATACTGGTGAAGTAAGTAGATGAAGTGTATTATTTTGGTTTAAATTAAAAAATGAAAGAAGACATGCTCAGTAGTAACAGCAGTAGCCATGGATGGATGGATGGATGAAGTGTGCCAGTAGGGCTGGGCAATATATCGAGTTTTCAAATATATCGATATATTTTTATACAAGATATAAGTTGTCCCGACTAAAGGTTGGAGCACTACTAGTATTTTCACCATTTACAACAGCGCCATAAAGTGCAAAATGAAGAGTGTGTGAAACTGTGTGCTGTATCCCAGACTGCGAAGTCTCCCAGCCTCCTGCCCCGAAACAAACCACCTTACAAAACTCGTATACCGTATTTTTCGGACTATATGCTTACACTAAAATCCTTTCATTTTCTCAAAAATCCATAGTGCGCCTTATGTATGAGTTCTGGTTGTGCTTACTGACTGCAAACCAATTTTATGTGCTACACGGCGCTCCAAAATCTGTCAAAAATGTTTTAGTTCGACTTTGGTAAGCTACGGAGCTGCACCGCTTGATGGATTGTTGGAGCATTACGGCTACCGTAGTCAGGAGCCTCGCAGAGTGATACGTACTGTGCTTCAACGTAATATTACCGTATTGTGTGTGTATAAGGACCATAAATGGCACCTGTTAAGAGACACGGTTGCGAAGCAGACTTCAAACTCCAGGCTGTCAGTCACGCAGTAGAACTTGGGAACAGAGCAGCTGTGAAATCTGTCTTTGTTATTATGCTCAGCGTCTTTTAGTTTACATTTTTACTGCACAATTGTGAGCTTTTTGTTATGCACAAAAACAACATTGTTTTATTTTATTTATGAAGCATTATTATTTAATAAATGCTGATAAAAAATTACGCAAATAAATTATGTACATCTACGCTGTATGTTAATAAAAGTGCCTGTGTGACATCTGGGACACAGCCTGGACTAAGAACTCTCTTTTTGTTCTTACTTCATGGCTTTAAAAAGAAAATATCAAGATATATATCGTATATCACCATCTAGCTAAAGAATATCGAGATATGAATTTTGCGCCATATCACCCAGCCCTATGTGCCAGTTAAATAAAGGTAACTTTGAGCACAGTTTGGGTAAAGGTGATCACTGTGTAGTTTCACTAAAGTGAGACCAATAAGGTGGGAGCAGTAGCGACTGTTGCCTGGGATACTCAGATGGTCCAGAAAACTGTGGACAGACCAATACCTTCTGATTTGGATGGATGAGCTAAAGAAGAAACCTTGTTTAATTCTTTCCTGCATAAAAACACTTAATGAGGTTAGAAATTCCAGTTTTTCAAATGTAACAGAGGCTGTGACCAATGGAACCAACACGAACCCATACCAGGCCAAACAACAGGATTAAAGGACATGTTTTCCATGTTTTTTCCAAAGTTAGTTCACTCAGTGGTAACTGTAACCACCAGAAAAAAACAACACACACTCACTATGGGAAGATGGCAGTGGACAGATATAAAAGCAGTGAGGAAGATTTCTACATTAACTTCCTGCCCATCTCTTACTCATTCATTTAGAAAGATTTGGTTTATGGGTGCCCAGACCACAGCAAGCTCTGTTTCATATTTGAGATATTCACGTGTCGCTTGTCCTGAAACATTTCCTGTATAGCTGGGAATCAGAGAGAGTAGACTGAATGCTTGGCACATGTGCACATGTTCTTACTATGCAGTCCCAGTATGGGTGGTGAGAGAGGAGGTGGGTTGGGGAAGGTGAACTTTACGGTGTACTCTTTGGGTCTTTTCAGCAGCTCTGTGGCCTCCTGGCTCTCCTCCTCCTGACCTCCCTTCTTCTTGCCTTTCAGCTGCTTTCTGGTCAGGGCCTCCTTAGTCTGTTTCTCCTGAAATGGAACAACGTAAGTGATGTCAGCAGGGAAATTAGCCTTACAGATGGATAAAAGTGTCACCTGGAAATTAAGAAATATTTTGCTGAGTCTAGACCTTGCAGGCATATTATAGCAGCATTAACTGCAACAGAATGATCAGCTGATCATTGTTTAAATTTTAAATCCTTCTTCTCCTGGTTGAAAAGACAGTATTTTTGTAACTAGTTTATTTGGTGCTCAGGTGTACTTGAGTGAAGAGAAAGCCATACTCACAGCCTGTTTGGTAGACTTGCCACCAGCCTTCAGCTCTTTGAGTTTCTTCTCCTGTTTGTCGTACTGTTTCTGCAGTTCTTTCTGCTTCTGCACGTACATCTTCTTGAAGGTCACTTAAAAAAATGAGGAAGAACTGAGGTAAAGCTGTCCTAATGTCTTTAACTAAATCACATAGTTTCGCACAAACTTCTCTCTCTGCAAGTAATTAGTGACTAGCGATGATACATTGTCACTTACAATAGTTCCCTCTGTAATAGTAAAGTTTCTGGTTGTCTAAGTGGACGATATCTGTACACACATCGTCAAGGAAACTCTGGTCATGGGAAACTATGAGGAGAGTCTTCTTCCAGCCTTGAAGGTAGCTGCAGGTGGGAAAGAGAATAGTCAATAACAACAAATGAGTCACATTACTAATACTGAAGCTACTTTCATAGCTGATGGAAGATGAAGACTGTAGGAAAGAAAAATGTGACGGTTTTTTTCTGTACAGCAATTTCAATAAGTTAACAACAAATCATGGCAATGTTGTTCATTTTTCACACGAACCAAATTTAAACGAGTTAAGAAATAATTAAGATAAGACCTACTTGTCCAAAATTATGCAATCATAATAATAATGGTTAAATGTCATTTAATTCACTGAAATCGGAGACAGAAAAAGGGAACAAAAGAGGGAAGGACAGAAGAACAGGAAGTTCTTTCCAACACCACTGGTTCCAACAATACATGTTGGAAAGTGTATGGAACTACACCATACTTAGAGACTTGAGTCTCTTTCACTGTGAGAAGTAGGCTAACATGTTTCATGAGCTCTAATAAGAGGATACACAACCTGTTAGAAATTTAAATTAGCTGTTATTGGTTAGAAAGATGACTCGTACTTGTTAAGCCAGATAACGGCATTCAGATCCAAGTGGTTGGTGGGTTCATCCAACATCAGTAAAGTGGGCTCCATGAACAGGGCTCTGTGGGCACAGAAGTTAAGGTTGAGACAGGTTTATGCTATACCAGTTCCACTGAGGATGTTTGCTACAGCGTACCTGGCCAGGGAAACTCTCATTCTCCACCCTCCAGAAAACCTCTTGGTGGGTCTGTTCTGCATCTCAGGAGTGAATGACAGACCAGCCAATATCCTTCTCGCCTTGGCCTCAGCTGCTGCAGCTCCTATTGCCCTCAACTCTTCATAGACCTGTGGAGAGAAAAGTCAGATAATCAGCATACAGGCATACAGGTCAGCAAAGATCACCAAAGGACTCTTAATGTGGGTCCCTTATTAATGGGAAGGCTGTCGACAATTAAGGGAAGCACCGTCTGCCAGAACATTGTGAGGAATTATTTTACTGTTGGATGGTTTTTCCCAGTAAGTCTGTTTAAGCTGGTTAGTTCATTTCTAACCTGACAGTATTTTTTGTATATCACAGTTGCTATAAAGGGGATCTCTTTTAATTTTACAGTTACAGTCCCCATTTTCACTTCATTTATTTAACTGATATATTAAATAATTTGATATCACAATCTCAAAGAATTGTAAACAAATAAAAGTCAAACGTTACATCTCTACCTAATGCTGAAACTGAGCCTTTGGCTCAGCAATGAAAGTACTGAAATACACTTTACGTGGCATGCCCGAGGGTGTCTCTGCTGACAGTGCTGTATTAACTTACTGTTAATGCATTTAAAGTTGAAGGTTAACTTGTGGCCACCATAAATTAGGAAGCCTTTATTAATTTGTAAAATATGGCAACAGGACTATGTTCATAAGATGTATACTGTATCAGGTCTGGTAGTACACATGGACACCAACCTTATCCAGCCTCTCAGCTACACTATCCTCTCCCTTTTCCAGACGAGCCTGGAGCTGTTTCTCCTCTTCGAGAAGCTTCAGGCGGCGAGTGTCCGCCTTCAGCACCGCCTGAACTGCTGGCGTGTCATCAGCTACCACCTCTAACAAACAAAAGCATTCCACAGAGTCAATGGGTTATAACAAAGGGCACACGGCAGAAAAACAACAGAGCACAAGAGGGACTTATCGCCTACCCTGTTCACACAGCAGCACATCAATGTTAGGAGGAATACTGAGAGCTCTATTAGCTATATGCTTCAGTAGAGTGGTCTTTCCTTTTCTGAAAGAAAAAATGAACATGAGAAATCGTATTATTTCTGATTCAAAGTGCCTGGTGTGATTTACATATGTCCTGGTGTTTGAGCCCATGCTGAAGAAACCAAGTAGTGCTATAAACGAAAAACAAAACCAAACATTGAAGCACACATGTATATTAAAAAAAAATTCCTCTCTCGCCCCTGCAGGCGGTCTGTCCTCCAAGCTCAGGTCCTCTACCAGAGGCCTGGGAGCTTGAGGGTCCTGTTCAGTATCTTAGCTGTTCCTAGGACTGCGCTCTTCTGGACAGAGATCTCTGATGTTGTTCCTGGGATCTGCTTCTCGTGTTCCTTCTACCTGATGTTGCTGTCATTCGGTATCACTACATCTATCACTAAGGCCGTCTTCTTCCGCTTGTCTACCACCACTATGTTCGGTTGGTTAGCCACCACGATTTTGTCCGTCTGTATCTGGATGTCCCACAGGATCATAGCTCGGTCATTCTCCACCACCCTATGGGGTGGTGTCCCAAAGTCAACCAAACTTTGACTTTGGGACTACCAGGCCGTATTTGGCACAGATGTTTCTGTATACTATGGCGGCCACTTGGTTATGGCGCTCCATGTATGCCCTGCCTGCTAGCATCTTGCACCCTGCTGTCATGTGCTGGATTGTCTCTGGGGCATCTTTACACAGTCTGCACTTGGGGTCTTGCCTGGGGTGGTAGACCCCAGCCTCTATGAATCTTGAGATCAGAGCTTGTTCCTGTGTTACCACGATTACTGCCTCTGTGCTGTCTTTCAGTCCAACTTTGTCCAGCCCCTGGTAGGATTTCTGGATGTCAGCCACCTCCTCTATCTGCCGGTGGTACATACCGTGCAGGGGCCTGTCCTTCCATGATGGTTCCTCCTCTTTCTTGGGTTTCTGCTGCCTAAGGTATTCACTGAGCACGCGGTCGGTTGGGGCCATCTTCCTGATGTATTCGTGGATGTTTGTTGTCTCATCCTGGATGGTGCTGATGCTCACCAGTCCCCGGCCTCCTTCCTTCTGCTTAGCGTACAGAATCAGGGTGCTGGACTTGGGATGAAACTTGTCTTGATGTCAGTGGCTTTTATCTCCTCCTTTAGCCAGCTCATTATCCCAGCAGGGTACCTGATCACAGGCAGTGAGTTGGTGTTGATAGCCCAGATCTTGTTCTTACTGTTCACCTGACTCCTCAGGGATTGCCTGACCATGTGCAGGTACTTAATGGTTGCAGCTATATAATTTGTGAAGTGCTCAGCCAACGCTCCCTCATGTGTCGACACTGTGTGGCACTTTGGCCGATTGGGCCCCTCTCAATTTTGTGCCCCTCCATTTTGATGGTTTTCCCATATCAGAGACATGCAGATATACAGAGGAAGATGTTGGAACAGTTTAAAAACTTGAGTGTTTGTGGAACAAACCCACTCAAGTCTTGGGTTAAAGTTTTCACTTCTTTCTTTCTACATCTTTCTACACAGGGCTCGCAAAATCGCTAGCCCGACGTCCCGGGGCTAGCGATTTTTCCAGTCGGGCTACCAGAATCTATCCCTGCCCTGCCCGTTGGGCTATCATAGGAAGGAAAAATATATGTCAATGCTTTTGCATTCTTTCGGAAATGTAGCTGGGTAAATATGTCATTGGCATCGGTGAACCACTGTCAATATGTGACTAGGGCTGCTCAATTAATCGAATTTTAATCTAAATTGCGATCTGGGCTTTCAACGATCATTAAAAATGACTGAGCCGATTGTTAGCACCTCCCTCGTGCTTTACTCTCGCGCTGCTCCGTGTGGCAAATCGAGCGCACCTCTCTGCATTTCGAACACGCGGCACAACAATTAAGAGGAGCTAACAGAGGGAAGCTCGGAAAGCTAAGCAGAAGTTATTTGGAGAGGAGAGTGACTGCCATTGGCTGAAAAGAGAGGTAAAAAAACCCTTCAGTGGTGTGGAAACATTATGGGTTCGCGGAGTCAGACGTGGATCAAATAGACATAGTGTGTAAACTTTGGTGTCTTAGCTGCACCACAGAGCGACATGGCAAAGTTCACTAAACATAGATGTTTACATTTTTCTTTTTTATATTGCAAACATTTGCACTGTTATCAGTATTTGCACACTATTTTATACTATTTTTGACAATCTTTAAAGCCATTATTCAATACATTGTTATTGTTAAATAAATATCATCAAATAATCGAGATCTCAGTTTCAGTGAAAATAATCGCGATTATAATTTTTGCCATAATCGAGCAGCCCTATATGTGACATATTGAAATCGCATTTGAATTTGCACTTGTTTTTTGCTTTCACTTTGCAATCGCACGAACTGTGTATAGAGAGCGACAGTACTGATTGGTGAGAGACTATAATTTGCGCACCAATTCCTCTGACATCGTCTTATCAATTGTTAGTTTACTATGCAAACATGACAAGTGAAATCTCCCGCAGGAAGCTTAAACATGTGAGAGGTTGATCGCGCAGAGAATCGCTGAGCGTTATGTGAGTGCGTGTGTAAAGGCAGCAGGATATATATTTTAGTTCTGCTGAGCCAAATAAGACCGGTCAGGGTGAAGAAGTGACAGCCAAAGAAAAGCTTACCACAAAACGGAAAAGTTATGACAAATCAGACTATAAGGCAAAAAGAAAGTGCAGCTTTATGGTTTCATGGACAAAAGAATTTCTGTGGCTGCAATATGACAAGCTAAATAACCAGTGGTGCACATAAGTGGTCCGCAGGTGTGCATTCGCTGTCAAAATAAAATACGCGCACAAGATAAGAAGTTGCAACGCGTGCGTCCATAAGATTTTCTGGAGGAGGACAGACATTTGTTTAGAACTCTTAAAGATGTCGAAGAAGCTCCTTTAAGCAATTACTTTGGTGTTCCTCCACCTCCAACGAAATGTCAGATGGAGTCCGAACCGCAAAAGAAGCGCGTATTCTAGGAAAAGTGGTTGCAGGAGGTGAGCTGGCTTTAAACAAATGATGAATGCACAGAGATTTGGTGCAGTATGTGCCATGAAAATCCCACTCTAGCGGACAAAAACACTGCCTTTTATATGGACGCAAACGCGCGTTGCAACTTCTTAACTGGTGCGCGTCTTTTATTTTGACAGCGAATGCACACATGTGGACCACTTATGTGCACCCGTGTAAATAGCATAATGTTCTGCCGGGTGTGTTGTTGGTTTCCCTCGATTTCTGAGTCGACAAGTGCCTTTGTTACTGGGACCAGTAATTTTAAGAAAGGCCCTGACAAATGCAAGAAATGGATTATTGCTCAGTCTGCAAATAACATACTAAAAATCAACCTGAAAAATCTGTTTAGAACAGCCTACTATGTTGCAAAGAGTGAACTACCACTGGCAAAATTTAGCAGTCTTTGCAAACTTCAAAAAGCAAATGGCCTACATCTTGGTTCCACTTGCCTCTTACCTGTGATTTCAGGGGAAATTTCAAATTCAGGATCTGACACAGACTGATTCCTGTTGTACAGTTCTTACAAGTTCACAGAAATTTCTGTTCAATTACAACCAAGTATTTGAGCTGATGATTGTAATTTTTATACAATATTGTAATTTGTGTTTCAACAATTTTTTGATTAATGTTTTGTTTTCGTTACAATATATAATATTGTAACGGAAACAAAACAGGAAACAAAACATAAAAAAAATTGCTCCCTTTTTTATTCGGGCTACTTAAATTTATTTTGGGCTACCAAAAACTGAAGAGTCCCTGCCCGAAGGGCTACCAGGGATTTTGAAATTTTGCGAGCCCTGCTACATCAGTGCTTATGTGGTGGTATTGTCTGAGTGGCGACACCTATCGTTCAGGAGAATACTGCAGCGGCTTAACGGCGGTTATAAATATAAGTGACTGTAAGACGAGGTTGTGGCAGAGAACAAAGTGACCATTGTGACGGTAGCTGCTTTACACCACATCCTCAACCAAACTTCAATATAGCATTTTTAAAAAGAAATCTACGGTAATTAAATTTATTGCCCACTGTGGTGCAGTCCATTATCGTAAAATTACATGTTATATATAAAAAAGGGTTTACATTTTAATCTTCATTTCGATGCCATATGTCAGGACAAGACAAAGTGTGATTAAAACGATGCTTTTTAATTATCCAGAAAATGTCCCCCTAAACAAGACATTCAGAAAGGCAGCCTATTAAGATGTCAAAACCACATATTAGTCACGCAACAAATTTTAAATTCCAAATGAGCAGTGTGCCAAATGGTTTTTGTTCGTTAGAGCTGCTTCTGCAAACACTAAAAGAGGAAAATGTCAATCATATATATTTAATCTCTGTTATATTCTGGATATTTATATCAGAGCTATTTCATATCTTTTTTAACTTTGTGATATATTTTATTATTTAATTGAGTTAGTCTGTTACTGTTCTTATTGTCTTGGAGCGACTGTAACCACAGTATTCTCATTATGATTGTGAAAATGTCACACAGCCAAGACACCACGTTTCTTGTTGACTGTAAAGTGAGAGAGTCTCCACATCTGAAAAATTAATAGACCATGTCCCCACCACAACAATAGAAAAATCCATACTGTTTGTACACTGTGCAGCTAAAGTAGCTAATGTTACCATCATGGTTGAAAACACACCCACAAGGCAGAGCTATGTGAAAGAATTTCTGAAAATGAAAAGATTCAAAATGATCTGGAAAAAAAATAAAAAATAAAGATATTCTGTGCAATAGTGCAACTTGAGTGGCTTCATATATTTTCATCCATTTTCTTTTCTTCTCTTCCATCCAAATATTGTACATTAATATAGCCAAATTCCCAAAAGTCAGTTATGAAATGACAGAGCAAGTTTGAAACTGGTACTGAAAAGTGTCTGTGCTGTAAACTGCTAAAGTACTAATGACAAAAAGATATTTACCCATTTGGTCCAACTAAACCATATCTTCTTCCTGCCACAATTAGAAGGTCAGCATTGACGAAGAGCTCCTTGCCATGAGCAGATATGCTGAACCTCTCCAGCTAAAATACACAAAGCAGACTGTCACTGACAGAGATCGGAAAGAATCCTTTAGGAACAGTCTGAAAACAATCTGCCATTAAGAAATGTAGAAAAAAAAAAAATGAAGAAAACAAAAATAAATGAGCAATTCCTATACCTAGTTCATTTTTACCCTTTTCAGTATATGGGCATATGAAATGAAAGGTTTCAAGGAGGCTAACTGCAGAACTGGGAAAACCTAAGCACATCCTTACCACTTTGTCCGGAATTAAAAGGACCACCTGTACAAACAGGTTCAGTTCTGAAGTTTTGTTTGTTAGTCTGGTGTGTTTGTTGGTCAAGTTTTGTTTGTTGGTCTGGTGTGTGTTAACACAATCTTTCTAGCAGATTCACCCCAAGGTCAGATCATGCAATGCTCCAAGAAATGTAAAAAAACCAGCAGTTACATCTCAGACTTTACAGGCCTGAGTTAGCATGTGAAATATTAAAGTTCATGATAGCACACTGAGGAAAAAGACAGTGTGGATGGAGGGACTTTCAGGAAAGGTGCTTCGACAAGCTATTAAATCATGGGGTGTACTTAGTTTTTCAAAGAACTTTATAGAACAGAACTTCAGGCAGTAGTCGTAGAATACTGCAAGTATCAAGAAAGCTATAATAACCTTGATATCAGAGGCATTCTCCAGCATGGCCTGTCTGGAAGACATCTCAGCCTGGGAAATGGAGAAATCTCCTTCCAGTGCATTCTGAGCACGGACACTGGCCACCTGACGCTCATACTCCATCTGAAAGGAATGGCGGACACATGGACACACAACCACACAAATGAGAACAACAGCAAGGCACAAAATATGCTAATTACATCAGAACCACAGAGATTATACCCGTGAACCCACAGTGATGCCATAGCACCCTATGGTGCCTACAAAAATGTGTACGATCCTGCAAGGGCTGCTCTTATATTTTCATTTCACACTGACAGAGCATAAACAGTGATGATGAAGTCTTCTGACTCTGAAAGGCAGTTGCACTATATAGGCCTTCACACGCATATGAACTTAGTGACATTCCATTCTGGATGTGGTCCTGTTGGCTTCATCAGGTGATGGCCTCCAGCTCGCCTTGGAACGGTTCGCAGCAGAGTGTGAAGCGGTGGGAATGAGAATCAGCACCTCCAAATCTGAGGCCATGGTCCTCAGCCGGAAAAGGGCCTACTTGGGCACTCCACCCTTTCAGGGACGAGACCCTGCCCCAAGTGGAGGAGTTTAAGTATCTCGGGGTCTTGTTCACGAGTGACGGGAGAAGGGAGCGGGAGATCGACAGACGGATTGGTGACCGAGTACACAGGCAGTAAGCCATTTACTTTCATGTCAGTTTTAACTGCTTTTAGTTTTTAAATAAGACTCAGCTATTTTCATAGGTTTGGTAGTTCTCTTAACAATTCTGACACAACAGCATAGAGAGTAATTACCTGTTTTTTCTTCTTCTTCTTCTCCTTTTTGGTGAGATTAGCATACAGGTCATCTTCTGGCTTCTTGGCCTGCTCTGCGATGACATCCTCTGCACTCTGAGGGTCACAGTCAGAAAAGGTTTATTCACTAAGCAAAGCAGAGAAGACAAGACAACACCCTTGGAGAAAGACTTACCATTGTGGTGTCACCTATGTCACTACCCTCCTCTTCCACATCTTCATCCATGCTACGTGGTCTCTGAGCAGTTTTTTCTTTCTACGTGGACAGATTGAAAACCCATCATTAGAGAAAAAGCACACCAACTCCATCATTATCCAACAGGTGTCATTCCTCTTGTGCTGTTGTCCAACTTCTTCATGTTCCAGTGACTCTAAGATTTTAAAATAGTAACTGACTGGTACTTGTTTGGTTCTAGGTGTTGCACCTCTTAATTTTTGTAATGTTTCACGGTTGCTGCCAAGAAGACATTGGTATATGATTGTGTTGGTTCTTAAACTCTGTTTTAACAATATATCAGTACAGAAGCTCACAGATTATACAAAGGGAGATATTACAACAGTCTGAAAAGATGAGATTTTCTGTTTATATGTCTCTTCCTTTTAATAAGGGAATTCTTCTTTCTCACTAAGTGCTTAGGCAGGCAATCACCTTAAGGGTTTCTCACTTATATTGTGGGGGTTCTGGCTTGAATATAAAGTGTCCGATATTTCATACTTTTAAAAATTCACATTTCAAGTCTTTGAACTGTGATGGCTGAGATGACAACTACTGCAAATAAATTTTAAGGTTAATGAAATGCAATATAAAAATGTAGTCCACTGACATTTAATAAACTAAGGTCAAAGCTAAGAAGCAAACAGAGAAAATGCTATAGACTGAAATAAAGCTGTGATTAATGCCACTGTAACACAAACACTTTTAAAGTTTGCCATACAGACATTATTTGCTCAGCAAGACATGCATTGACAGAGGTATGGACGTGAGCAGGACTCACCTTGGACTTAACTTCAGCCTTCTTGGTCTTCTTTGTAGGTTTCTCTTCAACATCCTCCTCATCAGACCCTGACTGACAGTAAAAGAATCAGAAACTGCTGTTTAGTAAAGTATAAAATGTCTGTAGACCAACATTACAGACAAGACATATTAAGTGTCCAGCAGCAGACCGAGGGAAATCTGATGCAAGCATGCATTTTTTTTAAAAAGAAAACACTGAGTCAGTCGATGGAATAAAGAAGTCACCAGAGATGTTGACCAGCCTTCTCTTAATAGTACAAAGGTTTTACATTCTGTATGTGCGCTGTTATGTTATCAAAAAGAAAAAAATTCAGAAACTGAATATCAGCAGCACGGTGGTTAGCACTGTTGCTGCACAGCAAGAAGGTCCTGAGTTCAATTCCACCATCAGGCCGGGGTCTTTCTGTGTGGAGTTTGCATGTTCTCCTCGTGTTTGCGTGGGTTCTCTCCAGGTACTCCGGCTTCCTCCCACCATCCAAAGACATGCACTTAGTGGGGATAGGTTAATTGATTAATCTAAATTGCCCATGGGTGTGAATGCGGGAGTGAATGTGAGTGCGAATGGTTGTCTGTCTCTGTGTGTTGGCCCTGCGACAGACTGGCGACATGTACCCCGCCTCTCGCCCTATGACAGCTGGGATAGGCTCCAGCGCCCCCCGCAACCCTGAAAAGGGCAAGCGGAAGTGAATGGATGGATGGATGAATATCACAATGAAAGCTCGGACGACATTGTGGTTTGTGCAAGACTGCTCCACAGGTTGGCTTATATTTTCAGTTTAAAGTGGACATGAAACACTTCATGTATAAAAGCTGGTTTTCTGTTACTAGTTGACTAACATGAACATTCTTTTGGTAAGGTTCTGATGGTGCTAACCTCTTGAGCCCAAATGCCCTGGGGGGCAAAGGGGTAGAGATCCAGTTTCACCGTCCGTGAAGTCAGGTGTTTTATGTAAATACCGGCATGTGTGGTTACAAATGTTACAAACCTCTGAATCTCAGCTAAAAGCACATATAAACCAGTTCTACAACCACCAAACAGCAAAAACAACAAACAATTAACAGAGCAGTTACGGCGTTTCGCAAAATGACCGTAAACACAAACTACCAACCCACGAGTTCACGCGACTTCACGTAACCAAGTAAACAACACATTTTCTAAAAGCCGAGATCTCACAGATTCCAAAACTGCAAGTTTCGGCACGCTCCAGCCAAAATTCACTGAGACGGCCACAAAAGAAGACCACAAACATGTTTCCACGTTTGATAAACAATAACATGAAATCATGGATATAAACACAGTCTATCTGAACCAGGAAGAACCCAGCTTATGTTGTGATTTTAATGCTTTTTTTATGCAGACTGTAGCAGACTGCTGGATATACCAACAGATGCCTTATGTGTCTCTATTGCATTGTCATTAACTTTTGTCTCTTCCATTGTTTGAGTTTTATCCTTGTGTTTCTATGCTCTCCTTCTTTCTCTTCTCCTTCCTGCACCACCCAACCAGTTGCAGCAGAGAGCTTCTTTTGTTTGGTTTCTTGCTAGAAAGGAGTTTTTCCTGTGCTTGCTCACAGGGGATCGTCTAATTGTTAATACTGCAAGGTTCTTCTCTTATATTCTAAAGCCCCTTGAGGCAAGTGTTGTCTGCCTGCACTTAGATAAAGCTACCACATTATGGTCACAGCCATACTGACAGGAATATTAACTGTTAACACTCTAAACCCACATGAAATGGAGTACTGTACCTTTTTTGCAGGTTTTTCATCTTCATCCAAATCACTTTCCTCATCCTCATCACTCTGTCCTTGGCTAAGAGCAGCAAAGATGTTCTCACCCTGAAAGAGACCAGAGATGCTTTACACAGAGTCGGCATGTGAATGTTGATGATGGTAGAGGTCAAGCAGAGTGTTTGTGAGTAGAGTGCTGACAAACCTTTTTCTTACTTTCTTTACTGGAGACAGTGACTGTGGAATCAAAAGATAAGTACATTGAAACAGTATCATACACTTTATGAGGAAAAAGATTGATATTGTTTTAGAAATATACCTGAATCATGTTCCTCATCACTTGCTTCCACTGAGAGTTTTGACAGTGTCAACATGACATTTTCATCATCTGCATCGTCACCTTTTCCTTTCCGCCGATCTTTCTTTTTTTTCTGAGGCTTGAAAAAAATTCAAATGTTACAAGTAGTCAGAATCTTAAAGACACTACTTTTGGTGCTTTATTTAGAATTCAAGACCAGTTTGAGCTTAGTGAGACCATTTCTTTTTCAGCAGGGGCTGTTTAACCTACCTACAGGCAGAAAGATGGATTGCTCCATCACATGCTTTTGAATGAGCTGGAATTCAATGTGAAAAAGGGTGGAGGGGGAGGGGAGTGGGAGGGGGGCAAACAAAAAAACACCCTATGCAATACAATTTCCAATTCTGGTAAGCTGTTCCTGTCTTTTTGTCTGTGTTAAGTTACAGAAAGTGAATGCTGTTCTTTTCAGTTTTTTAGTTGAACACCTACATGTCATTTTGATGGTTACCTGTTTTCCATGCATGTCTTTCACAGGCACCACATCCACCTTTTCAGCTTTGCTATCTGTGGCAAGTTCCTCAAAAAACTGGAAAAAACAAATCCAATGAGACATACTGTCTAAACAACAATAATGCAACAAGTCTCAAGTATTATATTAAACATGTACTCACAGACTTTTTCCCCTTTTTATCTTTCTTCCCCTTTTTGACAGTTTTTTCTGTTGAAAGAAAACCGATTTGAAATTTTACAGAAACACAACTGGGCATCACTGATGTAGGAAATTCTATGTATAAAGCTAGAATAGTAACTGTCATAGCCTAGTAGAATGGATGAGGGAATTTACCAACAGTGTGAGCAAGTGCAAGTCAGTGCGACAAAAGCTATTCTCTTTATTTACTACAAAGGTAGAGTAGAAGCACTATGGGGTTGGCTGGCTTTATGCATGTTTGTTTGTAGACTGCCGATTTCAGAAGCACAAAATTTGAAAAGAAACACGTGCAAATGAATCACACAACCATGACTGACTAAGGTATACTGGAAATGGCGACATATTTAGGGCTAACAAAACATGTCTTGTTTTGCACCTGGTGTGCCGTTGAGAGTTGCTGAGCTGGAAAGAGCTGAGCTTTCCCTCTGGTCTTCAGTATTCCTGCCAACTTAAAATAACACAGTGGAAGGAGTTGGAGAATATTTACACCCCAAAAACCCAAACAAAAACACTAGCTTCCCTGGATGTCTTAAAAGTTCCATTTCTCAATGATCAGAGTGGTTTTCAGCATTTAAGGTTTTTAAATCACATTTCCAGAGTAAGATCACTCCATAACATCTACAGTGAGCACAAAAATTGCATGAGAGTCTGCAGATGGAAATTAGCCCAAGGCTATAATCTGGCATATTTACATTTGTTAAAATGTTCATTAATATGCATTGTCCCTTTTTCTAAGTAAATTCCTGTCATTATTCAACAGTGCACACACCATAGAGCTCTGCACACAGATTACTTTTTTTTTAATTTGTAATGTTGGATCTTAAACACTGACTACAACTTCAGTCAGTTTTAAACATCGTTTTTTAACACCGTTCCATGTGTCACTGAGTGTATTTTTTTGCAAGGACAGTTAGTCGCCCACAGGTGGCAGTGACTCTGTTTTGATAAATACTTGCAACCAAACATAGCATGTAGTTTAATTTACGCTGCAGTGGTTTTACAGCAGGGTAATTCCACGTTTATACAGTAGAAGTTTTCCAGATATAACTCTGCAAAACACCTGTCTCAATCTACAGCGGTCCCTCGTTATCGCGGTAGTTACGGTCTAAAAATAACCCGCAATAGGTGAAATCCGCAAAATAGCCAGCTTTATTTTTTACAATTATTGTAGATGTTTTAAGGCTGGAAAACCCCTCACTACACACTTTATACACTTTTCTCAGACAGGCGTGAACACTTTCACACTTTTCTCTCTTGTTTAAACTCTCTCAAAAGTTCAAACCTTAAGTCCAGTATTATAGAATGAAACCAAAGGCACCCGCAGGCGCCTTTGATGGTGCAAAACACTTCATCGACATTGTTGTGTTTGTTGGGGAGAAATGTACAAACATACAGTACAGCACTTTAGAGTCACACTGCCAGCGATCGAAAAATCATTATTTAAATGATCAGCATCTGTGCTCAGAAATGTACTTTTTTTATAGTCGATTCTACAGAACCATTCACTCCTTTCAGAGCAATAGGATCCGTAGATGAATGATGATGGGCTTGTCGTCTGTTTTAACAATAGTCTCTCAACAGTAGGCTGGAAATTACACAGCCAAATCTGCTGGGAAACAGACTGACATTGCTATACCAATCTTACCACTTACAACTTTGCAGTTATCTTACATGCACACCTAGAAACCAATTCAGAACAACCAATGTCCTTAACATAAATGACTGTGGGAAGAAACCCTAGGCAGGTACAATGAACATGCTATCTCTATTTATATAAAGACCTTCAGGAAGGCTTAGACCACGGGATTTACTATGTGCTGTCAAATCAGTTGTATTTATGTAGTATCAAATCAAAATGCAGTGCCTTTCAGGCAGTTTACCACCTAGATTTACACATGTTAAATCTAGATCCTAGGTACTTTGTAATTGCAAACCCTCTAAAATGCTGCAACATTAGCCAATGTGCACCTCCCTGGCAATTTAACTATATCCGTGCTGACACAGCCCACAGCTATTGTGATTGGCCTGTTCAGTACTGTTGATTCCTCCTGTGCATTTCCAGGTACATTTTCTTTGCAGGTTTAAAATAAATCAATGAGACAATAATAAGAGCTTTAATACAAGGAAATGTAAAAACCTAAGGGTTCGCTTAAAAAAAAGAAAGAAAAAAAGACCACAATTCTTTATTGTGGCAGGCGATGTATACAAAACAGTGGGACACAACATGGTCTTTAACACATAAAACACTATGCAAAAGCTAGAAGGATAAAACAGACTGAATGCTGGTAAGACACTGACCACTTACGTGGGTTACATAGACTCTACAAAGATTAATTACAATAATCAAAATAAGCCGTGACTTCACAACTAAGTCTGCATCAACACTCAAAAGAGGGTTGGTAAAGACTTAACCTTTTATTCTCATTCTACAGATCCAAATACTTAGACACTATGCAACATCACTTTTCTCGTTATGTACATCCTGATTATTTATGCCTCACATCTTGACAAATTATGTCATTCTTTCCAAAGGTTGCTTTTGTGACCAGGACAATGCAATTTTAAATGGAATTACATATTAAGTAGTGGTCAGAAAAACAAACTTTGAAAAGAATAATTCATGTATATATATATATATATATATATATATATATATATTTATATATATATATATGTTAGCTAGTACAATTTATTCGGACCACTTAAGGCTCAGCGACATACCTGTCGTTCATTAAATATCAATTTCTTCTTTTTTTTTTTTTACTATTCTACCTTTATGTTACACGGGTTATTACTAACAGTGTGGCTTTAGCTTAGGAAATGGGTGCGTGATGTAATAGCTTAAAGCATGTTGTTTGCTGATCCATCGTTTGGCATCAGGTTGTTTCCCAAAACCTGTACTCTACAATCACGAACATGAGCTTAGAATCGACCGGTGCTGTGCCTCTGCGTGACCATATTTAAGCTAAACAGCGATTTTGTAAAAGTTGGGCTTCAACAGATCAGACAATACTCAGGATTCATGACAGTTGCGGTTATTTATGAGATAGCGACTGTTGGCAGCGTGCAGTTTTAAATGAAGACTGTACGTTTTCGGTATTGTTTCTGACCCTTTATCTGTGCTACTTATCGTTAACTTAGCTGTAATGCTACTTAGCCTATTGGCTAGCTTCTCACGCGTCTCTCACCAGATGCCGGAGCTGCTTCATCGTCCACCCACTCTGCTTCTTCTTTCACTTTTTTGGGCATTTTATTATTTTAACTACAATTTTCTGAAATTACAGCTGCTAAAATTTTTCTTTTGTTTCTCTTCTTTTTTAAGCCAGTAGGCTTTCACAGCCCCACACACATGTGACACAGCGACCTGATGACGTGAAGATGTCGGATCGCCAACAACGTTAAAATTCTTCTTCTTCGCCAAATGAGTCAGTTACCACCTCACTTTACCGCCACCATTGTGTTGGATGGCCGCTTGCAGAATATTTCTTTAAATACAACCGTGTTTGTTTATCTGGCTACGGAATCAGTTTCACTTATAATTTTACATTAGGCTATTTTATTTGCAGATAAGCACATCTGAAGAATAAAGAATACAAATATGATATACCCGGGTTTAAGTAATGAAATGAATTGAAATTAGGGTTTCCTGTTCCAGAAAGAGAATTAACTTTAACTCTGAGTCAACTACCGTGGTAACAATCTCTGTGAACCTAATCTGCTCGCTAACAGGTTTTCTTTAACAAACTCTGAATTTCTCACTGACCTTTCCCCTCCTGCTGCCCCTGAACCAGCTGACTGACACGCCGATTCCTTTCCTCACTCATAAAGGAGCGAATTAACTTGTACAAGTTTACAGTTTTACAAAAACTGAAATTCAGATTTACGTTAGTTTGCTATTTTGTGTAATTAACTTGAATGTTTTTACAGCCACTCAGTCGTAAATATATAATTGAGACAGCGTTTACATTTATTTATCAGCTCAGAATAAAATCAATAGTCTCCATCTTGACTCCATCTGGACAGTGATGCTCTGAGACTGTTAGCTTCCATGCGCTGCAAACGTTTATGGCCTAGTGTATGTTACACATTTATGAATGATAAATCATCTGTCACCTTGAATGAAAAATGTCCATCACAGTTGAATCTTGGAGATGATCTGAATATTTGAGTGAAGATGAGGCTGAAATGACTTTAAGATTAAACACTTAACTAAATCTATTCAAAGTAACATGAAATGCAGCTGACAGTCTGTGTTCTGACTACATTAATGTTGAATTGTGTTCATAGGTTGAACTTCAGTCATTTAATGACAAAACAACATTTTGGTGGTGTCTGAAATTCAGAATCTGAGCCTCGACATATTTTATCTAACCTGATATATACTAAAAATCATCCTAACCATAACCAAACCCGAAAATATTATTTAAAAACTCAGATCATATTATATATCATACCATTAACTGTTCCTGGTGTTTTATATATCAATCAGATTATATAAAACACCAGCTATCGATAAGAAAAAACAAGTTACAGAAAGTCTTGAGTGAGTAGTGCATATGTGCATATGACCTGAATGATATAACAGTGGGTTGAGTCACAATGTTCATCAGTGTGACAGCCGGGGGGGAAAGCTGTTTGTGGTGTCTGGTTTTAGTAAATAGCGCTCTGTAGAGCCTCCCTGAAGGCTGCAGTTTGAACAGTTTTTATCTGGGATGTGAGGGGTCTGCAGAGATGTTTTCTGCCTGCTTCCTAACTCTGGACCTTTGCAGGTCCCGGATGAAGAAAAGATCAGCATCAATGAGCCTCTCTGCAGACCTGATAGTCTGCTGCAGTCTGGCCCTGTCCTGCTTCATGACTGAGCCGAGCCAGACAATGACTGATGTACATAGGACAGACTGGATGATGGCAGTGTAGAAGATGACCAGCAGCTCCTGTGGCAGGTTGAACTTCCTTAGTTGCTGCAGGAGGTACAACCTCTGTTGGGCCTGCTGAGTGGGTTCAGCTCCAGGTGGTTCTGACTGCACCATCTTATTGTTATATATCAGACCAATGACGGTGGTGTCATCCATGGACTTCAGGATTTTCACAGATGGTTCTCCTGAGGTGCAGTCATTAGTGTAGAGGGAGATCCTGCAGATCCTAGTCGATAAATTACTGACTCTTGGACTGAGCTCTTCTCTTTGTAACTGGGTTCTGGACTTCCTGACCAACAGACCGCAGTCTGTGAGGATCCACAATGTCTCCTCATCCTCCATAGTCCTCAGCACTGGCTCCCCTCAGGACTGTGTGCTAAGTCCCCTCCTGTTCATGCTGCTTACATATGACTGCTCGCCTAATCACCCTGGCTGTCATATTGTAAATTTTGCAGACGACACAGCTGTGGTGGGTTGCATCACAAACAACGACGAGACCAGCTACAGGAAGGAGGTGGAACAATCGGAGGACTGGTGCAGGAAAAACAAGCTGGATGAGACAGGTGGACGATCATGGTGTTAAAGGCTGAGCTGAAGTTCGTGAACAGGGTCCTGGTGTACATCCCAGGTTGTGGAGGTGATGTAGGATGTAGTGCAGTCCTACAATGACTGCATCTTTGGCCAACCCGTTTGCCTGTTTGGTAAACTGCGCAGGGTCTAACAAGGGCTCTGTGATGTCCTTCAGGTGGCTCAACACCAGACTTTCAAAGGTTTTTATGACCACAGACATCAGGGCAAAGGGCCGGTAGTCATTTAATCCTAGGATGGTGGACTTCTTTGGGACCAGGATGATGGTGGAGCGCTTTAAGCAGGATGGCACTTCATATAGCTCCAAAGATCTGTTAAAGATATGAGTTAAGATTGGGGCCCGTTGGCTGGCACAGACTTTCAGGTACGTGGGAGACACACAGTCGGGTCCTGGAGCAGACACACATCCTACTAACAGATCTTTAGTGCAGCTCACGCTCATTTTCAAGTACGTTTCGCGAAAAAGACACATACACACACTCAACACTCTCTCTCTATTGCTATCTCTCGTTCACACTCACACCACCACTTTCATATTTTTGTGTTCCAGGTGCTGTATGTTTGCTTTTTTCTTACAGGTGCAGCAGGTGGCGATACATTATGTATTTCTGTTTGTACTCTATCCTATAATTACAGTGGGATGCAAAAGTTTGGGCAACCTTGTTAATAGTCATTATTTGCCTGTATAAATCGTTGGTTGTTACAATAAAAAATGTCAGTTAAATATATCATATAGAAGACACACACGGTGATATTTGAGAAGTGAAATGAAGTTTATTGGATTTACAGAAAGTGTGCAATAAGTGTTTAAACAAAATCAGGCAGGTGCATAAATGTGGGCACTGTTGTCATTTTATTGATTCCAAAACCTTTAGGACTGATTATTGGAACTCAAATTGGCTTGGTAAGCTCAGTGACCCCTGACCTACATACACAGGTGAATCCAATAATGAGAAAGAGTATTTAAGAGGGTCAACTGTAGGTTTCCCTCCTCTTTTAATTTTCTCTGAAGAGTAGCAACATGGGGGTCTCAAAACAACTCTCAAATGACCTGAAGAGAAAGATTGTTCACCATCACCGTTTAGGGGAAGGATACAGAAAGCTGTCTCAGAGATTTAAGCTGTCTGTTTCCACAGTTAGGAACATACTGAGAAAATGGAAGACCACAGGCTCAGTTCAAGTTAAGGCTTGAAGTGGCAGACCAAGAAAAATCTCGGATAGACAGAAGCGACAAATGGTGAGAACAGTCAGAGTCAACCCACAGACCAGCACCAAAGACCTACAACATCATCTTGTAGCAGATGGAGTCACTGTGCATCGTTCAACCATTCGGCGCACTTTATACAAGGAGATGCTGTATGCGAGAGTGATGCAGAGGAAGCCTTTTCTCCGCCCACAGCACAAACAGAGCCGCTTGAGGTTTGCTAAAGCACATTTGGACAAGCCAGCTTCATTCTGGAATAAGGTGCTGTGGACTGATGAAACTAAAATGGCGTTATTTGGGCATAACAAGGGGCGTTATGCATGGAGGAAAAAGAACACAGCATTCCAAGAAAAACACCTGCTACCTACAGTGAAATATGGTGGTGGTTCCATCATGCTGTGGGGCTGTGTGGCCAGTGCAGGGACTGGGAATCTTGTCAAAGTTGAGGGACACATGGATTCCACTCAGTATCAGCAGATTCTGGAGACCAATGTCCAGGAATCAGTGACAAAGCTGAAGCTGCGCCGGGGCTGGATCTTTCAACAAGACAACGACCCGAAACCCTGCTCAAAATCCACTAAGGCATTCATGCAGAAGAACAAGTACAACGTTCTGGAACGACCATTTCAGTCCCCAGACCTGAATATTATTGAAAATCTGTGGTGTGCGTTAAAGAGAGCTGTCCATGCTCGGAAGCTATCAAACCTGAATGAACTAGAGATGTTTTGTAAAGAGGAATGGTCCAAAATACCTTCAGCCACAATCCAGACTCTCATTGGAGCCTACAGGAAGCGTTTAGAGGCTGTCATTTCTGCAGAAGGCGGATCTACTAAATATTGATTTCATTTCTTTTTTTGTGGTGCCCAAATTTGTGCACCTGCCTGATTTTGTTTAAACAATTATTGCACACTTTCTGTAAATCTAATAAACTTCATTTCACTTCTCAAATATCACTGTGTGTGTGTCTCCTATATTATATATTTAACTGACATTTTTTATTGTAACAACCAACGATTTATACAGGCAAATAATGACTATTAACAAGGTTGCCCAAACTTTTGCATCCCACTGTATATTTTTCTCTATTTTCTCCTCCCTTCATTTTTTTCTTCTGCCTGTACCGCCTTAGACATTGTCATACTATACCACATATAATGTAATAGCTGAAATAACACAAATAGAAATGAATAAATAAACAGATAAAAGAAAAACATACATGTGGATAAGTCTTCATGCATCCTCTGCCAGAAACTTTGTACAGGCATACAATTTAGGGCCAGAATTGTTGATTTATTCCAGTTAGCATACTGGAGTATGTTAACTGGATGAGAACTTATCTGTGAGTGTGTTCATCTTCAGAAGAGAGATTTGTGTGTTCCATAGGAAAAGTAATACATCATCAGCATATCGGTTTATCTTATGGTCTATATTTTCAGTTAATTTCCTTTACTATCTACATTTTTGGCAGATTGCTACTGCTAGTGGTTTGATTAAAATGAAAAAAAAAAAAAAAAGCGAGGGGGAAAGCAGACAGCCCTGTCTTGTGCCCCTCTGTAGATTGAAGCTTTGGGAAATAAGATCATTAGTCGTAACCGATGCGTTTAGAGAGCTGTATAGTGTTTTGATCCAATTTATGAAGAATGAACCAAATCCAAAATTGCGTAAAACTGCTAATAAGGTACAGCCATGGTGTGGTGTTTTGGTCATGATAAAGCTGCCTGGTGACGTAGAACCATGATGCCAGCTAGGGAGCCTCCTTGGATTAACTTTCGGATCAGGAACAGGACCTTGTGTCACTCCAGGATCTCTTTAGGAAACTCACTGTTCACCTTGAAGTCTGCTCCTCTCGGCTCCCACTTACGGCTCTTCACCGGCTCCTTCTGTTCAAAATGGTCTATTGTTAGCCTGACTCTCTGAGGGCAGTGTTTTTGACAGTGACTGTTCCCACCTGCTGTTGGCTGGACTCCTCAGACTCACATGGTGCCTGAAAATCTTTATGCAGGATTTCCAGGAGGGCTAGGCGTGTGTCAAAGCTGGACAGTTCTTTCTCTATGGATGTCAGAATGTCCACCATATTGCTGTTTTGTAGAGAAGCTGGTCTAGAGACTAGCATCTTCAGTGACTTCGTTTTGAGGAAGGCATTTCTTTGCTACAAGAGGGAGTAGGGATCTTGTTATCTGGTTTCCCCATAACAACATACTTGAAACATTTGTCAATATACTGTTGCAAACTGTCCAGGTCTTCCTTGTGGTTATTCACAATGGTGAAGATGCTTTGAATGTAAGTATAATCCCTATTTTTGTAACTTTAAAAGCTGTCAAGGAATAAACTGGCAGAGAAAATTAGTGGTGTAAATGTTTCAGTGGTGCACCTTGTTCAGTGCTGCTGAGATTCTTGCTGCACTGCACGTTACAACAGCATAGTTCTCCTCACTTACCTGTCAACCTGGGTGTTTTTCTCCATGTCAGTTATCTGGTCAGTGAGCTGTTTTTGAGCCTCTGACACACAGGTTTGTGGTGGGATGTAAACATTGACCAGAATGAATGAGGAGAACTCCCTTGGTGAAGTTTGCAATTTAAAAGAAAAGCCTGTAGGGGAGGGCTACATGACTTTCCTAACACTGTGACATCAATACACCAGCCTTTATTGATGTAGGAGCAGTTTCCACCTTGTCTTACTGAAATATACTGTGACTGATACTGAAGTATCCAAAATCTGTAAAAGTTCAGACATTTGTGATATGTTTGCCTTTTATAATAAAACTGTACACCTATTAGACCTAAAAAGCTCCCCTGCCTTCAAGTATGAAACAGTGACTGTCAGGTAGCCATCATCAGTAAAGGCTGATATTAGATTAAATTATAAATGCTGACAATGGGAACATCAAAGCTGAGGTTTTCTATCTTTAGCAGTTTTTACCCATTGATAGCAGAAATAATGGAGTTCTTTATTATTATTATTGGAATTATAAAAAAATGAAATGGTCAAAAACTGTAGCAAACGGTTTTATTATTATTATTTTTATTATTATCATAAAAAGGCTTGAGGACAGATCCACGCTGCAGTCTGGAGGTAACTGACATCACAGGCCCATCACAGTGTCTAATCTCTTCCTCCAGATTTTTTTCACTTTCTGTCACCTACCTCTGGTCCCTCTCAGATTACAGCCCAATAATTAGATTTAAATTCAAATGTAAAATTAGGATAA
Source organism: Pelmatolapia mariae (assembly GCF_036321145.2). NCBI lineage: Eukaryota > Metazoa > Chordata > Actinopteri > Cichliformes > Cichlidae > Pelmatolapia > Pelmatolapia mariae. The sequence goes on along the minus strand of NC_086245.2, from coordinate 32,446,695 downwards.
TAGTGAATCATAGGAATCATACAACATATCAGTGTTGGCAATGGCTTTCTTTCTCTGCTCAGGGATGCTCTTAATTTAGAGGTGACTGAACTAAGTCTGATCAGCTAAAATCAAAAATCCCAAACATCCAACCAGCTGTTCTGTTATTCTGGTTAGATCTTAGCTGATCTAAGAGTTATTCAGAGTTTATTTTTAAACTCAGAATTTGATGAACATGTTTTCTGGAATAAGGCCTTGTCCTCTACTGTCCTGTGAACTTGTTCAGGGACTACTGGTATCAAGCAGCCACCAACACACATATATGTAGAATTTAGGTCTTGTTATTGTTCTTCTTCCTTTTTTTTTTCTTTTTTGAAAAAAACAACAACAACAAAAAACAAACAAACTGCTTCTCCTGGGTTTATTGGAGAGCAGTAAACCAGCTTAAATGAGCATTACCTCCACCTACTGGACTGGAGTCTTGACAGGAAAAGTCGAGCAAAGCCTTCTGCAAGAATGTATTGCTGCCATTTATTAAGAAATGTTTAGTTAAAACACATTTTTTTGTGTCATAAATGTCTTTTGAATGGGAGCTTCCACTTAGATGATGGAAGGAATGCTTTTTATATTCCGTGTGTAGGAAAACTATTATACAAGCCACTGTGTCACATATAATGATAATTAGATTTTAACATTTTAAAAAATGAAATATAACTATAGTTATATGTTTTACAGTTATAAATATAACTGTAAAAATACTGATATCGATTTTAAGAGCGGGTGTACTCGCGGCCTTCTACCAGTGTTTTCTACAGTCATACATTTTTTTAGATTCAGAAACTAAAACGTCACATGATGTGGAAGCTACTTGTGTTTTAAACACTTTTTTTATAATCAGAGAGAAAAACAAACCACAAACAAGAGGAATTTTCTTTAGTTAACGCGACTGAAAGTGTAGACGCTACACTTGACATTTTTTATGCCACATTGTTTGATCGTTTGTGGCGCTTTGAGCCAGTGGCCGTTTTTCCAATAGACCTGAAAGCAGCATCACGACTGGCTGCGTGAGGTGTGTTTGGCCGGGCAAGGACACTTAGAGGGTTGGAATGACATTTGTGTAAGTTACTAGCAGAATGTTACTAGTTTGTTAACTGATTCTGCGGCGACTGTTGTACACAATCTAACCGGAGACTTACAACATTTGGACGGACCAGGGACTTCGTCTGGAAAAGATAACATGAGGATCTTTTCCAAACCGGTGGCTAGCTCATTGCTAGCTGTTGACTAGTTAGCATTGAAAGCTAACTGCTATTATTTGACTGTCACTGTATGTAACCAGCACTAGCTGAAGTCTCAGAGTTAATATCAGCGTTGCGGGGATACATGTTATGGTTTATGTTGCGATAGCTTCGGAGAAAATCCAGATCCAGGGATGTCTGACAACTTAAAACGCAGCTGTGCCCCATTTAACCTCCGGAGAATATGTCAAAACAAAACAATCAGGAGATTTTTTTTAAAACATTAATTTTTCTAAGTTCTTTAAAACAACAATTTGTACTACAGTAATTGGATTGTGTCACAATCTAAAACAAAATAGTCCTGAAATTTTTAGCAATGTTGTAAGGAGGAGTTGTAGTAATGCTGTTTTTAAACTTTTTTGTTAAATGCTATAACCCAATAATTTCCTTTTACGAGTTATGACCTAAGAAGTGTCCACTCAAAAGCCGCTGTCAGCTGGAAGATATGCAACTGACAACTGAACTTAAAGAAACTGTTGAGACTGCTCTGTTCATTTTGGCTCTAAGGTTGTAAGGAAGAGGCCTGTGTTGAAGTGTTCACGTGTTTCACTGGATGTCAGCTGTCACCATGGAGTTTCTGATTATAAACGTGAGGTGTGCTTCAGGTCCCGTGCTCCTGGCAGTCTGAGAGAACCTTCAGTTGAATGCCTGAACTGTGGAATTTGTGTTATCTTGCTGCACCCATACCACAAGATTTATTATCACATAAAATCTTCCTAATACATGCAGATGTCGGAGCTTAAAAATAAATAAAAATAAAAATATTGATTTAACAAAGCATTTTTTAAAGATGAATCATGTGACCAGTAAAACGTTACAGCTTTAGTCACAGTGATTGCCTGATAACAGAAAACCTGTATGTATTTGATTTGCAAAAGCCAAATGAGGTGCTGCAGCAAAAGCTGAGATGAATCCTCTGCCAGTGTCCTCTGCACTCCCTGCTGTACTGATGCAGCTTTTTTGAATAACTAGTGTATGGTGCAGTGCTAACTGTCAGAGAAGCTGCAGAACCTAGCCAAGCATTCAGGAGTTGGTGGTGCCAAAAACAGAGCTATAAGACTTGCATCTGTTAGGTGGACAAAATAACATTCAGCCGTTAGCCAAGCACGTTTTTGTTTTTTTTTGTTTTTTTGAAAAGAAGGTGCAGTACAGCTTTTGTATTTATTAAGCTCTTATTGAACCACAGACTGAACAAAATGTTAGCCAATATTAACTTTTTAGCAAATATATCATTGTGTAGTCAGTTGATTAAAAAAAGTCATTTGGTTATCAGACACTGATAATGTTTCACATTTCGGGTACAAATTACAGTGAAAACATAGAAAACTGCCTTTGCATTTTTTGCTTGATAATCAACTAATAATTTTGTCAGCAGGTTAATATCTCTGTTATAATAATGTCATGTAGCTGTGTGAACAGCTAACTCGATCTATTCTCTCTTCTGTGGTCTCAAGTAGATGAGGTAGAGGGCCTCTGGAGTAGTTGGGAATCTTCCAGTCGTAAAGTCTTTGTGTTGTTGTCTGTGCTGTGGGTGATGGTCATCTGGTGACCAGGGTTGCCCTGACCCTGTGGTGAATGTCTGTGAGCAGAGGAGGCGTGGCCTTCTGGGTGGGTTGTATCCGCAGCCAAGGGAGAAGGCAGCCCATCCAAAAATGGAGCTGGAGTTTCAGACAGGTAATTTACTGGATTTCTTGTTATGCATCAGTTGACAAATACTCCAGTATTCCAGTTATTTTAGGCTGTTAATAGTTTGTTTTACTTAGGCCTGTACTACAAAACAAGTTGAACATACCTAGAATAGCGTGTGAAAATTTCATTTAAGTTCCACAAATACAAATAGGTTCCCTGTAAAACATTTTTTTTAAATTACTTAAGGTCCAAGAGAAATCTTCTGGAAATGGTAATGCTATTTTACAGGAAATTGATTGTTCAGTAGGCAGTGATTTCATACCTGCTGATCTCAAGTCTCCAGCATAACTATTTCTGGAGCAGGTAAGGTCTGCAGCATAAAATACCACACCGATGGACCTCGGTAAGAAGTAAAACATCTTCATGCTACTAAAACCCAGGATTAACCCTGAAGCTACCTCTATGAGCCCAAGTCCTGTTTCGTAGTACAGTCCTCTGAACTGTATGTGTTAATTTAGATGTAAACAGACATAGATGAAAGTGAAAAGGGGCATGACCCCATGACCGTAAACTGAATAAGTAGTTAAGAAGATGGAATTTAGTACTCAGTATCCTGAAAATAATGCTATCAATGAATGCCAATCCCATGTCTGTCTGTTTTTTAAAGAGATTTCTTTGCATTAACTGGTTGACAAAACCTAAGGCCACAGTTGGACCTGTAACTTTATGGTTGCTGTCAATTTTCACTGTTAAATTCAATTTAGTTTATGTATAGCGCTAAATCATAATATGATGCAGACCTGCAGATAATTTTTGCTGCATAGAGTTTTTTTTTTTTAATAGGTTTTTTACTAACCTATAGAAACAACGTGAGTTGTAATAAGAGTATATTTTTCAGCAGAGATGGAGCTATTCTCTGTTCTAGAACAGGTACAAAGAAATCTTACTTCTTGGACACCCTTCAAGAGTTATACTTAGCATAAAAACTTGAATTAGTGGGAAACAGCTAGGCTAGCTCCAACACTTAGGTTATTAAGTCTTCACACAACTTTTTATGTCAATGTTTAGCAGCGTAGGAACGTACAAAGTAAAAAATCACATCCTCCCCAGGATGAATTGCATTCCGTTTACATTTTATTACTACAAAAAGTTGTATTATGACAAATGACTCACGGTGAACTCCCTAGGGTAAAGTGCAAAAAAAAAAAAAAAAGGCAACCAGACCGTAAAACGTCATGATCAGTCACTGCACAAAGGTTGGAAAACTTATTATAAAACAGGTGCTGCTTATCAGTTGCTTGACACTGGGCTGATGGGAAAGTAAGATGTGCTGAATAAACCTGACAGGCAGAGCCCATGTATCCAGTCAGTCACAGTGAGATGCTGCAGTGGAGGAAATAATGATCTGATCTGAATTTCTAATTTTCTCACTTACAAAGAAGTGAACAGTCTCTACTTTTTAGAGACAAAACATGGGCCACAAATCCAGGAAAAATACATTAATAAAGGGTATAAACTGATTTACATGTCACAGAGAGAAATAAGTATTCGATTGGCTCTGTGCTCATGTGACACACATTTCAATCAATCAGTTACAGATCTCAATTCATTATGTGTATAAAGCATAGCTTTATACACATAATGCTAATTTACACCATGGAGCCCTACTCTAAACAGGTATTATACATAAATCCAATATATGACAGCTTTTTAAAGTTTTTTGGAGCTTGTTTAGCTCCATGTTTAGGGTGGCTGTAGCTCACAAGCTAGAGGTTGGTGGTCGGAAGGTTGGCGGTTGAATTCCTGCTGCTCCAGTCTGCATGTCAAATGTCCTTGGGCAAGATACTAATCCCAAATTGCTCTCCAATCCAGAATAAATGTGTGTAAATAAAAATGGAAAAACCAAGGATATACTGAGAGATTAAACTGTTTACAATCTAATCTAACTCAAAATCTCAGACTGCTATTAAAATGAAATATCACGTTCTATATGCTTACAATAATAACACCAAGTCCTTGTTGCTTCTTTAGGTGGTGGATTGCCAGACCCGCCACCTGAGCAGTGCAGCATGGGCCCTAGCCCCACCCAACAGCCTGAGATATCAGAACTTTAGGCAGCCGGTGCTGTCTAACCCAATACATCATGCGAGCCAGCCTCAAATACTGCGCTACGGCGAGGAGGATTGGGAGGACTCTCTCAGTGTTTGTGTGCTGGTGCGACAGGGCGAGTCACATGGCCTCCACACCCTTCTGGAGATCCCTCTGTTTGGTCACAACAAAATGGGAAGGCCCCTCACATCTTCAGAGTTCTTGTTTCCACTGACCACAGTGGATGGTAGCAGAGAGGATGACATTAACATAGAGACCTTCAAAAGTAACGACACTGATGCTGTAAAGAGAGAACACGGCTGCTTCAGAAGCCTGTTTGAAACTGAGGGATGTCCTGCACCATTCATGTCTGGCTCCAAGTTTTACTGCTTTCATTGCCCTGGCACACACTTGGTGCCTAACAGTGTGCTAAAATACAGCCAGGACAGTGGACTTGACAAGAAGACGGTGGAGCTGCCCTCTATATCGCTGTGTAGCCATACAGGCAGAGCAGAGGGGGAGCATATTGAGAGTGACAGGGAAGGAGAGGAAAAACTGGCCATGATGTATGAAAGGCTGAGGATAGAGGTAAGAACCACTAAAGTATGATAGCTGTCATTGGTTATGTTGCTAGCTGTATCTGACTAAATGCTTGCCTGGCAATCAGTCTCTTCCTGAAATAGAAATAGACACATTTAAATAGTCTCATAATCTTATTGACTATTCAAAGCATTTAGTACTACAATCTGTACTGACTGTTTAATACACAGTCATATATAACTTAGACTGTACACTTGAGGCTTGAGGTATATAAATTAATCCAACTTGTACACTAAAATACAGATTATTTTGCATTCTCTTTGTGATAAAGCGTATGGCTTACGAATTATTAATTAATTAATTATTGTCAGTAACTTTAGGTTACTTGCATAACCCCAGTAGCATGAGTGAAATGGTCACTATGTGATTCACTTCCCAGTGTAATCCTCAGAAGCATTTATCTCATTCTGCCTGTCAAACTGGACAAAAGTGAGGGGTGTGGACCAGCTTCCTGCTGCTGCACAAATGTCCTGGACTGATAACCCCAGGATGCTGCTCCCTCCTACATCCAACACCACACAGCTCATCCAAAACCACTGTTAAATCTCTAGGGGGTGTCCGGTCTCCCTGGAGACGGGGAGGAGCCTTTCATAAAATGGCACACCAAGGGGTACTGTTTTGTCCCCAGACCCTTAAAAGCAGATTAGCCTTTTCCACAGTTAAAGTACACTTTAACTTATCAGTCAGATCCTGTAAGAATAATAAAATCACACCAACACCAGACACAGAATGTATCCCTTATTGTTACACCATTTGTCAACCACCTCCAGTTACATTTACAGTCAAGGCAGCAAGTGGAGGACGCCCTAGCATTTTCAATAGCGTTAAAGTTATATGTTGCACTGGACACAAAGCTCTATTTTCAGTGTTTGATATAAAGCCCAGGTTAGTTAATGCTTCATGCCAACAGATATAATTGTGTCTTATCTTCCTGCGTGACTATGCATCTAAATATGTAGCAAGATGAATGTCCTACTGTTGCAGCATGTTCAGTGCAGCCTTCAGTGCAACCCTCCGAGCCTCAGACAGGAGGGACGGTAACACTCTGCACAGATGCCCTGAAAAACAAACCTCACTCATCTGCTGGGAGTGGGATAGAGATGAAAAATATGCATCCTTCTGGCTAATTGATGTAAACCAGTAGCTCCCCGGCCCCCCAAACTGGTAACCAAAAAATATCTGCAGTGATAGCTGCTTTACTCTGTTCAGAGAGCACTACATATATTGTTTTTTTCTGACAGCAAGTGAATTTTCTCCTGAAGAATGCAAATCGAGTCTACATCTCTACAGAGAATGCATTTTTCCAGGAAATTAGGGGGAGTGACAGTAAACTGAAGCCGGGAGCCCTGTTATATTGTTTTCAGTAACTAGTCTAAAGTTGTGAGTGTTGGCCATCTCTATCTTTAGAGAGAGAAAAGTGTCAGTCTCCTGTGTTTAAGGCGTCCTGTGAGTCCCCAAAACTTGTGTCGTGGGCCCATCTAGTGGCAGGGTGCAGTTGTGACAGCTGGTTAACAAAGTACATGTGCAGGGTACTAAACACTTTACAGCATCCCAAACAGTAGATTCTGTTCAACTGTATTCAGTGGGAGAAATGTTTTGTCACTCATCCAAGTGACTGAAAAAGCTACGTCCAGATGAGCAGATTCAACTTTTTGGGATGATTGGACATGCATGAAGACTTTACAGCATCATTTGCGCCATATTTCCTGAGGGGCTAGTAGCCTCCTCTCAAGACAGTAATGGCACTCAGCAGTTTACCTATGTGTGCATTTAATAATTTATCCTTGAACGCATTCCACCATAGGTCTAGATGTGACAGTGGGGCACGCTTTATTAAATAGGAACAAAATTGTGTGCTTGTGTGACTTAGAAGAGGAACAACCTGTTGTCTCTTTCCCCTTGTGGCTTGTGTGGTCCAAATGGGCATAACAAGCAATGACAGGGAGCTGTATCTCAAGGCAGTGTAACAATAGTGTAAAATTAATTAATGACAACTAAAATACTCGTTTGTACTTTTGTTCACAGATCAGAAATATCATCAAATCATCACAAAATTTTTCATCTTCCTTATAAATGCATCTCATGTAGTATTTAGAAATGTAACTAATGTTTGTTCATAATAAAGTCTTACTTTTAATCTCTATTATCCTGCTACACCTCAACAGTGATAATACTGCAAACCAAGAAATTCTATTTTAAAACCACTGCAAATGTAGCAGTTATCCACATGATATGATTTACTTAGCTTGAGGTAAAATATTTTATTCATTTTTGCACAAAACCACCATAAAAATGATGATGACTATACACAATCATTGAAAAGTAAATTTGCTCCAAGGACAAGTTTTTGGGATAGTTTATTACCATACAAATACATTACATTGTTGATATTTTACACTTGTATCCAAATGTTTTGATGATGAAAACAAATCAAGTGTCTTCATTTTTCCATGATCAGATTGGACAATGTTTACCTGAGATTTACAATTTCAGATCACATGGTGAATAATCAAGCTTTGGCGTGCTGCCAAATTGCAAAGCCTTTTTATGTAAACTCGGCTTTTCAATTTAACACCACCAAGATCATTTGAACACACATTTGTGTGTGTGTTTTTTGTTTTGTTTTTTAATGTTTAAAGAATTAAGACATTTCATAATAGTTTCCACACTGTATCCACATTGTTCCATAGCACAAAGGGGCAAATGAATAACAAAAAAGAAACACAAGAATGCACATTTTGTGATATAAGATGGAGTACAGGGGACACGGATATGAAAAAACTTATTTTTGGGGGGGGCGCAGCAGCAACTTTACTTGCCACTGCTGTGACCATTGAAACAACTCTATATGCTTCACCTTCTTCATTTTCCTCACAAACTGGAGCCTGCTTATTGTAAAACCAAAAATCTGTTTTTAGACTTAAACTAATAGAATTGGAGAATATCTTGTTGTAGTGTTTGCCTTTAACACCAGCACCTAAACTTTGAAATTGATCTTCATCTGTTTGTTTTGCAGCTTCCAAGATTCTTTATGACAAACCATGACTACTCCATGTACTCAAACGATGTGGAATTCATCAATGGCCTCATAAATATCAAGACCAGGTGAATGTGCTTGTCTAGCGTGGGCTGATGGTGATGCGTTATAAGAGACACTCTTATCCTTTGACCAAACTCTTGATAAGTGTCTCTGATTGCGTGTGTTGGTGTAGAGGCCGTGTGATGTACCGGCTCACGCTCTCGCTGTGGCGCCTGCTGTGTCTGTGCTACTACGCTGAAGCTCGACTGGATGTACTGAAGCTTACCAAACACATAGAGGACGGGACCATTAAGGCTCGCTGGAGGATCAGAGGGCTTCCTTTCCACTCTCTGCTGCTGCGCTTCTATCGCAAAGACAAATCGCACCTGTACAGGTAACAGCACATCCAGAACTGGGTGCACGGGAGTTACAAGGTTAAGTGGATATGGCGATTTCTGTCTCAGTGTGTTATTTTAAAGCTCCCAAAAATGTAATGAAGTAATCTTTCCATAAAATAGATTACTGTTCTGATATACTCGCCTTTTGGTGTTACACATATAATTAACGCTTCCTTGTTTTTGAATTGAGTGTTTTTGGAAAGAGGAAACAGATTTTCAGACAGGTTGCAATGTCCACTATAAACACTATCATGTTTTTAACATTAAAAACATTAAGACTAGGAATCATGAATAATTGATTCTTCCGTTCACACTTTTACATAAAAATGGGTGCATATTTTGTCCAACCTTAATCCAAATGTCATCTCTTACACATAGGTCCTATGATGCGTTCTCTACATTCTACATTGGACATGATGGATTTATTCACTGTCACAAAGTTGAGAAGGTAAGGAAGATAACAGCTTTTTGCCACAGAGCACCCATAGCAAAAAGCCTTCAGTGCTATAGAATAACTACTCCCAACGATTGTCTGAGAGATTGAAAAGAAATTTCTTTTTGGATGCAGTTTTCCCCAGCACCACTGCTGATAAACTTTCTGACCAGGCAACAAGTACTTCTTTTAACCCGCTTTAACCTTAGTGTGCTTTAAAACACACCAAGGTGGAGCGTCTTCAGCCAGGCCTCTCATCACTGTCAGTATTGGCATAGATCGAGAACATAGACAGGCGGTCAGTTAAAGACGTTCATCAGCATGTGAATGTTGGATTAGAAAGCAGTGAAAGGTCAGATTAACATGATGATAGTGAAACCTGCTATGATATATGTGTGGATATATGTTATATTTGTTGTTCTCTTTTTCCTGCAGGTGATGCCAGCTCAGCCCCCCGTCCTGCCCAGAGTAACTTCCCTCTTGACAGGGGTTCTGGTGGCACTGGGAGTGCAGGAACACCGACCTGCTCTCAATTTGTTACCCCTGCTTCTGTCATCACTGCGACAAAGCAGAAACTGACCCAGAACAAGCATTAGTGGAAAACCAGTGTCTCTATAGCCATGTGACCCTGAAAAGCTAAAGTCGTCTTCACATGAAAATTGAAAGTTATGCTTGCTGTTCAAAAATATTCTTGTCCCTGAATTAAAACAACATTCAGTCTTTCTTCTGCTTCTCCTTTTCTAATGCTAGATCAGGGAATTGTTCAGATATTTATACTACCAAAAAAGTCAATCAGCTTTTTCCTTTTTACTCTGAATATTGAAGTGGTCAACAGTGCTGATGTTTCTTGACAGCATAACAGCAGGAATCAGAATACATATTTTGGCACTCTGGAGTAACAGAATCTGAAATACTACTCGTGGCTGCTGTACCACACCTTTCATATGGTGCACTTTTGTGTAAATGTAACCTTTGAGATTTTTATACTATATACGTATGTATTGAAATCTGCTTTTTGGGTCATTAATCCAACTAGCTGCCTGTTCAGTTGTGGTAACCGGCTTGTTGGCATATTTGAATGAGTGGCACAACAATCTTAAACAGTTACGAGAGCTGCCTTTTTGGATCAGCACAAGTTTGACTTAGCTATAAATGAATATGCCAGCATTTGTCTAGAAAGGTTTTCGGTCATTAACAGTGGATTGTGTCTGCTTGCCTCTATGGAGCAACTCTAGGAGATGTAGGAATAAAATGATACACATACACACATATACTGTTATTTCACATGTTAGGAACTGGAGCTAGAAAGCAGATGAGGGAGAAGACCTTGAGCTCACTACAGAGTGAGCATCAGATTTGGGCTTCTTACTATTAAACGGGATTGCTACAACTCAATGGTGAATTAAAAAAATTGCAAAAAGGAACTAGAGATGCTGTTGCTGGTGGAGCTCAGATTAGCTACGCCACCTCCTTTGGTGACTATGCACCTAGTCAGCACTATGGATGAATGATAATATTAACCGAGGGTGGAAAAATGATCAAGAATCAATGTCTGATTCTAAATTTAACACAATTTCAATTATTGTTTGCCATCTGGATTGTGCTGTGAGTGCCATACTAAGTTCAATTCAGTTGTATTTTTCACAGCTTCAAATCACAACAGCAACAACAGTAAAGTAATTTTGCAAGGTAAAATCCTACAACAATACAGAGAAAACTCAACGATCAGATGACCCCTTTTATGTCTTTAAAACATTCCTACAATTTTAACTAGTTGGTGTGTGTTACCTGGCTTCATTGATAGACAAAGCTGGGTGGATAGATGGATACTATGTCCTCTAATGATACTGCCTGGGGGCAGTATGGAACTCTGTAATTAACCTGTGTGTGTGAAGAGGACCTCCCATTTCCATGAACACATTGAGTCTATTAGATAGATATGATTCAAACCACTGCAGCACAGTACCTCTACAGCATGCTGTAATTGCTGTTATGAAATATTATGGTCAACAGTATCGAACACTACACTCTGGTCTAGCAGGACAAACAGAGATGAGTCCACTGTCAGAGAACACAAGCAGAAAGACATTTCAAGCCAATAATCCAGATGGATAAATACTAAAAATTGATAAAGACTGATTTAAAAGTGGATTTAAAAGTGGATTTATGATTATGATGTTATCAAGCAGGTAGTAACAGTTCACAGTTTGACAAAGCTTTTCTAACAGACAAATATCACCGATCGGGCTGTATCCTGTATTACTCAACAACAGAGTCAATTACACGTAATGCTCTAAAATACCAAAAAAAATAAAATGTGCAAGTCTGTGATTCACTAAAATCGATAAGATGTGAAAATAATATAAAGCGGATATCATGGAAACACTAACAACAATCACGATTCTTTATATGGTAAGGTAAAGTGCAACTGACAAAGCTCTATGCTACTATGTATTTATAACACAGGGCAGAACTGCTCAGTATGACAGTGTATCAGGACCACTGCTGTTTGACAGCAGAATAGTTTAAGAAGATCATTTTTTTTAGCATAAATTTGTGCTCACCTATGTTTTTTTGCCTCACACAAGTTTTTTTCACCATCACTGTTTACTATAACAATAAATACACTTTATCTCATAAAATATTTTTGTCCTTAACAACACTATAACACTTTTCCTCCTAATATTAACCCTCTCAGGCTCAAATTAAGTTTTAGTTACAGGAGAAATCTGATATTCGGGGAAAATTATCAAAAAAAAAAAACCTCATAAAATATGTATGTGGGGTAATCAGGTTGTTAGTTGTAAACTGTTGCAAATCTGCAACGCCTGCCTTGAGAGGGTTAAGCACGCTGACTTTACCTCAATATTTGATATCTTTATAAATTCGGACATTCGTTTACACTGTCAGATTACACGTTCACTCTCATTGTGCATCTGTTTCACAGATTAATGAAACTTTATTCTCAGAACATTCTGACTCTATTCTTTCCTAGCAGTGACACCACCACTAACTAATATACAGTAATATACTAATAATATCTCGAACTTTGGTATGACTGCCCACACTGATTAGAAACTGCATACCATAGAGGATTAGTTCTGACATTAAGCTAGATCCTTTTGAATCATGTAGATCTGTTTGCTTCTGCACTGATGTCAGGTCATTCTATCAGGTCCTTCTCAGAGGTGTCGGAGGTGGGGTGTTTTAGCAAGAGTCTACAGATTTTCCCATTCTAACCAAACTACAGCGGCGTGTGTCTCCATGACACAGAAGAGAGGAGGAAGTGAAGTCAGCAGCTGTCTTCTTTGCTTATGCCACATTACATGTATCAGGGTCTCACACTGCAGGGTAGGTTTCATCACCCCATCCTGCTCCTCTGTGGCACAAGCTGTTTGACTGGGACTAGGAGTCTTCTATAGAGAAAGCTTGATATGTGTTGGGGAATCTCTGGCCGGTAAAGTCTGGATCGTCTCTCACTCGTTGTGTGATGTCACACTTTACCTGGCAGGAGGATACAGACAGAGAAACAGCTGCTCACAGACAAAACTAACTGGACATTCAGAACAGTGAAGTACAAGATCTGTATTCCAGGGCTGGTGGTACTGCCACGGTGTTTGTATCTCTTACCTATTTATCTACCAGTATTGTTTTTTAAAAAGTTGGGTTCTCTCATTCTTTCCTTTGAATGGGGTAATGGACCTCCTCACTCTTCTAAAGTTCATTTACAGAAAACCACTAAAAGCGGGAGCCTGGGTTTTCTGTTTTTTATTTTGATGATGTTTTTTATTTGGCTGTTAATAAAGCTAAAGCTAATACATCCTGATGATGACATTGTTTCCTCATACATCTGCCGGTGACAACTTCATTTTTAGAAACTCTCTGAAGACCCTAAATTAAATGCAAAATACTCTCTGAGAAACATTTCTGTTCACTTCACAATAACAACCTACCATCTTTTCAAGCCAAGATAATTTTTCTAGACTGGAAAAAGAATTGCGTCGCATAATTTTTCATGGATCAGAGTGCTTCCTTCTCTCAACTTCAAATCAACATCCATTTCCCTCAGTTACATTTTTATTGTTACCTCCAAATCAGACATTTTGTATGGGAATGTCCTTGAAAAGTCAAACTTTGTATCATCTCTTATTGGCGCAACAAACTTCTAAACATTTAGTATCCAAGTTTTCACTACACTAGTTACAGCAAATTATCTTAGGAAAGCCAGTCCAATGAACTGAGATGAGCTTTGAGAGGAGGGCCTGGCCATTTACCCTATCCATTTCCAAACAGTATACTACAGCCATTCATCTGCACTGTTATTCGGCTTTGATGAAACCGGATCACTCCTGTCCCATGGAAGACAAGCTCTGAGAGAAGGCATGATCGCTACAAAATCATTCATTTTATTAGAATGGAAATCAGCATCACCTCCCTGTTTTAAAAGGTGGCTTAGTGAGATGCTGCTAAAATTGGATGGATTTTGGTGTAGTAAAGGGAGATGTCCCCACCTTTCAAGAGGCTTGGAAACCTTTCTTGAATTGCTGGATGGGACCTTAACCTTTGTTTAATATTTGCTTGTTTGTACAGGGCTTACTTTAGTGTAGTGTATGCTACAGAGCAGCATACACTGCAAAACAGGATATGTCAATAAAATGCTGCAGCCACAGTGTAACAATCAATACTCAATTTTGGATGAATAACAATTAACAGGAGTAATTAAGTAATCAAGGTATCTCACATCATACTATCCCAGATCAGCTTTGCAGCAGCTGATTACCTGTTTGGCGTAAGCGTCCTGTATCTCTGGGCTCTCCAGCTCTACCTGCAGGCTGTTTGGGGAAGAGACAGGCAGGACTCCCACAGCACGAGCAGCTCGACTAACTGCGTCCGACAGGGACAGGTGCGGTCCTTCACACTGGCTCGTCTAAGGGTAGAAACACTAACGTCATCCTTCCCTGCCCAACAGCCTTTTTCATTATCAAAAAACCTGCAGTTCTGCCTTCATATACAGGTGAGAGAATACAGTCTTTTTGTTTGAGCTAAGGTTGACAACAGTAAGGAAGGGATCTGTGACACAATCAGACTTTTCTGTTCAGTGAGTTTGGAATGTGACCAGCAGTTCTCACCTTCCTTCTCTTAGCAGGCATCCCATGCAGGTACGCATCAGACAGCGGGGGCTGGGCTTTGCTCTTCCTCTGGGACAGCATGTCATGTCTGATGATAGGAACCCATTCCTGACCAAGGTATTATTGCACAACTGTAAGTGATGGTCACTTTGCTCATATATGTAGCTAAAAATCTGTGTAAAAGAAAATCACAGATTTGTAGAGGGCTTTGCCCTTCTTCAACAACTTTTCCCTGGATGTTAGAATACACAGAACTACTTATTTAAATTTGCTAAGAATAATAAGCTGCCACAGATGCCTTTGTGAAGACCACACTGGAGAAAACAAATGCTAAGTGGCAAATAAATTCTGTAACTATAGTGACTGTCACACAGTAATCTGTGGGCTACTCAGAGACAATAGTCATGAGCCTTTCAAAGAAGTCCAGAAAAGGGGACCAGAATTTATAAAATTTCTTTTTTTGATCCACAAACTGTCTAATTTTTTCTAAATCCATACAGGACACTATATCTTTCACTAACCACCGTGCGAGGGGGGAGAAGAATCTTTCTATTTGCTCTGGGCCGCACCAAAAATAGCACAGAGTGGATCTAGTTTAATTTGATGCCGCAGGACTTTACACATAGTATGGAAAACAGAGTTCCAATGAAGGACAGGACCAGTACACGCGAAGCAATGTACCAGGAGCACCCCTACACCTTCTACAGGTCAATATACCAACTTAGCCCTGGACCAGTGTGTGTCAAGCACACACTGATATATTGTGAACTTGGCCAAGGATAGAATCCCACAGTTTATCTGTGATATGAAAGTTAAGATTTTGTTCCATTTAGATTGGATAGCAGCTACTGAAGAACATTGGAAATTTGAAATTAAATTGTACAGAACTGATGTTGTGCTCCTAGAGGTTGGTTTGACCATTAAAGAATTGTCTACAGGATTGTCTGGAGGTTTTGGGAGAACTGTGCTGTCATAGTGTCAGACCTGTAAAAACTGAGCAGTGGCAATGCCAAATTTGGTGGATAGTTGAGAAAAACTTCGCAAAAGAGTTTAGACCAGGGGTCAGCAACCTTTCTGATGATGAGTGCCATCTAAAATTTCCTCAGAAGTCAATGTGCCATATCACTACATTAGCAATAAATGTAATAACGCTCTATATTAACAGTTACACACTATATAGAACAACTTTATAGAATTATATTTGTTCGCAGATGTTGGCAGCTATCAGTAAATAGTTATCAGCTATTTTGAAACAAAAAAAGACACTTTTTATCCATAACAAGAACTCCATAACTGTACAACAGAAAATGCAAATGCTATTTATGGTCTCCTCACAACAATGATAAGAAAAATAAACTGGGCCAATAAGGCATGTTTATTAATACAAGGATACACATGTTAATCTGATCTCTGGTCTCCCACTCAGAGACACAGGTCTCCGAGTGTCCAGCATTCAGACGGCTACCTGAGGACACTCATGTGAGAGAAAATCTGCTCACACAGATATGTAGAGCCATTTATTTTTTAATGCACCTTCTCAAATTAATTCACTGCGTGTCGTGCCCAGGGCTGGACTGGGACAAAAAATCAGCCCGGGCATTTTGACTAGAGACCGGCCAACCAGGTATTATAGGAAAAGCCATAAAGCCTTTGAATGAAAACAAACACAGAGGTGTCAAGGTGATGTACACTGTCTTAGATTAGATTAGATTAAATGAAACTTTATTAATCCCTCGGGTGGGTTCCTCCGGGAAATTCGGTAAATAAATAAATTAAAAAAACTTGTTGGTATATGTATGATTTCTATACATTTTACATCAGAAAAAAACTTTGGTTGTAAGATTCAGATAATTATTTATTAAAAGCGAGACATTTTAAATGAGAATAAGAAAGAAAAGTATTTCTTTGTGCCCCCCTCTCCCTGTTAATGCCCTACCTGGCCCCCTGGCAAAACTTTGCTAGACCCGCCCCTGCACAGTTACCAGCTGTCAGCTACGTAGAAAAGGATCCTGGTGTTATTTGTCTCTCTGAAACAGTTCATAACTTCCCTTCAACTCATTCGTGTCACCTAAAAGGTAAACCTGTTTCTCCATCACCTGTTTAGCTCTGATGATTCAGTAAGGACATCTCCTGGTTTCATCTTCATGTTTCCCTCTCACCACATATCCAAACTGATATCATGACCAGCAGCTTTTACAGCTGTGGCTCCAGCAAACATCAGCTGATACTAGAAATTAATATTAAATAAATTCTACCAACAGCTGATCAAGCTTAAACGTGCTGCTGTTGTTTAGCGCGACATCCGCTGGTTTCCTCTTTCTGGCGCAAAGTGGGCGATAAACAAACAAGAGAGAAAAACCGATCAGCTGATCATTGATCAGTTTCATGATTTAAGTAGCAACAGGAGAGGGAGGGGAGAGAATGAGGGGAGAAGAGGCAGCTGTGCAGCGTAACGACAGAATAACTCCAGCTTTGTGTCTTTTTCCATTCTAGCTGAAGTCCGGGACAAACTATGTTCCTTTTCACCTCAATATGAAACACGTAATGTTTTCTCTGAATTGCGGGACGATTCCGTTTTTTACGGGACGGTTGGCAACTCTACTAACTAACCTTATGAATAAAATAAAGTTCACTATCAGTAACATCATAGAAACTCCGTCATGCTAGCTAGCACGCAGTACGAGTTATTGTAACTGACAGTAAAAAGTCAGCACAATGAAAATAAACTACACCTAAACTTGGTTTATATCTGACCCAGATAGACTGCAGGTCATAACTTCTTAAGTTCTCCTGAAGTTCAGTTCACCTGACACTCGGACCGGCGGCCGCCTCGGGTCTCTCCTCCTCCTGCCTCCCCTTTCCCTCATCCACCTGCTGGCCTCTGTGGAAGCTCCGCCACAGCCAGTTATTTTTACACATCGGCCAGCATCTGGCTTTGAAGTGAGAAAGCTCGGAGACCAAGACTCTTCCTAAACAGAAACCAAATTCTAAGAGACTGACTGACTACTCTATTATTACTAGGTAAAGACAAAGCAAGAGGAAGTGATGAGCCTAAAGTCGCAGGTTAAGAAATCTTCCTGTTCAAATAAGACTCCATGGTGACCCAAACAGGTGATGACGGTTCAAGATGGTAGTGTCGCCAAGACAGCATACACCTGATATTTGCAGCCCAATAGTAGTATTGGAAATTAGGAAGGGCTAAGCCTCCCACCAGCCTGGGTCTTTGAAGAAGAGCTTTCCTCAATTTTGAATGTTTACCATTCGAAATGAATGAAGTGATTAAGGAATCCAGAGATTTAAAAAAGGATTTGGGAATCACGATGGGAAGGCATTGAAATACATATAGAAATTTTGGAATAGCATCATCTTTACAGAGTTAATCCTGCCAATTAAGGACAAAGATAATGGGGACCATCTAGTCAATATATGCTTGCACTGCTAAAATAAAAAGATAAGACTGTGGTTCCATTTCTGAGGTTTGTTAATGACCTGTGCAGGAATAACATAAGCATAAACTCTAAAAAAACAAAAACAGAACAAAACCTCATCCTTACAGGTGGAACAGCTGCTGCCCATGGCTCCATTTCAGGAGCCACTTCGTCGTGTCCTGCTTGGGGCCCAGAGGAGCACTGAGATGAACCATCCACAGATAAACCAGGTGGAGGTGCTTCTCCCTCTCCAGTGAAAACCATGGCCTCCTCTGCTGTAGTGGCTGCAGCTGGAGACGAACTCTCCTCCATCTGACCGAGAGGTGAAGTGAGCACTAGGACTGCAACGATTCGTCGACATAATCGATGACGTCAACTACAAAAATGTGTGAACGCGGAATTTTATTTTCGACGCGTAATATACTGATACCTCGTAGATGTGATTTGGTAACTGCAATACACTACAGGAAGCTATTGGGGCAGTATCGCCTATATCGTCTGCCAAGACCGTGCTCAACACTAACGAAGAAGAACTCAGCGCGAACGGCAACATGGAAACGGAGATTTGAAAGCATTAACGAGAAAACAAATAAAGTTAAATGCAGACTGTGGATAGCTTCCATCCACGACAGCACTACTGCAGTGCATGAGCATTGAAAACGCGGCACCCTGGAGCTGTGACGTCAACTCTGTTTAGAAAGTTCAGTTAGTGCATCGCGCTGATACCGTGTTTATGTTAATGTTTGTACAGTACTGTTTCTGTTAGCTTACCTGTGGGAAACTTCTCAGGATGACGCTTGCTAGGCAAACACCATTTCAGTTTTGTTAGCTAATGAGTGAAAATGCCAATCAAAAAGGAGTAGCTACACTGTCTCCTATTTTTTTCCTCACATTAATATTAGCATTTATTTTGAATAGTAAAACTCTTTCACCCAACGTTAGATACTTAATCTGTGGGTTGGACTAATATATAATCAGTTAAACGGTTAGTTACTAACCCCATGTTGCTCTCCGATGCATCCATCGAAGTGTGAATGTGTATGAATGTTAGACAGTAAGCACTTAACAGTTTAGAAAAATTGCTTGTGTGAATGGGTGTGACTGGGTGAATGAGTTAGTTGTATAAAGCGCTTTGAGTGCTTACATAGAGTAGAAAAGTGCTATATAAGAACCAGTCCATTTACCATTTAGTTAGTTGGCATTGAATGCTACACCATCTGAAAAACCAAAATAACCACATTTATGATTAGTAACAGTCTTTGCCCATGAGAACACAGGTGTATAGATGAGTTTGTCCTGTTAAGAGGCTCATGCACCTCTGAATGGCTGAAGACAGACAGATGCTTTCATGACAGAGAGCATCTTTAGCGTGGTTATCAGCAGCTGGGAACATCATCTCAAAGATGAGAGCAAGGCTCACTCAAGAGCAAGGCATGTCCCACTGCAATCATGAATTCATGAACCAAATCATCTGTAAATGTTGGAAACTTGTTATTCTGGACTGAAAAAAAAGAAAGAAATATTTTTGACTTAATTTGAAGCTTTATTTGAACTTGTGGACAGAAGCCATTTTAGTTTCGTTTGCACATTATGTTTTTGTTTACATACTACTATCCCTTTATTTTGTATCACTTATATTTAATTCACTTATTTTTTTATATTTTTTAATTTGTTTTTTATTCTGATGGTCCTACTGAGTAATGTTAAAAATACATTTGATTATTTTCACATTCATATGTTTCCAGGGTCATTATTATAATTTGTTGCGTGACGAGACAACAGGGTGATATTCACAGGTGAGCAGACTTGAGCAGGTGAGGTATTGAAGCCTAGAATAGGAGGTTTGCCCACAGGAAGCAGCAATAAGAGTTACTGAATTAAATGCTGACTAATTGGCTAATCGAATAAAAATTGGCAGATTAGTCGACTACCAAAATAATCTTTAGTTGCAGCCGTAGTGAGCACATGAGCCTTTCATGTCATTCCATTGGACTGAAGTACATTTGTACTTCTAAGATACAAACTGCACTGCATATGGCTAGAGCGCCTAGCCCTAACAGAGAGAAAGCATAATGGTTGATTTAAACACTAATAAAAAATATTATACTAATTCAGACTAAAATACAAGATCATTTTTCAGTTACTTATACATACTCTAATTTTGACAGTTTCACAAGTACAAAATGTCTTGTACTCCACCTGAATCTTTATTATATTTTATGACTGAACTCATATAATGTCCAGCTAACTGAAATAAAAAAAATTGTGCCCATCTTTGTGTAGTGGAAGTAATGGCAATTTGACAGTTATGGGAACCCTTTCATTTTCTGTAATTTTTATTACAGAAAAAAAACATCTAAAATTATAAATAGGGTGATATTCTACATTTCTATTCTTGTCATGTGCAAAGTCAAACCAAGCCTAAAACTAATGACTAGTTTATGTATCAGAGCCTGATTTTTTCTTTCTACTGTCATTAATTGCTGCTGTTACAGTTACACCATCTTTAGAATGCAAATCAATAACCATAAGGTTATCTTAGAGACCTACATCCTCAATAGAAAGAGATGGGCTTACAGGCTGATGGGTACATACTGACTGAAGTTAAAGTCAGAAAGTGCTGAAAGAGCAAGATACATCAAACGGATCCATTAAGAAGCAGTCAGACTCACTGGAGTTAGAAAAGAACAAAAAAAACCCCCAAATAAGTAAAAACTCACCTCCACACTTGCACGCTCTGATAGCTGTTCCACCTCAGTCTCCGTCCTCTGGTTCAACTCCTCCTGAAATAACATTTCAAGAAATGTAACTAAATCTGATTCTAATTACTCAAATGACAGATTTAAACTTAGTTGTTAAGTCTGCTGTTGGAACAGGGTTGTATTGTAGACAGAGTCAAATTGGAATACATGGGTATTCAAATTTAGGTTTGATCATGACCCTTACTTTTTCAGCTATGTTGGGACCTGACTGTGTCTGTATTACTTGCATTGGCAAAACATATCTACATAGATAATGTGGTTTTAGTAGCAGCTTGATAAAGGACAAAAAATCTGTTCTAAACTGATTCTGTTAATTACCTGTAAATGGATAATGTAGTGTTGGATTTGGTCCTCAGTAACTGGGTTATGCTCCAAAATGATGTGCAGCCTCATAGACATCATGTTGGTCAGCCAGTTGACCAGACTGGGATTGACTTCTGCAGACATCCTCCTCTGCACAAACACAGAAATACACAGTAATAGGCAGCTGCCAATCTGTGCCATGAGCAAAGTACATGATGATGCGTTACTGAAGATGTATACAAACAATGTGTTGGTTGATAACAGCAGTCAGAGATCTGTGTTCTCCTCCCAGGCAATACAGGTTTAGAGCCAGACACTCAAACAGGCTATGAGTACACAGCAACAGCAGGCGGGGGCCAAACATGTGATCTGCGATGTGAAAAAAACAAAAAACCCAAATATAAAACCATCAGTGCAGGGCAGGATTCTGGCTACACAAAATACTAAGATAAGAAAATACTGTTGTGAACCGATGCCCCTCTTTGGAGGCAACTAGATCAAACATCAAAGGTTGAAATAAAACTGAAGTTATTCCATAATCCACAACAAATTGACCCCCAGCTTTAAGCCATTAACGTATGGAATCAGAACGATGCCACCTTGAAACGAAACCGAAAAAAATATTGAAACCAAAAAAAAATATTGTAACTGAAATAAATGTACTGAAAAATCTTGTATTGAAACCGAAAAAATTTTTTGATAGTGAAAAACAATTAATTGAAACTGTAATTTTTTTGTTTTCGCTTACACTTTTTTTTTCAGTTTCAATCCATTTTTTTTCGGTTTCAATCCATTTTTCGGTTTCAATCCATTTTTCGGTTTCAAACCATTTTTCAGTTTCAATCTGCTGGCATATATGGAATCAGAACGATGCCACCTTGAAACGAAACCGAAAAATGGATTGAAACCGAAAAAAAATATTGTAACTGAAATAAATGTACTGAAAAATCTTGTATTGAAACCGAAAAAAAAAATTTGACAGTGAAAAACAATTAATTGAAACTGTAATTTTTTTGTTTTCGCTTACAATTTTTTTTTCCGGTTTCAATCCATTTTCTTTCGGTTTCAAACCATTTTTCAGTTTCAATCCAGTTTTCGGTTTCAATCCATTTTTCGGTTTCAAACCATTTTTCAGTTTCAATCTGCTGGCACTGTTTTGGCGTCCGGGGGCGCGCTGGGGGCGCGGGGATTCCAGCCCGCATGTATTTGCATACATTATAGAGGCCACTAGTTCTGACCAAGCTGCCGCCTTTCTCTCTTCCCGTCTTTCAATGGCTGCTTCAATTTCAGCTTGACCCTCTAAACCGCAAGTAAGTAATCATTTTTTGTCATCTTTCCTTGCTGTCCCACTGGACTGGACATTAGTTTAGTTTTTTTAGCTACATCTGGTGAAGTTGTGGTAAAATGCTGGTATTAGCCTATTCATCGTAGCAAGCTAGCCTGAAGCTAATATTTGCTAAATTTAGGGATACCCGTGTCTCTTTAGGAGTTGGAGGCCGGTGTTTTAGGAGCGGCACAAGATCTCATCAACAGGCAGTGCTGGGGAGTAACGTAATACATGCACCGGCGTTACGTATTTAAAATACAAAATATGAGTAAATGTATCCGTTACAGTTACCGTTCAATAGGTGATATTGAGAATACAGTTACTTTGTTGAAATAAATGGATTACATGGCGGCATTTTCCTGTTTCATATGTTAGGCTATGGTCTCTCTATTTTTGGTAATTCCACGCCGGTGGAAACCCAAACAAAACACGCAATAAGAGGCTCTAAAAATTATTATACAAAAATGATTTAATATGAAGGCAGTAGCAGAGTGTTACAGGCATCGCCCTAAACAATGTAGCCTCATGGGCAGTGTAGTCCGTGCTGCAGGGAGAATGGACTGCCATACCCGTTATGTGTCTGTGAGCGAGGGAGGGAGAAAAAAGGAAAAGTACGAGCTGTCACGGAGCAGAAACGGGAGCTGGAAGCATGTAAATATAATAATAACCACTGCAGCCAAAAAGAGTGCCTGATGAGCCCAGTTGGAAGCAGGGGTGGAAGTAACGAATTACAAATACTCACGTTACTGTAATTAAGTAGATTTTTTGGGTACTTGTACTTTTATGAGTAATTTTTCTAGTGTGTAATTTTACTCATACTTGAGTACAACTTACACCATGTAATCTACTTCGCTACTTATAAAATCAAAAGTCGCTACTGAGTACGCCCACAATTTGAATTAATATTCAAACCTTTCGTCTGCATTTTTGCAGCCAATGAGGCCGTGCAATTGCGACCGCGCCAATTTAAGACGTAAGCAAAGAATAAACTCCGCTGCAGCAGCAGGCACAGGTGTCTAGAGGTGCTAAATGGTGGAGTATAAACTACTTTATAGACGGAAGATTTGGAGACAAAGAAGCCAAAATGGAGACAGAGGACAACACTGTCAACCATGAAAACGACGTAGAAAAGACGGAGGACGAGTGCCCGTGGCCATACCTGGAGGAATTTTTCATGGTTGGTTCATGGTCAATTGGTTTACACTTGTGAATAAATACAGCAATATGTCTGCAAAATTTGACCAAATTCACCACTCTTTTATACTATGCTAAACAATCAAAGATTAGCTCAAGTCTAGTTGAATGAGGTTTTAAAAATGTGTTTTCCTTTAGTGTTAATCACAGTGATGTTATGAAGTAATGTATGAACCTGATGTATGATAATATTTATCTCTACAGAGGAAACATCCATCGAAGATTGAGCAGTACAATATCACTGTGGCATCAACATCTCGTCAGCGAAAGACCACAGCCACATCAAACAAGCTCTCAGCAAATACACAAGCCAAGTTACCAGACCTGATGTTGAGAGCTGCAAACAAACATGTTCCACAAGCAACTGTTGACAAGCTTGTCATCAATTTCTTATGTGAGGGTCTACAGCCATTTGCAGTGGTAGAACAGCCATCTTTCAAAGAATTAGTTACCACATTACAACCTCAAGCCAAAGTCATCTCCAGACCCACTGTCCGTGCCAGAATCTGTGAAGCTGCTGATCACATGAAGATGACTTTGGTTGCAGCATTGGATAAAGTCAAATTTGTTGCTACCACTACTGATTGTTGGTCAGCTCATCCGAAAAGTTACCTTGGAGTCACATGCCATTGGATAGAGGAAGAGTCCCTGGAAAGAAGATCTGCAGCACTAGCATGCAAAAGATTGAGAGGGTCTCACACATTTGACATGCTTGCTGGTGCGCTTGATGATATCCATTGCCAATACAAGATTAGAGGCAAAGTTGTCAGAACCACAACTGATAGTGGATCCAACTTTGTCAAGGCCTTCCACATGTTTGGGGCACAAAATTATGCAGATGAAGATGAAGATGAAGCAGACCCAGAAACTCTTGACTGACCATATTGACTACCATGAGGCAAGTGCAATTTTTGATGAAGACTCTGGTTTGGAGTATCAACTCCCGCCTCATCAGCGATGTGCATGTCACCTGCTAAACCTTGTGGCAACAACTGATGCTGCCCTAGCAGAGAGCATGAATAGCACCTACAAGAGGCTCTCCCGTGCAACCCTTTGCAAAATGCCAGGCCATTTGGAACAAAACCTGCCGGTCTCATTTGGCTAATGAAGTGGTAGAGGACAAGTGTGAGCTACAGATCATTCGTCCCAATGCAACACGGTGGAATTCAACCTACCTTGCCATTGAAAGGATAATACGCATCATTGATGAGAAGGGGGAAGATGCCATCAGGAGCATTTGTGAGGAGTTCAAGGTGAAAATGTGAGTAAAATTGGACACCTACCAATATGGTTGCAGATTTTGTGAATTTTCCTTAATGGATGGTTAAAAACGTGAGCAGACTCTTAATATTAAATCAGAAGATCCCTATTATAGTCATGGTGGGTTTTGTTGTTGTGTCTTACAGGTTGAGTCCTGCAGAAGTTGCATTCCTTAGGGAGTACTGTACCACCATGAAGCCACTGGTGAAAGCTTCAAACATCTCCAGAAGGCTGCAAAGTGCAGTTGAGCTTGATGGTTATCTTGCTTGTGCCACAGACACCATGGAGCTGCTGCACTCCTTCTCAGCCATCAAAAGCCTCTCTCTTAAACTGAACACAGCTCTGCCTGCTTCTGCCGCGTGTGAACGACTTTTTAGCTGTGCTGGTTTACTCTTCACAGCCAAACGAAGTCGGATAGCATCTGTTAATTTAGAAAACCAGCTCTTGCTGAAACTGAACAAAAGGTTCAGAAAGTAAAGTGTGACAGAAATGCTAAGAGTTTAAGACACTTACCTGCCTGTTGTTCAGTGAAAAGTTTAAACGGTTCTACGCATGTTCAGAAACATTTTTGTCATTGTTTTAACAAACAAAATTCCTTCTTTTATATCTACATTTATTTACAAAACAAGTTACCTTTATATACCTTGTTCATCTGAGAAATGTGCTTTGAACATAAATATTTATACTGGTGAATCGAGCTGAATGCCTGCTATTGACGACAGAATAAAACATCAGTCTGTTAAAAAGTAATTAGTACTCTGAGTAGTTTTTGAGAAGAGTACTTTGTACTTTTACTCAAGTATTTTTTTAACACCAGTACTTTTACTTGTAATTGAGTACAATTTAACCAGTGTAACAGTACTTGTACTTGAGTACAAATTTTGAGTACTCTTTCCACCTCTGGTTGTAAGTAAGCTATTCAGACTCGACTGTACACCGTGTTCGTGTTTTCCTCCGAAACAATAAGTTCCGTTTGAGCAGCCTTTCAACGCCTCTGTCTGTCTCTCGCTAGCAAACTTGACCCAGACAACAAAGTAAAGCTAGTTTTCAGCTACGAGCCCGACACGGAACCCGACGTATTAGCCCGAGGTCCCTTTACTACAGTTCGGAGCCGCGGACCTGTCTTTTACATAATATAATATCTTTAAGTCCTGTAGAAAGTTAAATATATGTTGTGCTCTCTGGTTACTCTGGTATGAATGACTCTGAATTACTTTATGATAAATAACACACTATTGTCAAAAAACAGTGAAAGAATTCCAGATCACAAGTTTTTAGTTCAAATACAAGTAACTGCCTTTGACTTTAATCAAGTTTTATTTAATTGTGTCAGAGAAAACATCATGTGCTCTTCATGTAGCTGAGTACATTCAGTGTTTAAAACAGAAGTTGTGCAGGTCCTGAGATCAGCAGTTTCCTGAAACACCAAACTGAGGTACTGTTAATGCTGATGTATAGTGACACAGTTACAGGGGTAATTAATCCTTTTGACTTTTTGTCTTTAAATTTATCAATAAAACAGCTGCAGCTTTCACTGACAGCACATGTGGTACTTTAACCTTTGTACTGTTTTCTTCAGTTAATTTTGGAGTTACTACAAAGATTGAAGAACGAGGATGATCTGTCTGCTGTCACTGGGTGGTGCTGAGGTCTGAATCTGAGGGCAGCTCCTGTAATCACAAACAGAACAGAATCATCACAAACTGAAACATAAAGTTTATCTCTCAAATCTGAAATAGAGCTGATTCCTTCTCTGTCCTCACACACTCGGGATCTGAAGTTGTTCAGTCCTACAGTTCTGCCGACAGCTGACATATGAGCTGTTTATTTTTTATTTGTTTTAAAGGCCTTATATACTAACACATTTTCTAATATCATGTTTACCTTTGAGTTGTTGATGCTTTATAAATGGACATCTGCAAAGATGAGATGATGGAACAGGTTTCAGTAAGGTTCAGTCTGCTGCTGCATCCTGGTCACAACATACGGAGGTGTTATCAGCAGTGGTATTGAACAAGAAATATTAATGCTTCAAATTATTTGTCCTAAAGGATGCAAGCTGTACAGAGTACTGCACATGTGACTTTGTGAACATAACTCATTAAAAATAATTCGGACAGTTTTTTAACCTGAATATTTGTAACAAACTCAGTAAAAAAAAAAAAAAAAGCTAAAAAAATAATCAGAGGAAAAATGTAACATTTTAACTTAAGCTGACAAGCAGAAGTAGTTGGTTTCAGTACATAAGTATCGGGCTTTGCTATTTAATCCGTAGCTATTGACTAATGAGGGGTTACTGAAGTGCCAGGTTTTTAAAAGTTGGCGTTAATGTCCTTCCACATATGGAAAGCGACAGAAAACATGCTGCTGTTTGCACATATTTAATAATCAGCTCTGCACAGGAGCAGAAGCAGAGTCCAGCCTGTTGCTCTTACAGTATAATACTCATAATAAAAGTACAGTAACCGTGGTTAGTCACTAAGCAGCCCGGTGCGTTTCTCTTGATTTCTTTAGTCAGGGTAAATTCATTCACCTGCACGGGTTAGCTACACGAACTTTACAAAACAAGTTTCCCCTACAGCTGAGTGCTCATCTTAGCTAGCTAGGTAGCTAGCTAAGGACTAGGTAGGTAGCTAGGTAGCTAGCTAAGGACCTAAATTACGGATTAGCTTACAAACACATTTAACTTACCAAAAATAATGCGGTGGGGCCTCAGGTCCTCCTGTCCGGTAGTCCAATTTACTGAAGAACACCTCAGGCTGTCACTTTGAAATAGTCGGTAATGTAAACGCTGGACCTCTCAGCATCTGCCATTCCCGAACAGACACATGCAAGTTTGTCCATGACCGCAGCCGCGTCGTCAGTGTTTTCTCCAGTCATTGGTCAGCATTATAATATATGCAAATACATGCGGGTCGGAATCCCCGCCCCCCTCAGCGCGCCCCCGGACACCAAAACAGTGCCAGCAGAGTGAAACTGAAAAATGGTTTGAAACCGAAAAATGGATTGAAACCGAAAAAAAATGGATTGAAACCGAAAAATGGATTGAAGCCGAAAAAAAATGGATTGAAACTGAAAAAAAAAATTGTAAGCGAAAACAAAAAAATTACAGTTTCAATTAATTGTTTTTCACTATCAAAATTTTTTTTCGGTTTCAATACAAGATTTTTCAGTACATTTATTTCAGTTACAATATTTTTTTCGGTTTCAATCCATTTTCGGTTTCGTTTCAAGGTGGCATCGTTCTGATTCCATATTAACGCACTCAATGCCACATATACCATGCCTGAAAAGGGTTTTAGTTCAAAACCTTCCATGTTCCATGTAAGCAGTTCTTAATGCCCTCTTTTCCCTACCGTTTCCTTCTTGCAATCAAAGTGAACTTACCGTGGCAGCGAAGAATATGTGTGGCCATTTGCGTGAACTGCTGTCTGAAGAAAGACAGGTTGGTCTGAATTATGTCCACTCCCTCACGCACTGTCACTGTGGCCTAGATGCAATACACAGCGCTCACTTATGTGCACATGTCACAGGAAATTAAGAGTCCATATTACTATGTTTGTGTGTGAAAGACATTGTCCTTACAAAGCTCTCAGCTATGTAATCCTCAAGTCCATTAATGAGGTCCTCAGCTGCTGCCTGGAGGGAGAATAATGTGTTACATTTTTTCATTCGATTTTAATTTTATGGTATTACCTTTGTTAATGTGGAATTTGTATTAAAACATTTTGAAAGCTAGTTTCTTGTCTTGCTTATTACTAGCCACTGCTATTTTTTATAATATATTTTACATAGATTGAGCACAGTGGATCTTTCATGAGTGATAATTAGGGTTGCGACTAAAGATTATTTTAGTTACACTGATTAAAATACGAGCTGTGTGAAATGCACATGAGATCATGATTTAAGTTTTTTTCCTGTATAGGAGAGGAACAGCAGCACTATCCTAATAAAAGGACCTGTGCAGGAATAAAATAAAGACGGCACCGATGCCATTACATTAACTCTACATAGTACTCACAGCTATGTTGGCATCAGTAGGTTCTTGCTCCTGGAGATAGTGTTCAGTGAAGAAGTCTGTGAGCTGAGGCCGGATGCGACTCAGAGGCTGGGCGTTCCCATGAAGCAACAGCACCATATCCACCATAGAGAAACTCTGACACACCAGGGAGAGCAGGTCCCCAAAGAACCCTACCATGAGATAACAACCATGGTGATTAGTGTGAACTGCAAGAACGTGTTAGGCACAATATCTTCATTCAAGGACTCACCCACGGCATCCCCAGAGCCAGGAACAAACAGGTTATTGGTCTGGGACAGCCTCTGGATGAACTGGGCAATGCTTTCTCCATTGCCCTGCTGTGCCCCAAAAGAGCTCATCATGGTGGACAGCACTCCCTGCATGATGCCAGAGAACAGCTCTGGACTCAGAGAGTCTCCGGCTGGGCTGCTGCCGGTCTGAGAGGGAGCAGGACCAATGGACTGATGAAGAAGTGAGGCCCTGGGGCCAGGGGCGGGTGGCTGTGCAGAAACAACACCTGTTGCTCATTGACTGGTACAAACAGTCTTTATATTAAGGTTCAGAAATGTTTAATTCTGGTTTTCTGTCATTTTATCTGAACTCACTGGTGCCAAGTCTGACATGCTCTGGAAGAAGCCAGGAACCCCTGGTAATGTCACAGTGATGGATGGAGCCAATCCAGAGCCAGGACCACCCAACCCTGCTGCTCCCAGTAGAGATCCCAAGAGCTGAGCCATATATCCCTCTGGGCTGGTCTCTGCTGGCTGACCGACTGAGGTAGTACTTGTGGTGCGGGTGGATGTCTGTCCAGATGTATTAGCTGAGAGAAAGGGGGGAGAAGCAGTGCTGGAAACAAACATGGAAGAGGCAGACAGGGAGGACTGAGAGTTCGCTGAAGGATCACCTAGAGAGTTAAAAAAAAAACACGAAAAAATAATATTAAATATTAAATAGGCCAATA
This sequence comes from Pelmatolapia mariae, assembly GCF_036321145.2. NCBI lineage: Eukaryota > Metazoa > Chordata > Actinopteri > Cichliformes > Cichlidae > Pelmatolapia > Pelmatolapia mariae. Next base: position 32,416,866 of record NC_086245.2, on the reverse strand, counting down.
CTGATAAAAGTCAATATTATTTTTATTTTTATTGCTCTCCTAACTAGTCTTCACACCGTTTGTTGTAGAGACACCGTTTATATGCCCTTTACACAGTGGCTTGCAAAAGTATTCGGCCCCCTTGAACTTTCCCACATTTTGTCACATTACAGCCACAAACATGAATCAATTTTATTGGAATTCCACGTGAAAGACCAATACAAAGTGGTGTACACGTGAGGAGTGGAACGAAAATCATACATGATTCCAAACATTGTTTACAAATAAATAACTGCAAAGTGGGGTGTGCGTAATTATTCAGCCCCCTTTGGTCTGAGTGCAGTCAGTTGCCCATAGACATTGCCTGATGAGTGCTAATGACTAAAGAGTGCACCTGGTGTGTGTAATGTCAGTACAAATACAGCTGCTCTGTGACGGCCTCAGAGGTTGTCTAAGAGAATATTGGGAGCAACAACACCATGAAGTCCAAAGAACACACCAGACAGGTCAGGGATAAAGTTATTGAGAAATTTAAAGCAGGCTTAGGCTACAAAAAGATTTCCCAAGCCTTGAACATCCCACGGAGCACTGTTCAAGCGATCATTCAGAAATGGAAGGAGTATGGCACAACTGTAAACCTACCAAGACAAGGCCGTCCACCTAAACTCACAGGCCGAACAAGGAGAGCGCTGGTCAGAAATGCAGCCAAGAGGCCAATGGTGACTCTGGACGAGCTGCAGAGATCTACAGCTCAGGTGGGGCAATCTGTCCATAGGACAACTATTAGTCGTGCACTGCACAAAGTTGGCCTTTATGGAAGAGTGGCAAGAAGAAAGCCATTGTTAACAGAAAACCATAAGAAGTCCCGTTTGCAGTTTGCCACAAGCCATGTGGGGGACACAGCAAACATGTGGAAGAAGGTGCTCTGGTCAGATGAGACCAAAATGGAACTTTTTGGCCAAAATGCAAAACGCTATGTGTGGCGGAAAACTAACACTGCACATCACTCTGAACACACCATCCCCACTGTCAAATATGGTGGTGGCAGCATCATGCTCTGGGGGTGCTTCTCTTCAGCAGGGACAGGAAAGCTGGTCAGAGTTGATGGGAAGATGGATGGAGCCAAATACAGGGCAATCTTGGAAGAAAACCTCTTGGAGTCTGCAAAAGACTCGAGACTGGGGTGGAGGTTCACCTTCCAGCAGGACAACGACCCTAAACATAAAGCCAGGGCAACAATGGAATGGTTTAAAACAAAACATATCCATGTGTTAGAATGGCCCAGTCAAAGTCCAGATCTAAATCCAATCGAGAATCTGTGGCAAGATCTGAAAACTGCTGTTCACAAACGCTGTCCATCTAATCTGACTGAGCTGGAGCTGTTTTGCAAAGAAGAATGGGCAAGGATTTCAGTCTCTAGATGTGAAAAGCTGGTAGAGACATACCCTAAAAGACTGGCAGCTGTAATTGCAGCAAAAGGTGCTTCCACAAAGTATTGACTCAGGGGGCTGAATAATTATGCACACCCCACTTTACAGTTATTTATTTGTAAAAAATGTTTGGAATCATGTATGATTTTCGTTCCACTTCTCAAGTGTACACCACTTTGCATTGGTCTTTCACGTGTAATTCCGAATACTTTTGCAAGCCACTGTATGTCCTCCTACTTTTTTTTTTACTGGTTTTTCCAAGGGTGTGAAGCCAGGTCTCCGATTCAGTTATCCTGGCCTCCAGAGTTGTAAACAGGCTACATTTATTACAAGTATTGTTTTTAATAAAGGATGCTCAGGATTAATAAACCATCTGACACACTGAGCAGGAAAGTGCAGGAAGGACAGGTGAAGAGGCAATGCTGCTAGTCAGTCAGCTATAAGCTATACGCTAGTGAATCTCTAAAGACACAGTGAATGAATACTGTGAAAATAACTAGCAGGTGAATCGAGTAAGAGTGTGCTTTGGATAAAGCATGTGATGATTACACTTTTAAAATAAGACATTATCCATAAGCTTTTAATTTAACTGGCTACACAGATGAGCTACACAAAAATACCACTCTGCATTGTAACAGGAACAGGAAGTGACACAATGACACTGACCTGGCTGCTCCAGCATCAGAAGCTGTCCAACCAGACCACTGATCATCTGGGTGAGAGAGGAGGGACCCAGTGCCGTGCCCTGTTTACAAAAAGGCGAAGTGTGCAGAGCCATACCAGCGAATATATGTTTACTGCACAACAGTTATTCTACATAATTCAGTGCATTGTAAGATGTATTGGAAGGTTCTAAAATTAGCTGACAGTCAATAATCAAATCATTTGTGTGTCACTTTTTAAGTACAATATGTTTGTGATGTTCAACCTGTATCTCCTCACACTCTGTGGTGGGTTACCTGTCCTGGCTGCTGGCCACCTGTAGCCCTCAGGTTGATGGTATTTCCCACAGGCTGGGCAATGTGGGTGGACAAGGATGGCCTGGTGATGACTACCCTACCCTGTACAGGGGTGTTGGGGAGCAGCGGTGAAGCAGCTGTCTGTGCACTGGGTGTTGAGTCAGAGCCAGAAATCATGTGCACTGGGTGGGCTGCTGAGGGTGTAGCAGCCATGGCAGTGGGTTGGTGAGAAAACTGGTGCACAATTGCCTGCATGAACTCAGGAGGTAATTCTGTGAAGTGGGCAGGTGTTGTGCCTGAGAACAGGGAGAGGACTAAACTTAATTGAGTGAGTGCACTTGAAGTCCACTTGGCCCAAGGTGTTAAAAAAGGGGGGGGGGGCATCTATACTGCACAGTTTAAGCAACAACTCACTCAATGAAATCAACATTCATTTGGCAAGAAAATAATTGTTGATATTTCACTCACCAGGTTGTTGAGAAGCTGCAGCATTTGGTTGTCCTGGTATCTGAGACCCTGCAGCCGATTCGCCTATTCAACAACATCACAACTCTTTCAGCTTCACAGCAGGGGAACTGATACACTCATCAAAAATAACCACAGAGCACACAATAGCTGTTTCAAATGTAATGTGCACACACTCATTTCAGCTAATGAAAGCAGCCATTAGAAGATCAATAGATCAACCCTGTAGTGAGACATGACAGATTTCTAAATGATCCACAATAATAAAATTGTGACCCATCTGAAAATAATGTTTGCAGATTACTGTAATTGTTTAATTTAATTAGATAAGACCTATTTATCCAAAAAATCAAATGAATACAGTAAATAACCAAAGAAAGAGTTTAACCTCTGTTTTAGAACAGTTTCGTGTATAATACTGGCATCAGACGAATCGCAGAACTTCATGTGTACAGTCAGTTCTATGAACTGGAGCACACGTACCATCAGTGTTCATCTGCATCATGACTACAGGCTCCATCGTCTGATGTGTGATCCGGATCACCCTAGGTCCTCCTCGATTGGTCCCATTTGCCCGAAGAGGCAGAGTCTGGCCTGTAGCCTGCTGATCTGATTGGTCAGTGCCCTGAAAGGTTTGTTGCTGTCCATCAGTTGCTTGTCTACCATTAGACGTCATGGTTACTGTTGTCCCTAAATGCATCTGGAGGGGAAATTTATTTCAAGGTTTGTGACAAAGGTAGGGTAAGAATTTACAAGTGACACTGCCTGAAGCCCTCTGATATATTCCTTCTCCTTCGTAAACAAATGTTGACATTTGCATTTTCAGGTCCAAACACTGCTTTATCGCGCAAATCTGCACACTATTTTAATGCACATTAGCTTACATTGCAATAATGTAATGCATTAAAGTTACTAATCAATCAATGATTTTGTTGCTTCCTGTGCTGTGCAAGTAATAAGTAATTTTTTATGAGTAATGAAACCAACCACTGAGAGGTACCAGGTAATACTGCCCTGACACTAAGGAAATATAAGCAAAGTTGCACCTCCCTCATTTTATCGGTCAACATACGAAATCCTGAAAAATAATGTAACACTTTCATTATATCATATCCAAATATTATGTCTACCCTTTAGGTTTAAAAATGAGTCCCTAGTATTAACATTTAGACATTACTTAAAATCTATTTTTTAAGGACACTATTTAAGGACAATATTTCACTGTTTCTACACTTTATATAAGAACTCAACCTCAAAAATCAGACAGTGCATGGTGACAGTAATCCTCATTCTAAAGTTCTGGATATTATTATATAATAATATATATAAACATACATTTCTTGTAGTTGGTCACCAGGATTGCACAAATCTCAGGAGGGGTTTTAGCCCACTCATCTATACAGGAGCTCTCTAAATTATTTATATTTCTATAGGACGGAGGTCTGGAGACTGGATAGGCACTCCATGATCTTAATATATAACTTTTGTGTTTTTTGTGGATTGGTTGATATTTATACTTTCCATTAAAATGAAACTGCCATAATAATATTTTTATATAATTTTATAAAGGTCTTTAAAGAACTAAAAATAATAGACCTTTAAACATTAATGCCTGTTTTTTTCTTGTGTATGGAATGTGGGGTGAATGTGCCTGAGAGAATATGTTACACATTTTATTTTGGTTTCTTATGTGATATTTAACTGCTGTAACGTTTTGCTTTATAACCTGCCAAGGGACTGCATATGCAAATTAGCTCTAAGCAAACTCTTATAAAATGCTTATATTGTACATGGTCCCTTTTCAATCCTAATCAATTAAATTCAATTAAATGTGCCTTAATTGTATGCACCTATTGAAAATCAAATTCCACTGTACACCTTTACAATGGCAGATAAAGATATTATATTCGGTACAATTCAAACACTATCCATTGCTTGGATGTTATAATTGTTCCACTTGAAAAGTTACGGTTATTGCACTATAGCCTAACACAATAGTTCTTCACAGTAGCAAAAAGATCAGTGTGGTGTGAACCTACTGGCAGACTAGCCTGAAGCAGAACTGGGTGGTTGTAATGAGCCAAGGGGCGAACCACATACAGGTGACGTGGAGGAGAGGTTCCCAGGTTACAGCGTAGGTCACCAAGGACAACCAGTGTGATCCCTAAGAGACGAAGAGCATCTCCAACCAGGTTAAGAATGCGCTGATCTTCCTCTCTTTCCTGGGTCTGTGAAAAGAGTTATAAAATCATGATTGATGCTTAAACTAAAAAGCACTGAAATGACAGTATCTACTTATCTGCAGAGAAACTCTTGGTTTCCCTTATGGAAGTCACTTTCATCAGTGCAAAAGGCATATTTCTTAGCAAGAGCTCCTGTCACAAAGTTTTGAGATGTATTTTTCCTAAGCACACTAGTGTGAATATTTTGCTATGGCCAAACATTGTCTTACATTGTTGTTGTAGTCTGCTGATGTGGCAGCTCCGAGGATTGAGTGGGTTCTCTCTATGAAGGGACGTAATCGCTCCTCCACCCTCCTGACCTCAGAGAGAACCTCCACAAACTCAGCGGGACTAGGGTGGCTGAGAACAAACAATGGGAAAGAAGAGTCAGCACTACAATAAACACTGGCATTTTTGACATGTGTTATATGTCAGTTTGGATCCATTGAAATCTGTTGTGCTTTTAGAAAGTGATTTGGGGGAAAAACAAAATTTGCACAGCATAAAGAAGCCCGGACATACAAAATGATATCCTAACATGATGATCTTTGAGAGTCTGCACTACCGTATTTTTCGGACCATAAGGCGCACCAGATTATAAGGCGCATTATGCGAAACAAAACAGCCAGATAAGTCAAACTTTACTCAACTCATTCTCCTTCCTTCCTCCACTTCCGTACCATTGATTCATTAATGTGAATTCTCTCGCAGCTGCTCTATTCCCATGTTGTTGCAGTATATTAATGACTAACCTCGTATTGTGGATGGATTATCTCAGTTGTTCTCCTGACTGAAGTTTGGTCCGTTTACAGCATCCTGCCATGCAATTGCATTTGTCTCTAACCATCGGGAACCCTCACGTTAACTTTTATCGAGCGGAAAAAAGTTAGTGTTCATCCTCCTGCTTCACTGTGTTTATGTTATGCTAACATAGCTGTGTTGCTAGCGATCACGTAGCACATCATTATATAGCAGCTAGCCCAACTTCAGCAACCCTACAAACGTCACTGCTGTTTAGTTTTCTGTCTTCATTTATGTTGGAAGTGATAGCAGAGCTGTACGTTTGAATTTTTTCAGAAATCTCTCAGTCAGAACATGCTATATCATGTTTAGGTGGAAACTAGCGAGCTAACTTCCTGCTAACTTCTAACTCTGTTAAATCTAATAAATTCTGTCTTCATGGATGCCTGGATGTTAAACTTAATTGTTACACCTGGTAAAGCAGCAACGCTGATCATTTTATTAAAGATGAAAGAATTTAGACAGTTTTTAACTCTCAGTGATGCCGCAGTGATCGTTTGACTTTGGGACCTGAAGCGGAAGGAGTTTTGGACCTAGATTACTCCGCGAAGCTCCTGACTACGGTGGCCATAATGCTCCGACAATCCATCAAGCGGTGCGGCTTCGTAGCTTACCCAAGTCATACTAAAACATTTTTTGACAGATTTTTGAGTGCTGTGTACCACATAAAATCGGTTAGAGGTCAGTAACCACAACCACTGTCGATTTTTGAGAAAATTAAAGGATTTTAAGTGCGCCTTGTAGTGCGGAAAATACGATAATTTTATGTCACTACTTGGTATATTCTGGATTGACGGTGGCTTGAATGACTGCCTTGGAGTTGACCTCCAGCGTTGAGGTCCTGCCCACTGAGTTCTCAATGAAGAATATTTATGTGCCACTATCCATGTATCACCAAGCACTACAGTATTCATGTGTGGGGCACTGAGTCATAGGCTTTCTTATAGTCAGTCCAGGTGATAGTCATGTTGGTTGGTCTGGCGTATCAATGAGCAGCTGGTGCTTTAGCCCTTCTAATGCCTTTCAGAGATGTGCTCATGTACTGACTTATGTGCCTACTCAGCTGATGATGATGATGATGCCTGAGGAGCTTCTATTTTGTGGAGAGCCAGGTAACAAGTTGCTAATCTGAGACTGTTGTATGGCTGTGATAAAGTCCTTATAGTAGTGATCACAGAGAATGAACGATTCTGTGAGAAAACACTGGAGTGCTCAATCTGTCTAGGAAGTTACAAGTAGCAGCAGTAGCTAGAAACTGTTTAGCACATGACACAGCAAACTGTATAAACCATATGATCAGATACCAGTTATTAATTTTGACTTACTTGGGCCCAGTGATAGCTGGTCTCTCAGTTTGGGGTGACGCTGATGCTGCTGGGGATGAGCTGGTAAGCACTACTCGTGGTGCTTCAGGCCTTCTTAGAGATGAGGACAATGGTGTTGGAGACAAAGAAGACGGAAGTATCCCTGCCTCTGAATGGGAGCTGCTGTCACTGGGCACTCCCTTCAACACAAAACATGTCACTGTTCCCACAAGCATTTCAGTAGTTTGTTGTTTAAAGATTTATTCAGGCAACCCTAAGAAAACTTTCAGCATCTAAATTTGCATATTGTCTACTCAACAGAACAACTTAGTGAAAAGAGACTGTACACACATCCTGATGGTACTGAACCTGAGCTATTACTATAGTATTGTCGCTGAAGAGAGAAGTTGTAGTATTTTGATTCAAAAGAATCCTTGGAGAGTACGGCCAAGTCAGTGCCATATTTTGTCATTACTTTTGAGCTTTCTGTTGTCCATATACAATCTGCCCACTGAATTTCATTAAGTTTATTTTTTGTTTAATCTCGTTTACAGACACAGCTGCCTCATCTCTCAGTTTACAGGTCGACAGGTTTTGAAAGATGTTCTGAAGAGTGAAGCCAATGAAGGGCCTTAAACCTGCATTCTATTCAATGGCCAGCAGGGTCCAACTTGTCTGCAAAAAGACTTCCAGTTGTATATGAGTGTATAGGAACAAAACACTGGCTCCCTTGTTTTGTCACCTCAGCAAACACATTAATGATGACTTCATATTTTCAGTCACTAGCTTCAGGACGGACTGAGTTAAACTTAAAGTTCATTTTGTTAATCTCAGTTAATATTAGATTCAGAAAAGAACTTAACTTGCTTATTGGCTAATGATTTGTCAGAGATCAAATACAGTGTTCAGTCATCACGTCTGGTTTCATACCAGCAAGATAGTGATGGCTGCAATCCTTAAGTCAGTGAATAATAGGTGCTTACTAACATGCTTGGTAAGACCTATGATTACTTTAGTACTTTAGTGCTGAAAAGGTTTTCCTTCCCCATTTTTGTATTATATTATCCATTTTCAGGCTAGAAATAAAAAAAGAACTCTAAACAGAAGCCATAACACACAATTGATTCTCTGACTCCTCTGATAACAGTGTTACAGTATACTTCCTGTTTGCATCACCCAAAGTATGCTGAGAGCTGTTGTAGCAAAAATCTATTCATAAAAAACAAAGGATCAGCACAGTACCAAAACAAATTTATGACACTAAGAAATACTGTGAGACTGCAAATAAAAACCCACAGTACATATGAAAACAGTTCATGTACTGTACCTCCAAACTGTGGATTAGAGAGTGAGCGTCTCTAAGCAGGTTCTCAGCAAGCTGCAGCCTCACCCTGGGTTCACTCTCAACTGACCGGTCCAAGCTGATTTGCACATCCATTGAGCCATTGCTCTAAAGATGCACAAACATATATTAGATTTACAGGACGAGTGAGGTAGAAGGGGTTTCCAAAAAAAAGAATAAAGAAATGATTGGTGAATAATGACACTTTACCCCTGAACCAGTGCTGACCCTGGCTTCACCATCTCCAGTCAGCATCTGCTGAACTGACATCTGCAAAACAAAGCAACCCCCCCAAAAAAAGCTTCTTACAGGGGATTTATACCTTTTTGTTAAATTTAGGCCATAGGTACATCATAACCACAAATCCCTCTGAAACCCTGTAATGTAACTTGTGTCGTAATCTGAAATGTATTTCTTTAGAAATGTAACTGTACACAATAGTACACGTAGTAAAGTATTTAACACATAATGCACCATGCACAAGCATGAATACTGGCAACAGCACCTTGGTAGTGTCTACACATATTTACCACAAGAGTCTAAGTAAGCCTTTACTGTTCCCCTCAGAAAAAAAATGAACAGGGTTCTTTGTCTGCACGCAGGCTTTGACCCCACCTGTATCTGCTGTGAGTCCATCATGTTGACAGGTAGGTTGAAGCTCCCCAGCATCACATAGCTGTTACCATTGCGGTCATGTGGGGCACCCTGGGAGGAGGCATGGCTGCTGCTACTGCTTCCACCCTCTGCCCCATCAGTAGAAACACCTGCACCCCCAAAGGAGAATACAGTGGCCTGAGGCGGGGCACGCTCCACCAGATGGATGACCTTACCATCTACATCTAAAGGAAAACAAAGCGATGGACATCATTGGATGCTCCAAAATATTTATGGGTTACTGTTTGGCAATTTTTGTTGAAAAAGATAATAAGTGTACGAGTGGGGAAAAAACAAACAAACAAACAAACAAAAACCCACACAAATCAGACAACAGTAGCCAAAAAATGTAAATAAGGATTTATTTTTAGATTGAGTGCTTGAGCTTCAGAACAAAAAGCAGTCCTACTCCTACTTAGATGAAATCTGAACTCATTCAGAGCATTTTTAGTTGAGCTATGGAATCGGACCTTTTAGAAGCTCGGTTAAATTTGGGTTTTGTCTGTCTGAAGCAATTCTCCTCTGCTCTAGTAGTAGCCAAAGCAGTTTCTTATTATGTATAACTAAGCAGAGGCCAGAGTAGGTAAACAGCCTAATATAGTAGGGCAGAAAAGACTTGGCACAAATGACATCATAACAACATCTGTTCAAATAACCACCACAAAACCATAGTGACAACTAATTTAGATTGATGTACAAATAAAGTTAGACTTGACTTACTTTCCAAATCGTAAGTGACAAAGCTTTTAATATGGGCTTTTGGGTTTTGGTCTGGTCACTGCAGAAGTCAAAAGGAAATCAGATATGGCATTATTTTTGTGCCACTATTCTGAGCGTACGTAGAAAATTTTGAGTGCACATAAAAAAAATTGCAAGTACAAGTGTTGCATTTTGAGGAGAAATTTATTTTGAGCGAAAAAAGGTGAAATTTGAGCGAACAAAATTCACTGCTGTGTGCAAAAAATGTATTTCAGTGTTTGATATGATCCATATACACACACAATAACAGCCCTTCTTCGCTCAGTTTTTGCATTTGCTGTTGCTCAGATCTCTGCGGAGCTGTTCGCAATGTGTTGCTCGCGCTCTCAACATCTCTGCCCCTGCACGTTACAGTAGTGATGTGTCGGTGGCAAACGAAACGGCTCTTAGAGCCGGCTCTTTGAATTATTGGGAGCCGTGGGGGTTTTTTTTTCCTTTCTCTCACCCTCTCTCTCACACTTTTTTCCGCTTCACTCCGCATGCGAGGCTTGTGCTTTGCGCTGGGAAGAGGGGGGAGGGACGGTAGTCAATGTTCCCACTAAGCTGCACGCGTGCGCAATTGCGCACTGTTGGCACGGTCTCTGCACACAGAAAATCTGCGTTGCACACAAAAAAAAATCTAACCTGAATTGAAATTAAAATTAAAACTTTAACAATTCTGTTTTGCAGTGTTAGTCAGTAAGTGACTGGCTGCTCCCGTATGGGATTAGAACGATGCCACCTTATCCCATAGTCCAGCCAATAATGCGATTCACATTCGTATATACGCAGCTAATCAACGTGGTTGACAGGCTATGACAGCGTCCTTATGTGCCGACACCGGCGTTTTAGCTACCAAAGCGGCGTGGCTGATGTGGAGTGAAGCCACGTTAATGACAACGTGTACAACCATTGGAGATGTGAGCAGGACAGACGGAACAATTGACGGAAAAAGTGTGGACTTTATACCAGTTTTTAAATTGTGTTGATAGGCCACATAAAACCAGAGTTATGATAAAAAAAATATGCAATGTTTGGTTTTCTTCCTGAATACTATCGTTGTTTATATTTACTGCGGGAAGAAACGGTAAAAACGTCATTTTATAAGGAAAACGCTCGAAAGCACTCTCTGCCTGTGAGCAAAAACAACCCCCCCCCTTTAGTTGTTTAGGAAGGGGGGAAGTTTTAGGAGTGACGGCGGTGTTTTGAGATGTGAGAGATTTGCAACGTTTAGCGCAAATCTTGTGTAGTTAGTGTGTAGTGTAGTCAATATTGTGTGTGTGTCAGAACAATGAGGCGACTGCTGAATGTTACAGGTGTTACAGGAGTGATACATCTCCTGTTGTCAGGCCTGCAGGTATCAGGCTGTTGTTCTCCTTTGTCTCATAGTGGACAGAAATTATTTTTTGGAGTGGCACAAATAATTTGTGTGGCATCAAATTTGATGCAGAACAGCTGATTGTTCTGTAAATAGTTTGAAATGTTTATTTTAAAAAACGCCTTGGCTGCATTTTTAGTAAACAGCTGCAAAAAACTTTGTTTGCATAACTCAGTTACTTTTTTGAAGAACTATATAATTAATTGCCCAACATTGGTCATTATATACTGTATTTTGCAGACAGAGTTACTCTCTCCCAGACCACAGACTCAGACTCATAATACAAGTCAGAGCTTTATAAAAAAAAGAAAAAGAAAAAAAAAGAAAGTTGTGTTTTCAAAATTGGAGTTCAAGTTATTTTTACTTCCAATAGTGTTAACATACTACACAGGTCATGAACAAGATTTTCTTTAAAATTTTCATTGTAAGTGGGCTAAAGCAGTTAATTAAAAGTAGTCTAACATAAATGTAAATGCTGTAATTTGATTATTTTAATAAACCATGTAACTTGGATGGATTTGATGCTGGCGTGACCACAGTGCACACATCTGCTGTTGCTCACAGTGGTCCAAGGGACCGCTCAGGGAGTTTGTGTGTTTGCTCAGACACATGAAAAATTAGAGGGAACATTGGCGGTAGTTACACTCGCAGTAGCACAGGAACAGAGTGGGAGGGAAAGAGAGAGAAAGAGAGCCAGGGACAACAACGTTACATTAGAAAGGTATAGTAATCATCCACAGCTATTTTCAGTTGCGGATGATAAAGGATTCAGAAAGTTTATTCATGCAGGCCTATATGACAGAGAATGTGCATCTTCTTTTTGTTTTCATATTTTAATTTATATTTAATTGTGCTGTGGTTTGCAGTGTTTTGTGTTGTTTCACTTTAAATTTGTTTAAAAGGAAAAAGCTGAAATTTTAAATAGTTAAAAGTTGAAATGTAAATAGTTGGTTTTTGTATTATATAATTTATTTACTACATTTTATGTGGAGTGAATAAATAAAAGTATATTTACGGTGGCCCCTAGAGACAAAGCACGTACAAACCCTGAAGCACGTCCAAACTCCAAAACACGTACAAAACACAACAGAAGTTCTCCAGGATGCTAGGGGCAGTGTTGAGCTTTTGTTACCTAGTGGCTACACAAGCCAGGAAGTACCAACGACCGGATTTGGTGTGTGGTAGTAACAGGTAAATGAACTTTTTTTTAAATTATTTGAATATATATGAATACCTGTGTATAAATACACAAACAATACACATATGCTTTCAATTGTGTAATTTAAGTGATCTAAATCAGAGGTCCCCAACCCCCGGGCCTCGGACCGGTACCGGTCCGTGAGTCGTTTGGTACCGGGCAGCGAGAGTTGAGGCTCAGGTGTGAAATGTATGGTTTTCAGGGTTTTTATTGGTTTTCAGCGTTATTTTGTTATCGTTTTTATCGTTAACTCGGTTTTCCTGGGTCTTTTCACGTGTGTTATGAATAAATCTTCTTTTTTTTTTTCGGTACCGGTACTAGTTTTATTTTGTTGTATTTATCCGCGACACCTTAAAGGCCGGTCCGTGAAAATATTGTCGGGCATAAACCGGTCCGTGGCGCAAAAAAGGTTGGGGACCGCTGATCTAGATAGCTCTGTTTTGGAAGTTCAGTTAACGCTAGAAATGTGTTTTGGAGTTTGTACATGCTTTGGAGCCACCGTATATATTTATATATAAACATATATAAATAAAACCACAGGGTTTTTTTTACATTAGTAATTCCTTTTGTGCATAATTTTATATTGTTGTTGATAATAAATTAATAAAAGCAACAAAACAACCTGAAGAGCCGGTTGGGAGCTGAAAGAGCCGGTTCTCTAAAAAGAGCCGGAAATCCCATCATTACTGTACAGCGTTATGTTTGTGCCACAAAACCAACCAATCACAGACTTGGATGCAAAAATTCTGATTGGCTGTTTTGGTCTCCAATCAGATCGCTAGCTACTGTAGCCAAACCCAGGCAAATATCCCAGAATGCATTTCGTCCAAAACTCAAACGAGGCAGTTGCGTAGGAACGCAGAGTGGCGGAGTTTGAAATATGATTCTTTCTGGATCACAAAATAAACTTTTAAGATATTTTCAGGCTAGAATGTTGCTGTGTAAACTTCAAATATCTGCTCGATTTATAAAGACACCACATATTTGCAGCACTGCTCTAACGTTTTTGGAGATGCAGAGTTTAACGTGCAGGGGCAGAGATGTTGAGATCTAAACATCTCTGCCACAATGTGTTCATTGCGAGCAGGTCCGCAGAGATCTGAGCAAGAGCAAATGCAAAAACTGAGCGAGAGGGGCTGTTATTGTGTGTGTATATGGATCATATCAAACACTGAAATCCATTTCTTGCAAGCAGCAGTGAATTTTGTTCACTCAAATTTCGCTTTTCTTCGCTCAAAATAAATTTCTCCTCAAAATGCAACACTTGTACTTGCATTTTTTACGCGCGCTCAGAATAGTGGCACAAACATAACGCCATAATCAGACACATGTTCATAGATCATCCTAACTCTGTGCATGTTTGGACACACAGGTCACATGGTGTCATTTGCTCACTGTATTCAGTCAGCGTTCTGTCATCCTGTAGCACTCTGCCCTGGTAGATAAGTCTCTGCTTGTCAACCGGGATCTCCACTGAGGACGCTATGTGCTCCTTGAACTGCTTCACTGTCAACTGGAGAAAATACAAACACACAAGATATAAGCACCCACAGTTAACAGTAAGGGTGAGGATGTCTAACTAGATCAGCATTTGAAACAGAGACTATTACCTCGCCTCTGACTTTGTAAGTCCTGCTCTGTGAGTCCAGAGTCTTCACTGTGACTTCAGTCATTCCGCTGGACTCAGTCATACTTATCAGTGTTCTAAATAGAGCGTTGGCCAGTTTATGTGCTCTTCTGTATTTGTAATTCTCGCGACTGTGGGGAATGGAGGACGACTCAAGCTTGAGGAAACAAGCTGCATCTACAGCATGAGATTAGTCAAAATAACAGATATGGTGAAAACAACTTGCAACAGACAACCCATACCCTGTTGTTGTTAATTTAGTTAGCTAGCTAACGTTAGGTAACCCCTATTACCGAGAAGGTAACAGTGCTAACTAGCTAATTTCCCCTGGAAGCGACGTTGCACGAGTTCGGTTGAAAAACGTCAGTTAGCTAATCGACACAAAAACGTGGGGTTTGGCTTTGGTTTGTTTTTGAAATGGCTGTCTAGAATATAAGCCAATGCAGGCTGAGCCGTTAGCTAAATAAACTCCCAAACGTCGTATTGAAGGCATGGTCACATGACCTCGATGACGTAAGATGTTGACGCGACTGCGTCTGAGCGCTTTTACAGGCAGAGGTACAATATAAACATACTGATGTTGACTGAGAAGTGGGCCAGTGTTCCAGCTTAACTGGTTAGCTTCGTTTATGATTCCACCCTCCGTGTTATATATGTTGCATCCGCAGATTTGCCATTTTCACCGAATGGTCGTCTCTGTCTTTGAGGAGTGCGGTCTGACGAGATTAAAGACCTCGACAAAAAAGGTCCCTATCTCCAGCTCGTGAAAGTGCATACACGTGTCAATGTTATCAATGAAATTATTTTAATAAAATAAAATCAAAAAGCTTTGTTTTTTTAAACACTCGGTTTCACTGTCATAACTTCACTGTTCTCCGCTGCAGCCCGACAGCCCGACAAACGCACAAGCAAAAGTGGCCCATAGACCGAGAAGGGGGGCACAGACCGGTTGTACCACATACTTTGTGTACTTCATCTTGCGATAGACCTCTGTAGGGAGACTGTCGGGCGAATGCTTAGGGACCCTTTCACCACTTGGGGACCCCAAAGAGCAATTAACTTTTCAGATATTTTTAATTATGTGTGCCTATGCCAAGAGGCACACATATTACTATTCGTCGGATTTATTATTATTATTATTGTTATTATTATTATTATTATTATTCCGCGATCGACCGGTGGTAGATCGTGGATCAGGGAAACCGAAGGCAGGAGAAGCAGGCGGCTGCCGGTCAGAGCGTGAGGTGAACTGAATTTCAGGTAAGAAGTTATGAACTGCACTCTATTTGGGTCAGATATAAACCGAGTTTAGGTGTAGTTTATTTTCGTTGTGCTGACTTTTTACAATCAGTTATAATAACTCGTACTGCGTGCTAGCTAGCACGACGGAGTTTCTATACAGCTGTGTGCGCGCTAAGTTACTGATGTTGAACTTTATGACAGCCTCCCCTGTCATTCTCTCGCCTGTTCAAACTTCAGTCATGAAACTGATCAATGATCGGCTTTTCTCTCTTGTTTGTTTATTGCGCTAAACAACAGCAGCATGTTTAAGCTTGATCAGTTGTTGTTAGAATTCATTTGATTTTAATTTCTAGTATCAGCTGATGTTTGCTGGAGCCACAGCTGTAGAAGCGGCTGGTGGAAACCAGGAGATGACCTTACCGAATCATTAGAGCTGAACTGGTGATGGAGAAACAGGTTTACCTTTTTTTTAGGTGACATGAATGAGTTGAAGGGAAGTTATGAACTATTTCTGAGAGAAATAAACACCAAGCTCCTTTTTTATTTAGCTGACAGCTGGTAACTGTGCAGGGGCGGATCTAGCAAAGCTTTTGCCAGGGGGCCAGGTAGGGCATCTTACAACCAAAGTTTGTATAATAATACACAAGATTGGCTGTAGACCATTGTTAATCATTCAGAACACTGTGTAAAAATAACAAAAAACAAAAAGTGAATGCAAAAGTGCATAAATATTTATTTTACGTGATTGATGTGTGTGGCGGGGCGTGGTCTGCAGTGCCGCTGCAGGGGAGGTGGACCCACCTGAGCGGCATCTGCAATCACGCCTCTCTGGCGTAGTCTGTGCTCTCTCGGCTGTTTTTTGGGTGTGTGTCAGGCTGTGAGTTGAAAAGCTACAGCCGGCTGTGTGGGTACACCAACTATGTGTGAAAAGTGGTCCATAACGTAATGCTTCAAAGCGTGTTCATGCAAACATTGTCGGGTCTGCCGTGGTACAATGGGACTTCTGCTCATGAAACTATGTGCACAGCGTCTGCAAATCGGGGCTGTACAAAGTCACTTCATCTTTACCCAAAATTGTAAGCTGTCATCTGTGAGGCGCGAGCGGTGTTTGTTTTTACCATAGTTCATGGTGGAGAATGGCTGCTCTGCTGAGTTTTGCTCTCTGTAGCTGTATGAATGGCAAACTACACTGTTTACCAGCGGCATAGGCACACTTAAAATTTCTTCTGAAATTTTCGCTTTCTAGTTATTTGTTATTCTTTTTCTTCTTCTTTTTTGAATGTGTGAATGATGATTTATATATTATCAAAGGTATAACGTTGTACAGAAACACAGTATTATGTAAACAGAGTACTGTTGTTGTAGTGATTTGTACTATAGGCTCTAAGCTCGTGTCTCCAGCGGTGCAGTCTACAATGTTAAGAAAGCCCCTGTCTGAATATCCTCCACATTTTCATACAACTGGTTTAATGTAGTTTATAATAGCAAAGTAGCTAGCTAGTTACTAGATTTTTCTCATTTAACTGGTAGGTCACCTTACAATTCAAAGTACTTTTTTTTTCTTGTTTGTGTAATACTGAGCTTTAACTTTGATCCCGGTGGTAGTTATACACTTTTTGGTGTTGTATTTGATTTTAAACTATGTTGTTATTGTTATTTATTATTCAAAAATAATAAAGCAGCTGATGTGTTTACAGTAAAATCATTTTATCTTGGTTTATTTCGTTACTTTTAATGGGCCTATAACATTCAGTATCCCATACTGTATCCCATCTACAGTTAGTACTATAAGACGTGAATAAAACATTTAAATCAACCCCCGGCCACACTTGTAGCTGAATTTACTACCATTTCAGATTACATACCATAATTGGGTAAAAACAAGCCAGGCTGTCAATTAAATGATGTAAACAACACTGCTTCAGCTGTGCAGCTCTCTGAGGTTTGATGTATTTTATGCTTCTCTGTGTGGCCAGTAGGGGGAGTTTGAAAGATTATTCTCCCAGTTTGAAAAACTGTTGTCTGTTGCTAAGACCTTTATCACTGTGCATTACAGCCTGACAACAACGAAAATTCCTTACATATAGTTTTATAATTGTAATCATAATTATAGGATAGAAAAACAGGTTTAGAGTATGAGTGTGAATGATTACTAATCAGTAATTATCAACAGCAATAGTGAGCACAAAAAATCAAATTTTGCTCTGCTGGACCATGCATCTGCTTAACTGGTGTTCTATTAAAGTTTAATTTTTGGTCTCGCAAATTGATTTGTGTACACATTTCCATAGAGGGAGGTTTCACCGATCGCAGAATCCAAAAAAATCTCAACTGTGCGTTACTGGAAGCAGATGGTGTATGCCACAACCAAATGCTGTATGGTTGAACTTTATGGTTCAGTAGAGGTAGCAAGTTCATAGTCCACTGTCAGTACAGGAATGACCGGTCTACCTCCAGACAGCTCTGTTGTCACCTTGTAGTACACAAAGTATGTGGTACAACTGGTCTGTGGTCTTGCTTGTGTTATTGTTGGTCCACCATCCAGCCACAGAGAAGAGCAAAGTTATAAGATTCTTAGAGCTGAATTGAAACAGTGTTAAAAACATTAAAAAGTGTCCACTGTAGACACTGTATTTGCTTTTCATTCTGTATTTTTTAAATCTTTGATATTTCTTTTGTAGTTCTCCCATCACCGGTGAAATCCACTCCTCTCCCTTCTCTGATCAGGCCAACTTATCAAGCTTCATTATGATGTGCCTGTCCTGTCCTTTCACTGTCCGAATGGAAACATGTAATCATATGTGTTTCCATTACACTCTTAAATGGCAGGTTGGGCAATGAGCTACAGTAGTGTGATGGGTGTGTGGTAAACTGTTTAACTTTAGATCAGTTATATGGGTAAACAGGGTTCTGTAGCTCTTTCCGGCATATCTCGTAGGCATAGTGGCAAAGAGTCTATGTCAGGAATAGGTGTCAGATGACGTTAACAGCGTTGGGAACAACCACCTCTGTGTTGCTGGGTGATGGTGAAAATTATTGGCTAAGAACAAAGGAAGAGAAAAGGAAGAGGGAAATGTTCGGAGGCTGCAAGAAGGAAAGCCAGAGGTTACGTGGTGAGAGTTAGGACTATACTAGAAATGTAAGGACTATTGGTGGATTCTATATGAAATCAGAAGTTGGAATCTCCCACTTTCCAGTTCGCATGCTGAAATGACCAAGGTTGTGGCAGTGTACGTAAACAGCAGTGAAACTTTAAACTAACCAGGCTCTATCCATGAACGTGCTGCACTGGTGTTTTTTTTAATCAGAATCAGACTACTTTGATAATTCTAAAGAAATTATGTAAAGGGCATGATCCTGGTGCAATATACAGTGTACAAACAAGCTGCAAATGAGTAGCAGCAATTAAAAAACATTTGATATGTCAATTAAACCGGTGATGAATAAGATAACCATGTTAAACTGTAAAATAGAGTCTGACAGCTGCTGGTAAGAATGACCTGCGGTAGCGCTCCTTCCTACACTGTGGGTGTAAAAGTCTACTGCTGAACGAGCTGCTCGGTGCTTGTACAGTCTCATGCAGGGGGTGGGAGGTGTCGTCCATGACGGATGTTAGCTTAGACCACATCTTCTCCTCCCCAACCTGCTCGATGGACTTCAACGGACAGTCCAGGACAGAGCTGGCCCTCTTGACCACTTTGTTAAGTTTTCTCCTGTCCCTCTACTATTCCACTGCTCCAGCAGCAGCATAAAAGATAGCAGATGCCACCACAGTGTCGTAAAACGTCCTTAGAAGAGTCCTGTTCACCTCAAAGGATCTCAGCCGCTGTAGCAGGTGAAGACGCCTTAGCCCAATCCAGTTTATACCAGGTGAACACCCAGGTATTTGCACTCCTCCACCGTTTCCTGGATGTTCACTGGAGTAATAGGGGGTAGCTTCTTGCTGAAGTCAATCACCAGCTCCTTCATCTTGCTGGCGTTGATGAGAAGATGGTTCTGTTCACACCAGCTGACAAAGTCATTGATGACCCCCCTGTATTCAAGTTTGCTTCCCTCCGACACCCAGTCCGCGATGGCGGTGTCGTCTGAGAACATCTGAAGATGGCAAGTGCTCGTGTTATAACTGAAGTCAGCAGTGTACAGGGTGAAGAGGAAAGGGGCGAGTACTGTTCCTTGTGGGGCCCCGTGCTATAGACTACCACCTCAGACACACAGTCCTGCAGCCTCACATACACAGTCCTGCAGCCTCACATACTGGGGTCTCCTGGTGAGGTAGTCAACAATCCATGAGGACAGCTAATGGTCCACTCCGGCTCCCTGCAGCCTCCCCCTTAGCTCTGAGGGCTGAATTGTGTTGATGGCACTGGAGAAATCAAAAAACATGACTCTCACAGTGCACCTGGCGCTTTCCAGATGAGAGAAGGCCCAATACAGCAGGTAGATGACAGCGTCATCCACCCCAATATTTGGCTGGTAGGCAAACTGCAGCGGGTCTAGATCTCTCCCGACTAGTGGGCGAAGGTGGTGAAGTATGATCCTATCCATGGTCTTCATCAGGTGTGAAGTCAGGGCAACGGATCTAAAGTGGTTTGGCTCCTTGGGGTGCGTTTTCTTTGGGACCAGCACCACACAGGAGGTCTTCCACAGAATGGGGACACTCTCCAGACTGAGACTGAGGTTAAAGATGTATGTGATAACCTCACAGAGTTGGTCTGCACAGTCCCTCAATAGTCTGGAGCTGATTCCATCTGCCCTTCCTGGTTTTCATCTTTGTCAGCTGACTCTGCACCTGGTCAGTTGTAATGGAGAGGCTGGAGTGTAGGGTTAGGGTGGATGACTCCTGATGACTGGCATGGGGGGAGGGGGCAGTAGAGTCGATGAAAGAAAAAGGAGGCAGATAAGGTGCATCTGATGTCCCCGATGCTATGATGGGTTGTAGAGAGGTATGAAGGAGGTGTGATGAGCTCTGGTGGATGGGGGAGGGAGGGGCTTCTGAGTCAAACCTGTTAAAGAACTGGTTTAATCTAATACCCCAAACCTAGTCTCCAGACTCTGGACCCTCTCTGCTCGCTGTGCTCCATCCGGTGATGGTGTTCAGTCCTCTCCACACTCCTCTGGTGTTGCTCTGCTGGAGCTGCTCCTCCTCTAAAACTTGTGAGTGAGATCACTCCCAGCTTCAACTTCCTAACACAGCCAAAGGAAGAGACTTGGCTGATGTAATGGAGAGAAGGAAGCTTGATATATTGGTTATGCAGGAGATCAGATGGAAGAGAAGGAAGGTACGTTCATAATGCTCCACCATGGCATAAATAGGAAGCAAAATTAAGACTAAATGAACTCGTTCTTATATAGCATGTTTCTGCTCTATCTGATAGGTCTCATTCACCCATTCATGGAAGAACATTTTCTATGTTTTTTCTATCTGTCATTCACACACATTCATACTCCGATGGATGCATCATAGAGCAACTTGGGGTTAGTATCTTGCCCAAGGATATTTGGCATTCAAACTGAAGCAGCCAGGGATTTAACCACCAACCTGATTAGCACATCTCCTTCCTGAGCCACAGCCACCTCACTGGAGTGCTAATTGGAGCAGGAATTATTAAGTTTTACAGAGAGAAATGTGGAAGGACAAATGGTAGTGGATTTTCAAAAAGGGATTGAAGTGGTTGCGGTGAATGCATGCTTCAGGAAGAGTGAGGAATGTAGGATGATGTGTAAGTGTGGTGGAAGGTACACACAGGCAGACTGAAGGTCCAATCTGCAAGGTGGACCAGGGGAGAATGTAACAACTAGAAGGTTATGTGTGGGATGACTCTGGAAAAGTCAGACGGGGAACTGAGTGAAGATAGAGGCAAAGATCAAATGGTGGAAGCAGAAGAGGGAAGAATG
Organism: Pelmatolapia mariae; assembly: GCF_036321145.2. Taxonomy (NCBI): domain Eukaryota; kingdom Metazoa; phylum Chordata; class Actinopteri; order Cichliformes; family Cichlidae; genus Pelmatolapia; species Pelmatolapia mariae. The sequence continues at coordinate 32,395,632 of NC_086245.2, read as the reverse complement.
ATGCACAGAGTTTAAATGGTAAATGGCCTGCATTTGTATAGCGCTTTACTCAGTCCCTAAGGACTGAGCGCTTCACACTACATTCAGTCATTCACCCATTCACACACACATTCACACATTGGTGATGGTAAGCTACATTGTAGCCACAGCTGCCCTGGGGCGCACTGACAGAGGCGTTTAGGGAGGAGTCAACAAAGAGTTACTAGATGACTGGGAAATTACAGCTGAAATAGTGAGGGAACTGCAAAGAAAGGAGTGTTAATTACCCTCTGTGCAGCCTTCCTGTTCTCAGTTGTGGCCCCTGTGTAGAAAACACCCAGGGAGTAGGAGAGCATGCCCTCCACTGAGGAGCGGTAGAAGGCAGCAGCTGCTTCTGGTCCAACTTATTCTTCCTTAGGACACGGAGGAAGGGCAGCCACTGCTAGGCCTTCTTTACCAGGGCTTTTGTGTTGTGGGTCCAGATGTGATTGGTGGAGATGTAGGTGCCCAGAAACCTGTCATGGGTTTGGGGGTTCTAGCCTTTCTAGCTGATGAGGGCTTGAACACCTGATGAGGGTTGGTGTTAGTGATGAAGCCCTCTATCCTTCTCCTATAGGTGTCCTTGGCTTGTTTGATGCCCCTCCTCAAGTTAGCTCTGGCAGTGCTGTACCTAAAATTGTCCCTCAGCCTGAAAGCTGAGTTACCAGTTCTGATCAGAGCCTCTACTTCACTCGTCATCAAAGGTTTCTGCTTAGGAAAAACCTGGAATGGCTTTGGTCACTGCCACATTCTCTAATGTAGAAAAGAACATACTGAGTGAAGGTCTCCAGATCTTGCTGTTCAAAGATAGAACAGTCTGTCAGATCAAAACAATCCGGTGGTCGGATTATCCTTGGTGGGGGAGGGGTGTTGTTTTCTGCTTGATGTTACTGTATATACGTGGTCTAGTGTCCAGTTCCCCCTTGTTAGGACACTTAACATGTTAGTGGAATTTGGGGAGTACAGATTTCAAACATGCCTTATTAAAGTCCCCAGCAACAATACGGACACCCTCAGGGTGTTCTCTCTGCAGTTTCTCCCCTCATTCTTGGTCAGAGTGTCTGTTTTAGTTCCCTTGTGCATACTTTGTGGATCCAGCTGTTTATTCTCCGCTCAAATTCCACCATTGTTATTAATCAAACTTTATACTGGCTAAGAAGATAACAGCAGGCAAGATAACACTTATGGACATTTCCACTGTATTTATAAACCATATTTATTATAGTATAATGTAACCAACATTCCTAGCTCTATTTATAAACTGTATTTATTATAATGCAACCTCAATGTGCACTACCACCGATTACATTGCACCTTATATCACTTGCTCATTATATGGTACCTGCTTCTGTATAACTTTTACATATCTGTGTAGACACTTATTATTATTCCCTGTGTAGGTACGTTTTTAACTTTAAGTCTATGTTTTTGGTTTCCCTTTTTTAACTCTTATTCTAAATGTTGAATGTTAATGTAGAAATCTACATACTGCTAATGGAGAGATGCCAAACTGTCTTTCATTGTTCTTGTAACAGTGACAATAAAGATCTATTCTATTCTGTTCTGTTCTGTTCTATTCTAGTCTATTCTATTCTAACATCTGCTTATATATTGTAGAAATTATTCGGCTAAATGCTTTAACTATAATCTTTTAAGAATTAAAGCTTTACAAGACATCATAATAATGATAAGACTGCCAAACATATGTGTCTCTCTCTTTATTTTTGCTTTTCTTTGTATATTTATTCTACACTAAAACTTCAACAGTTTAGGGCAATGAGTTAAAAGCACCACATGGAATACATAATAGGATATATGGTAAAATTACTGAATTTGACTTTAGTATTTTTTGTTAACAGTACCTAATATACTCTACCATCTTAGAATCTGCTTTGAACAATTGAACCTTGATCCTTTCACACCATTCAAACTGTGGATTAAATTAGATTATAAATTCTTAATAAATGCCAGTGTTAGTTGCCTGTGTAGGTTCTCAGTCATCCATAGTAATCTAAGGAGCTTGGAAACAAAAGTGACTGGACTTATTTAAGCTTCTTGAAGATGTTTCTCGTCTTATCTGAGAAGCGTTTCAGTTCTAAGACCAAAGGGTGAAGACTCCCAGTTATTTAATCACTAGTGGGAGTTGTCCCTTAATAGGGTTGCTGACCCACCATTGGTCATGTGTCTCATCACATGAGCCAAGTTTTAAATGAAAGGTGTAGGTCATTATCAGCAGAGGTTTCTGGTGAGACCTAGCCTCACTCTATCGTGTAACTTTTTGAGATCAACTGATGCAAGATGTGAGTGGGTGTTAAGGCATCTGGGAAGGGATCTCAAAACTGGATTATAGGTGGCAGACAATATCTAAACCCCAGAAACAAATAAAGGATAGAGGATATAATAGACTCATAATGTACTAGTAAGGCTCATAACTCCAGTTGTTTTAGTTGTGAATGTGACGCTAATGCTGCCCTGAATGAATTCTTCATTAGTTTGTTTTAAGTTCTAAGTAGGTGAAATAAAATGCATATTTCTGGTAATTCTCCTAAGCATTTCCTAAGTTATCATTTTCATACTATAAAGTAATTACTTTATAGTATGAATACATGAGCCCACTGGCTCATGTATTCAAAACCATTTATTGCAAAGTTAGATTAGCAGCATTACTGGAATGTTCGACGGTTACTCTGTTCCATGTTGCCACCATCTTGGAGGTCCAGACTTCCAAACAGGAAAGGGTAAATTTTAAGCCTCTCTATAGTAGGGGGAAACTGGGATCTTGCCAAGTAGTTAGAAACAGAGGGGAGTTTGTCAGTCTTTTGTTTAAATAGTCTTTTAATCATTGTGAGTAAAACTTCTGTATTTGTGATTTTTGTGTTGAAGCCTCAGAAGTGTCATGTTTTGGGTAAAAATATCAAGTATAAGACAACTAATTAATGCTTGCATGGTTTGTTCTGGGGCAGGGGCAGGCACCTTTATTAGCCTGACTTAATGCTTCTGAGGGTGGAGTTCAGGTTAGTGCTGTAAAGGCTGGCTAGTAGTCCAATAGTCATGGGCCGAGTCTTTAGAATTTTGTTTAGTCAACGGTTTGAAGTTTCTTTGTACAAGTTTCTTTTTGGCTGTTCATACCACCTGCCTGGCTGTCAGTATTTTTTTGTAAATAAATTGCACGTTGGGTGAAGATAATTCCTTCCTCCACCACATCTATCCCCCTTACAGGGACTAAATGGCATTAGATGCCACAGGAAAAGCATTACATGCAAAATGAAGTTTTAAAAAGTGGCCTGCCATTTATACATCATGCCACAATATCAGGTTGAGTTGTCTCGTGCCACCTGTCGGGGTGCTCCTCTAGTGCCTTGGGGTCATAGGCCTATTTGACCGAAGGAACAAACGGCTGATACAGTCGTTTGGATTTGGATACACGCAACATGTAATGTCCTAACAATACAGGACATGATAGCACAACTACCATGATAAACCAAATAGCCCCACAAAGCTTGTCTTCTCTTCTTTTCAGAACTGTGTGAATTTTGCCTCTAGCACAAACTGTAACAGAGTTACTATAATTTAAGGAGTGCCTTTAAAATGCCCCCCATGTTAAATTAGAGCACAAATGTATGCCTTGTATGCCTTGGGGTCATAGGCCTATGACCCCATACCTAAACCCAGTGGTTTAGGTATAGCGAGTATAAATTTATAATTTATAGTTTGATGATTTAGTCTCACACACAACCCGTCGAAAGGGGAGGAGGGCCAGCTGCTTCCAAATAGAGCACATTTCAATCATAATGTTGTAAATCCAAGCCCATTATGTATTCATGATTTGAATCCTGGGTTGTGCGAAATCCCAGAAATAAACCCTAGACAAAGTGAATCTGTGAACTAAGGTTTATTAGGTCTATTAGGTTATGTTGTGGTGATCCTCGGGTTGGGGAAAGGGTGTTCATACTGGAGTGCAAAATTAAAACCAATGGAAGATGGACAAGAAAAGTTCAAAGCCGTCAGCTGCTCAGTTTAGAAAAAAGAGAAAAGAGGAGGAGGAGAAACGAGCAAAAGATACAGGTAAGCAGATGTGTCATTGGATAATGGCAGTTCATGTATCCTGAAACAATCAGAATCAGAATACTTTACTAATAACCCCTAAGGAAATTATGTGGGTTACAGTTGCTCCAAGATGAAATGGTAAAAATAGTAACAGTAACAGACTAAACTCCAAACAATACATTATGTTACAGATTTTAATATTAATTAGTCATTGTCAATTGTTGATTTGTCCTGTTCTCATTGTATGACAAATTATGATGGCTGTTTGGTAGCCGTTTGCATGCTATGCATACTCTCTCTCTCTTCATATGTGTGTGTGTGTGTGTTTCTCTGGTGAAATTCAGTATGGTTCCGACAACAGTTTTATGTTAATGTACAATCCTTAATATGTATGTGTGTGTGTGTGTGTGGGGGGGGGGGGGGGGGGGGGGGGAGTGTTCGCCCAGGGCGCCAAACAGGCTAGGACCGCCACTGCCTTTACCCCTAGTCCTAAAGTGTATATTTATTTTCTTACTCTTCTTATATTGTTTGTTTACTTGCACTGCTGTAACAGGAGCCTCGTCGTCTCGTCTCTCTATATACTGGACTGTATATAGCGGAGATGACAATAAAGTTTACTTTGACTTCAGCAGCTAGCAGGCGCACCGAGGGCTCTCGCGCTCACTTTTCGCGTATAGAATTTCGAAAAAACACCGGTGCAAATTATAAGTCTGTATCATAATGTCTGATGTTTTCGTGTTTGTTGGTTTGTTTTTATTTTGCAGGTTGGTTATTAGATGCTGCTCCAGGCAGCCAGGGAATTAGTGATGTTCGATTCGTGAACGAATCGTTCAATACTCGAGAATCACTTTACTGACTCGTGAATCATGATTCACAAGCGCAACTGACTCACTGACTCATCCCTGTTGCTGTTAGCAAACTAATTCCATTAGTAGAAATATATCTAGCTTATAATTAAAATTGTGGGGAAATAAACAACAGCCAGTTTATTAACAAAAACATTCCTGCTCGCTCCCTCGCTGTGCTGAATCATAGCGTAAGGCGAATCACTCACCCCCTCCCTTCTGGCTCACAGCTCAAACGAGTTGAACGAATCACTGACTCACTGACTCACCCCCTCCCTTCCTGTTACGAATCACTCACTGACCGTTTATCAATATGCGTACTTGTGCGTACTTGCGTTCTCGTGTACTCGTGATACATTATCAGTCGTGTACTCGTGATACGTTATCAGTCGGAGACCAAGTACTGTTCCAATTCGAAGTACGCATCAAGCCGAGAACGCGAAAAAGTCCCGGATGTGTTCTCGCTCCGCCCGTTTTATCGAGCATGCATCGGTGTGGACTTGGTACAGCTAAATATCCCAGAATGCATTTCGTCCAAAACTCAACAGCGGACTCCCGGCACGTCGTTTCCACCCCCCCTCCCGCTCGCGGTCTTCTCACTACTCAGGTTAAAGAAACCCCAGCAGCTGTCTATAGTATTGGGTGTCCACTAAAATAAAAATAAAAGCGTTCTAACATCTCACCTGCTTGTTTTTATTAAGGTATGTACACGTATGTACATGTACACTATTTTTATTATTAGAGGTTTCACTACTGAGGTTAAAAATGATATATAAGTCACGTAGATCACTTCTAAATGTTAATGTTTGGTTTATTTCAGTGTTTTATTTGTTCCTGAGTAAACCGGTTTGGCTGTGATTAAAGTTAAGCTTCATAACATGTTACTCACAGTTAAATTAAGAGGGGACGGCAGTAAAAACTCCGGACCTGTGACATCATCACGTACGCTGGTGTTCCAATTGTACAAATCGCGAGTCCGTGCTCGCGTTCTCGGCGAGTACGTACTCGCGTACTTGAGAATTGATAAACGGCCACTGACTCACCCCCTCCAGTGTTGCCAACTCCTCAGTAAGGAAAATCTACGGTGGCTGGGAAGTGCAAAGCGCAACAAATTAAAAAATCACAACAAATTAAAAATCCACAACAAATTAAAAAACCACAACAAATTAAAAATCCGCAACAAATTAAAAATCCGCAACAAATTAAAAAACCGCAACAAATTAAAAATCCACAACAAATTAAAAATCCGCAACAAATTAAAAAACCGCAACAAATTAAAAATCCACAACAAATTAAAAAACCGCAACAAATTAAAAATCCACAACAAATTAAAAATCCACAACAAATTAAAAAACCGCAACAAATTAAAAAACTGCAACAAATTAAAAATCCACAACAAATTAAAAATCCACAACAAATTAAAAAACCGCAACAAATTAAAAATCCACAACAAATTAAAAAACCGCAACAAATTAAAAAACCGCAACAAATTAAAAATCCGCAACAAATTAAAAATCCGCAACAAATTAAAAAAAACCACAACAAATTAAAAATCCTTGACGGAAAGGGATTGTCTGAAATACCGGAAGTGACACAACGATTAGCCTAATAGGGCTTTTGGAGAGTGATGTCAGGAGAGGGGGCGTGGCCAGGATTTTTGGTTGAGGCGCCATGTTTCTGGACCGAACAAAGCGCTAGCGAAAAAGGAGCGAAAGTACACGGATAACACCAGCTATGGTTCGTACTTGCTGTGCGGTCGGTTGTAAAGTTAGATCGCACGACTGGCAAGGGAATAAGGTTGAAAATGGTTTATCTTTTCAGTCTTTCCCCACCTGGAAGCAACATGAGGCAGCTCATGCATCGGATGTTACCAAAAGAAGGCGTCTAGTCTGGATAGCAGCTGTGAGACGAGCTGATATCCAGTTTTCTTCCATCTCCAAATATCTGTTGGTGTGCTCCAGACATTTTCATTCCGGTAAGTTTTAGATATGTTAATATCACTCTTTATCCAGTCTTTAAGTCTGACATCACTAGCCGTGTCTGGGCTCAAACTCCGCTGCAGGTCCATAAATCACACGATCACTGTGGCATCACTGAGAGTTGAAAAACTATCTAAAGTATTTCATCTGTAATAAAATGATCAGCGTTCTGCTCTACCATGTGTAACAATTAAGTTTATCATCCAGGCATCCATGAAAACGAAATTAGCAGGAAGTTAGCTCGCTAGCTTCCATCTAAATACAATATAGCATGTCCTAACTGAGGGATTTTGGAAACAAATTCAATTGTACAGCTCTGCTATCACTTCCAACATAAATGAAGACAGAAAACTAAACAGCAGTGACGTTTGTAGGGTACTGTGAGTAAAATGCGTTTGATTTTCCCCCGAACATTCAAATTAGTGCAATCATAAATTCATTCATTAGGGACAAATTACAGTGAGAGCATGTGGAGGCTCTGGCTACGTTCACACTGCACGCGAAAGCGCATCAAATCGGACTTTTTTGACCGTATGCGACCCATATCCAATCATGGTATGACAGTGTAAAAAAAGCACAAATCCGATATTTTCAAATCCAATCTGGGTCACTTTCGTATGTGGTACTGAATCCGATACATATCACACATGTTTTAGAAAGCAACTGCTGTTTGAATGGTCATGTCGCATTAAATCCGTCTTTTATGTCACTGACACAAAACATATGCTAATTATCAGCGCTGGAGAAGCGCCCGAGAAGACATTGAGAACACATATGAGCGCTTCGTGTCCATCCCGTGTAGATGTTAGTGAAACTGTTGGGAAGACAACGTGAACATTTTATTTATACTGTATAATCTGCAGATTCTGACAGAAATCTGCAACTATCCTTTGAAGCACCGCTCCTCTCTAAAACGGCAATTAGGATCATTATTAGGCCATATGTAAATAACAAAATAACTTAAAGCAAAGTCTGAAACAAGTCTTCATATTAGGGGGCATCAGTCAAACAATACTGTTTGGTCTGGGTCTAAACAGAGTGTGTTGTGTGTGACGTCTGCTTTTGCATATGCGGGACACTTTGAAGGTTCATAAAGGAGCGCGTTTGCTGTCGCATTTTATTTGTAGTGTGAACAAGCAGACAAAAAATCAGATTTAAATAAAAGAATCGGAATTGAGCATTAAGACCTGCAGTGTGAACGTAGCCATAGTGAGTTCAGTGCATTGATGTGACATTGTCCTGAAGGATTTAGTTATTCTCAGTGGTTAAAGAAATTGCAATTATTTATTCATATTTATTAGAAATAATCCTAATTACATATCTTGCTTCCATGTTTGTGTCCTGTATCACAAAAAATAATTTTTTTACTATAATACATTGATTAATGACCTGCAGAATCTCCTTATCATATTACATGTCCATAATTGTCACCTAAAGTCAAACTTTATGCTTTCTCCATCTTGAAAGTGATTACATACTTTAGTTTCATTTTCTGAAGGCAGGTTTCTGAAAGAAAACAGGCAGATTTGGAATATAACATGCAGCGTTCTATAGATGGATACATAAAAAAATGGAAAATTACATGTATGTGCTAACTTTCTATACACTTTGTTACATTTATGATAAATGGATTTGAAAGTAGGTAAAACACATTTATGTCGGCCTTGGCTCATTAGAGTCTGTCTTTAAATTAACTTTGTATGTTTCAGGTACTGCACTCTCAAAGACTGAATGAACCAGCATTGCAGCCATGGGTCATTGTGAGCATCACAGGGAAGGTTGAGGCCGCCCACTGCACCTGTATGGCCAGAGTCGTGGAGACCTGCAGCCATGTCGCTGCTCTTCTTTTTAAAGTAGAAGCAACAGTGCGGATCTGTGGCACAAGGGCTGTTACAGATGAACTTGCATACTGGGTTTTGCCTGGTAATATGACCAAGATACAGCCAGAGGTTGGCCATAAGATAGACTTCTCCTCTTCAGCTGCCCAAAACAAGGCTCTTGATCAAAACATAAACAGACCATCCATATTGAAAGGTAAAAGGAGCCGTCCTCAAAAAAGAAAAATCCCACCTGCTACTGTGGAGGAGTTGTCACTGCTATTGGATACTTTGCTGGAACACAGTAAAGCTGTGGGTTGTGGGAATGACCCATAATGTTTTATACAGGGGTCTAGATTTATGCCTGAAGTGAACTGCCATGTAAATAATTTGCATTTACTGAATATGTACTGACTGAGTACCACTGTTCAAAAGTTCAATAAAGAAACAAACTAATTTTTGCTTCTTTTTTATTGAAATCACTTTATAGAACATCACATCAGTTACAATGTAGAATCAATGTCATTTATAGTTTATAAAAGACAAAATGTTTACACAAAATCATGACAGCATTTACACGATATCACCCACTACTAACACTACTTAATTTACTATCAATTACTTCAATTTATCTTCTGAAAAATTACCGCTATCTATACTGCACAAGACTTAAGAATATTTAACAGGAGCAAGTTTCATTTTTCCCTGGTTTTACTACCACACTTCACCAAAACGGCAGCAAACCTTCACCGTCTTATCCAGAAGGGTCACCTCTTCACCCTCACATGGAAGAAGTAATCTGATTGGCATGGTGGTATGTTTGAAGCAGGTCCCTTGTGTAGCTGGAACCCAGTCACGATGTTTCATCCATTTCATTGGCTGGTTTGCCTGCAATAATGCCAAATAATTAGCAAGTCTATAAATAGAACGTAGTTCTGCAAAATCACTCATTAAGATGTTTTTTTTTTCTAATTTGCTATGACCTCAGAGTGCATCGAAAAGAAAACTGATAGGCTATCTGGTCTTTAAGTGATGGCGTGACAAATCCTGCTTCTGGGCCTAAAGTAGTCTGCGTTTAATATGGGTTTTGTGTTGTCTTCTATTTAATCTCAAAAAGCTCCTAAAAACAGTCAGTGATCACTGTTGGCCTCCCTCGGCTTTTATCACCACTAATCATTGGAAAGCTCAGTTTTTAAAACCTTACGATGTAGCTACAGCCCAGCCCATGCAGCAGTATATGAATGACTAATCCTATTCATCCTTGTGGATGGATTATCTCAGTATTTCTCCTGGCTGAAGTTTGGTCCGTTTACAGCATCCTGCCATGAGATTACATTTGTTCCTGACCACCGAAAATCCTCACGATAACTTTTATCAAGTGGAAAAAGTTAGCGTGTTTATATTATGCTCACATAGCTGTGTCGCTAGCGGTCACGTAGCACATCGTTATACACCAGCTAGCCAAACTTCAGTAACCCTACAAACGTCACTGCTGTTTAGTTTTCTGTCTTCATTTATGTTGGAAGTGATAGCAGAGCTGTACATTTGAATTTGTTTCCAAAATCCCTCAGTTAGGACATGCTATATTGTATTTAGATGGAAGCTAGCGAGCTAACTTCCTGCTAATTTCGTTTTCATGGATGCCTGGATGATAAACTTAATTGTTACACATGGTAGAGCAGAACGCTGATCATTTTATTACAGATGAAATACTTTAGATAGTTTTTCAACTCTCAGTGATGCCACAGTGATCGTGTGATTTATGGACCTGCAGCGGAGTTTGAGCCCAGACACGGCTAGTGATGTCAGACTTAAAGACTGGATAAAGAGTGATATTAACATATCTAAAACTTACCGGAATGAAAATGTCTGGAGCACACCAACAGATATTTGGAGATGGAAGAAAACTGGATATCAGCTCGTCTCACAGCTGCTATCCAGACTAGAAGCCTTCTTTTGGTAACATCCGATGCATGAGCTGCCTCATGTTGCTTCCAGGTGGGGAAAGACTGAAAAGATAAACCATTTTCAACCTTATTCCCTTGCCAGTCGTGCGATCTAACTTTACAACCGACCGCACAGCAAGTACGAACCATAGCTGGTGTTATCCGTGTACTTTCGCTCCTTTTTCGCTAGCGCTTTGTTCGGTCCAGAAACATGGCGCCTCAACCAAAAATCCTGGCCACGCCCCCTCTCCTGACATCACTCTCCAAAAGCCCTATTAGGCTAATCGTTGTGTCACTTCCGGTATTTCAGACAATCCCTTTCCGTCAAGGATTTTTAATTTGTTGTGGTTTTTTAATTTGTTGCGGATTTTTAATTTGTTGCGGTTTTTTAATTTGTTGCGGTTTTTTAATTTGTTGTGGATTTTTAATTTGTTGCGGTTTTTTAATTTGTTGCGGTTTTTTAATTTGTTGCGGATTTTTAATTTGTTGTGATTTTTTAATTTGTTGCGCTTTGCACTTCCCAGCCACCGTACAAATCGCTATTGGCTGTCCTAAAAGTCGCTAGAAGTCGCTAAATGACGTTATCACCTAATTTGCATAATTGGTCATGCTAATATAATTGTAACCTATGTTGTTGGAGAGAGAAATAACATCGTGGAAGAGACATAAAGTGAGTAAAAAACGTCCTAAATGCATTTAGAGTTTATTTAGAACTACAAATTAAATTTCTTTTAGCAATTATTGTTTTTTTTTTATGTCACAATTCCAACCCTGCTCCTTTACCCGGGCTTGGACTGGCAAAAGTGACCCGAAATAGGCACTCTGGTGGAGTTACTTTGTGTGTGTGTGTTTATAAGTAGTTTTAAACCTTGTGATCCACAAAACAGCATAAGAGTAAAAGAGTAAAAGAAGAACTGACTGCGTTACAGCACCCGCTGCTTGTTGAGAGTAAAAGCGATACGCGCTTTCACGTCTTTTTTTAGCGACTTTTTTTTCGAAAAAAAGTCGCTAGGGGGTCTGAAAACTCGCTAAATATAGCAACAAAGTCGCTAAGTTGGCAACACTGACCCCCTCCCTCCTGGCTCACAGCTTCTTCTTCTTCTTCTTCTTCTTGGTTGGCAACCAATGTTAAGGCACTTTATCGCCCCCTGGCTCACAGCTCAGTGGACATTTAGATGAGAAAATACAAATAAAATAAAAATAATAAATGTTCCCTTTAGAATTTTTTTGTTCTTTTTTGCTGTAAAGAAAATAGTTGTTTTCTTTTACAATCACTCATCTTAGCAGTAGGATTTACATTAAAAGATAAACAGATTAAGTTTGAGTGAAAATATACATTTTTGCACTCTCTGGTCAACTGACTCAGTGACTCAAATGACTCAAGAAACCCGATTCACTTTGGTGAGTGACTCATTAAAACTCGATTCAGTAAAAAGAATCGAATTTATCATCACTACAGGGAATCCCCCGCCGCCCCGCCCTCTCCTCACTGTGCCGCAAGCAGCAGGCGCACCTGGCAAACGGAGGGCGCCCTTACTCCCAGCAAATGGGCGATAGAAAACCGATCGGTGCCTGTGCCATTCCCAATATGCGCTGGCATGATGTCGGGGCAGCATGAGTACCAGCAATGTTTTGTTTTTTTTGTTTTTTGCCGATGCCCGTGATGCCGCCCCGGGCAACCGCCCGTGTCGCCCGTATCAAAAACCGCTAATGCCTAAACCAACCAATAACCAAACCACATAACTCCTGCGTCATCCACCCGCTAAACACAACGCAACAAGAGGCAAAACTTTCTCGGAATTTCCGTAGTCCTTTCAAAGTAAAAGCTATGTAGCGCCTCACAGATTGATTCGTGCCAATTTTGTCTGTCTTGGAGGAAAAAACACATTCTGGCAGCTGGAAGCGGCCATTCGCCTCTGACCTCAGCCTTCAGTATCATCGGCTATTCCCCCAGAGAACTGCTGCTCACTGGATAGTTTCTATGTTTCAGACCATTCCCTGTAAACCATTCGCTTGTTTAGAAAGTCCTAATCAGCAGTCTCTGTAATACACTGTACCAACAGCCATGCCATGTCCAGACTCACAAAGTCTTGAGGCTTGAGCAGGCCATCGTGATTGTTTAGATATTTGCGTCATTCGGGCCAAATCATTTTGTAGCAATGCAAATCCAATGATGGATGTATGGTCTGCCTTTCTTCTCTTCTGACTGGGTGATTGGAGCTTAATTAAAGTGCGAAAGAAATCATATAATTTAAGAACACAGGGTGTTTTCTTACTTGGTCCTTTCACTGAGCCAGATCCTTTCGTTGTTACTTGACACAGATGCGTTTGAAGCGCCCGTTTTTTGGTTTTTTTTTTTAAATTGCGGTTTGTTTATTTGAAACAGAGGTTTGCGCTGCGTGGCGTAAAATACAGAATCCCGGAGGCTTCTACGGATCATTTTCAGCGTCTTAACCTTTTGAAACGCCCTTCCTTAGCAAACTTGTTTGAGATGATATTTGGCTGACTTGTCTCAGCTGCACCTCGGCAGTTCCGTCCTCTGAAGGGACCTCTGATAAAGTGTGACGGACAAGTTGAGGCAGGACTGAAGGTGTGGCAGCCGCAGTCGTGAGGAGGAGCACTCACTGTGTCGTGTAAGTGTCACGGAAGAAAACTTTATGGAACTTGTTGTGCTCTCGGTCTTGATTCCGCAAGACTTTTCTGTCGGTGAGCACTTGACTGTGTTGCAGAAGGATCTGAGTCAAGAACAGATCTGGGAGGGCTGTCGCAACAGGAACGTCGGAAGTTGGATATCGCGTTCTCTCGGACACCTGAAATCTGCATAGCTTAAAACCAGACTCGTCAGTTCATGGACATTTTCCCCTTGAGATCTGGAGGATTTTTGCTTTTGGCCATGGAGAGAGCTTAAGAATTATCGAGGAAGAGGTAAGTACACTGACAGAGCCCCGGCACTCCTTAACGATTTCAAATATCAATCAGCTGTCGTTTTTCTCAGAGCTGTGCTGAGCAAAGGTCTGGGAAGGCTGCATGGCATTAAGTCTCAGTATTAAACAGTACAATAGCAGCATTACAGTGGAAGATAAAAACCAGCGATAAAGTTCGTTGTTAAGTTAATATTCATGGACAATTTCAACTGGAAAAAGACTAAACCTCAGTTCTAGGAAATGTTGCCAAGTCAGAAATGTGGAAATTAATTATTGACAAATTTGATTGAGTTTGTCTGTCGTACACGTGTATAAGACTGTTTTTATATGACTTCTAGATCGCCTGGTTATACTTTTAATGGTCAGAAACACTTGACTTGCTTTATTTGCGGTTGTGCAGAATAGGCCAAAGAGTAGTTAAACATTAAAAGTATTAAGATAAGAAAAAGAGACTTCCTTTAAATTTAAGCGAGACTACTGAGACTAAATTCCAGCTACGGCACCAGTGTCAGACTTTTATAATAGTTCCAGATTTGTGAGAAGGAAATAAAAATGAAAGTACTCTTTGTGTTTTCTTGTTCCCCAGCATATAGGCATTATTTATATGCCTCTAAATCCCTAAACTTTTTGAATTAATATTCACTGGATGTGAATATTTTATGAAGAGCATTTATACATTTTGATGAGGGAAGTCTGTCTCTGGTAAATGGACCTCCACTATGTTTTCCAGAGAAACAGTTTAGGAATATTTTGAGGCACATTTGCTTGTCGTCCAAACTCCCCAGATTCCCAATCTCATTGGCTAATTATGCAGTGCCCTGAAACATGCCCAGTGCACAGAGGACCCTACATTTAACCAATAGAGCCAGAAGGTTCCTCTCCCAGTGTCCTGGTGTCAGACAGCCATTCATAGTAGAAATGATAATAAGGAGAGTTGCCTGTGTGAGCCATTTTTTTTTCTTTTCTAATTGTCCAATTTTATCACCTTTTCCCCAACCCTAATCTTCCCCCGCATATTTCTGTGCTTCATTTCTGGTCTGATCTCTTTGTGCCCCTTTTTACTTATTTCTAGCTTTTACTGCTTTATTTTCTTCCAATCTTTTTTGCAGCACCTCCTTTTCCATTCTTCATCACTTCTAATACAGCTGCAATGCGTAGATTCAGCTCTGAGGGTTCTCTCCTTGATCTTGACTTCCCGACATGGAAAAAAGTGGCACTGAAGAACTCAGATTCTGGACAAGACCACGAGTCTGGCACCTACACACTACACTTGCAGGATGATGAGCTGGCTGGGAAATCAGGTCGCCTGACTCCCATCATCCAGGAGCCCACGGAGAGTCCGGGTGAGATGACGAAGAATGAGCTGACTCGGGAGCACAGCGTGAGTGCAGAGAACCTGTGCGAGCTGAGTAAACTGGAAAAGAGCCAGCTCAGAGGTTGTCTCATCAGTCAAGGCAGCAGGGCTTATAGTGACAGTCAGCTGGCCCCAGCTGTGCAGGGCAGCACTGAGAGCATGGAGAAAGCCGATCTGCCTCCATCGTCGCCTTCGTCCTCTTCCGGCTCCTTTAAGATGGAGCACAGACACCAACAGAGAGACAGACTGTCAGCTGCTAAGCTGCACATCAAGAGTCTTTTTGCACAGGTGCAGTAAATGACATTTCTATTTTGTTTCTATGCTGTGTTTTCGTGCAGTTGGTACTTTAACAGATTACACCCTCTAAATGTTGTTGTAGATTTTTAGAGGAAGAAAAGCATTGCCACCTTCAAAACCCCCAAACTGTACATTTACCCATCCTCTAAACTCCTCATATCCCAGTCTAACTGGCTAATTGCAGTGTTTTCCAACCTACAGAACACAAATGATCCTTTTCAGGTGTCCTGGTGCCAGATGTAATGTTTTTGGTGTCATGAGGGGACGTACACAATGTCTTACCAGCTTTAAACACTTTAGTAATTTTGATCCTGTTTTTCACTTGGAGAGGTTTGTAAGTGACAGGATGGCTTAAGTCAAACTGTCACTTTAGAGAGTTATACATTTCAAATAAGCAGATGTGGTGTTCAGAAATATCACAATGTACACACTGAAATGTTAGCAAACAGCAAGTTGTTTACATTGCCAGCAGAAACATAGCAATAGCAGCTGAATAGTACATCTGTTGTCTGAAATTCCCTTTTTCCCATAAATTCAGTATGATAGAAAAGTAAGAGGAAATAAAAGTCTTTGAAAATAATCGAGACTGTCTCTAATCAGTGTCCCAAATTCCCAATCTGTTCTAGGATCTGTGTAAGCTTGTGCAGTAGATGACAATAAGAAAATGAAAATGGCTATGGTCACATGCACATAGTCTCTCCATTCTGTTTGGCATAATTATGATCATGGCTCAACTGTTCAAATGGAACATCTTCTGGATATCTATTGTCTATTTAGTTTACTTATTGCCCTCATGTGCACAATGCTGCTCTTCATTCTTTATGAATTTGCATTAAAAACAACCCACATGGGTCCAGTTTTTCACTCATGGGGTTTTCTATTTGTACATGAAGGTAGATATAACTGAATTTGAATAACTGAACTGTAAACTCAATGAAACAAATACAGAAACACTCAGTTTGGCAGGGCATCACTAATTTTCTTTTAATTAAAATGCATAATTTGCTACTGCAGTGCTGGAACTTTCCTGACACTAGAAACTATATGTTAATAGACAAGTGGAGATTATAGTAGAAGTACACAGCTGAAGAAAATGCACTGAAATTGAGCCTGGTTCTGCCAGATGTTTCTTCCTGTGAAAATGAAGTTTTTCCTTCCCACTGTTGCAAATTTTGTGCTCAAAGGGTATTGTTTGATTGCTGGGTTTTTCTCTGAATTACTGTAAATATACAATATATTAAGCACCTTGAGGCGACTGTTTGGTGATTTGGTGCTACATAAATAAAACTGAAATGATACTTTTAATTGGGTCTGCCTTAAGTAGACTTTTTGGAAAAAAGTTATGTTAATATTTTTATTCCCTTTAAATATTTCAGTTTAAAGTGGAAAGGTCTACTGTAATAATTAGTGTTGACTGGAAGCAGGATATTGAGTAGTGCAATAAATTGACTTTACAACAATATATATTTTATTTTGAGATATTTTAATCCAAACCACACAGGCTGCTTTAGTGTGAAATGACTAAAGAATTGAAAATAAGACAAAATTGTTTTGTTTGCAAGGTTCCAAGTGCATCAGATATGCATGTGTCTTCTGTTTTAGCTTCAGTCTTGTTCTGTTTACGGCCTCTAAACAGTCACTGTTGTTCAGTTGAGCTGTTTAAAGCTGCTGAGGTCTGGAACAACTTTCAACAAATGGTGAAAAAGGTTAACTCCAGTTTACTGTGTGGTTTCTGTTTCAGAGTCCTCATTCGTCAAACTCCAACCTGGCCAATACAGAACAAAAAGACAGGTGAGAACATGGTTTATTTTGTTAGTTCTGGTAAGTGTAGAAATAAACCCTCCCCAAATTGATTTTGTTTATCTTAGGCTCACTTTCAGGGTCTCTCTGATTCTGAAAGTGAGTCGGTGCTTATCTTAATGTTATAAGAATGTTGTGAAGGTATGCCTTGATCTGATGTTTATTTCACTGACAGTGTTATCTTTGCTACCATCTCCTCTGACACGCCTTGACTCTCTCTGTTACCATCTTTTCCTGTATCATAGTGCTAAAGAGAGAAGGTCTCGCCTTGTATTCATGCATCAGTGGAGTCAAGTGGGTCACAGTAGGAAGAGGAAGTATAATCGAGATGAGCTGGAAAAATGGGCCGAGTCCTTAAATGCCCTGCTGGGAAGTCCAAGTAAGTCCTGCTTTTTTTCTGAGTTTTGGGTCTTATACTTGACATTTTAAGCAGAAAACATTCTGACTGTAAATTGCTGAACTTGTATTCCTTTTAATTTAGAGGAATAGAAAGAAATGTCTTTAGGGGGATGGCTGAAGCACAGAAGGAAGTGCGTGTCTTCTACTAATCAGAGGGTTGGTGATTTGATCTGCATGCCAAAGTATCCTTGACATCCACACCATAGTGCATGCATCTCACTCTGTGTTCATCAGTCTCATCCATCCACTATAAATGCTAGAGTGTGTGAATGTTGGATAGAAAGCACTTAGGCGCAGAAAAAAATTGCGTGTGTGTGTGTGTGTGAATAGGTTAATGAGCCATGCTGTATAAAGTGCTTTGGGTGCCCAAGTAGAATAGAAAAAAAGCTATATTTACAAAAAAAAAAAACCCCAGCACAAATTCTCACTTACTTACAGGTCATAAGTACAGGGAATTTAACATTTTCTTTTTTTTTAAAAAAAGAAGAAGAAGTAAAAGTGGGCGGACAATCTAACAAGCCCTGAGCACGCCCGATCTCGTCCATTTACCATTTATATAGTTTTTCAGATGAAACACACAGCTCATTAAGTATTTTATTTCAGAGTTCAGTTGGTTTTATCCAATTAGGCTGCCTATTTTGTTTCCTTAACTTAGGGTCAACCAAGATGCTGCCTTAGTGGTTTTCCTTGTACTCAGAAGTTCCTTGTTTCAGTTCTGAAAGCAAACCAGGATGTTATGCATTTAAAAATGAAGACTAGAGTTGGGTAAAATCCTCTGGAGTCTATACACTGTTGGAGTAGAGCCAGCAGAGAGAAGATGAACTCTTAAAGTTAATACATGGAAAAATCATTTAGGGACAAGTTGTTGATCAGGAGGTGTGACAGACAGACTGAAGCATCACGGGACTGAATGACACTGAGGAAAGTCATTAGAAGGATGTCTGATGTCAGAAATTAATGAAAATAATTTTGGCAGTGTGGGAAAGAGGAAATGCTGGAGTAGCCAATGAAAAAGAATTCCCAGTGGGAAAAGAAGTGTTGGGGGAAAATCTTGCCCGCTGAATGGTCACCAGAGTTTCATTTATACTCCAGAGGTTGAATCCCCAAATTCTTGGCGACCTGCACACCTTTCTTTTGGCCCTGCTATCAGACTTACACATCACTCTTGCACTGGGGAAACATTCAAGTCAGATGACCACATCACCCTGATAGGACACTGACAGTCGTCGTGCATTTTTGCTTTCTCCATAACTTGTGCTGCACGTCTTACTTGAGGACAGACGTGACATTTTTAGTTCCACTACAAGTTAGAGTCTACGCCCTAGACCAGCGGTCCCCAAGCTTTTTTGCACCACTGACCATTTTAATGTCAGACAATGTTTTCATGGACCGGCCTTTAAGGTGTCGCGGATAAATACAACAAAATAAAATGATATGACCAAGACAAAAACTGTGGCATTTTGTAAATATAATAATAAACGCAAATTCACTGTGTAATTGTGTAACTTTATTAGCAGCGTCCTCCTGAAATGCACCAACAACACTGAGAGTAACATCCCTCTCTCTGCCCCTTAATGCTCTCTGGCTGCTATGGTAACACGTAAATATTTCTTTCAAAATAAGAAACAAGAAACACAACTACAACATGGGAAAAGACCCAGGGAAACTGAGTTAAGGATAAAAAACCTGAAAACCATAGATTACCATAGATTAACCCTCGCTGCCCGGTACCAAACAACTCACGGCCCGGGGGTTGGGGACCGGAATAATACTGTTAAAAAAGCAAAATGGATCAGAGATTCCTGGTAGCATTGGGAAAAGTAATAAAAGGCCACCTCCTCGTTGGCTAATGAGCAACCAAACTTTACACACAGGTACATTTTAGTCTGCTGAAGATTTTTATTTGTATCAGATATGTCACCATGTTACTTAGCAACCATCTAGCAAATGGCTATAATGACCTGTTTCTTTTCCCTGCAACACGTCGCAAAAGCATCCTAATTTCATGACAATAACTTTTCATTTATATCCACAAAGGCTGAATTAAACACAATTGTAATGTTGTTATGTTGCCTAGCAACCACCTAGCAATAGGCTAAAATTACCCTTTTTTAATTTAATCATCTACAACATCTTATGAAACCTCTGTATCATTTTCATTTCATGGTTAACAGCATAGAAAGACACGTACGAGTGAATTAAAATAAAAGCCCCTTTATTATTCTTCCAAACCTACTTTGAGTGCCTGTATTTTGGAAAAATTAATGCCATTTTTGACTGTTATATACATTTTTTTTTCTTTTTTCTATGGGTGCTGCTTGGTTTGAGGACACCAGCAATACTCCTGTTACTTCATTTACATATCAGAGATTACACTTTGCTTAAATTAAATAATCCACTGCTTCCCTGGATCCTTGCCACAAGGCGATTTGTTTTCCTTCATTCACAATTTAACCCTTGCAGTAATCATTTTCAGGATGACAGTGCAGCTGTGGGAGTTGCCATTTATTGCATTCTTGTTTAACAGGTACTAATAATGTAAACTCTGGAAAAATGAAAGAATTGTATTCAGATTTAAAGAAATACAATAAGAAAGTATTTTCTTTATATACTTCAAATTGCAGCAGGGTAACTTGACAATGAGAATGATACTTTAGCTTTTGCACTTGAGTGTAAAAGGTCGGTCCTTACTCTTTGTGAGATTCTGACCTGAACCCTATCCTGTGACATTTCAGTGTCTCACAACTTCTGCCTTGAAGGCATGTTTGCGCAACAAAAAAAATCAAATGTTTCTCAAGTTTTTAAGCTGAATCGATGTCGACATCTGGTCTGACGTCAGTGACCCCTGTGTGTTGCTAAAAGTGCAGCACTTACCCTAACCCTGCTGCTTCTATGAATAGAATAGATAGTAAACACCAAGATGGTTATAAATCACAGCTGTTTCAAAGTCTGTCTAAAGGCTTGAGAATGTTTGACTTCCTTGATATTAACAAGGGTTCTGGGTTTAATGGTGCATGCAGGGGAAGCATGTATGTCCGCACAGGCAAATTCCTGAATCCTGTTTCTTGGTAGTATGCTTTGTGCTGGTGTCGTCTATCGTTTTCACCCATTCAAGAAAAGCAGGGCATGTCCCGATGAAACCCTTTGATAACACCGATGCCGTTACAGCATATTCTGAATGCCACAGAATGTTTCCATTCATTTTTTTTTTCTTGTCACGTCACTTTCCTCGTCATCATGTGCACTACCCAGTCTGACAAAATTATAGAAGTGACTAAATTACTCAGGATTTCAGCCTTGGGCGATGTCTTTGTGTACATTATTCAAAGGAAGGTTGTGCCAGTAATCTGACCAGCCTACTACACTTATTGGGCAGTTAAGTCAAGGCTACAGTGAAGGTTTCTAAAGGAGAACTTTTGTGGTAACTGGATAGGTTCTATGCAAAGCCTATTCAGGCAGATCAAAAGTGAGCATGCTATCAGAAAAATCAAGCTTTGCTGACAGAGAGAGAACCCCCCCCCCCCCAACAAACAAACAAACAAACAAAATACTGCAATGCAGATACAGAATTTCTTAAATTAAAAATAAAATCTGCAAAACTAAAATAACTGATCCATGCAGTCTGAGTCCTGCTGTGATTAAAAGAAAAGACTGTAACAAGAGATGATGTCAGGTTGTGTCACAAAAATGTCTAAATGTCAGATTATCATCTTGCTTTTAAAACGTCTCCTCCGTGTCCCCCAGCTTGTTCAAAGTTGAACACTATTACTTCAAATTGACTCACCACAGTCATCATTTATAATTAATATTTTATCATAATTAACAATTAAATTAAATGTTGAAAAGAATAAAATAAAAAGTTGACGCCTAACAATAACAGCACTCCAGCCTTATGGCACATGTCTTAGCAAATGACCACTCTGTGTAATTGTATATAATGTGAAGTGCTCTTTGTATTTCTGTCAGTGGTCATGGTTCACCATTTATTATAAATGTAAAGGTATTATTACCATTTTTAGTTTGTAATGGAACATTTTTAATAAGTGTAAAGCCGTTGTTCTAGCTGGAGCTGCGAAAGAAAGAAATCCAGTAGCTCTCAGCAGCAGACCCAGATCCCACATTTAACTAGTGTTTATCTGTTGTCTTTAAATGACAAAAAGGGGGGCAAAATGTGAACAGCTGTTTTGAAGCCATTATAAACCCCATCAAGCAGTTAATGAGTTTGTATAAGTGGGCTAAGTGGTATGATCCTCTCGATGGTAGGGAGGAATAACAAGACATCACATTTGACCATGCCAAAAATCAAAGAGATCATGTGGTATGTTTATGACATTTCTAACCTTCAGTAGTATGTTCACATGGAAAAAAAAAAAGAAAAAAGTAGAGCTGGGTCGCTTTCTCTAGTCTTCCTTTTAGGCATGATAAAGTGTTTCTGTGTTCTGTGCTATAAGATACATAAATTGATGTTGCACGGGGTGGTAAGGCTCACTTGTCCTCCTCCTCCTCTTCCTGGCAGCTGGTGTTTCAGTATTTGGAGCATTCCTGCGCTCTGAGTTCAGCGAGGAGAACCTGCAGTTCTATCTAGCCTGTGAGCGGTACAAACATTCGTCCACCAACTTCAGCCTGCAAAGGAGAGCCAAAGACATCTGCGCAACCTATATCCAGCCAGCAGCCCCCCGGGAGGTACACATGTTCATACTCAGTCTTACTGGTTGCACTGAAAGCTAAACTGGGCAGCCTGTCTTCTTGGAACAGGAATTGTAATTGAAGTCCTGTTTATTTTTTCCTCTTTCTGCATTGCCAACTGTTTTACTGCTCAGAGTCTCCCTGTGTTATCAAGAAGCTTGTGTGGGTGGTTCAGATTTGACGTTATAGCATTCCATCAATAGTTGCATTAATGTGGAGCTGTTTTTTTGTTTTGTTTTGTTTTTTTTTTCCCCTTCCTCCACTAATAGAGACATTTTTCCCCACAGCATGAGATTATATGTGTGGCAGTAGCTGAATTTAAAGGACCAAATACTGTGGAGAAAAAAAAATATTCAGTTGCTTCTCCAGCAAGATGCACAGTAGGTAAACTCCAAAAGTAAAATGTCAGTATGAATGTGAACAGTGTGGATGACTTTTGATGTGATTCAGGGGATGCCATTAATTTAGCATTAGCACTGGAACTTTAACAAAGCGATCTTTTCTGTCTAGTTGAAGGTATTTATGCCAGGAAGAAGAGAACTGCACTTGTTAAAGTTTATTAACGGAAAGACGACTGTCCAGGAATCAAACTGCGCTTTATGTTGGCGAGCTCAAAGAATACTCACTGAAAAAGTAGGAAGACCTAAATTACATGACTTAACACCTAACCACTACAAGATAAAGGTTATATGCAAAGCCCAAAAAGTTGTAGGCCACCATATCAGTCAAAAATGTGGACATTTCTACACTGAAGAATAAAGAAACAGTGTTAACAAAGTAAAAGGAGCATAAGCTACAAAGCAGCTGGCTTTTGTGTTGATAACTATGAATGAAATCTTGTAAGTTAACATGTGCTAGCAGCAGATTTGGAAAACCCAAATGCATCAAGTCTGTGCTGAAGCTCAATTCTGAGGTGGAAAAACGAATAAAACACAAACACGATCACAGTGCCATGTCAACCTAATTCGGAAAGTGCTCCTCTGTTCTGGGAGTATTCATACACACCGAAATCATGCACTGTGTACTGTGCCACTCACTGATCTTGGCAGATGCAGAGCTGCAGAAGGAATTCTGAGGATGTGAGGTTATCTGTAAAGCTTGCATAAGTTCTATACATTTCTTTGTCACAGACGCATGCTAATAATTATCTCTGTAATGTTTAAGGGATGTCTGCTTAATGAAGGAACTTTGTTCATTATCAGCTTTGCATGCTCTTCATTCTTTCCACCATCTTCATGAACTCTTCACCTGGAGACTTTGAGCAGTCTTGCTAAGCATTTGTTGGCTGGTTTTCCTTCAGTAACCTCAAGTTATTCCAAACCATTTCTACTGGAACAATGTTGATGATACAGCACCCATCATTGTGCTACCTGGTAATTAAGACTGAGGAAAAAAACAAATAGTCTTAAGTCAAATTCGATTTTGACGCCAATTTTTATCTATTTATTTTTTGGCTTGTCTTTCCATATAGTATTTGAATTGACCTTACGTGGCTATTGCACCATCACTGTGTCCTATTGCAGGTAAACCTGGACAGTAAGACCAGAGACCTGACGATCCAGCTGCTGCAGGCTCCCTCTCGTACCTCTCTGTCCCACGCACAGAAACGCATCTACTCACTTCTGGACACAGACTGTTACCCACGCTTCCTCCAGTCTGACGTCTACCTCTCCTTACTCCACGAGGCTGAATAGATGCCACACACTCTGAAGGAATTTGAGCCGTTCCAGAAACAACCACCTCCAAACTGTAAATTATAAAAGCTAACTATGCTGTCAAAAGATCGAGCTGCTGTGTATAAAGTGTGTTTAACCCCCCCCCCCCCGCGCCACACACACACGCACACACACACCCTGACGTCGTAGCTCAAATGTTAATAATAGTTGGACATTGTAAATAGAAATGTTGGTTACTGCAATTAAAATTTGGGGAAATGTGTTTTCACTGAGATGTTTTTGATGTTACAATGCTGGGATTTGGTTGGCCTACTTTAGGATTAAGACTGGAAACAGTTGGAAATGGCCAGCGTGCTTCTGTCCAGTCATACAAAATAATGAAGTGCTAAAGTTGAACCGCTACAGTGAGGCTGTCTGATTTGATGAAATCACTATGAGTCTGTTACACCGATGGCATCACCAACAAGTGAGACATTTTAACTTCTGTTAAATCACAAAATTTAAGAGGAGACCTCTCTAAAATCTGAAAACACCATTTTACTTTAGTTTCATATCATTCCAAATGGAAGGAATCTTGACAAATTTATCAAGACAGTTAAAGATCTTACACCAAACAATCCAGGCTGTTTTTTTTCTTTTGTTTTTTTGCACCCCACATGTGAGCTGTCATATCTACAGAGGCAGTATGTATGTTTTTACGATCATAAATAAATGTACAATAAATGATCTGAAAAAGAGAAAATATCCAGTTCTCTGGGCGAAATATGCCTTGTTGATGATGACAGACATCAGAGGAGAATGGCAAGACTGTGGAAACTGATAGGAAGGGAACAGTGACACAAAATGCCATGTGTTACAAGCAAGGTATGCAGATGAGAATCTCTGAATGTACACCACGTTGAACTTTGAAACAGATGGGCTACAATAGAAGAACACAGGGTGCCACTGCTGTCAGCTAAGAAGTAGTGAGTAGTACTGAGGCTACAACTCACATGGCCCCACCAAAGTTGGACAATTGAAAAATGCTGCTTAGTCTCCACATTTTGAATGGTAGGGTCAGAATTTGGCATAAATAACATAAAAGCATTGATCCATCCTACCGTTTATCAACGGTTCAGAGTGCAGGTGGTATAGTGATGTGAGGGATAACTTGTTGGCAATCTTTGGACCATTAGTACCAGCTGAGCATCATTTAAACATCATGACCTTATTGTTACTGACCATGTGCATCTTTTTATTACTACAGTGAACACATCACCTGATGGCTGCTTTCAGCAGGATTATACACCAAGTCACAAAGCCCAAATTACCTCATATTAATTCTTAAACATTACAATGAGTTCACTGTACTCAAACACAGTCACCAACCTCAAACCAATCGTGCACCTCTGGAATGTGGTGAAACAGGAGATTTGCATCATGGATGTGTAACAGCCAAATTTGCAACTGTGAGATGTTATCGTGTCATTTTGGAGCAAAATGTTTCCAGCATCTTGATTAATATGTACCATGGAGAAGTAAGACAGTTCTGAAGGCATCATCCTTCAGAACAATCATCCTGATACCAGCAAGCTATACCTAACAAAGTGGCCGGTAAGTGTATATACTAATATACTGTACCAACACAATTTTTGAGTCCAAGATTGTAACTTTACCACTTGTTACTAGTTTTTAAGAAGCAGCTACATTTGGCTCTAACAGAAAACCTCCACACATAAGACAAACATTTTCCTGAGAGCAGATCTCACTCTCCGAGTTTCCTCTGCTGCATGAAAGGGGAAAAACAAGTTCAGCAAGAATGAGCTCTTTGCTTGAAAGGTCAAAGAGTGTGAGATATTCAGAAGGCAAAGGTGAGAAACCTGAATAAACTGACTGGTGACTTAAATGGCTTCATGTCTATGGGAAATTTGAGTTGCTTTAGTCTCTAATGTTCTTTGTATTCCTACATAACTACTTTCTATTCCTCCTATTCCTACCTTGTAGCAAAGAGGTTCTTCCTTTGAATCCCAGTTGAGGTTTCTGTATTAGGTTTGCATGTTTTGGGTTTCCTCTCACAGTCCAAAGACCTGCATGTCAGGTGGTTCCAAATTGGTGCTTAAACTGTGTAAAATGAAGCGCTGTATGAATGTATGATTAAATTTGAGTACATTACATTGTGAGCCATGGAAAACAATAACTTTGTGCTATTTCTTAAATCTTACAGAATAGTTTGTTCTGGTGTGCTCGAACATTTCTTTAATTTGTGTTTAGCTGGACAGAACAAATATATTTTCAACTATCCTCTGCACACCAAGCACTTTATTATGGAGTTAAAGAGGTGAGGAGAACAGCATCAACTCAGTTATGAAGTAATTGGTATTTAACAGTTCCAGTCAGTTTTATGTTACTGCAGTGGCTGCAGCCATTCAAGCAAAGTGTCCTCACACATTGTCTATAAGACACAAACAAAGCCAGTAGTTCATAAACCTGTGCCTTAGTGTGCAGAGCAAGAGGGTCGAAATATTATGTTTTTTAAATCACATTTTTGAGTCCTCGTAGCT
The DNA here is from genome assembly GCF_036321145.2 of Pelmatolapia mariae. Classification (NCBI taxonomy): domain Eukaryota; kingdom Metazoa; phylum Chordata; class Actinopteri; order Cichliformes; family Cichlidae; genus Pelmatolapia; species Pelmatolapia mariae. The sequence goes on along the minus strand of NC_086245.2, from coordinate 32,369,304 downwards.
TCAAGAATACAAGAGAATACAAGACATATACAAAAAATTCTGCACTGAAAAACTATTTAAGCTCTGCAAACAACTCAGTGTTACACCCACTCCAAAGGGAATCTGATTTTTGTTTATCAGAATAGTCTTTTTAACCAACATTACTCATCAGTATCATGGAATATAGGTCCTGTGATGCTGCTCACAGTCTGCAAAACTGTTTGCTGACTGTATTTTTATACCAAGATCATCTTCTAGCCATGACGCCTTCTGGGTTAAAAGTGGACAATGTGGAGAATATACATTCATTTTACAGCTAGGCTGTACTGACTGGTGGTGTACCCTGCAAAACATGCGTGGCCAACAGAAGGCTTTCAGCTCAAACTTACACCTGTAAATGAAACGCTCTGGAGTTCAGTTGTTTTGCGATCACCGTGCTCACATCTGCATAAACTAACCGCACCAAGGGGGACATGAAGCAGGGTTCGATTTAAACAGAATAAACACTGTTGGTGTGAAAACACCCAGTCCAGCTTCTCCTGGGTGATCCAAGGTGTCCAATGGAGGGTAGTTATGGTGATCTTAATGACTATGAGATGCAGGTGAAATCTCTTGGGATTAATGTGTCCCAAAAGTCATATATTCGATTGTTGTGAATGTAGTTACCTGGGTTTATTCCTTGCAGCTGCAGTGGACGTCACTGTTGAACAAATTGCTGACCAGAGAGATGCTGATCCATCGAGCAGAATTACTAAATTCAGTTTACTTTTAGTGTTTACAGGTGCCAATTAACAACAGTTTTTTATATTGTATTGTACAGCATAGAAAGGATGTTTCTGTGAATTCTGTGACATGAGCTGAAGTCGTCAGTGCCAGCGAAATAGCAGCACTAATGTGAATCAATGCCAAGGGCCTTAGCCTCTTAGCTTTAATGATCTTCCTTAAGTAAAAGGGTAAAAAATGGCCCTCTCCCTCTGGATTTTGAAGATGGTTCATCTAAAAAAGTACCTCAAACAAATCCAGGAATTCATGGGACCACTGGGGAATTGTGTTTAAAAAGAAAACAGTCCTGTTAACATTTTCGCCTTGTCTTCCTCTGACAGTTTCCACTGTGTACATTCCAGTAATTCTGTGTCTTCCATCTGCTGATACTGTATGAATTATCATACTGCGCCTCTACCCTGGGTTTGGAAGCATTGTTTAAACACAATGTATAATATGAATTCTAGCTTTTTCTCATTTGGCTTAATTTATTCAGAAAAGACTAAGAGACAGATATAAATCCCAGATTCCGCTTCTTTTAAGTATGAACTCCAAAGCAGACTGACTCAACTAAAAAAAACAAAACAAAAAACAACAACAACAAAAAACAATCAAACAGAGACGTTATAAGTTCAGTTAAACCCAAGTAACAGGTTTTGGCATTAGGGTTTAAGCCCATTCTGATTGTTGGAATACTAAAGTTCATGGAAGTGTAAAAATGACAAAATAAGGATATATCGTGGTGTATATTGGCTTTATGGACCATTCTAACTAAAGTTTACATTACAGCAAAAATGTGTAAACTTTCTACACAATTTGTTTTCAATTCTGTCTGAAAAACCTGAAAATATATGTTTTGTCTCACAAACATTTCCATTATTTAATGAAAATCCGGTTACTGGAAAGTTGCAGGAAGCTCTATCCATGGGAGACTTCTTTAAGTCCAAAATAAATCAAAATGGAAAATTTGTTTTCAGCAGTTTTGCTTGATTTCTCCACAAATACATTGTTTCTGTTCTTTTTTAATTATTTGATTTTTGAACAAATATTAAAAATGACTAATTGTCTATTTCTGTGCTTTGTGCTTGTGGTTGAACTGTACCATTAGCACCCAGGGCAGTCTACAGACCATGTTTGCATGTTTAAGGATTTGTATTCTTACATGCAAGATCTGAAAAACACCAACATTGGTGTATGAGTTATCATTTTAAATACTGCCTGACACACATTACCCTGAGGGTATCTCATAAGTAATTACATGGTCTGATGTACTATGTACCCTGTCACCACATCTGAACCCAGTCAAACACCCAGGGGAGAATTTGGATTGATGTGTTACACACTCAACTCCATAACCATCAAATCTTTTGGAACGTCTTTTGGAAGACTGATACACATCCATCATTCCAGAGGCATGGAAAATCAATGCCAGGGTACAATGAAGCAGTTCTGAGAGAATCTGGCAGGCCAATGCTCGCTAAGACACTTCAACTTAAAGTAAGCAGTCACCAAAGGACACAGCAAGTAACCTGTCTGTACATCATGTCGTTATGTTACAGTCTGTGGCTGCATGTAGCTGTTACACATGTGCAAAACAGAAATGGAAAATTAAGAGTACTGTATCACTCGTTTTAAATATTTGTTAAAAAATGCAACAACCCAAATGTGATCAACTGAAAATTTAACATGCTATTATCCCATCCTATCCAATCTGTCCAAGTAATACAAGAAAATGGATGATGAAATTCTCAAATAAATTCCATTGGATTCATTTTGTTAATTAAATACAAAAGTCACTATGAACCAACATCACGTTAGTAACCTTTGTCTTATGCAATGTTTCCCTGAATTTATACAACAAAATAAGTGAACCTAACAACGCTCAGTGCGAAGGCTACTAAAATGAAAAACCTACCTGAGTTAGCTGGACCTGTCTTGCCAGTAACACCACTGACTTAATGGGCCAATTATTCAATTAGCAAGGATGCAGCCAGTCTGTTCTAGTTGACTAGAAAAGATGAGCTAAGTTGACAGCTGAAGAACTCATTTGGGAAACCAACTAAGACAGACATTATAATAGCCTTTCTAAAACCAGAAAGTCTGGAAGTGTATTTTTTTTCTGAACTGAACTTTGGGCACTTAAACTTCACAAAGAAATTGCTGCATCATGGGCTCTCAAACACTCAAAAGTCGGCTCAAACATGTCTGAAATCATTTTAGGCATCAAAATTTTGATAATGTTTAAAGTCTGTAATCATCACACATTCACCAGGGCCGGGTGCTCCTGTATTCCTGCTTCTGCTTCACCCACTGGGCAGTGTAGCAGTGCACCCCTACAGCCCATGACCTGTCTTCAACTCTGTCACTCTCCCACAACAGAGGTCTCTGGTTGCCTGCTGGAAGCTGTGAACTGTCCAGAACCTTCATCTCCTCTTCAGAACGACAGGATTCAGGATCTGTGCCCAGGTGTATTTCTCTCCTGTCTAAAGAGGTAGTGCTGCTTATGCAGTCCTTCTTGGATGTAGAGAGAGGTGGAAGCAAGACAGGCCAGTTCCTGGGTGAATGGGGAGTTGGTAAAAAGTTAAAAGTAAGGGCAGATGAAGAACTTTTGGTTGATATGAAACTGAACATTGCTCTTATCCGATTTCTTCATATCTATGGTTGTGTGTGAGGGCTGCTGTCACTCTGCTACCCACATGATGATTATATGTCACACTGTCTCATCAGCTACTCTTGTTATTGTGTTATTTGAGGAAGACAACTTTAATCATTTGCAACACTGCACCCACAATGTGAAATATCTGTACAACTTTGCTCAAAGCTGCTAAAAGCTCTGGTCGTCTGTGCGTAGATTCTTGTAGTCCATTAAGGAATTGAAGAGGCTCAGAAAGTCTCAAAGTCTTCAGATCTTTTTCCCTCATCATACTCGATTATTGTGTTGCCAACATTAATCAGATGTAGCATTTAATCCATGTGTCACCATGGATTTAATATTACATCAATAAGCTAATAGGAAAGTCTGGAGATGTGGTTGCATATTTGGTGCATAAAACATGTTCCAAGCATTTTAGAGAAAGAGTCCATCATATTCATCAGTCTGCCGGGATGTAATTCCAATTTAGGTATTTTTGTAATTGTGACAACAGACCCCTCTTATCACATTTTGAGGTGTTTCAACCCCACATCTGCACACTAAACCTCCTCATTTTCTTTTTTAATGCCTGCTAACCTCTAAAACAATCGGTGGATCAATGTGTGAATACCTGTTTTGTTGTGAGTGAATACTGTATCCCAATGTGTATGACTGATCCCCTACTGCTCTCAGACCTGAGGTGGCACATGGTGCTAACATGTGAGGAAAGGGAACAGATGAATAATAAAAAATAAAAATGAGAAATTGATGAAACACAGTTTACCCTAAAAAGAATATTTCTTATAATCTGCATTTTTGCTTTAGCAACAACATGACTGTGCCGACTTAACAACAATGGCCCAATGCTCAGTGCTCTGAGAGCAAACATTCATAATAATGAAAGAAACATTTTACATGTAGACTGTCTATAACACTTCACAACCCAGTTGTATGTTATGTCTGACAACCACAACTGGGTTAGGGTTTTAATCACAGCTTAAGAATAATTTCTGGTGAATATGAAGTTACATTCATATTCACCAAAACAGATTTCCACTGGTCTAATATCCATGAGAAAAGTGAACCCAAGTGATCCCTAGCATATTCATGGACACCGTAACTGTGATGAACATGCTCCTCTGCAGTGTGGGGTGGTTCTTGTAAGAGCCAATTTGCTTTACTTAAAGAACCCAGTAACTTTCTTACAAGGATTACCTCTCAAGTGGATACCATTCTAAGTGTTGACTACATGAACATAGTAACAAGTGTACAAAGCTGTCATCAAAGGAAACTGACTTCTCTGATGAATCTACTATATATGAAATACATTTCAGTTTCATTTTTCCCAAACAATAGAAAGGAATAAATAAAAGTCATTCAGTAATCAAGGTGTACGTCCAAACTTTATGGCAGATAAAAGACTGCTTCAGTCTTCAATCAATATTGTACAATGTTAAAAAAGTTCAACCTAGCATATCATACTGGACATTAGTGGTCAGAGTGCATTGGATTAGAGTTTGTGGCTACCAGTCAGTGGCTGATGAGTTACGATTATCCTGTCACACAACCACATTTCCAGAGAGGTTGGGTAAATAAAAACAGAAACCAGTGATTTGCTAAATATTGACATTTTCTATTTATTGAAATAAAAAATAAAAAACTAAATAAAATAATAAAAAATAAAATCATAAAAAACTGGATAAAAAATGTTGACAAAAATTTTAAATGTAAAATGTAATACCTGCAACAAAAACACTGGGCCAGGTACAGATTTAACACTAAGATAGATTATGTATTCGTTTAACAACATCAAAACATTTGGGATGCGTGAAAATGTTATTGTTGTTATTGCGTTTATACTGTTTTTATATAAACATTGTATAGAATGTATATTAAATTAATGTACAATTTACATGAATTTACATCCCAATATGATGTGGTTTTTAACTGCCATCAACAACTCTACAAAACCTCACCTGGAGAGCATCTGTCCAGCAGTCCAACAGCTCTGGTGTCCATGTGTCGACTGTACAAGTTGCATCTCGCAACTAGACCCTGTTGACTACTGGAGAAGTAGCAGAAGCCAGCAAAGATGATGAGAAGAAAATCAAAGAAGATAGAGAGCAAGGTAGAGAAAGGAGAGAAGACAGGCACATTTTTGGATGGAAGAAAGAAAAAAGAAAAAAAAAAGAAATAAATGACATAATTACACAACTCAAAATATAACAAACAGAAAAAATGCATGGTATACTGTTGAAATAAAACACACAAAAAAAGAAGAATGGAAATAAGACTCTGGAAAAAAAGGTGCAGCCTTAATTTACAATATCCTGTTTAAGTATAATTTCTGTGTGTGACAAAATGCAATTTCACAAGAGCAGTTTTGTGGCAGGTTGTTTAATGAGTTCTAAAAAAGTCAAGCAGATAAGACACGGCCATCAAGTTCCAGTCTGTCGTTCTGATAACTAGAAGGCCAAAAGGAGTTTGTTCTCTCCTCATTTGAGTTGAATAACTATTCTAGCAACAACAGACTCCCCATTCATAAGACAAAAACAGGCTATTTATTGAGCTAAGACACATCAGCCATTCCTTTGAAGGGAAGGAACAGCAGTGCCAGTAGAAGGCTGGTCAATGAAAGCCTAGCTGAGATCTATTAAGGGAACTATTGATGACAGAAAGAAGAGCCAGAATCAATCAGAGGGACAAAATAAATGGAGCACAATGGGTAACGAAAAAAGGGGAAAGAGAAGAGAAAGAAAGAGAGAATGAAAGGAGTCGGTCAACAAAATAATTACAAATTACAGGAAAACTCGAACCACTAATCACTACAGTGAGAGATCTGGACCTTGTTCTACTTAGAACAACAGTATCTGACTAGTTTTTATAATCTTCTGGTTTTAGTGGCCACTTTAACCATGCATTCAATAGTGCACACACAATTTATATAACTTTACACAACTATTAGTGCTATTAACATACCACTTACACTTATTTATTATATTCATTATAATATTCATATTATACATATGAACCATTTATGTATAAAGCACCTATACCAGTGTTGTATCTACACAGAACTGACAAAAAACAGACAAATGTGAATAAAACAACAGAACAACACAGATTCACAGATAAAATAGCATTTATTAGCATTTTTGAGGCCATTTATTAAACTAGCCTAAAAAAAAACTACCTACAGCAAATGAACAGTATCTGAAAGTTGGAACCTGAAAGAGGAATTTGGCCTTTTAATTGCACCATCTATGTAAGCCTCATCAGAAATGGTCTCAGCAGCGACTAACCTAAAAACAGCTGGCCAAGCTGGAGGTGGCAGAGCTAAAGATGTTAAGATTTTCATTGGCAGAGACCAGAACGCTAGGCAGGAGGAAAAGAGGAAGACTTTAGAGGAAGTCTATAAATTTAGTCAAGGATGGCGTGCACAGGGTTCGTGTGACAGAAAAAGATGCTAGTGTTAGGGTGACATAAAGGTGGTGGGAATGATAACGGTGTAATCCTGCTTCGTCTAAACCTGGCACCCTCTACACAGGTGGAACAACATTTGCAGATTGTCTGCTAAGTGTTTCTTCTCACAGATCCAGCTTTTCTTTGTTACTGAGGCTGAAACTGTGGACAAATTTCATTTGCAGTAACTGACCTTGACATGATGTTAAGATGTGTAAAATATAGATTTCCATAATGGAGTTGCAGGTGAATTTTATAGAAAGAAGTGCGTTACTTCTTACCTGGTGCGTCTTGCTCTGCAGCGATCGCTGAGAGGTGACTGTGGGCTCTGGTTCCTGTTGCAACCAGGGGAAGAAGTTGGAGCGACTCGAGGGGGTGCCCTGCTGGGGGAGCATCCCACGCTGAGGGAGTGGGAGCACTGGGAGGCTACCGAGCGGTGGGGGGAGTGGGGAGGAGCAAACGGCCAAGGAAGACTCTTCTGCTCCTGGCGAACAGCTAGACAGAAAAAATAAATAAATAAATTTACATACTACTAATAATAATAGCACTAATTGAGAGCATCATATTTTACAGGCTCTGTGCTTGGTAAAAGTTCACCTTTAAAAAAAAGCAAAAAAAACAACAACCCCAAAACAATTTTATAACATTTTTCAAACTTTGGAAAGCCATAAAAGAAGCCTTGGTCCTTGGCTACAAATATCAGCTTACAGAGATTCAAGGTTCTTGAATTTGCACTTTTAGCTGGTTCATCTTCTACCCATAGCCATCATTATGTGTAAGACTGGAGACTAACATTTATATTTTCAACTGATAATCATATCACAATGCATTTCAAGCCATGGTAAGGAGTAACACAAAGTTACAAGGAAGTTAAGTAAAAAAAAGTATTATTTTTAGACAAGTAATGTGTGATACATTACTTTTTTGAGTGTCAACGCTAACATGCTATAACTTTGTACAATTTACTCTGCATTTGCTGAGTTAGTGTATAAGATTTTTATTGGTATTACGTGTTCTGGTCTATACAGGAAGATCAGCTCAAAAGTTCTCAGAAGTTAAAGGTAAACCAACTCCAGTTCATTCTTCAATGTTCAGACTTACCATAAAAGGATTTGTGGTAGCTTTTTTCCAGCACATTTTTGTTTATTTCCACAGTTTATATCAGTGTTACCGACAAGGGGAAAAAAAAAAGTCCTTTCTTATGACCATATACTTGGAATAGAGTCTTAATGTTTAATGTCAACACTTGGTTATGGCAAAGTGGCACTGTGTGACTGTTTACCTTCTCTCTCCATTAAAGAGTAAGGCTTGATCTCTCCGTCTGGCTTTTTTGGGGGAACCTTTCTCAACTGGGCCGCTGTAGAGGAGAACAAACTCAGAGCAGAGGCAGAAGAGGAACATGAGTCGATCACCCCACCCATCTCCTTGCAACACAGCCTTCATAACCCTTCATAAGCTCTGTATGGAAGACCAAAACTGTCTATATTATAAATAACACAATGAATTAATTTCATAAGTGCCAAGTTTCAGGAGTAGTTAGTCATTATGAGAAGTGAAGATATGCTTCATCATATTTTCTAGTCCTTGGCTTGGAAGCATATTTGGCGATGTGTCATCTTCTGCTTTGCGTTTGTTTGGGAGCTCCATCAAAAACCTGTCCATTATGTGTCCAAGCATTCTTTTTTTATTCATACCGTGCCCCCCCCTGCAACGGCCGGCGCGACCCCCCACTTTGGGAACCACTGCCTTACAGGTCCCTCTTCTGTAATATGCTGACATATATTACATGTATCCATGGCATACATAACACTTGTGCTAAGCAATTTGCAGTTACATTTCTAAACAGGTGAACTTTAGACTGCAGTGCATATGTATGATACATCAGACAAATCTGATGCTGTAAACTAGCTGATTCTTATGACTGACTGGTCAGTGGGTGACTCTAGAAAATACCAAAAATGGAAAAGTGAGTTGGAATGTTAAAGGTAGGGAAACTACCTTTTAATTTATGTAACTTTTTAAAAAAAAATAATGTAATGGCATATTGATTTATTCATTTAGTCAGACAGTTGTGCTCCTCCATACATTTAAATAATGTTTCCTCTGAAAGAACTATTTCTACTTTATCTTACAAGATAGTGTTGTGTCTGTGAAAGGGAGGATCCACTGTCAAACAGAATTCATATATTGGTGCTGACAAAACCAGCAGCTCAGGCAAGTGAAAAATTCTCTCCAAAAATCAATGCAGACTGTTCCTGACACGATTGTTTTGGACGTCAATAAATATATAAAATTTATATATTTGATTCAGCCAGGCAAAGTCTTGTTTTTGCTCTGTTACCTGAGCAGTCTGAGTTAGCCAGAACCCAATATTTAAAGTTTGTTTTTTATTTGCAAGTCTGTTTTTAGCCTACTCATGCTGTTTTAACTATAAAGACAATTCTTTCAGGTACCTTTGGCACAAAAAGAGCACAACTCTGGTTGAAAGGATTGGTAGCCTCTGTATAAGACTTGTCATAATAACAACAAGACGTTTTATACATTCACTTGTTTATAGTCACTTTGTGCCCAATTTTTATGTAAATCACAACATGTTAGCTTTTGTATAATTTTCCAATGCTCATCTAAATGGAGTGGCACGCGGTGGAAAAACATGGTTTCCTTGGATTTTTCCTTGGATTCAGCTAATCCTGAAACCTATATTCACATTCGTGTCAGTTTATTAATTCCTTTGAGTGTCATATGCTGGGCATACAAATGCAGCTTAAGGAAGTTAAGGTATTAGTGGTTCTGTGCGATCAACTTCTATGTCAAAGACTATTAATTAAATTTGGTAATTTGAGGCAGATGAGCATCAACTATCAACAGGGGACACAATGGAATGTAAATACAAAACTATGTTACTATCATAAAGGTAAAAAAAACTAAGTGTTTGTTAAAATGATTTTTGCTTGGCATCTCATCCTGTTCTACACTATAAAGCCATCCTTATGATGTCAGACGTAAACAAAATGCAGTATAAAGAGGCTACCAATCTTCCTAACCATGATCTTATTGCTCGCAGTCATTACAATAATGTACAGTCATACAACACACTTTAGCTGTTCTTAACAAAGTGACACATTGGAGGTTCAGGAAACAAGCAGGTATCAAGTGGTCTGTGGAGTTTAGGAGTGGTATACAGGGTGTGGATTTCTCTCTGCTGTTCTCTGAAACCCAGGAATGTAGGTTCAATATATGACATGATACATCACACATGGCATATACTGTACCAATGTAGCAAGGACAAAAAGTATGGGAAATAATGATTTAATCCCCTGTTGAATTTGTAAGTTTGCTCACTTACAAAAAAATGAACAGTCTCCAAATATTATAGAAATTTCACTTTAATGTAAAAAGAAAGGATATCAAGCAAAAAAGCACAGCTGCCCACAGAATCAGTTTCTTCCATTCAAACTTCTCCACCACCAGCAACACCAAAGAGCTGTCAAAGGATGTCAGGGACAAGACTGTAGACCTGCACAAGGTTGGAATGGTAGATCATAATCAAGAGGTTTGGTGAGAAGGTGACAGCTGTTGGTATGATCATTCAGAAATGCAAGAAATATAAAACAACCATCAATCTCAGTCTGCTCCCATTTTGGAACTCCATGCAGGATGATTGTAAGCTAATGAAGTCCAAAACTCCACAGGAGGAGCTTGTTAATGATCTGAAAGCAGTTTGGAGGACAGTCACCAAAAACACAATTAGTAAAACACTACGCCCTAATGGACTGAACTCTTGCAGCACCCGCAAGGGCGCCTGCCACAAGAAGGCGCACATACAGGTCTGTCTTAAGTTTGCCAGTGAACATCTAAATGGCTCAGAGAAGGCTTGAGATAAAGTACTATCATCAGGAGCCAAAGCTGAATTCTCCGGCATTAACTCGACCCGCCATGCCTGAAGGAAGAGAAATACTGAATATGACTTAAAGAACACCATCCCCACAGTCAAGCATGGAAGTGAAAATATTATGCTTTGGGGCTGTTTTTCTGCAATGGAACAATTTTACCACATACTGTAAAATCTAGGACAAAAAACCTTCTCCCAGCCAGAACACTGATACTGTCATTGTCGTTTCTGTCATTGTCACTGTCAAGTCATTGTCTCAGCATGCTAATGAAACGAAACATAAGATAAGATAACTCTTTATTGTCATTGCAAGTTATACCTAGTACAATGAAATTGGAACAGGGGAACAAAGGAGTGGTAAAAGAAGAAGAGCACATTAAGATAATGCCTAGTGAAACTCCAGACTTCAATTTTATAGAAAATCTGAGGAAGGAGCTGTCAAGTGGCAGCAAAAAACTTTCTGTAAAGAGGAGTGGGCCAAAATGTGTGCAAACCTGGTGACCAACTACAAGAAATGTCTTACCACTGTGCTCGCAAACAAGGGATTCTCTACCAAGTAATAAATCAAGTTTTGCTTGGGAATCCAATACTTTTTTCACTCAATGGCCTAAAAATTAATTTTCTCTTGTGTAATTTTTCTGGATTTTTGGTTGATCTTCAGTCTCTCCGTCAAAGTGAATCTACCATTAAGACTGTTCATTTCTTTGTAAATGAGCAAACCTAAAAGTACATTAGGGGATTAAATGATTATTTTCCTCACTGTACTTACACTGATGGGAAAGCTAACCTGAAACTTAAGCACTGACGTGTGAAGTTATACTAATTATGGGACAGAGGAATGGGACCAAGATGTATGAGGGAAAAAAAAGAAAGAACAGTCCTTACAAAAAGCTGTACACCCTCTGATCCCTCAGAGGAGAAGAGGTTGACCCTGGGAGAGTTTGATGAAACAAAATATTTTGGAACTGGAATAAAAGCACTGCAGCACTCTTTTTGGGTTGAGTGCCACATTTAAACTTGCATATCTAAAGGTATTGGTCTTATATACTTCATTGTAAAAGGAAAGCTGACAACCGAGCAATTCTATTTCAGTGGAGAACCAATTCCAACAGTCTTAGAGAAGCCCATAAAGAGCCTGGGATGGTGGTATAATGCAGACCTCAATGATACGTGGCAACTAGAACAACTAAGGCAGAACTTGGCTGATGACCTCAAGAGGATTAACAACACTGCACTCCCAGAGAAACTGAAGCTCTGGTGCTTCCAGTTTGGGTTATTACCCAGACTACTGTGGCCGTTGACAATGTACGAGGTCTCACTCAATCATGCCAATCGACTAGAGAGGCTAGTGAGCTCCTACGTTAAGAAGTGACTGGGACTTCCCAAATGCCTCAGCAGTGTTGGACTCTACAGCGACGGGATACTGTCATTGCCTATCCCTAGCCTGGTTGAGGAGTTTAAATGTGCAAAAGTGAGGCTTGAGATGTCACTCACGGACTCCCGGGACCCCATAGTGAGAGGCACTGCTCCCACCCTAGCAACGGGGAGAGAGTGGACCCCAGCCACATCAGTGCTACAGGCGAAATCCGCTCTTCGGCATCGTGACGTGGTGGGTCACGTCCAACAGGGCAGAGGAGGATTTGGTCTTGGCGCAGTAACAACTCGGTGGCAACAGGCATCTGTAACCGAATGTCGAAAAGTTGTGGTGGAGGAGGTGTGTTGACAGGAGGAAACAGCCAGACATGCCAGAGCCGTGGCACTGGCCAAACAGGGTCACTGGGTGAATTGGGAGAGTGTGGAAAAGAGGAAACTCTCATGGAGTGAAATCTGGGGCATGGAGTCTAATAGACTAAGTTCCATCATCGGAGCGACATACGATGTGCTACCTTCCCCAATAGATCTGCAGCTGTGGTTTGGAAAGGACCCATCCTGCCCCCTGTGTACAGTCCCAGCAACACTCAAGCACTTCTTGGTTGGTTGTAGGACTAGCCTTACTCAGGGCAGATACACATGGAGACACAACCAGGTTCTCAGGTGTCTAGCCGAGAAAGTTGAGTGCAAAAGAAAATCCATGAATGCTCAACCTTTCACGAACCAAGAGGAGTGTCAGTTTTCATCAACATTTGTCTGGGAAGGAGACAAGCCGAGGACAAGCCCCTCAACCCCAGACCTGGACCCGCAGAAGGTTGCTAGGGATTGGCAAATGCAAGTGGACTTGGATCAGAGGCTAATTTTTCCCAAAGAGATCGTAACAACAACTTTGCGACCAGACCTCGTCCTTTGGTCTAACTCCCAAAAACTTGCGTACGTCATTGAGCTGACGGGAACCATGGGAGGAAGCAATTGAGGAAGCGTTTGAGCGTAAGAAGCTGCGGTATGCCAACTTGGCAGCTGAGGCAGAAGACAGAAGCTGGAAGATCAAGGTGCGCCCAGTGGAAGTGGGGTGCAGGGGCTTTGTTGCCAGCACAACAGCAAAGCTGCTTAGAGAGATTGGGATCAGAGGACAGGCGCAACGGCAGGCTATAAGAGAACTAGCTAACACTGCTGAGAGGACCAGTCGCTGGCTATGGTTAAAATGGGCTGACATCACTTGGGCAGCTAAGGCAGTCAGCTAACTGCGAGAGAAAAGAAATATTCCGCTCTTCTCCCCTTTTCTGGGAGGCAGTGGGGAGGTAGAGCGTACAGCCCGATCCGGCGGGGAGGTGTGGGAAGCCAGATCAGGCGCCCCCCTTCCGGCTCTCCTCTCTGCTCTCTCCTATCTTGTCCCTTTTGTCTTACTTCTCTCTATCACTCCAAAAGTTGATTCTGTTCATCTGGACGTAGCGTTTTGTGGGAGAAACGTTTCGTCACTCATCCAAGTGACTTCTTCAGTCTCAGCTGACTGCAGGTTTCCCCAATCTTATAAACAGCCAATCAATGGTCATGAGAATTTGCATAATTATGATTAAGGAACTGACCCCCCAGCCCATTGTTCCTTCAGTGGGCTGGTTTCAGTCATTATGCAAATGTACTGTTTATAAGATTGGGGAAACCTGCAGTCAGCTGAGACTGAAGAAGTCACTTGGATGAGTGACGAAACGTTTCTCCCACAAAACGCTACGTCCAGATGAACAGAATCAACTTTTGGAGATTTACTTTCCTGGATGATTGAGAATGCATCAAGACGTTCTCTCTATCACCTTTTCTATCCCTTTGAAGATGTTAGGCTCCATAAATGCTAAAGAGGTAAGTATTATTTCTCAGTTGCAGTAAATAGATAGAATAAACTGTAGGAAACTAAACAGAAGAAAGAAGAAGAGAAATAACAAGTTAACATAAACCAGTGACACACTCCAGGGCCTGATCAAGCCTGGCAGGGCCTCCTTGGATGAGGGTGTCTAGTGATAATTGCCAAAACACCCGATGAATCAAAGGTCCACTACTGACGATGTGTCCCAAATTTTAAAATGATAAGCTAGATCAGATCTCTAATCCCTAAACCTAACCAAGGAAGGAAAATGGCAGATTAGCCTGGCAAAAGACCGAAAGTTGAGGCACACAACGATGCGTGCTGCTGGCAAAGTTTCTGGGCTGCCTTTCCTCATAACAGCCATCCCTCAAGAGTCTCTCCATCTAAAGCAATGCATTATCAGCGACTGTAACATCTAGTCCTTTTTACTGAATCATTGATGCATGCTCAATCATCCAGGTAAGGAAATCCCCAAAAGCTGATTATGTTCATCTGGACGTAGCATTTCCATAGCAGAAATGTTTCATTACTCATCTAAGTGACTTCTTCAATCTCAGCTGATTGGGGAAACCTGCAGTCAGTGGTGCTAGTTTCAGTCATTATGCATATGCACTGTTTAACAATGGGCCATGAGGTCAGTCTCATGATCGTTAATATGCAAATTGTCATAGCCATTGATTAATGACCATTGTCAGGGCCAATAACCATTGATCAATGGCCATGAGTACCATTCACAGAAAGTTGGGGAATGGCTGTAGTCACAGCATCGCAAGATGGTGAAAGATGTACCCTTAGGGCCCTTCTCACACCAGCGTTCCACCCAGTCCAGATTGTGTGCATCCTCATGATTGAAAGCATGGCCACTGTCCTGTAGATGACTGCGGAGTCCTGGCCTGGCAAGTGAGCTTCTCTTTGTTATGTCATCCACTTAGCCAATGGTTATTTGGTTTCCCCGTTTCACGGCAATCCTCCCAGGCATTATTACCCATATTACCCTGAGGTGGGCCAATTTTTGGTGCAGCTTGTTTTGGGGTTTAAAAACCACAGAGACGCTGTGTTTAGAGAAAATGAGTCTCTGCTGTTCTGATGCTGGATTGGTTGGAGTATTCTTTAGGAGCCTTCCCAGCTTTGACAAATGTCCAGCTTGAGATAACCACATTCACTCAAGGTCTTCTTGATATGATATTGTTCTGCTTCCCTGGTCACTGTATCTGTGCGGATGGTGTTCGCTCTGTGTCGTACTGTCTTGATGACACCCAGTTTCCAGCCTTAAATACTGATCTGTATTGCTTTACGGTACACATCCAACTTTAAATCTCCTCCATTACACAGTTAAAGAAGGCTAGCCTGTCATTTTTCATACTCTGGTGAATTTGAAGTGTCTGTCCATGTTATCAGTGAATTGTGGTACGTCCTAAGATTGTATTTTCACCCAGGTGTCATACAGATACCTAAACCAATGACTTGGTAGTGTTCCAGGGTAGGACAAGAGAGCCCTCTTTTCTACTTCTTCCATGTACAAGTTGGCCACAATGGGTGAAACTGGTGATCTCATGGCACACCCATATTTCTGCCTGTAGTACTGATCCTTGTACTCACATACAATTCACATATGTGGAATGAAGACACAGTTCCAAGAGCAAACACACTTGGTCAGGCCTGAAAGTCGTCCTGTTGCAGAGGTTGGGGTCATCCTGTAATCTCTTGTTGTCTCATCTTAGACTTCTCAGTGAATTCAAACACCTTTTGAAGGGTGTTCTCATCTATAAGCATTGTAAGTTTCTGTCAGCTTCACTCCTCATTCGATTTTAATATGTCCAAGGTAAAAATTTGCTTGTCTCACTAATTCAGTGAGCTTGTGGAGGATTTTTGTTGCTCAGAGGCCCTTAATTGAAGAGCTCATTTGCTGACATTTAGTAGTAAACCTGTTTTGTCTGCATCTGAGGCCGAATCTTGGGTAGTTCCAGCAGTAAGCCATCTTATGTGCTATTTGCTTGTACTCACATATTAGCTTCAGGCAGTTCTTGCCAAAGCGGGTTAAAATATCTTGATCCATGCTCAATCATCCAGGTAAGGAAATCCCAAAAAGTTTTCAGTGGGAGAAATGTTTTGTTACTCGTTCAAGTGAATTCTTCATTCTCAGCTGACTGCAGGTTTCCCCAACCTCATAAACAGCGCATTTGCATAATGACTGAAACCAGCATCACTGACTAACAATGAGCAATGAGGTCAGTGTCATGACCATTAATATGCAAATTGTCATAGCCATTGATTAATGACCATTGTCAGGGCCAATAACCACTGATCAATGGCCATGAGTACCATTCACAGACAGCTGTTTTAATGGGGAGGCAAGGAGGCCATTTACGTAAAAAGGGAAAGACCATCTCTGAATCGAGAAGGGAACATCTTTTACCATCATACAATGCTGTGATTGCAGCCATTCCACAGCTCTCTGGGAATTATACTCGTGGTCATGACAATTTATATATAAGGATAATGATAATAATAATATATACTTTATTAATCCCCTGTAGGAAAATCACTCTGCATTTAACCCATTCACTCAGTGAAGCAGTGGGCGGCGACCAATCCAGCACCCGGTGAGCAGTCTGAAGGGATGTACCTTGCTCAGGGGTACCTGAGGGTAGCTGTTCAGTGGTGCTAGTTTCAGTCATTATGCAAATGCTGTTTAAGAGGTTGGAGAAACCCGCAGTCAGGTAAGATTGATGAAGACAAAAAAAAAAAAAAAAAGAGATTGATGAAGACACTTGGATGAGTGACGAAATGATTCCCCCACTGGAAACACTTATATAGTGCGTTTTTATTCTACCTGAGCACCCAAAGCACTCTATGCAGCTTCTCTCGTTCATCTGTTTACACAAGCACATATTCATACATCAATCGATGAATCACAAAGCAAGTTGGGTTTAGTATCTTGTCTAAGGATATTTGGCACACAGAGTGGGGCAGTCAGGGATTGAACCACCAACCTTCCAATTAGTAGATGACCTTCTCTACCCACTGAATCTACTGCAGGTGGCTTTTTTTCTTCCACAGAGACATATTTGACAAAACTTTGTGTTTACTTTGTGTGTAAGCACCTATTTACTTTAAAACTACTAGATGTAGTGTGTTAAGTATTATATAACTGAACTCATAATGTTCTTGTACTGAACCACCAGTGTTAACTAATATATACAGAAATATCAAGAATGCTAAGAAAACACAGGCTCCACCAGTAAGGATTTCATTTTTGGAGCTGCTTGTTGGGAGACACCTCATAACTTATGTTAACACAAAGCAGATATAATTTAATAATCCCTTGCAGAACAGCAAAAACCACAGCGATGGGATCAAAGTGGCAAAAAAGTTACCTGCTCTGTTGAGGAAGAAGCCTTCAAAAACCACAAAGTTATTGACCTGGACAGAATAATAAGAAAACAGATCACTAACATTTCTTATGAAGTTAACTAGGTAAGTAGATAACCATCTGTGTCCTGATAGCCCCTGCATTTCCAGTCTTAGTGGTGTGTCTACCAATAACATCCCTACACTGTAACCTATGATGTAACCTGATATGCAACTCCTGAGAAAAGTAATTGCACGTCAGGTTGACACAGTCTGCAACAATTTTGAATGGGTTGGTCAGCACTGTCAATTCCTCCTGTGCATTTCCAGCTACTTTTTCAACGCAGTTTTATAATTTATCAGTAAGAGAATAACAATCACAGTCTCAGTATAAGAAATAATAATGGTAGCATCAATATAAGGACTCACAAACGTCAGAAAATTCCTGGTGGGAGATGAAACTACCTGAATGAGGGAATGCACAGAAAAGTAGAAAAACTAGAGGGACAAATAGGTTTGACCCCAAAAAACTGATCACATCAACAAGCAAGCACCTAGGAAGGAAAATTTTTTTTTGTCCGTTGGCTGCATATGAAACTTTGGGAGATGACCCAATGATAATATACCAGCAAAAATGCAGGCAGCAATGTCCGCCACTTACAGTTCGGTTATAGTCTCTAAAAGGTCTAAATCAGGCCTTTGTAATTTCCTTATTTGAACTTACAACTCATCTCATCCGTAGTCTTTTGGGATGTGGAAACCAAGTGTGTAACTAGTGTTGTCTAGCTTATATTCTGTATACATCTTTCAGGTGCATCTCACTGTGTTCCTTCTGATATCAGTGCATGCACAGGTGTCACCACTTTTCAAATCAGGGATTTCCTGATTTTCTTAATGTATAGGAAGATTGAAAGTAGTAATTAGTTGATAATGTCAATTTCAATGGAATCCAGTATAGAAACACTTGTTTGATCTTTGACATGAAGCGGCAAAACTAAACTTCATTAAAAACACATGAAAAGCAGGCTGATAACTCCCCCTTTGTCAGATGAGTTACATATATATTTTTACTGCAACCCTACTGTTTAAATTCAAGTAATGCAATTACTGTAAGGTGATATAATTTTGAATAATTTGAATTGCGCATTGGATGTTTTTGTCTTGTGCTGGCATTGTTTTTCTTATTTTGGTCCCTTCTCTTCTCAGTCAGTTTCTTATCTAAATTTACCTTGTCCTAAGATGTAAAGCTATTAACTGATTATATTATATAAACAGCTTCTGGGTACCCTGTCTTCCCAGAAATTCCACCGCAGATAAACTTGTAAACAAGCATTTATTTTACAATAGAGAAGCAGTAGTATTAAAAATAGCCAAAATTGAAGAGGAAAGAGGAGGGAGCAAGATTAGCCTAATTATAGCCATGATAACAAGGGAAGCCCCACTAAAAGTCAAATGAAAAACTACAGGGTTTTCTTTTGCTCTCCAGAGGTAATAAAGTTTAAAATTTGCTTTAAAAAAGTGTAATGACTGTGTGAAGTGCAGCCTGTACCTGAGGAACACTCTGTGTGAGGCAGTAATGCTTTGCCAGGAAAGACAGGAATTTAGGTGAAGGCCGGTCATAAGCCATCAGCACTGGCTCTAAATTCTTGTGCTACAGGTGGGTGATGGAGAAAAACAGAGAAATAAAAACATGCAATTACTGATAAACACACAGCAATGACCTGCAATACTAGTGTCATCATTTTAGGTACCACTATCATATCATTGCAGTTTTTAGCTCTTTTTGTGAAAGGTCTGATGTTTCAGATGATTTCAGGGATTCCTAAAGTATTCTCTACCTGTAGCATGAAGTTAAATAGCTCAAGCCCATAGCCATTTCGCTGCAGGTTCTCTGCTATGTAAAAATCCAAAACACACAGTGGTTCTGCCTCTACGTGCACACCTTGCCGGTCCTGTGGAGGAAATATAGCAAGCATACCTGAAAAGCTTTTCAGAAAGTCAAATACAGATCAAAGCAAGGCCGAAAGGAAAGAAGTTAAAAGGAAATTGAAAAAAAATATACCGTAGTTTTCGGGTCATAAGCCGCTACTTTTTTCCCACACTGTGAACACTGCGGCTTATACTGACATGCGGCTAATGCATATTTTTTTTTCATGCGGCCAAAAACATTTTGTCTGGTAACAGTAGACCAATAAAATTGATAAGTAGTATATATACAGTATATATTTTTACCGGCTGTTAAGAGACGTTGTAATGTTGTTTGTGCACTGTTCCGAAAAAACCATAAGCAAAGTCATTTGTGTGTTACCGATACGTACGTATACTTAAACACGGCTGTGTTACAGGCGCCATTCGAGGAAAAAAAGCATTTGCAGTATGTATTTTTGTATCTTACCATAACGTTTATGTTACCATGTTTATGTTACCTTACGGATTAAATTAAACGTTAAAAATCCTCACGTGTAATATTTCTGTGTGAATATCTCATATTACAAGTGAAACGCATACGGCTTAAAATCCGGTGCGGCCTGTACAAGTACAAAATTGATTTTCTTTCTAAAATTAGAGCATGCGGCTTTTAATCAGGTGTGCTCTGTAGTCCGGGATTTACGGTAAGTGACTCACCAGCAAAAATAACTTCTTGTAGCCAACCTTCAGAAATCCCACAACCACACCACGTCCTCTGTAGTTAGGAGACAGGAATAGGGGTTAGTTTGACTTGGCAATGAGTAATACAAATATCTACTTTGTTTTTCGATTTGGATGCTCTGAGGTGAGCTCCTGTGATATGCATTAAAAACAGTGTCTTTTATGTCTCAATACTACAGTACATGATTTGTTATTTCAACATGACTCAGCTGACCAGGTCCCGCTGGAAAACACCAACTCAGTCAATCCAGACAGAAACAGTGAAGCTGAATAATGAGTGAAAGCTGAGGAAGGGATATGAGATGTACCCGCTGCTCTCTCCATCCTTAAGAAGATAGAGCTGATGCTTCTGGGTCTGCAGCTTGGAAGCACTTGTTATAGGTGCTGTGAGCTGTTGGGCCTGAGGGAAAAAAGAATGAGAATTCTTAAAAATAGAAACAGATGTCGTTGGAATTTGTCAGTTGAGCTGACACCATTCTTTGCAGACATCAATGTCAAAGTTCAAGTTGAAAGCTATACATACACACTACCAGTCAAACATTTGGACACACCTATTCATTTTACCAGGCTCAGGGAGGGGCAGCCATCTGCCTTGACCGGTAGGATTCAGGGTCACCTGATCCATCCACCTGAACTTTAGCAAAAAGTTTTAAGCCTAATCTTAAAAGTAGAGATAATGTCTGTCTCCCAAAATCCAAAATGAAAGCTGGTTCCACAGAAGACGGGCCTGAAAACTGAAGGTTCTGCCTAACAGTTTACTTTTAAATACTATTAGAATCACAGGTAACCCTGTAGTCAGAGAGCAAAGTGCTCTAATTGGGTTATATGGTACTATAAAGTCATTAAGATAAGATGCGGTTTGATTAT
Organism: Pelmatolapia mariae; assembly: GCF_036321145.2. NCBI lineage: Eukaryota > Metazoa > Chordata > Actinopteri > Cichliformes > Cichlidae > Pelmatolapia > Pelmatolapia mariae. The sequence goes on along the minus strand of NC_086245.2, from coordinate 32,348,481 downwards.
TCAAGTATGTGAGGAGGAGGAGGGTTTTGAATTCAATTAATTTATGTATTTATTGGAACTTTTTCAGCATCACTCCAAGATAGGACATTTCTAATTTCAGAGATATTGCACAAATTGAAGAAAGCAGTCCTACATATTTGTTTAATATGTGGATTGAAGGACATATCCAGGTCAAAAATGACTCACAGTGTTACTGGAGGCCAAAGTAATGCCATCGAGAATAAGTATCTGGTTAGATACCATATTTCTAGGAATTTTAGGGCCAAATACAATAACTTCAGATTTATCTGAATATAGAAGCAAAAAGTTAGAGGTCATCCAGGTCTTCATATCTTTAAGACATTCCTCCAGTTTAACTAATTGGTGTGTGTTATCTGGCTTCATGGATAGTTAAAGTTGGGTGTCATCAGCATAGCAGTGAAAACGTATGCTATGCCTTCTGATGATACTTCCTAGGGGAAGCATGTATAATGTATAATAGATTATTACGGTCAACAGTATCAAACGCTTCACTGAGGTCTAGCAGGACACGCACAGAGATGAGTCCACTGTCAGAGGTCATAAGAAGATCATTTGTAACCTTCACTAAAGCTGTTTCTGTGCTGTGATGAGCTCTGAAACCTGACTGAAACTCTTCAAATAAGCCATTCCTCTGCAGATGATCTGTTAGCTGTTTGACAACTACTCTTTCGAGAATCTCTGAGATGAAACGAAGGTTGGAGATTGGCCAATAATTAGCTAAGACATCTGGGTCTAGAGATGGCTTTTTAGGTAATGGTTTAACTACTGCCAGCTTGAAGACCTGTGGTACATAGCCGATTATTAGAGATAGGTTATCATATTTAAGATTAAAGCATTAATTAATGGTATGAGTTCTTTGAGCAGTCTTGTAGGAATAGGGTCTAAAAGACATGTTGATGGTTCAGCAGAGGCAATTACTGAAGTTAGCTCATAAAGATCGATTGGAGAAAAAGAGTCTAAATAAATATCAGTGGTACTGAAAGTAGCAGTAGATAATGCTACAGCTGTGAGATGATTATGAGCAATTTTTTCTCTAGTGGTTAAAACTGTATTTGTGAAGAAATCCATCAAGTCATTAATAGTTAATGTTAAAGGAATGGTTGGCTCAACGGTGCTCTGACTCAGCCTGGCTACAGTGCTGAAGAGAAACCTAGGGTTGTTCTTATTTTCTTCAATCAGTGAAGAATAGTAAGATGTTCTATATGGAACGCCAGGACTGCCATAATGAATTACTTAAATACACCATTAAATAATTAATTAAATGTGGCAATAATTAATTAAAATTGGAATTAATTAATTAAATAAATAGTTATGACACATGTAATTAATTAATTAATTATTGACACATTTAATTAATTATTTATGTATTTCACATTTTAATTAATTATTGACACATTTAATTAATTAATTATTGACACATTTAATTAATTATTTATGTATTTCACATTTTAATTAATTATTGACACATTTAATTAATTATTTAATGATATATTTATTTATTTCATTTTGGCAGTCCTGGCGCCTGGCTCTCATCATGAATTAATTTTATCTGTCAGCCTCACCCATCAAACTCAGGGGGCGGGGTTAACGCTGATCGACTCAAAACCATTGCTTTGGCCTGGTGGCCATTGTTTTTAGCACACAACAACCGGCAGAACTGAACTTTGAAAAACCCTGTTTGTGTGTCACCAAATACAGTTTTAATATTTTTTTTAGCCGAGAATGTAGTGGTTTAATCTTCATATGTGTGGTCGGTTTGTCAAGATACAGCCTCTTTGCAAAAGTGCTTCGATGATTTCGGAGATGTCTGCCCAGTCTCACGGCAAAGCGTGGGATAGACCCGCTCCCTCGCAAGCAATCAGCTGTTATTACCGCCGACAAAGCGCAGGCCCCGGTACACAGCTGTAATAATCCCCGCTGACACGGACTTCTTTTACTGAGGTTATATTTATCGGAGTGTTATTTCCTGATGTTCGTATGTGTCCTACGTGTTTCAGTCGCCAATTCTGAAGTATAACTAACATTAAAAACATGTTTAAGGAGGAGCGAGAGCAAATAAATTGGATTAACAGCTGATCTTTGGGTTTCTGTTCAGTAATCTGCGTGACCTGCGTATAAACGCATACAAGAGATAACGTTGGTGTTTCCGTCGTGTAGTAACTGCTGGCTTTAACTGTACAAAGGTTGTTCGACACTATGAAACACATAAAGACTTCATGATGTTCGGCTAATATTTTTATTGTGAATATTAATCATGAGGGTAAACGGCCCTGTACACCACGGAGCGAGGTCAGCATCTCCACGATATCTTCAGCTCTCTGAGTTAACCCAGAGTTTCCCAGCTGACTAACTGTCATCTATGAATATGTCACGGGTCATATCAATAAGATTTTACAGAAAAGCATCCTTATTACTGCCAACTATTCCAGAGACTTGAAAATCTACAGCATAAAGAACACAAAAATATAGCAGTCTAACGCAACACTGTAACAGAGATGAACCGTCAGTTTGTCGCAGATCAAAGTGGAAAGAAAGTGATCGGTTGAACAGGTGTTCGTTATCTGTGTTTTCTGCATTTTCATCAGTGTAAGACTCAGCAGCAGATTAGAATAACACTTATACATTTAATAAATTACCAAATGAATCCACGCAAGAAACGAGCAAACCTGTTCCAACAGTTTGAGTTTGTATTCCCTCAGCTGCAGACTCGCTGCTGTTTAAATGTTTGAGAGGAAGATTAGATATAAAGCAAACGTCAAACATAGACTCAGTCTGCGTTCACATTTGATATGAGGCCAGCACGTAAAGTGGCTGTGTCCTGTTTTAAGATCATACATGTAAAATTGTTGTCCAGCCGCTCCGAGTTAACTGAAGTTAACTTGGATAAATTATAGTTAAGGAGTATCACAGATAACACCCACTACACTGAAATCAGTAGGCTATTACTGAAATACACGTGCTATTTCATATAAATAGGGAGGTCCTACTAACATGTTTAGTTTTAAAGGACACCTTCCTGCCTTTAGTCTCATTCATGAGCAGTATTAGTTTTCTTCTAACATCCAGAAGTCTGCACGATGTGTTTCATAGTTTGTAACAAACCTTTGACAGTTAAACACAACATGACCGAAAAAGCAAAAAAATAAATAAATAAATGAATAAAAAGAGAGAGAGAAAAAAAATCACACAAATTATATGTTAACCTCATTTATTTTTAGTTAAGTAAACTCTAAAAATTCTAACAGATAGCTGGTGCTTAGAATACAGTTGAATAACTATTAAAAAACAGATGATATAATATTTCTGTCCAGGTTGCAGTCTGCATTATGAACATGTAGTTGGAAACTCTGCTCCTCTCGGTGGAAATGCGCCTTCTCTTTCCTCTTTGTATAAAAACATTTTAAAAGTGAGTTTAATCTCAAAATTCACTGTTAAATCCGAAACACACCAAATAAAGAAAAGCGAATAGTTCAGTCTAACACATGTGCCAGTGAACCATTAAACGTCTGTAAAACTCTGCAGTTATGAAACGTAACTTTAGCCTCAGCCAAACTGATTTGCTCAGTTGTAAATAAAACAGCGAAGTAAACGTGACCCGACAGACAAAACTTGAGTGAATTAAGTCCAGCGTTTAACCACTGAGAGCTAAAACTCAGGTGAGGTTTCAAAGCTGTGTGCGGTGATTGGACATCAGCCGCTGATAAAGTGGCTTCGCCTATAAAGTGCTCTGTAAGAAAACAAGCTCCAGCAGCTCTGCGCTCGGGAGAAATACTATATTTACTTATCTTATGCAGAAAAATGCGCTGACATTGCGTTATATCGAGCACCGGCTGCCCAGTTAAACTGTGACGATCACCAGGTAACGTGGGCGTGTTTCTTGAATTAGCAGCAGGTGTTAAACAGCTGACAGGTGAGGAGTATGCATGCAGGTAAACTGACGGTCTGTTGAGCTGATCGCTGGTGTCGTGAGAAACATGTCAGCTCGTTCTTTATGTTACAGAAGCACAGACACACAAGACCAGGCGGAAAGAGACGATCGTTCGTTGAAAATGAGAATCTGCGAATGCAACATGTGGAACACGGAGAGTGGAATATGTAAACAAACCGGTTGACGTAACCCCCTCGGTGCACTCTGCATGCTGACTGTTAGCAGAGCAGTGAAATCTCTGAAAACATCTGAGCACTTTTGCAAACATGTTCTATGCTGACAACCTGACCAGACATGTGAAGATTACGGCGCGACATTCGCGGCTAAAACACTGTTAAAAGTGTAGTTGGTGACAGAAAAACGGGGTATTTTAAAACTACACCACCACCATTGCTGCCTGTGATTTGAAATGCATTCTGGGATACCTGGCTGCCTCAAGTCTACAGAAGCAATCGATTATCTAGGATCGACCTGTTTTGACTTACTTTGCACGGCAACCAATCAAATGTTAGAGAAGCTGCATGGGCAGCGTTAACCCCGCCCCCTGAGTTTGACGGGTGAGGCTGACAGATAAAATTAATTCATGATGAGAGCCAGGTGCCAGGACTGCCAAAATGAAATAAATAAATATATCATTAAATAATTAATTAAATGTGTCAATAATTAATTAAAATGTGAAATACATAAATAATTAATTAAATGTGTCAATAATTAATTAATTAAATGTGTCAATAATTAATTAAAATGTGAAATACATAAATAATTAATTAAATGTGTCAATAATTAATTCATTACATGTGTCATAACTATTTATTTAATTAATTAATTCCAATTTTAATTAATTATTGCCACATTTAATTAATTATTTAATGGTGTATTTAAGTAATTCATTATGGCAGTCCTGGCGTTCCATAGTTCTAGCGTTACGGAGGCCTTTTTTATATAGCAGCAAACTATTTTTCCAGGCTAAATGGGGATCTTCTAAGTTTGCTTCTAAGCTGCTCTGCTCTGTTTTAGTACAAGGGACGGACTGAAGATGATAACAGTAAGTGAATTCTATTCTTAAACTTAGTTACAACACTTTCAGAAAGACATCTACAGTGATGAAATTTACTCCCCACTGCTGTGTAATCATTATTGTCAATTATTATTATTATCAATAATTGTTATTAGGAAAACATCAGACAAGAGAGGCTTTTTGGGAAACACTGTTAAATGTTCAGTTTCTATGCCATGTGTTAAAACAAGATCTAGAGTGTGATTAAAGTGGTGGGTGGGTTCTTTCACATTTTGAAAGAAGCCAGTTGAGTCCAATAACAGATTAAATGTCAAGGCTTTCCTTTGGATGTTAAAATCACCTGCAATAATCGTTTTATCCGAGAGGAGTACTAAATCGGATAAAAAGTCTGCGACATCAGACAGAAACTCCATGTAAGGCCCAGGAGGACGATGGTTTATAACAAATAAGACTGTTTTTTGAGTTTTCCAGCTAGGGTGGACAAGGCTAAGCATTCGGCTTTCAAATCAATTAAATCTTGGTCTTTGGTTGATTAATGGTGTTGAAGTTTGCTGCGGCCTCTGCTTCAAGAATGCTGATAGTTAGTATGACTCATTGTTGATTCATTTAAACTAAATGTCCAAAGACAACATCAAAACAAAAAGAAGGAAACAGAAAATTGCGCAAAAAGCAAAAATTTTAGTGACCAAAAGGAAAACCACTAATTGGTCACAAGCACAATCATATTATCGGAAAAATATACCAGCTTAAGTAGTTCAGATTAACTTGCTAGCTCTAACTATGAAGTTAAGAACAAAAAACTAAAAAATAAATAAATACATAAAATCATCTTTGAAGATATGTGAAAATCACAAAATCAATTTCAGGAACATACCTATTATGTAATAATACATAAAGTCTTGGAATAACATTCACATTTTTATAACTCCCCAAATTTTGCATTAGAGAACAATTTATACTAATTTAAAGAGAAAGTTTCTGTCATACCATTCCAGTGGTGGATGCTTATATTTAAATTACATATCAGCATAACAGCAAGCCAACCCTCTAAGCCAAATACTGAAGCTTCACACTTCTTTGTATGCTTCCCCCCCCCCTATTGTATCATGTCAAAATGAGCAGATCTGCTTCCAAAGATATCTGACACAGACACTGCCTCTTACCCCCATTTGCTCTACAAACCTTCTGTTTGGGCAGCCAGTCAGATGGAAGCTGTCCTAAAGGGACTGTTGGCCTTAACAAAAAACAAAGGACAGGAGCTAAACAAAGGATGAACTATGAACTGAGTGGCCATAATGGAGATTATTGTGAAAAGTGAATCAAAGCAGCAAAGCGAAACTACTTTAGTGGGTCCAAGAATGAAACTATCTAGTTAGACATTACCATATTCATTCTCTTTTAAGAGCCACATAAGACAAGAGAGAGTGCATAAAAAAGACCACTGACAGCAGACACAATGTGAGTTGGGTGTCAACTAAGTATGCAAGTGAAAGGCATTCTGATTCCAATTCCTGCTGCTACTCATCCTTAGTAAACCAAATATGTACAATGGACAATGCACAGCTATAACGGATGGAAGAATGATCAGGCCTTACTGTGTATGCGAATGATGGGTGCTTTCAACAAAATAATACTTGCAGTCATCCAGCAAAATTCATACTGGACTTGCTTTAAACACTTAAGTAAAATGATGATATTGTGACCAAAACTGCATAATTACAATTCCATTAAATATATGAGGGTGTGAACTGGGTTATTGTTCTTCATTGGAAATGGGAGCTTCTCTAATCTATCTGCTTGCGCTTACCTGAATCTGATGTGAAATATATAGGGTCAATAACACACAGACTGGCTGAAACAAACATTACAGCAGGATGCTTTTTCTGTATTAATACACTCATTATCTGCTATTGAGTGACATGAGTGAATTTAGTGTTTCATTTAACAGTCACATAAGATTAATCATTTCATGTCCCAACTGAACTGGAAAACACAGCTCAAGAAATACTGAAGGTAACATAAATAGCAATATTTCGATGTCGCCAATCAACTGTGCATTGTGATTTTGACTGGACATGTCAGGGGATACACTGCGATGTTAGACAGTGTACACACAAACATAAAAGTTTGACTTGTGGGTTGACTTGTTTAGAAGATGATAGGAATTCATAAAGAGCTGACATTAGCTTGTTCTAAAAATAAAAAAGGAAAGCAACTGTTCAGAGCAGTCTGAATCCTGAGCTTTTGACTAAAAGCAAAATAGTAACATACATATGGCAGATAATAAAAATAGCAGAATATTCCCTTTTGACATGTGCCTTTACACAGAAAAATAAGCGGACTACACAGACTCACCTTTGCTGAGGCCCTCCCAAGTTCATCAATAACTGTGGCTATGTGAGCTTGAAGATCTGGCCTGCAAAGAAATTGCAGAGCAGAATATTATTAGATAAGAGGCTCATTTTCACTTTTTATATTCCAGACACTCTACCTCTTTCTCACAGTACATCTAAATGCAGGATACCAGATGGCCCATAGGCATGATAAAAGTCTGTTTCCCTGCCTAATCAGGCCACTTCTGTTCATTCATGTTTGTTTGTTTTTTTCTAAAAAAAAAAAAAAAGGGGGCAGTGTCCCTGGCCCCTTGCTTTTTCACATAGGGCCAGGTAGTTTATCACACAAAGATCAGCCGAAGAGTTCACAGATTTGTGATTTATGTTCTATTTACATTATACATGGTTCTGCTTACAGTTGAGGTCAGAAGTTTACATACATCCATTATGGGCATGTCATAATGTAGAATGTGACTTGTAGTCTGAAGACGTCTGACTGGTCAGAAAGAGCGGTCATTAAGACCAGTCACATCCTGGCAAGCTTAAGCCTTAGTGCACCTTGTGTGGAGCACATTGCTGAACAACTAAGCAATTTCCTGTCATCTGACGGTGATAGTTTCCCAAATACTTGTACTTATGTGCAATTGTTTGACTTGGTGATCTCAGAATCTGCAGTTGTTTAGACATGGCTCCAACAGATCTTCCCAACTTGTGTAAATCTACAATTCTTTCTTCCTTACTGAGATCCCTGGGGTCCAATGAGTGCTATCAATCAAATCTTTCTTATGGAGGAAAAGTGGGACTCAATCATGATCACCAACGAAAAGTCAATAAGCCTTGGCCGTGTAAACTTAAAAAGATATTGTAGCACCACATTAGAATATTTAAGTAAGTTTAAGTACATATTTGAGCCTGTATGTATATTTTTGGTATTGTGCTATATAAGTCTGAATTGAACCGAGTGTCTGACTGAATGTAAACTGTAAAATACTATCAAAAAGATTCGAAAACCTTTGAAACTTGCCTTCCTGTACATTTGCGGCCTGCAACCAAGGTCTGGTCCAAGATAGAGATCCTCTCGGAGAATAATTGGTTTATGTCAAAAGGAAACTCCATAGTAAAAAACTGGCAAGGCAGCTATAATGTTATCAAACTGGCTAAAGCTAGCTAACGGTGCACTGCACGGACACTCTCCTACTGTCTAACGAAGATAGCTTGTTAGTGCAAGGGCATCAGAGCTCGCTGATAATAGCCCCAGAACAACGCTTCGAAATTACACTCACAGAATTTGAGAGATACTACATATTGCTCTAATAGTTGCAAATACAAACACTTGCTATATACATGGTGACTGCAGCTCTATTGTGTCTGTATGACTACGGCTCAGTCACTCCCTGGCAACATGAACCGTAGTATCAGTAAAAGACGTTGTTGTCAATCTGATGTACACACACTGAGCTCATTTAAGCCGAATTAACACCTTTGAACATTCCCAAGAAAAGGTGAAAGAAAGGGTGAAGACAAATTGCGTGATAATCACATTACATGTAAGCTTTTTATCGTTATTAAAATTGTACGGAAATTTTGGGGGAGTAGTTTCTCTCAGGTTTACGGTAAATTGACGAGGCAGAAAGAGGTTAAAGTGATTTGATAGCCTGATTCGTTTTACAGATACTACCTGCAAAAAATCTGTACTACTGATGAAAAATAATATACAGGATCATTTTATAATGACAGATAACATATTTACAAATTCCATGAATTGGTTTATCAATCTAACTAAAGGAAAAGGGCTTGTGTTTGCAGCATATTATCAGTCACAAATATGTAATGGCAACTGATTCTACAGAGGGAGACAAAACTGTAATATAACAACATATTGTAATGTAATATTTTAATGATTTAAACACCCCCCACATATGTATTTATTATGGATTTTCTATAATCAATCAAAATTACACACAGGTTCAGATATACACATACTCATGGTAGTGTTTGCATACCCCCGTTTTTGCTGCCTTATCTGTAGCAGCTTTGTTGCTTTCAGCCTGTATTATATGTTAACTATTTGATTAATATTATATTTTTTGTCTTCCTTTGTAAAACTAGCTCCTTTGTTGCCTGTAGATTTATTCTTATTAATGTTTGGTCAGCTCTTGCCAAAGGTGCCCATTTGATACGAATGTGTTGGTACCTAGATTATGAAATCCTTACTGACTTAATAAGGTGATAACCACAGTAGTTATTTTGATTGGAATAAGTGAAACCAGATTATACCCTGGTTCTGTTGAAGTTGCTTTGAAACTGACTTAGGTAAAACTCTTTGTTAGTCTGTTAAAATCTAGTTGTCAAAACCTAGACATGTATTTAAATAGTGCAACAAATAAATAAATAAACCAGCCACTCTTTTACCTTGATGGAATGCATCATGAGGTCAAGAAAAGGCCCATAGGAGGCATAGCTAGAGATGGACAAGGTGACGGTGTTAAGATTTCCATTGGGAGTGTCCAGGAGGGACAGGATTAGAAAGTATATAAATAGAAGTATATAAGAAGGAAATGCTACATGGTTTGAGAGAAGAACACATAAAACCTGCACTTCAACAGTATTATAGTGGTTATTACATTACTAGCATCTTAATTGGGACTGCTATTTTTTGAGCCACTAATTTATGTTTCCCTTAGCAGAATACCAGTTATGACTAAAATGAACTGGCTTTTATGGTCCCAGGGTTTTTGTACTTTTGTTTTTGTTTTTTTTTGTGAGGTTTTGTATGAGGTTTATTTTCATGCCCATGTTTTTTAATCTCTAAATACAAAGATGATTGAAAAGATGGGGTGACAACCTCAGTTGGAGGCTGTGTAACTTCTGTTAGGAATGGAATTCCCAAATGATGGATGAGCACCATGATTTAGTGCAGGCGCAGCAATGTCGTCCTCTACTGACATTACATTTGCATCGACAGAACTTGCATTAGTCAGTAGATGGGATGTACTGTCAAAAGACAAAGTCATCTATGCTCCAATAATCAACAACAGGGTTAGTATTACATTTTCTGAGGAGCTGAAGATTGTAAATAGTACTTGTCAAGGAAGTACCTTGTAAATGTTCAGCAGAGTGGGAAAAGAGTTCTTGTCATCTGGAAATAAGGAAGAAATCTTGTGTATATGTTCTACTAAATTCAAAAGGCTTTGCAGAATGTGGGCTAATGATTGGGTTTTAAAATATCCACTGATTAAAAAAGGAAAATAAAGGAAAAGACCTGACCTGATGTTTGCCAGATAAACATCTAAAATATATGAAAGGAACCTTGAGTAAGCCAAGTAGTTTAGATTTCTTGAAATGTGGCTAAATGAGAGAATGATTGATGGAGAACAGAACAGCATTTTATTAACCAGAAACAGAAACTATATGTTTATAAATGAACGATGGCAAAGCTTATGGAAAACGAGCAAGTCTTACTTCACATGATCACTTCACAATACAGCAATACAGCAGAAAAAAATGCCTGTCTTGGATAATAATAACAGTAGATGGCAGCAATGTGCCACTGAGTCGCCTAGTCTGCCCAATCCAAAGGAGCAGAAGCGCAACGACGAGGTAAACCCCAGTTCTCACGAGACTCTGCGTGATTCAACATGGCTACGACCTGTTTGTGGAAAGTAAACAAACTAACTACTGAGCCAACTACATCTCTCTCTACATTATCAAGGTTTCAACCTAGAGGAGCTGGACTATTATATCGATTCCTACTCCGAACAATTATTCACAAGGGTAAAGAACGAAAAACTAACGGAGCCGCTCCAAACCCGACTCCATCATCAAAACGATCACTGGACTCATTCACCGACTGGACAACCCAGAAGCAGCTGAATGAAGTACAAATACTTTTTTTCCCCCAACTTTGTTATTTTCCAATTCTCTATGAATGGGCCTTGATCTCTCACGGTCCTTAATTAACGGTCATGACAATTTGCATACTAATTATCATGAAATTGATGTCATGGTCTATTGTTCATTCAGTGGTGCTAGTTTCAGTCATTATGCAAATCTGCTGTTTATAAGGCTGGGGAAACCTGCAGTCAGCTGAGACTGAAGAAGTTACTTGGTTGAGTGAGGAAACGTTTCTTCCACTGAAAACGCTACGTCCAGATGAACAGAATCAATTTTCTGGGGTAAATGAAAGCAGTGATGTGTGTAGACAAACTCTATATTGATGGACAGCTTTTATGCTTGAAAATAGTAAAATGGTGAAAACGCTTTGGCTGTATAAATGCAACTACGCAATATACCATAAAATATGAAACCTAATCACAATCCAGTCATAGAGTTTTTGATCCAGAAGGCCAGTTTATAGTATTTGCATTGCAATGGTCCTAACAAAGATTGTGCTTCATAAAATGTTCTCTTCACTAAGCAACCTGCCAACCTCAGAACTTATAATAGCTGGTGATTAATGCTGTGTTGAATCCAATAATGGAGAGATCTGACATTTCTGCTAATAAAATAACACAACAATCCACTGTAATGTAAAAGAATACATGAAAAATTATGCCTTTGTTATTGTTGGAGGTTACACTTTCCACTTGATCAAGAATACACACCTTAATTCTGCAGACATAAATGATGTTTTTATTAAGTTTTACATTAATTTATACACCTCTTACTTTGACCCAGATATTAAAGATATTTGCAAAGTCATCAGTACGTCACACTAACTGATGCACTTGATTTCTGGAGCATGGCCCAGCAGGTTCTCAGTTTTGGAGGAATAATGTGGTTGCTACAGACCATGTGGTATTAGTTCATCAGCTCAATTTTAAATTCAGGATTCAGTACATTTACTTTGTATAGTAATTTGTACAGTATATGTACAAAATAGAGCATTAATAAGTCAATCCAGGGCAAAGTAATGTCACAACACTGCATTTATAATACAGAAATACAACCATGAGACAAAAACAGCAAGAAATGAAACCAAAACTAGAAAAGCATTTCCTGAAGAAACTGCAGTGTGAATGCTGATAGTTGAATGTTTTGAGCTGAAATGTAATAACTGCTGGAATGTTAAGTTAAAAAATGTTGAATGAGCTGAAATACACAGAATCATTCACTTGAAGGTTAATGTTCAAAACTGCTGAAAGCTGAAGTTCACACAGACGAAGTTTCAAAGAAGGAAAGCAGCTGAACAGGTTTGACATGTACATTAGAAAAAGCTGACTAATGACAAAAGAAAATTTAGAGTCAGAAAACACCTGAATGATTATTGAAACCTCATATTCTCTTCAGAATAGTGGAATTATGTATTTTAAATGTCTAAACTCAAGAATCACAGATGAAAAAAGATGCTTGCATGTCTATTCTAATCTGCCGTGTGTGTAGATCACTGCAGGAGGAAGCAGGCAGGCAGGAGGAATCCTGAAGTAGAGCTGGGTTGATGGTAATAAAAGTGGAACTAAAGTCCACAAAAAGTAGCCTGGCATAAGTTCCTGCACAGTCCAGATTGTCTGTCAGAAAAGAGCTCATCCAAATCTTTGGAAAGTCATCAACAGACCTGTGGAGTGTGTGTGTGAAATGCTGGGAAAACCAGAAAAACAAAGAATTAAGATAAAAGAATGAGCAACAAATCAGAAACCCAAAATTCATCAATCATCAGAACTCAGAACATGACATGCTTTTTACAAACTTTTAAAAGGCTTATAGATATCTAGAAAGCTACAAATACACAATATATTTTAACATTAATCAATACCAGCAGTGATATTCTAAATATGTCAAACCACTGTGATCTACCCCTCCTCCGCCATTATGTCAAACGCATTTGTGTTGCAATACACCTCACAACAGGAACAAACATGCACGTAACATCTTGTGGTTTAGTTGTGAAAAGGAGACAGGAAACACCAGTATCGCAAACAATTTCTTTCTACCTGGTTTCATCCACAGCTATAAAACTCCACAGGACTTCCTGCTCCCTTCCACTCCTTGATTCCTTTCTGAGCAACCACTGGCCTTGCCCAGACAGGTAAGTTGAAATAATGGACAATGAGATGATGCAGTAACTATTGCCTCAGCCCCAGTTGCATAACTCTGGTTTTTCCTTTTTCCCAAAGTCATCACATTATCTTAAATTCATGTGGTTACTTGTCACCCATGTGACTTGACAGTATTTATAGTTTTTAGAAAAGAGTTTTGTTTTCATTTCCTATTTGGAAAGAGGTCACCTGGTTCACTGATTCACTTCAATTCAGTTGGCTTCTACATAAAAGCAAAAGAACAGAAAAGAAAAATAAAAGTAAATACTCCCTATAACCAAACCCAATGGCTGTTTTTAACATATGTGCTAAAATCTGGTATCCAGCATATCTAGCTAGCTAGCTAGCTATCTTTTTTCTCCCAGAGAAAGATAGATACTATAGATAGATAGATATGTTAGTGTATACATATACTTTCCAAAGTAAAAATCAAATGATTTCAAAGAAAAAGGGGCCATTAACCACATGTTAATCATCTAGTGGGAAGCTTAAAAGCACGATGACTGTTAGAGCATCACATTAATGTACGAGGTGTCACATCAGTGTGTAATATTCATTCACATGCTCCCATATACCCCACCCTGTGACAGCTGGAGTAGGTTCCCGCAACCCTGCAACTGTGAATTAGATAAGAAGTTATATGAAATTGGTTGGAGGGATGGATGGACTTTCATGCACTGTACATTACTACTGTGGAAAATTGTGTTTGTGTGAATCTGTTACAATACATTTTGATAAATCCATTTGTATCCATTTTCTGGCTCCACTAAATTAAAAATTTATCTTGGTGCACAAAACTACACTGATAAATAAGAGTTTATTTATTTTGGAATTTTCCCTGTTTAAAAGTGAATCAAACCAAGAAGGTAAAGCACTGGGGTTTTCCCTCTTCTGTCCTTAGATAACCTATCATCATCATCAGCCTGAAACCTTCCTTTCTCTCCTTTCAAGTGGTTACAGTTGTTATATGAGTGATTCATGGTTGTTTCCCCTAAAATTGAATGGGGCATTTATTCTGTAGAATAAAGGCCACACGGATTAACAAAAATTGAGAGTTTCACCATCTGCTGGTACCCAGAAGAGATTGGAAATGATTGTACAAACCATTTACAGTTTAGTTTGGTTAAAATTCTTGAACTAAGCGAAGTGATTTGAATAAGTGTAGTAACTTCCAATTTCTATTTCAGCTAATCTCTGCTTTGCTTCCTGTCTTCACACAAGTGCTCAAGACTCTGTAATCCAAGACCCAAGAATGTGAGAAGTAGTTATAGTTTTGCATTATGCATCAGATCTGGCTCTTTCAACCCCACAGAGGGTCTTTTCCATATACAGATTAAAGTTTCTGCAGCCAGAGGTCAGCAAGCCAAGGTCTCTGTCCTTGTTTGAGTCATGATGCTAGCATGATGCCCACTCAACCAACATCTACTTAGTCCCTATAGGTGCAGGTCACCAGGAATTTAAAAATTTTCCATCCAAGCCTGGCTCCATGAACACATTTTTTATCTGACCCTCACGAGAGGGTCAGATAAAATGTGACAATAATAACAAAATGTTGCAACAACAATAATAATAACCTCTGTAGATAAACTGCAATTTGTGGGTAATAGCCGCAGTATAACATGCCAATTTTTAAACACATTTTTCATCAAAACCTTTCTAGAGAGAAGATTTCCACATCATATTTTTGGTGAGCTATTTATCTACTAGAGCTTTTTGAATCCTGTCTTGTAAAGAGGAAGCTGAGTAGTGGGCCATTCTACAAAAAGCACTGTGTATTCCTCTTCTCTCAGGGAATGTATCAAGTCTTTTTTTAGATAAAGGGAGTTTGATTCTCGTGGCAGTTTTAGAAAGAGAAAAAAGCATGACAAGCAGACTGATGTACTGCAACATGAGGGGAGTTTTTTTTTCACATCCTTTTGCTAAACAAAATACCAAACTCTCTGTGTGTAAGTGGGCCGTAGACCACATGAGGGGCAGTTTCTGAGGAAAGAAAAAAATTTAAATAAAATTTCTGTCTTGTTGTTGCGTATACTCCCCTGCTGCTGAAGTTCACCCTCTATGGAAAACCATGTTTAGTCATTTTCACTGAATGACATATAAAATGATACATGGAAACATAAAAATGTGTTATAAAGTATCTTTGTTTATTTGAATGCATCTTGACATCTTTGATTCCTCTTCTCCTTTTCAGTGTTTTAGTTGATTGTGTTAGATTTTATCTTGGTATGTGTCTGTGACAATAGAAACAGTCTCCAAACAGTTTGTGGTTTGTGCATGGTCTTTTATTCCATGGCCAGTTTTGTAAACTAAAATAGCACTGAAAGAGTTTTGTGGAGTTACAGTAAAGGGTTGTACTTTGCCTTCCGGTTAAGGCAGATTTGGAGACATCTTAGTTCTTGTAATAAAGTTGGATATCATTGCTGCTATAAGACAATAAAACTAAATTAAAACAGATGAACTGTTTTGAGTATTCTGGATTTGATGTATGTATTTATTTTAACCTTTGATGGTTTAACATATTTGTAGTCCACATAGTGAACAATAGCTGACAGTGTGTTACTGTGTTTCTTCCATAACTGTTTCAAGTGTACTTCAGCCAGTTTTTTGTCTGCCTTTCAGATGTTTCTTACACTAAAAGTTATTTTTATTGTCTGTAATAATAATTAACAACAGCTAGCATCTCATCAGTTAACATTCGCCATTTTGGAAACATGCCAAGCCAAATTATCTAACATAATACAGTGTGAGTAGGATGTGACTACACAGTAGCATCAAATGCTGATAGTAAAACTTCTGTGTGTGACTGTGTGCCAGAATTAGTGCTGTATGACTAGTTGAAGGTGGTTTGCAATATGCTTTAAGTGAGTGATCAAATTAGAAAAGGTCTATATAAATGTAGTCCACCACAGACATCAAGTGTCACCAATTTAATCATGTCAGTGTCCTTCAGAATCTATTACTCTGTCCACTGTCTAATATATGTTGAACAAGTCCTTTCTAAAGAGAGCAAATTTGTTTCATATTCAGCAGTGCTAATGTTGTGGCCATCAGTGTAAGAAGTAAACTTTCTGAATTTGATGTGCCGTGCTGTCGCTATGAGTCTTCCTGTGGGCTTTGTGGGCACTCAATTTTTATTTATGCAAATATATTGGTTTTAGCTGATAAAACTCAACTGTTTGCAACCTCTCTGTCTATCTTACTGGTCACATTTCTTTCCTGTTTCCCATAGCTGTTTCATAGCTAATACAAATATATACATATATGATAGATATAGAAAAATAGAGCTCATCTTATCTTGACCACCACTGGTGACATCATTTAACACCTTAAGATGCTACTCCACCCAAAATATAGTTTGAGCATGAAAGGCTCACTCTCGCATGAAGATGACTGTTAAAAACTTGCAGCTTAATGAATAAAGACAGACATTCTCCATGGTGACTGTGATACAGTCACAAAGCCTCCCCAATAGGCATGGCTGTTTTACACAACTGTTATTTTGTAAGCTCATGTGAAAGGGATATCATATGTTCTTCTACATTATCTCTGTAGAGAAGGTTTTTAAGGTTTGTTCGTTTTGGTGTTGTGAAACCCTCTGGGTAGCTGTTTTTAAACTATGGGCCAGAGATAAGCCTGAGGCCCAGAAGCTACACCTTAACCTTTGTGGTGTTCGAGATCTGGGATTTCCACCACCAGCTATCGTCGGTTACCTCTATGAAACCAAAGACTACTTCAAAATAAAGTGCTATTTTCATTTTCTCTTCAGAAGATGGTTTAAAGTGATTGTGAAGTTGAAATATCATTATATGTTAGTTTTCAAAGTCAGCATCTAATGTAAAGAAATCACTTGTTATTGTTTTTACAATTGGCTGAAATATACCACCTTTAAACTTTTGTTGAGCACTCGAAGTATTTTCCACCCAGTCCCATATACCATCATACAGCTTTTTTTTTTCTGGCTGTTTCTAACATTTACACAATCAGTCACACTCTAGTGGGGGCAATGAGGACAACATGGGGATTTAAGATCTTGCCTATGTAGATTAGGGGAGCTAGGGATTGATCACGCAACCTTCCCAGTGGTAGACAACCCGCTCTACCACAGCCTCCCACGTTGTTGCAGCAAACGTAGAAGGGTGTTCCTCTTTCCAGGGCATGGTTTGTCAGTGATGATGAAAAGACATTCAGGTGCAGCGTGTTCCCATTTTTCAGTTTTCCAAGATCAATTTATGACAATCAATTCAGAATAGTAATGAACTCTGGTTATCTGACTAGAGTGCTGACTAAATCTTCAACACATACTCCTGTCTGCTAATAGACATGAAACACCTACACTCATCCTTACTCATTACAGTTACCGTATGATCTTTTCATACAAACAAGCCATGGAAATGATTATGAATGATACAGCTTCAGATGGTTTGTAATCATGTATTACATATATTCTACCTTTTATATAACCTCTTATCATTAATCAGTCCATCATTTCCATTAATCATTGATCTATCCAAGCTGTTAGAGAGCAAGAAGGTGGTGTCCACCCTGAAGGGCTTGTCACTCAGGGCACACAGAGATACAGACAGACAAGCGTTTGTACTCAGGACATACTTCATAGAGTGCCTTTTGTAATTAGAACAACATCTTATTTGTATATCACATTTAAAACATGCATCCCAAAAGGTTGATTCTGTTCATCTGGATGTAGCATTTTCAGTGGGAGAAACGTTTCGTCACTCAGTGTTTCGTGAGTGACGAAACGGTTCTCCCACGTTTCTCCCACTGAAAACGCTACTTACCTGGGATTTACTTACCTGGGTCAAAGTGACCCATGTTTAAACAAATGCCCCTCCCTAAGCCTGCTCTTCAGTTCTTCTTCCAAGCTGTCACAAGTGCTTCACATAGCCTAATCACCCCAGTGTTGTGTCTGTGCTGTCTTTACATTACTATGTGACACACCAAAAAACATTTTTCAGATTTTGTGAATATTACTCAGAAAAAAAAATCCCAAGCAGGAGCTAGATAAAAAGGACAAGGACATTTTTTCACAAACAACATAATGCTAAGTATTATTACAGAAACAGCTCATTTTGATTCAAAAAACCTTTATAAAATTATTAGGGAAGTGACACATGTACTATAAATGCAGTGTTGACAATGACATCACTGGCAGTTAATTTTTGGTGGAATATCTAACACAATAACGTGAAAAACATTTGGCAATAGTGGTCAACATGACTGACGAATAGCTGAAGGTTGCAGACTTTTCTGTGACTTATTGCCCCACATTTGAACTGGCTTTCAGTGTGTCTGCCCCACATTGAAACGAAGACAACACAACAACATATGTGAACACTTCACATCAATAGCTAACATATGCTTTTTAAAAATTTAGAATAGTAGAACAGAGTGATCTGTGGTCTTGCCTGCGTACGCAGGTATACAGCAGGTGAGTGTATGTGCCTGTTTGAAATGATCTATTGAGTTGTGTGGGTGTGCACTGAGGTGCAAAAGGGGATTCCACACAGGTGTCTGGTTTTTTTATTTGATGTTGGTATAACTCGATCATACACATGCCATGTGCAGAGGAGGTGTGGTGTGTAAGATCCTCCCAGGCACTGGGTCTCTATTCCTCATTGAGTCTCCACTCACACAAATGTGTGACATCATTGGAGTTTCCCCCTCTATCGGTAAGAGCCTTTTAAAACAGGCTCTCACAGATAGCGGCATCAAACAAGAACGGTAGTGGAAGAAGAGGAGGAAAGGCTGCTAAGAAGTGAACTGTACCTTATAGAAGGCACCCACTAAAAACAATGGAAGGTGAATGCATGGTAGTGCTGGATACAATGATCGACAAAGACACAGAGAAACAGGCAACACAGGAAATCAAGCCCAGGTCAAAGCTAACCATGGCCCTCCTGGCATTCACACTTTGCCTCGCTGCTACTGCTGCTGCTGCCCTCGTTGTTAACAGGCATGCTGAGGTGGGTTTTAAAATACTCTCTAAACTACTCAAGAGCGCCATTGACTCTCACAGTGAATGAACTGTTTCACCTAAAACCAACCAGTCTGTAACAGCGTTCTGTATCATGCTCTATTTCAAACAGGCTCCTGGACAAAATGAGGACAATTTTGGTGAGTACCCTTAACTCTTACAAAAGTAGTGGACCTATTGACGTTTTTTTTTTAGGCTCAGTAATGTTAGTGACTAGTAGGCAAAAACACTGTATAATTCCTATTCTCTGTCTTTTCTTGTTCCCAGATCTCCATCACACTTTGAGGCAAATATCAAATGTGAGAGCAGCCATTCATTTGCAAGGTAAGGGATGAAACCCAAGTCAAAAAAAAAGTTACCAGGCATATTTTAGACTGACTGTGGAGAATCTTACTACACCTTTCCCAGTATTGTAATCATGAAATCACACGTCTCTGTGAGATTCATGGGACATTTAGTGGATTCATAATTAGAGGAAGTTCTTGGTTCAGGAAGCTTACCAGTTTTTCCAGAAAGTTTTAGAACTTCTCCTTGATTTTTTTAAGGGCACATTATGCCTGTTTCCTTTGGATATTTTGGAGATTTAAATGAGTTCTAGTTAGACTGAAGAATGTAGATTATAAATGAGAAATAGGCTCATGTCACTACAACAGAATTCATTTGAAATTTCTCTTCAGGAACTCTTGACTCAAGGGCAGTTTTATTTCACTGTTAATCAGAAATTTACCATGGTGTCCGCCATTTGTCTGTATTATTCAACAGGAGTACACAACTATAATAGAAAGACCTCAGTGGAATGGCAGAAGGATGTGGACCAGTCCCACTCTCAGGGAGGACTAGAGCTCAATAAAAATGAAATTGTGATTCCTCGAGATGGCCTCTACTTTGTTTACAGCCAAGCATCTTTCCGGGTTAACTGCAGCAGCGATGCCGACGATACCTCCTCACACCCCATGGTCCACCTGAGCCACACTGTCCAACGCTGGTCTCACTCATATGCACCTAAATATGTGACCATTCTTCACTCTATCCGTACAGTCTGCCAAAAGACAACCAGTAGTGATTCAGATGAGGATGGGAACTGGTACTCTGCAGTTTACATGGGGGCTGTGTTCAACTTGTATGCCGGGGACAGACTGAGAACACAGACAGAGGAGGCAATGCTGGAGAAATTGGAGGATGAGCCAGGGAAGAACTTCTTTGGTGTTTTTGCCTTGTGAGGAGAGGTGTCTGATGAATGTAGGTGAAATGGTGACCTCAGACTCCATTTCTCCACCATGACCTGCTGCCCTTGTGGAAGGCTTTTAACTATTGAATGTGAGGAAGCCACAGATGGTTCACATTGCACTAAAGAGGTGATGGAAAATTTACTTTTACCATCGGCCATACTTGAAATATTTGTATCAGCAAGTCATTTCATTGTAACTACAGCAGTCAACCAAAGAGTGCTACCATGTCACTACAGGCTGACAGAATAGAAAAACAAAGGGTTTACTTTTTGGGGAATTTATTTATTTAACATATCTTTGTCGTATTTATTTTATTTGTTGTATTTATGGATTTATTTATTGAAATATTGAAATACTTATATATTTATTAATTTTATTGTGTTTTATACTGAATGTCCAACTGTATTTGTGCTGATTTTTGTTTATGAAACCATTTGTTTCGTTTTATGGCAAGTACAAAAAAAATGTCTACGAATTTATAGTGCCTGTGGTACTCTGAAATATTTGAATAAAACTCATCTTATAAAGAAATCATGTTTGCAAGAGCTGTGTTTATCATTTTATAAACCAGTGAAAAAAATAAAAAATATCAAACATGCTACAGGGTCAAACTAAACAGAGCAAACAAATGAGCCACAACGGCTAAAGAAAGCTCAAATTATTGCTAGTGTGTGCGATGGGACAATTAATTAACACACGGTAGTAACCACAGAGCACAGTCTGTCCTCTTGTTGTGTGCAGCGAAACAGTCGTGGAAGTGGAGGAGTGTAACAGTTACTTCATCAAATTTATCATGCTTGCTAAATACTGAGATATTTGTCTCTATGACACCATTATTGAAATGTATAATATGTTACCTTTCAAATGCACGCACACTAAAAGAGTACTTTATAATACTTGCAAATGAAGTAAAATTAAATGTGCAACTTATTTTCATGTAATCACCCTCCCAGTGTCCTACCTCCAGTCAGTGAAATGGAAATGGGGGAAATACAGTTAGGTCCATAAATATTTTACAGAGACACCTTTTTTTCCTCATTTTGGTTCTGTACATTACTACAATGAATTTTAAATGAAAGAACAACAACTCAGTTGCGGTTGAAGTTCATACAGCTTTAACTTAGTGGGCTGAACAAAAAGATTGCACAGAGTATGGATTTCTGTGATCGAGAAACCTCTAGCAAATAACATATTATATATTTAAAGTGAATTTAATTTCATTTGTGCTTTTAAAAAGGAGACCCACATTTCATTCTAAATTGCCACTGTCTGCAGGATTTGATACCATTACTCATCTTAGTACTTATAACAGAGAATTCATTTTTACTGGGTCAGTTTGTAACATATTCCACAATCAACTGTTAGTAGTATTATTGCAAAGTGGAAGAACTACAGCAACTAGACCACAAAGTGGCAGACCATGTAACGTTACAGAACTGTGTTGCTGACACAATAAATGCAGTTTCAAATCTCTCGGGTATGGAACCTGGTTTAAAGCCTGATTCCAGGATGGGGTGTCTGCTAATGTTTCAGACATTGCTGTTAATGTCTAAAAGCTGATATTAGAAAGTTTACATGTTACTTATGGTAATGTAATCTCTCAGAAAAACTTGATATGGTTTGTTTTTTTGATTCAACTCAATCAAAACAAACAATTAAAAAAAAGCCATTCTAGAATTAAATAGCATTTTAATGCCAACACTTTTGAAAAATATAGTCAATGCATTTTGAATTAGAAAATATGTTAAATCCCTTCTGAGTTAGATTACTTTAACTAAAAATACATGGTAACATGTATTTAAATACAGGGCTGCATGGTTACATGACTTATGTGACTTACGTGACTTTTGACTGTAGATCAAGATATAATAACAGGGTTGCAAATCTATTACAAATTTTTTAGCTGATTTAGTTGTGAAATATTGGGCAAACTTTGATATCTAGAAATAATACTGGAATAAGTAATAAAGTTGCATTAGATAGAATAGGGGTTGGCAAACTATACCAAAAAGAAGGAATTTTTCACCAGAACAATCTGTTTGGTTCACTTATTTGAGCAATAAACTATATCCAAACAGGGAATAATTTCAGACATTGTGCCTAAGTAACCCTTCAGTGTATTTACCACCAGGTCATATGTCAATTAATTGTATCCTGTGGTTGGTTTTTCCTTCTGGCACCTGCCTTGAAGCTGAGAAATATTTCTCTTGACCCGGCCACTTTGCCTCGTCAGCGGCTGTTTTTCCCTGGTTTACATGTTCCTACTTTGCTAAATAATTTTTTCAAGCCAGGTGGGGATGAAATGACATGAAACCATCCCCTTTATATAAGTGCACCTATTTTAATATAAATGTTTTATACTAAAATATTCCAGGTCATTTCACAAATGAGGAATTTAGGTTGACACAATTTTCGTTTGAGCTCATCACCGCTGATATTACCGTTGATACTAATATTAGCCTGGTTATTACGTAAGATACTATGACTTAGCTCTGTGTTCATATTCATTAACAGTGCAATTTTTTGTATTTGGCACTGTGAAAGTTTCCAGTAGAGTAATAATTCCTCAACACTTTAACAGAGTGGAAGGGAGAAGGGGAACTCCCTGCTTACGTGGTAATTCCCCTGCTGCCTACAGAGCTGTACCAAATATCACCAGTGGAAAGTATTTATCTCACAGTAAATAGTTTTTTTTATACTGTCTTTTTTGTTTATTGACCACACTTCAAGAGGTCCCTAAAAATCCTACAAGGATAATGGTAGAAGAGATGCATTTTTGAGTCAGACTGTAAATGTTTTGTTTTTATTTTTTTTTATGTTAAATAGATTTGCAAGAATTTTATGTAAATTTGGTTCATTTTTTCATTATGGGTTATGGGTTATTGTGTGAAAAAACAAAAAATCGGTGGCACGGTGGTTAGCACTGTTGCAGCACAGCAAGAGGTCCTGAGTTCAATTCCACCATCATCCTTTCTGTGTGGAGTTTGCGTGGGTTCCACCTGGGTACTCTGGCTTTCTCCCACAGTCCAAAGACATTAGTGATGTGTCGGTCGCGAATGAAACAGCTCTTAGAGCCGACTCTTTGAAGTGAACGAGTGGTTTTTTTTTTCTTTCTCTCACCCTCTCTCTCTCTCTCTCTCTCTCTCTCTCTCTCTCTCGCACTTTTTTTCCGCTTCACTCCGCACGCGAGCCTTGTGCTTGCGCTGAGCAGAGGGGGGAGGGGCGGTAGTTACACTCGCAGTAGCACAGGAACAGCGCAGGAGGGAGAGAGAGAGAAAGAGAGCCAGGGACAACAACGTCACATTAGAAAGGTATAGTAATCATCCACAACTATTTTCAGTTGTGAATGATAAAGGATTCAGAAAGTTTATTCATGCAGGCCCATATGACAGAGAATGTGCATCTTCTTTTTGTTTTCATGTTTTAATTTCTATTTAATTGTGTTGTGGTTTGCAGTGTTTTGTGTTGTTTGACTTTAAATTTGTTTAAAAGGAAAAAGCTGAAAATTTAAATAGTTAAAAGTTGAAATGTAAATAGTTGGTTTTTGTATTATATGATTTATTTATTACATTTTATGTGGAGTGAATAAATAAAAGTATATTTACGGTGGCCCCTAGAGACAAAGCACGTACAAACTCCAAAACATGTACGAACTCCGAAGCACGTACAAAACACAACAGAAGTGCTCAAGGATGCTAGGGGCAGTGTTGAGCTTTTGTTACCTAGTGGCTACACAAGCCAGGAAGTACCAACGACCGGATTTGGTGTGTGGTAGTAACAGGTAAATGAACATTTTTTTTAAAATTATTTGAATATATATGAGTGCTTGTGTATAAATACACAAACAATACACATATGCTTTCAATTGTGTAATTTAAGCGATCTAGGTAGCTCTGTTTTGGAAGTTCAGTTAACGCTAGCAATGTGTTTTGGAGTTTGTACGTGCTTTGTTTCTAGGGGCCACTGTATATATTTTTATATAAACATATATAAATAAAACCACATTTTTTTTACATTAGTAATTCCATTTGTGCATAATTTTATATTGCTGTTAATTCTTTAAAGCCGGTCGGAGCGGCTATGCACTTAATTACTATGCACTTAATGCATACATATTATTAAAATATGGGCTATAATGGTTGTATTGATGTATAGCAACTTGAAATGCTCCCAAAAATGGCACTACAGCATGTAAAAATATAATATAAGCTCTGGCGGACTTGGTTCTATGGTAGGTCTTAAAGGGTTAATAACAAATTAATTAAAGCAAGAAAACAACCTGAAGAGCCGGTTGGGAGCCGAAAGAGCCGGTTCTTTTTAGTGAGCCGAGCCGAAAGAGCTGGTTCTTTTTAGTGAGCCGAGCCGAAAGAGCTGGTTCTCTAAAAAGAGCTGGAAATCCCATCACTAAAAGACATGCAGTTAGTGGGGATAGAATCAGAAAGACTTTATTTATCCCCAAGGGGCAATTAACATATGACAGAGCAGCACAACGTTGAAGATAAGGACAATAAGAACAGGCAATAAGAGTCAAATAATAAATACACAGAATATACACAGTTTTAAAATTACACAGTTTTAAAATTAAAGTGACTGAAAGGTGAATAAATAACTGTAAGTGACTAAAAGTGAATAAAGTGTCGGTAGTATAAAAAGAATGTAGAGTAGTTTATGTTTCTGGTGTGGGAAATGGTCTTATCGGCTGGAGTTAAAAGCAGAGTGGCTTTGGGGACAAAGGTGGCTCTCCTCCTCTCAGTCCTGCAGGAAATGCAGCGGAGGCATCGCCGAGAGGGGAGCCATTGAAATGCGGGGTGGAGAATGTGAGAGGGGTCGTTGATGATTTTGGCTGCCTGTCTAAGGGCCTGTTGGCTGAAAACCTGTGCCAGAGTTCTGACAGGCAGGCCAATGATTTTAGAGCACACTGATGCAGTGTGCTGCAGTCTGTTCCTGTTCTGAAGGCTGAGGGAGTGGAACCAGCAAGTGATGGAGAAGGTCATGATGCTTTCCAGGAAGGCATAGTAAAAAGCCATCATGATGGGTGTGCTGACTCCAAAGGAGTTGAGTTTCCTAAGGAGGTATAGCCGTTGGTGGCACCTCCTGATAATCTCCTCTGTGTTGGCAGAGAATTTCAGGAGGTTGTCAAAGATGGTTCCCAGGTATTTGTACTCCTCAAAGTTAATTGATCATTCTAAATTGCCCATAGGTGTGAATGTAGGTTGTCTATCTCTGTGTGTTAGCACTGCGACAGACTGATGACCTATCCAGGGTGTACCCCGCCTCTTGCCCCATAACAGCTTGCCCCCCCCCCCCCCCCCCCCCCTTCCCCGCGACCCTGAAAAGGATAAGTACAATGAACAAAACATTTTGAGAAAACAGTTTGTTTTATTTTCATTCTTGCAAATGAAATAATCTGCCATATTAAATGTAACAGCATATAGAAATATAGTTTGAATACTGTACCACATGAAAGACATGTTAAATATGCCAAATAATCAATTGTAATTATTTACATAACCAGTATTTACACTCTGTGTGCATATTTTCATATGTATGAACAGCACATCTGCACTGCTTTACAGACTCTACAGTTAATTCACATCAACACACACAAACATACATTACATTAGATATTTACACAGGATCACCGGAAACAAATTTAGCCGAAGCACTGCACAATGTTTGCGTGGTTCACACATCAGTACCTCCTAATTAACTTGTTAGTCTACTTGGGGCAAGGTGCTTGGGACAATTTAGATTACCCGTGCTAACGAAACAAGCTGTGCTACCACAGAAAGAAAAATGAGGCTTGAGATCACACTGAATATTTGTCACATGTAGAATATTCCCATATATTGGATTCAAAGAAACCGACATGACAACACAATGGAACGCTGGATCCTCAGTAAATAAAAAGCTGTCACAAGAAGAGGCAGAAGTGAAACTCTTTGCTGAGAGGAAGACAATCAGTTGTGGTTGAAATCGCTAAGAACAGCTTGTGAGAGGGGAGAATTTCCTTTTGTCTTTCTTTTCGTTTTTGGTCAAATGTCACAATTTTTGGAAATCAAACAAAATAACACAAAGAGGGGATAAAGCGCTGCAGTTAGCTAACCTCTCACATCAAGCCATGTAGATGGTGTTCAGGTTAGGACTTAGCATTAGCGTTAGGATTATTTTAATTATTTCTTCAAAAACTTAATCAGAAAACTCCATGGCAACCTTACCATTATAAAGACACTAAATCTGTGATATAAATTATGGGTCTGTGCTCAGAAATAAAAACAGTGTGAGGCTATCAAAGAGTCATGAGTGGGTAATTTGAGCCTCTAATATGATTGAAGCTTACTCTGTGGCGGCAGTAAGAAAAAATGACATGGATGTTCTTTGTAAGAGTTTCAGAGGACACTACGTGTGGCCCAAGCAGTGTGCAGCCATGTAAACAGCCATAGTGTTTCTATCTTTGTTAACATTTTTTCCTCCAATGCCCCTGCAGCCTGTGGCAGCCGCTTGAACTGTAAAAAAGTGGTGGTCCTGTCAGGGTCCTGGATCTGAGCGATCCAGGGTCCCTGAGCAGTTATGGACTTGTATTGTATTATATGTGTTTTTGCTGCTCTGCGTTGCTGTTTCTGTTGTCCAGGTGTGCGTGTTTGTGTGGGTGCGGCTGTGACAGGCACCTTCAGGCCTGGTGGGTGTGGCCCTGCCAGGTGGTTGGCCACACCTGAAGGCCATCACACACCTGCAGCTGATTAAGCCTCATCGGAGAAACTACTTAAGAGTGTGGTGGAGCTCTCTCCAACGCTGGATCATTGTGTGACTTCACGTTAGTCTCTTGTCAAGTTAGTAAGGTTAGTCTGCTGCATTGTGGTGTTTCTGACGGCTGCCTCTTTGTTATTCCCCAGGAGAGTGTGGAGACGAGAGGGCAGCGAGCACGGGGTGCTCAGACACTGAGGAGCGGAGACAAAGAACACTATCACTGGGAAGAGGACATGTCACAGGAGTCGGGAACGCACTGCTGATTTATTGTTTTCCCTGCACTGTAAATAAACGCACTTTTGCATCAAAGAGTCCAGCATTTGGGTCCTCCTTTCCCCACATCCCCACGGTTTGGCAGCGTTAACCGTGACAGGTCCAGGACTGTATCTTAAGTTTGAGGTGCGCTTCCACGTGTACGGGAGAAATGACCTCATGAAAACTGCTGGATTAACTACATCTGATCTTTACTGTGAGCAGACCATACCACAAAAACCAAAGATATGTCAAAATATGGTTTGATATGATAAGAATCAGGACAGTAGCCTGATGGCATTATCCCAATGCCAAACCGAATGAGAAAAATGAAACTGGTTAGCATTATTTACTTCCACTTATTTGCATTGAACACCCTTCTCAGCATCAAGATTTCAGTTTAGTGTGAAACATGAATTCACATTTAATTTATTTAATTGTTTTCATGTTATTTTTCTTTTGAGAAACAGGAGGAGAATGTTGTCAAAGTTGTGGTCAGTTTTTGTAATGTTTGTGGGTATGGAAACCTTTCTGACTGAATTAATAACGCCTGACCTGCTTTATATTACAAGAGTGCCCTTTGACCAGTGCTGAAGACATAGATGGTCTCATTTCACTAAAGTCGGTAAGACCCAGTTAAACCATTTATGTCAACATAAAGCTCTGAACCCAGTGAACTTATCTCTCTTAGGTATACAGAAGTGAAGCATGATTTCAGTTTCTCCCATGAAAATCCCCCCCCCCCCCCCCCCCCCCCAATCACAAGAAAGAAGCAGAAGAGAGAACACAACAAAAAACGGAAATACAGCAGCAGCCCATACTGGGGAAATCTGGTGGTTTTCTTGTTCTGAATAAGTTTGTTTATAGCTGTGGAGGAAGTGTGTGAACTGTTGGTGAAACTTGAGTTCTAAAAGGAAATGATATGATTAACCTCTTTTGAGGCGGATTCAGTAGAGAGTAAAGTAAAATATCATCATGCATCTTTTAGCTCAGAAACAAACCCTGTTTCATATTAATGTTGATGATACCCACATCTAGATCTCTTTCTGACTGGTGCACATTTATTGCACAAATACATGAGCGATGTGCCTTTGTAAATAAAGTCCAAATGAAGGTGCAGCCCTATTTAAATGGAACAAACTGTTTATTGTATATCATTACCTTAAAAATAATGTCAGTGACTAATACAAGTTATATAAAATGAATGATTTGACTGAAACAGAGTGTACCTCCTGGTTTGTTGACCGGAGAAGCAAAACTGCTATTATTTAAATTTAAATTTATACCTACATACCATTAGGAATTTACGTTTTGGCATTCTAAATGATTAATTTCAACAATTCAGAAGTCTGTATCCAAGTAATTAAAAAATAAATAAAACAAAATCTTGTGTTAATGTATAAACCCTCCTGTGAGGAGGCTCCCAGGGTCTGTACACTCTTCACATTCTACATCAGGGCACCTCCACTCCTTCCACTCCAGTCACCTTCACTACTAAACAAATCAGGAACCAGCTGATGAGACTCCAGAGGTCATAGCGCATGTCACAACGAGACCCATGGTGCTCATTGTGAACATCATACATCGTGAAGATGCTGGAGAGACTCATTCTTCATTATCTATGGCCCATGATTAGCCCACTGATAGTCCTCTCCATTTTACCTAGTTAGTGAGCATGGTGAGATAAATGAGAGCCAGATGCTTCTCCTTCAGCACCATCAGACAAGCCCTACTGTTTTTTAAACTGACAGCGATGTAGGTAGTTATGCATCCTTAGTCATCTGGATTGCCAACTATTTGACTGTCAGACCACACTATGTGTGCCTGCAGTTTTGTGTGGTGGACAGTATGGTCAGCAACACAGATGCCCTGCAGGGGACCGTCCTGTCTCCTTTCTCTTCACTGTGTACATTATGGACTTCAGAAACCTGCCACCTCCATTAGTTTTATGATGATTCTGCAGTAGTGGGATGTATCAGAGAGGGTGATGAGGATAAATATATTCTGATTCTGAGTAAAGTCTAATCTTGACATAATGATTCCTGGTGGTTATGTGGGGATTTTGCACTCTGACAGACATATGGATGCTAGCCATGGGGGGATTCCCATGATGCACTGAGTATTTCCTTTTCAATCACCTTTCTTATTCAACATGTGGTAATAAACCTCTCTGCATTGAATCACACTTGTTATTTATCTCTGGCTCTGTTCCACAGCATGTCTTTATCCTGTCTTCCTTCTCTCACCCCAACCGGTTGCAGCAGATGGCCCCGTCCCTCCCTGAGCCTGGTTCTGCTGAAGGTTTGTTCCCGTTAAAAGGGAGTTTTTCCTTCCCACTGTCTCCAAAGTGCTTGCTGGGTTTTTTCTCTGTATGTATTATTGTAGGATCTACCTTACAATATAAAGCGCCTTGAGGCGACTGTTGTTGTGATTTGGCGCTGTATAAATAAAATTGAATTGAACTGATTTGAATGGCCTGCAGTGAACTCTGCTTTGAGCTTTAAAAACAAGGTGACAGGAACTGTTCATTAGAGTTGTCTGAAATACACTGCTGGCCATATAGTCAACAGGTTTACCATTTTTAATTGAAAGCTAGTCTGGTATTACCTGTAGCTACTGCATTTATTATAATTACCATTCTGTAGTTGACATATTACCTTCAAGCTTGCAGTTTGAATTCAACACCAATTGTCATTTCTCCAAACAGAAAAAGGCAAAACTGGTAGAAAATGTTCACAACAGAACCAGATAAATGTTATGATGTTTTTTCAATTCATATGTTTAGCTGACACCCATTCCTGTCCTAGGATGGGTGTCAGTGTACTACATGCTGCTGTAAACTTGCCAGCGGAACAGTAAAACACAACAAATCATGACATTAGCACCCCCAAGTGTATTGGACAGTGTAATTACATCCTAAAATAAATATATGCTCATGACATAAATAAGCAGCAACAATATTGAGCAACTAGAAAAAAGGTCTAAAAACTGATTTAAAAATTGGTCATGTTGTATTTTACAGCCTTAAACATAAGATCTGCAAATGTAATTCCTACAGCAAACTTAGTTTAAATAAAACATTTTAAGATCTTATCTTGTTTGACTCTAATTTTAAACTCTTGAAGACATGTAAAATGTCTTCAAGTGACAGTGAGGGTTTTAGCATGAACACACCTAACTATGGATTCTCTCTAAACAGCAACCAGGAACACTGTTTAAACCACCACCAAACATTTAGCCAGAAGAGCTACAGTGACAAAGCTAATTAAATAATGAACATAACCACTAACAAAATTTGCATCATTTATTTAAAAAAAATCTTATTTTTTAGTCAGTCTCTTAAATCACTATTTAACCACATTAGAAGACCATATTAGGCTAGGCTGTTGTTGCTGCATTTGATTATTTTTTAAACTGTGATTTAAAAGTGTCTTAAATGTGCCCTTCAAGGGTCTGTATGAACTGAGACCCTCTAGCCTGCATTTTCCTTAAAATGTTTAAATAAAATAGTAATTTTATGAATAATAATAATGATGTACTGTAAGTTTTGTGCACGTTTTATGTGTTAGGAGCTGTGTGTTCTATTGTGTTTTGTGTCGTTTCCTTTTTTGGAGTAGGCCGCTGGGCTGTGATCACCACGGTTTCCCTGATGCACCCTTTGAGCATCAGGCGTCATCAGCCGGACTATTTAAGAAGCAGCTCTCAGGTGTCAGATTACTGTCTTAGCCTCAAGCAGTAACGGATCACCCGTCTTTTATGTACTACTTTGATAACCAAGGTATTCACAGATTTCCTTCTTCTCTGCTTCCTGTCAAATGACGACACTCTCTGCCCAGCCAACCACCTGTCCACTTCACCGTGCTACCTCAGTTCATCTCTTCTGGACCCCGTCACTCCACTCGCCTACACTGTCACTGGTCCCCGCCTCAACCTCCTGTTTTATGTACCTTGCCCAAGTCCGTACTAACCGTGTGGCGAGTAAGCTCTCTAATTCCTTGTGAACATTTCCGTATCTCCTCAGCTCTGTTTCTATCGGTCGCTAACTTCCTTCTCTCCTCTTCCCCCCCTGGATAGTTTGAGTTTTCCATTCAATCTCATGTCAGTGTTATGTTTGATATTCGTCCTCACTGTAAATAAACCTGTTTAACTGCAACCGTGTCTGTCTGAGTGATCTGCTACCTGGGTCCACTTGTGTAAAACCTGACACTATGTCTATTACATACACCAGTGGGGGATGCTGACTATCATGCCTGGGTCAGCAGCTTTATCATAAATCTGTGAACATCATCATAATAGGCATGCTGATAACTGTGTGCATATCAAAGCGCCTTTTATATGTTTCTAGTTTTTTAAATGATTCAGCTAAAGAAACTCTCACTGGTCTAACTTCAGTGTTCAGCTGTGTCAGTGGCAGCTGTTGTTCCAGCTGGCAAAATTTATGGTCATCACAGAAAGAATGCTCTTCTTGTTGTTTCATAAATGATTACTTTGAATTTTGATAGTAAACCTGTCACTGCTGAAAATACTGTTGTATGCAATGTTAAACTTGATTTGTACTTCTGCATTAAATCTAGTACACAGAAATTTAGTTACACATTGTAGCAATGCACACCACAACCATAAAAGTCGGTAAACACAGTCTTTTGGTTTGCTCAAAGATATTATCACTGAGGAACAAATGTAGAATGTAAGTATGTATGTAGGCTATAATTATGTCTATTTTGCTTATAACACAAATAGCCTAGTCTTCTGGGAATTTTGTTGTTCTACAACTCTACCACTCTCTATATAAACCCGACCAGTTTGAAAGTGTAATAACAATGATGGATGCAGCCACTCACCAGCATGTTATTAAAAGTGGGGCTTATTAGCCATCTCTTGCCTGGTTAGCAAACTGCAACCACTAACTATATTGGTGCACTGGGCAGACACTGTGGATACCTGCTAATTAGCACTAAACAACATACTAATGAAATAATAAAATTTCACTCATCAAAACTGGAAGACAGATTTCTTGGACAGACCTCTGCTCCTCTTTCACCAAACAGTGAGCACCAGGACAGGTTTAAAACTATAATTTATTTGATTCCATCCTAAGGCACCCTGTCTAAACTAACCTCGCTAGTTTTGTAGGCTACCATTTAAATCTAATAGAGAACAGACCAGTTACAAATTTGGGAGGAAATTTATCCAGAACAATAAATCAAAAACAAATCTAGCAGAGATTAGCTTAGAAAATACTGGACTGGTACACATCTAGCATTTTTCTACTGTATTTGAACACTCAAAGTGCTTCCTTACTACAATCCTTATTCACCCATTTGCACACACATTCATTTAAGCACTTTTTTCTATACCTAAGTGCTGTTTACCTCATACTGTGATGGATGCCTTTGGGGCAACTCAGGATCTTGGCCAAGGATTCTTTGATGTGGTTTGGCTGGAGGAGCCAAGCACAGAAGTAACAATCTTCCAACGGGTGGATGACCCAGTCTACATCTTGAGCTACAGCCGCTCTACTGTTTTCAAGTTGTAGTAGTAGTGGTAAACTGACCTCAAAGCCAGGGGACATTTAAAGATGCTGCTCATGCCTCAATCAAATTAATCAAAAGTACATATGCTATCACAGGGTGTATATCTGTGTATCAGTGTTTTTTATTGAGCTGTTGCTTGACTGGAACATATTTTGCTGCACTCATTTCTGTCTGAGGGAAAATCCTTTACCTTTTTTTTAATCTTCATTTTAAACCTTAGATATTGATTTATTTTTCAAACTTGTATTACTATCCTCATCCTGCCACTGTTAACCACCATCTTACTTGTAGAGTAGCTGAAGCCGGCTAGTGTGACACTTATTTCGACTGATCTTGCTGTCTGACTGGTAGAGGCTGGACGAATTGGCGAAGGACTGTGGAACAGGATGAGGGTCAGAGGCAGGCGCTGGGTATCCTGGAGGAGGGGCCAATGACCTGGGGTCACTCTGGGTGATGGAAAAGGGAGGGGGGCTGTGGTTCTGATTAGTGATGGTGGACGCTCTTCTCCTTGATCGCAGGGCCTGTCTCTCAGACAGCTGGTTTCTCAGCTCTGACACACGTTCTTCTTTCTAAGGGAAAAGTAAAGTAAACACTCAAAAATTAAGTTATTACAGATCCAAAAAGACTTTTACATGATAAGCATTTGTTTTAACTGACTTAGTTAACAGGAGAACCTGCTTTCTTGTTTAGGTACTTCTTGGGAGAAAAAGGATTTGAGTCGTTAACCTGTTAAATATAGATGAAGAGCTTAAATGAAACAAACACTTGGATAAGAAAAGGGCCTGGCTGACCTCCTGGATGATCTTCTGCAGTTCCTTGTTCTCTCTCTCTAGTTGTCTGGACTTCTCCTCATCATTGTTATTGGTGGATGAACCTGTCTTCATGGTCTCCTGGGCATCTGACTGCCACTCACCACGTGTTATCAGGCGCCGCATCTACAAATTGTGCAAATGTTTTTAATGTGATACATGAAAACTCCATAGTGCATCTATTACAACAGCAGGGCTTTGTAGTACTGTAGAAGAGTCCATCTGCTGATAGGTACTTCTTTTGCAGACCTTTTACCAACTCAAAACATTTTGCACATTATGAAACAAAGGATTTAACAAAGATCACACAGGACTACTGAGCATCTAGAATCGGCTTGGCTTGGTTTACGACACCAACTGTCTGCCATCTATAATCCAGTTTTGAGATCCCTCCCCAGACGCCTTAATGCCCACTCACATCCTGGGCCATCTGACCTCAGGAATTCACATGACAAGGTGGGGCCAGGTTTCACAAT
Source organism: Pelmatolapia mariae (assembly GCF_036321145.2). NCBI lineage: Eukaryota > Metazoa > Chordata > Actinopteri > Cichliformes > Cichlidae > Pelmatolapia > Pelmatolapia mariae. Next base: position 32,314,107 of record NC_086245.2, on the reverse strand, counting down.
GAGCTCACCCGAAACCCTGGCTGATTAGGTCCCACACCCGCTTTCACACCTTGGCTCATGTGATTAGAGGATCATCAGGGGGTCCTTTGTCCCTCTTTGGGGGGATACTCCCACTGGGTTTAAATCTGGGACTCCCCACCATTTGACCTTAGAACTGAAGAAGCTTCTCGGATGAGAGGTGAAACGTCTTCAAGCAACTTAAAGAAGTCCAGACGCTTTTCTTTGCAAACTCCTTTGACTACGATGACCTGGATGACTGAGAACCTTCACAGACATACACAGTGTATTAAACCAATGAATACCTGAAGAGTTCATGATATGATGCTTAAAACTGTACATTTATGGTAAATAAAGGATGTAAAAGTTAAACCAAAAAGTACCTACAAATTCTAGTAGGTGCAATTGGCTTGAAGTTAGCCTCTAGTGTTGTATGCCACATCCCCATTGAGTTCCTGATGAAGGCTCTTAGGGTCCTATTGAGAAGTAGTAGGTAAGGACTAGTTCTTTTAGGTTTTAGCAGCCAACAAGATGGCATATCAGTCAGAATTCAGGAACGAAGACAAGAGGCTTCCACTCTGCTGAACTGTCAAAGTCAGCTGGTTTGTTGTCACTTTAATGCTCAGTGTTGCCAGCAGTCTGTAGTAACAAATAAGTTGCCATTAGACCAAATATATCACAGCAGCAGTGGTTCAACTAATATAAACTCAAAATATCTATTAAAATAAACCTACACATCCATCCAAGTATATACATGTCCGTGACATAATATATAATAACTCAAATTATGTAAATATTACATTACTTGGTTCATACACACAGAGAACTCAAATTAAACACAGTGGTAGTGTCATACTACAAGCAGAGAGATTCCCTGGCTTGAACCATCATTAAAGGAACTTTGGCGCCATCATGTGACTGAATAAAAATATTACACCATCGCGGCAGCTGGTGGCACATGCCTTCAATCACCACGTGAAAATGCGCAGCTACAACTCAGTAAAAAGTAATTCAAGCCACGGCAAACCTTGAGATGGCAAAACACATTTAAGGTAACTTACTTTCAGTCATTAACTCAACACTCGGAGCATCACCGTTAAAGATTGCCAAAAAATTGCCAGTGTATTGAGCCATGTGCCTGTTCATCTTAGCCGCTATGATGCCTGACACGATCTTTCATGTGGTACTGAGGCAGGTTACTGGCTGGTACTTGGATGGTGCTTGGGGACCAGGACTATCCGGCCTTTGGTTAGCCATTCTGGGTATCTCTCGACTTGCAGCTGGTTTATTTGTACTGCCAGACCCTCATGGAGTGCAGTAAGCTTCTTCAGTCAGTAGGCGTGAACCATGTCAACCAGCCTGGTGCTGTCCAACTCTATCCAGGAGACCCTTTCTTGGATATCTGCCACTGTGATGGTTCCTGGACCCTATTCAGGGAGGTTTCTGTGATCTGTTCTACTGAGCATTGCCATTATGGGTTGCATCTTTCTCCCATATGCTCTTCCAGTATTGCTCCATTTCCAGCCTTGGTGGTGCTGTTCTCATATTGTTCCCCTGCCACTGAGAGTACATCTTGGCTGGTTCTGTGGAGAACAGCTCGTTTATTCTCCTGCCTTCTATCTCTCTGGTGTACCTCTTCAAGTGGCTGGCAAAGGCTGTGAGTCTTTGCTTGGCAGTTTCCAAGGCGTCAGGTATGGACAGCTTGCTGTATTTCTTAGGCATCTTCTTCATTGCACCTTTCTGCAGCACCGATACTTGGCTAGCCTGCCTCCGTCCTACCTTGATTTTCGCCTGTAGTCTCTTTCAGGAGGGTACTGCTCCTTGTGGCTGTTCAACTTGTAGCCGAGCATCTCACTGATCACTGCTGCCGTAGTGTAGATCAGCTGGTTACTCTCTGTAATAGTTGTGGTAGGTATTGTCTGTAGTGCTGCATTCACACAATCTAGAAGATCTTCAGAGTGTACTTCATGTAGTTTCTCCTACTCAGTTTTTAGGTTTTTTTTTGAGTGATTTCAGATCAATTGTGTTAATAAAGTATGTCAATTAAAAAAAAAAACAATAAAATCAGACACGCGAGATTGTGCTAAAAAATGATACAAAAGAAGGCAAGGCAAAATAAAATAAAATAAATAAATATAAAGGTGAAATATAAAGTAAAATCAAAAGTAGTCAAAAATGGCCAATTATACCCTGGACCCCTGTACCATTCTTCTGCTTGTTACAATGCTCACTAGCTTTTGGTTGCTTGCCACATTCCTTCATGATGCCACAAAGCTTTCCTATGTCGTGAGCTTAGTGAGGGGAAGAGGCTTTTTTCACATTCTGACCATTGCTGCCTGCCAATATGGTGGGTTTTTTTTCAATGTGCTGAAGAACAGTTTTGCTCTCCCCGTGTCTCAGGGTAGTTCCACAAAGAAATTATTAAATGTAACTATAGCCATTACCTCCACTAGCTAGCTCAGCTCCTTGTCCCTTACACTCTCCTTCTGAGCACCTGCCTGAGCTGATGCAGATCGGGTGATCGAGGATGACTCCAGAAGAGAGAGACAAACATTTCTGAGCCCACAAGTATTTTTACTGTGATCACTCTGGGCACTTTCTTGCTTCCTGTCTTGTGCAGCCAAAAGAGTCCACCTCACCGGTAGTTTTGGGCAGTGGCGGTCCTAGCCTGTCTGGCGCCCTGGGGGAACACTCCCTCTGCCCCTGTCATTCTGATTGTTTCAGGATACATGACCTGCCATTATCCAATAACACATCTGCTCTCCGGTATCTTTTGCTCGTTTCTCCACCTCTTCTTTTCTCTTTTTTCTAAACTGAGGACCTGATGGCTTTGAACTTTTCTTGTCCATCTTCCATTGGTTTTAATTTTGCACTCCAATAGTCATGAATTCTCATGACTATTGATCAACAACCACTGACCAAAGCCCACTGATCAATGGCCATGAGTACCATTCACAGAGATTTGGGGAATGGCTGCAATCACAGCATTGAGACGCATTTTTTCCCCCAACCCGAGGATCACTACAACATAACCTAATAGGCCTACACCTTAGTTCACAGATTCACTTTGTCTAGGGTTTATTTCTGGGATTTCGCACAACCCAGGATTCAAATCATGAATACATAATGGGCTTGGATTTACAACATTATGATTGAAATGTGCTCTATTTGGAAGCAGCCGGCCCCCCTCCCCTTTCGACAGGTTGTGTGTGAGACTTTAAATCATCAAACTGTAAATTATAAATGTTAAATTGTTATTGACCCCTTTACCCCTAGTCCTAAAGTGTATATTTATTTTCTTACTCTTCTTATATTTATTGTTTGTTTACTTGCACTGCTGTAACTGGAGCCTCGTCGTCTCGTCTCTCTGTATACTGTACTGTATGTAGCGGAGATGACAATAAAGTTTACTTTGACTTCAGCAGCAAGCAGGCGCACCGAGGTCTCTCGCGCTCACTTTTCGCATACAGAAAAACATCGGTGCAAATTATAAGTCTGTATCATGATGACTGGTGTTTTCGTGTTTGTTGGTTTGTTTTTATTTTGTTTTATTTTGCGAGTTGGTTATTAGATGCTGCTCCAGCCAGCCAGAGAATCCCCCGCCGCCCCGCCCTCTCCTCCCTGTGCCACAAGCAGCAGGCGCACCTCGCAAACGGAGGGTGCCCTTACTCCCAGCAAATGGGCGAAAGAAAACCGATCGGTGCCTATTACATCCCCAAAATGCGCTGGCATGATGTCGGGGCAGCATGAGTACGAGCAACTTTTTTTTTTTTGGCTGATGCTGTGATGCCGCCCCCCACCACGATGCCGCCCCGGGCAACCGCCCATGTCGCCCGTATCAAAAACCGCTACTGGTGGGCGGCTCTTCAGACGGATCCCATCCGTCTAGTTTCGTCCTACTTCCCTCTAGCCTGTACAACCTGTCGCGGCCCAAGAAGTTGGTGATGGAAAAATACATCTGGGAATTGTTGGCTGCAGGAATCCTTTGCTGATCTTCCCACCCGGTAGGTGCTGGTTTCTTTTTTGTGGCTGTAACCAAATGGCCAACACCTACTTAACAAAAGCTGCTGCAGCGTTTCCTCTGCTTCGCCAACTTTTACAGTAGTTTCATCCACAACTACAGTCAAGTTGCTGAACCACTCACACATCTCACCTCATCTCACCTCACCCAAAATTATTTGATCTGCAGAGGCTGCTGCTGCCTTCACCAAACTCAAAGAACTCTTCACCTCAGCACTGGTCATTGTGCATTCTGATACCAAGCAGTTATTTTACCTGTTGCTATTTGGTGTTGCTAAAGGCCAGTGACTTTCTCTGGTAACTGGTGGCCATGCTGCTGCAAATCGCTTCCTGTGTGGATGGCCCTTCAGACACTTAAGGATTCTCTTATAATCCTCAGTCATGTTACCATGTTAGTTTATTTACCCTCACTTTTCTTTAGTTTAAACTTTAATTACTTTATCATCTTGATGCATGCTCAATCATCCAGGTAAGTAAATCTCCGAAAGTTGATTCTGTTCATATGGACGTCGCGTTTTGTGGGAGAAACGTTTAGTCACTCATGCAAGTGACTTCTTCAGTCTCAGCTGACTGCAGGTTTCCCCAATCTTATAAACAGTACATTGCATAATGACTGAAACCAGCCCAGTGAGGGAACAGTGGGCTGGGAGGTCAGTTCCTTAATCTTAATTATGCAAATTCTCATGACTATTGATCAACAACCACTGACCAAAGCCCACTGATCAATGGCCATGAGTACCATTCACAGAGATTTGGGGAATGGCTGCAATCACAGCATTGAGACGCATTTTTTCTAAACACCGGGTCTCTGTGGCTTTTAAACCCCAAAACACGCTGCGCCAAAAATTGGTCCACCCCACCGATCGGGTCCCCCGACACAAACAGAGCAACATAGTGTACGCTGTTAAGTGCCAGGTGTTAGGTTTTTGTATTGTGATTGTCATTTATGCTTAGAAATATTTAACCATATATGCTTAGAGGTATATAATCGATTGTGTAGTGATAGGATGTGTGATCTTTAGCAGGCTGCAAAGGCTTAGTGTGCATTTCAGAGGACTCTGGAATGCACACCTACATCCTGGGAGCATGGGAAGAGGTCGTACCTTGTTTTATTGTTTTATGGTAGGATAAACGTATCTATGTCTGTTTTAGGCTAAGTGCATTTTGTTTAGATGAACTGCTGGACTTCCGATTTATACATCGGGGAAACCAAACAACCTCTGGCTAAGAGGATGGCACAACACAGAAGAGCTACCTTGTCAGGCCAGGACTCTGCAGTCTAGTTACACCTACAGGCCAGGGGACACTCTTTCAATGCTGAGGATGTACACATCTTGGACAGGGAGGAACGCTGGTTTGAGCGCGGAGTCAAGGAGGCCATTTACGTGAAAAGGGAAAGACCATCTCTGAATCGAGGAGGGGGCCTAAGGGTACATCTGTCACCATGAACAGAATAAACTTTTGGAGGTTTAATTACTTTAAACCTTACCTTGTTACTTTAATTTGCTTGTATGAAATTCTAATTATCATACATTAAAAAGCAATAAAAAACAGTAACATGTCTCAGTTTCAGAATTTAATTTCTTGTCTTGTTACGTTTTTAAATTAAATATAGGGTTTTTGTAAAAAACATATTTTCTTTTGATCATTTCTTACAAATACTTTATAGCAAGAATGACACTACTGGTCAAAAGTTTTAGAACACCCCAATTTTTTCAGTTATTTATTGCAGTTCCAGTCATTCAAGTCCAATGAATAGCTTGAAATAGAGGTAAAAACTTTTCTGGATTACTTACAACCCCCTCCGTCTGCATAAAAGCAGTGTTGGAACACACTGTGGTGCCATACCCTTGTGAGCATCAGTCGAACAGTATTGTACTGCAGAAAGTGGTGTGTTGCCACAAAGATGGTGAGAAAAGGGCAATTAACCATGGAAAAGAGACAGACCATCATAACACTTATAAATGTGAGTCTTTCCTACAGAGAAATTGCAAATAAAGTCAAGGTGTCATTGAATACAGTTTTCTTCACCATCAAAATGCACTCAGAAACTCGGGCAATCTCAGACAGGAAGAGGTCTGCCAGACCCAAAGCCACAACTGAATCAGAGGACAAGTTTCTGAGAGTTAACAGCTTGTGTGATAGGTGGCTCACAGGACAACAGCTTAAGCATACCTTAATAGTGATCATAGCAAGGAAGTCTCAGTTTCAACTGTGAAGAGAAGACTTCGAGCTGCAGGCTTGACAGAATGTGTTGCAGCAAGAAAGCCAACGCTAAGACGTCAGAATAAGACCAAGAGGCTTGCCTGGGCCATGAAACACTGTCAAAACTGAAGACTGGGAGAATGTAATATGGACTGATGAATCAAAATCTTCAGTTCATCATGCAGGATCTTTGTACGCCATTGAGTAGGCAAAAGGATGGTTCCACAGTGTGTGGCATCAACTGTCAAACATAAAGTGTGATAGACTAGGGCTGTTTTGCTGGATCCAGGGTCGGTGACTTGTACAGAGTGAGGGGCACCCTGAACCAAAACAGCTACCATAGCATTCTGCAGCACCATGCAATACCCTCTGGTATGTGTCTAGTTGGTAAGGGGTTCGTCCTACAGGAGGATAATGTCCCAAAACATAAATCCAAGTATGCCAGAACTACTTCAGGAAAAAAGAACAAGATGGTAAGCTTGAAAACATGGAGTGTCCAGCACAGTCTCCAAACTTAAACCACATCGAGCTGGTTTGGGATGAACTGGACAGAAGAGTGAAAGCGAAGCAACCTACAAGGTCCACATTTGTGGGAACTTCTCAAAAAGATATGGGAAGAACTTTCTGAAGAATATTTGATTTCTATTGTAGAAAGAATGCCACAAGTGTGTTTAGCTGTTATATCTGTCAAAGGTGGCTACTTTGATGAGTCAAAAGTTTTGAATACATTTTGGTGTATAAATTGATTCCATGATTTCTTTTTTTACTTTTAAATGCTTATTTGAACTATGCTTTCATTTCAGAGTGCAATGAGACATTAAACCGCATAATTATCAATAAAAACTAGAAAAATTGGGGTGTTCTAAAACTTTTGACTGGTAGTGTATGTACATGTATTCTTTCAGCAGGTGAGAAAAGAACACAAAACAGTGTGTTCAGCACTAGAACAAGTATCAGTTTAGCTTACAGTATGAAAACTGGAAATACTTGGGAAAAGCTAGCCTTGCTCTGAACCAACGCTCAAAAATTAGTCTCATCAGCTTACTAATTAAAATGTGTTTTTTGATTTACTTGGCAAGTATGGACATGATATTTGTGTACTTAGTTAATATCATCCTCCCTAATCTAACAGCACTCCAGGAATATGAACAGAGACACAGCACCATGCTGATTGGCCAGAGTAGACTGTTAAAGATCTGAATTGGTGATGCTGACACGGCAACACTCACCCAATTTGCAGACCCTCAGGTGATATATCATGCAATCTCAGATGCCTTCTATGCTAATGGATTTTCATTCAGTCTTACACTAAATGTGCTAATTTAATCTGCAGGTATGGGATGAAGAGAGGTGTGAGATGGTTTACCTTGGGGACAAACAGAACCACCAGGGTGATGTAGACTGAGAAGACAATGGCTAAAGAGGCGAAGGCGAAAGAGGCATCCTGCTGGGAGGACAGAATCATGGTGACTGGAGCTGTGATCATACACAGTACCTGAAGAGAAGAATAAATAGAATAGATAAGCTTAGCTTGTTTATTACAAAAAAAAAAAAATCACAAGAAAACTTTAGTCTTAGCATAAATTAAAAAAAAAAAAAGTGTAACAATTTCAACAGAGTTACCTATCACACTAGTAAAAAAGTGCAATGATCAGACCAGGTGGAATTCAGTCCAACTGTTTTCTACAGAACATTAATACAAAACCTCTGGTTTCAATTTAATGGTGATTTTGAAGACCAGTGATGGGATTAACAGCGTTAAAAGTAACGGCATTACTAACGGCATTATCTCTCCTCCACGCACCCCACTAAATAGCCAGACTCTCACTCAGTCACCCTCACCGAAGCCTCTCTTTTCCTGGCTTCATTCCTCAAAACTCACCTTCTGTCAACCTTAACTCAGCTCTGGAATTAACCACCCTCTCCCTCAGTTGCCTTCACACCAGAGACTCTCAGTACATTACTACGTATACTATTTGTAACACTGTGTTCAATAAAGCTTTGTTAAAATCTTAATCTATCTGTCCCTTGAGTCTGTTTTGGGTCCACTCCCACCTACTGGCCTCTCAGCCTTTGACAGTACAAACTGGCTGAAAAAATGGACCCAGCAGACGTAATTTGGACAGTGATCTCCAAACAGGGAGCAATAATTGGTGAACACGAGCAAATCCTGCAGTTTCAGGCAAAATCAGGTGCAAATCAATCAGTGACAGACAGTAGGAAATCCTATCCACATTTCCAAAGCTCTGTTCAGACATCACTCCCACCCCCAATCAGCCACCAGTACACTCAGCACAGGCTCCGTTTGCTGCTCCTGAGAAAGACGCTCCACTTTTCTCTGCCCTGGTCTCTGCAAACCATGCCTGTGTTCTATGATGCAGTGTCCTCAACACTCAAACCTTTTTCCGGTGAGTTGGGCCGGTACTTTCTGTTACAGTGCTCCCTTGTGTTCGGCCAATCGCCTCTTTCTTTGACAATGCTGCTAAACTCTCCCACTTAGTAGGTCTGCTGAGGGGAAAGACCTGGCATGGGCCGAAGCTTATTTTTCATTTCACCCAATTATTTCCTGTCCATATGTTGAGCTTCTTGGTGAGCTGACAAAGACTTTCACTCACCCAGTCTCTGAGGGCAGCGTGGCCAATTATTAAATTTATGGCAGGGCAAAACATAGTGTAGCAAAGTTTGTCATTGATTTGTACAACTGGAAGCCAGTTGGCCCGATCATTTGCTTCAGGGTTTATTTTTGCAAGCCTTAAATGTTAGCCCTTCCATTCATGCTAGAACCTCCCATACCTGCCATTGCACTCAATAACCAGGATTTTAACGGAATCAGTTAATCTGATCTTGTCTGGAAACCACTGGGAGACCCTCTCATTTTTCACCTTTCATTATCCTGACACACCTCTGATCCTCAGTTACCCATAGTTAGAAAAACACAATTACCATATAGACTTCCACAGAAAATGGGTCCAAAATCCACATGTGTCCTTCTCTGGATTCCTCAGGGAAATATTTATCAAATTTCTCTGTCAGTTGTGTAAGGTGCTGACAGACTCATCACTAGTCTTCACCTGAGGAGAGTTTTCCAAGATGTGAGACAAAAGTGGAAACATGTCCATCCTCTTTTCCTGGGCCCTCTTAGTCCACAAAGCAATTTCCTCTTGAAAGCTTCAACTTTGTCTGCAACAAAAAACATGTTGCTGTTTCTCCCTTGAAGTGAGATGTTCATGTGCAAGAGGAGATTTTTTTCTCCGTGAGAAAAGAAACGACCTCATTCCTCAGTTCAAACAAACGCTTGAAGTCCAGTCCTCTTGAAAGCCAGCTCACCTCACTGTGGTAGAGCAGCTAGACACGATCTGCTTCCATGTCCTCACAAAGCTTAGCAAAACATCTGGAATTCACACCATTATTTTTAATGAAGTTGAAGTCACACTTACATCCATCACCTCGTGACATCTTTCTGCTGCAAGGCTTTCACGGTAGAGAAAACAGTGGGTCTGTTTAGCTTCTGGTGCACTCAAGAATCTGTCTAATGACGCCGAGATGCCTGCCAGTCACTGAAGCTGCGCCATCACTGCACACCCCAAAACAGTTCTGCCAGTCATTCTCAATGAAGTAGTTGTCAATGCATTCCTGAGCCATGGCTGGTGTTGGCAACTCTCCACAAAACAACATGTCTTCATGCAAACTGCTATCCCAGCGACAACGAATAAAAACCAAGAGCAATGCACCATTCGTGACATCAGTGGACTCGTCTTGTTGCAAAGAGAAAAATGGACTACTTTTTATTCTTTCCAGAAGCTGATGCTGTATGTCTAAGGCCACGTCCGTGATACAGAGGCTCACAGTGTCGTTTGAGAGTGGGATGGATATTGGCTTCTTTGCAGCAGCCTCTTCGATCATCTCACGGCACATATCTACAGCGGCAGGCAAAGTCAAGTCCTCCGCTATAGTGAAAGACTTTTTACTCTGTGCCACAAGTCTGGATATGAGGTAGCTAGCTTTTAAAGCTGTATAGGAATTTCTTTTACTTATGTATTAATCACATTATTTTATTGTATAATGCCTTGGTGCCACTGGATTTTAACATGTCTCACACCAATACTGTAAGACAAATGGTGGGGGTCTAGTTAGGAAGTTGGGGGGAAGCAGACAACTCCACAGGAAGGAATCTTTTGTCTCTTTGAGGACTCTGGGAGGTAGCAAGGGAGTGTGAACCTTAAGGTGTGAAACAGCTGTGTACTGCCTTTTGTTCCTGGAGAAGGTATTTAACTGAGAGCCACGCTAGGCTCAGTGAGACTCTGCTGACCTGCCCCGCGGTCATGTGGGCTCTCCATCAAGCTTGGTTGTCTGTTCTTTGTGTGTTTGGATTAAAGAATGTTAGCTACCGCTCACCGCTCATCTGCAGGCTTTATTTAATGGAAAACTTCCACAACAAAGCACATTTAGAGTTACCAGTAAGTGACAAAATAGACCATTTCTGCATATGCTGTCTTTTCTTTTCTCTTGAAATATTTCACCGGCTTTCTTGGGATGGTTGGTTTCGAGATGCCGTTTTAATTTCGAAGGCTTCAGTGGACAGTATTGTCCACACTCCACACATTGGGCTCTCGGGTCCGCCTTGTTTCCTCCGTTCACAAACCCATACTTCAGGAAGTCAAACTTGTGCAAAAAGTTTGTCTTTTGGGAGGGGGGTGTGGGGGTGGGGTTGTCACTTTCATCTTAATTTTTCCGTTTTAAGAACTTCTTCATATATTTTGATTACTGCAAATGGCGGGCAGAGTGTCTTCTTCTGCTTGCTTATTGAAGCTGATTAATTAAACAACTCCCCCCCAAAGTGTAAACTAACACACCTCAAGGTGTGGCTCCATGGTAAGAATCACTAGTCTAGACTAACTAAACTAACGCTGCAAACCGGTTCTGAGACAGGTGAGAACCTGACCTGCAGGTGCTCCCTCTGCTCTTCAGGACTGTTTTGAGCACACCTCCCTGAACATGTTCAGGGAGGCTGCAAATGGTGACTACACCAATTTGGAGGAGTACACATCATCTGTGACCAGCTACATCAAGACTTTCATAATACGCTCCAACCAGAAACTGTGGATGGTAAATGGTAAATGGCATTTGTATAGCGCTTTACTCAGTCCCTAAGGACCCCAAAGCGCTTCACACTACATTCAGTCATTCACACACACAGGCAAGCTACATTGTAGCCACAGCTGCCCTGGGGCGCACTGACAGAGGCGAGGCTGCCAGACACTGGCGCCACCGGGCCCTCTGACCACCACCAGTAGGCAAACATGGGGTTAGTATCTTGCCCAAAGGATATTTGGCATGCAGCCAGGAGACAGCCTGGGATCGAACCACCGATCTTCTGATTAGTGGCAGACCTGCTCTACCACCTGAGCTACAGCCACCCCAATGTGGATGACTGTAGAAGTGCCTGAGCTGCTAAAGACTTGAGACTCCGCCTTCAGAGCAGGCAACAAGGTGGCCCTGGGAACAGAGGGCCAAACTGTCTCGAGCCATCAGAGCAGCGAAGCGCACGTATGGCAGAAGAATCCACAGCCACTTCCAGGACAGCGACGACATACGGCACATGTGGCAGGGCATCACCAACTACAGGAAGATGGCACCTGCCTGCGATGGTGACGCCTCCCTACCTCTCCAACTTCTATGCACATTTCGACGCTCAGAATGACGTGTTGGTAAGGAAGACCTCCCCCACCCCCAAAACGAAAGAAGAGGAAAAGCTCTTTGCAGAGTTCACCCACGGAAAACTGCTGCTGGTCCAGATAACATCCCCAGGAGAGTGCTCAGAGAATGTGCAGACCAGCTGACAGATGTCCTCACTGACATCTTCAACCTCTTCCTGAGCACTGCTGTCGTCAGGCCAGCACCATCGTTCCTGTGCCAAAAGAGTCCCCAGTAGTGATGGGATTTCCGGCTCTTTATAGAGAACCGGCTCTTTCAGCTCGGCTCACTAAAAAGAACCGGCTCTTCAGGTTGTTTTGTTGCTTTAATTAATTTGTTATTAACAACAATATAAAATTATGCACAAAAGGAATTACTAATGTAATAAAAATGTGGTTTTATTAATATATGTTTATATATAAATATATACGGTGGCCCCTAGAAACAAAGCACGTACAAACTCCAAAACACATTGCTAGCGTTAACTGAACTTCCAAAACAGAGCTACCTAGATCGCTTAAATTACACAATTGAAAGCATATGTGTATTGTTTGTGTATTTATACACAAGCACTCATATATATTCAAATAATTTAAAAAAAAAGTTCATTTACCTGTTACTACCACACACCAAATCCGGTTGTTGGTACTTCCTGGCTTGTGTAGCCACTAGGTAACAAAAGCTCAACACTGCCCCTAGCATCCTGGAGCACTTCTGTTGTGTTTTGTACGTGCTTCGGAGTTCGTACGTGTTTTGGAGTTTGTACGTGCTTTGTCTCTAGGGGCCACCGTAAATATACTTTTATTTATTCACTCCACATAAAATGTAATAAATAAATCATATAATACAAAAACCAACTATTTACATTTCAACTTTTAACTATTTGAATTTTCAGCTTTTTCCTTTTAAACAAATTTAAAGTCAAACAACACAAAACACTGCAAACCACAACACAATTAAATATAAATTAAAATATGAAAACAAAAAGAAGATGCACATTCTCTGTCATATAGGCCTGCATGAATAAACTTTCTGAATCCTTTATCATCCGCAACTGAAAATAGTTGTGGATGATCACTATACCTTTCTAATGTGACGTTGTTGTCCCTGGCTCTCTTTCTCTGTCTCTCCCTCCGGCTCTGTTCCTGTGCTACTGTGAGTGTAACTACCGCCCCTCCCCCCTCTGCTCAGCGCAAGCACAAGGCTCACGTGCGGAGTGAAGCGGAAAAAAGTGCGAGAGAGAGCGTGAGAGAAAGAAAAAAACCCCCACGGCTCCCAATAAGGAGCTGGCTCGCATCGTTCACTTCAAAGAGTCGGCTGTAAGAGCCGTTTCATTCGTGACCGACACATCACTAGTCCCCAGTGTCCTGCCTCAATGACTACCGTCCCGTTGAATTCACACCCATTATGATGAAGTGGTTCGAGAGGCTCATCATGAGGCACATTAAGACTCGGCTGCCACCCACACTGGACCCACTGCAGTTTGCCTGTCCCCCCAACTGGTGAACAGATTATGCCAGCGCCACCACCCTACATCTTGCCCTTGTCCACCTGGACAATAAATTTAATTTCAGTTCATTTCAGTTCAATTTTATTCATACAGCGGCTAATCACAACAACAGTAGCTATGCCTCAAGGCACTTTATATTGTAAGATAGACCCTAGAAAAATACAATAAAGACCCATATGTACGAATGCTGTTCATAGACTTCAGTTCACCATTCAACAGAATCATTCCTCAGCACCTGATTGGAAAACTGAGCCTGCTGAGCCTGAACACCTCCCTCTGCAACTGGATCCTGGACTTTCTGATGGAGAGACCTCAGGCAGTCCAGATCGGTAAGAGCATCACCAACATCACCACACTGAGCACTGGAGCCTCTCAGGGCTGTGTGCTCAGCCCACTGCTGTTCACTTTACTGACTCAGCAGCAATGCACAATTTGAAGCGTATCATCAAGTTCGCTGATGACACGACTGTGGTGAGTCTCATCAGCAAGATCGACGAGTCAGCATACAGAGAGAAGGTGCAACAGCTAACAGACTGGTGTAGAGTCAACAACCTGTCTCTGAAGGTGGACAAAACAAAACAGATTGTTGACTTCAGGAGAGCACTGTCCAGTTAACTTCGATGGATCATCTGTGGTGGTCGAAGAGCACCAAATTCCTTGGTGTTCACCTGGTAGAGAACCTCTCCTGGTCTCTCAACACCAGCTCCATAACTAAGAAGGCCCGACAGCATCTCTATGTCCTGCAAAAGCTGAGAAAAGCCCATCTCCCACCCATTCTCACCACCTTCTACAGAGAGACTATCGAGAGTGTCCTGCGCAGCAGCATCACTGCCTTGTATTGTAACTGCACCGTATCGGATTGCAATACCCTACAGCGGATAGTGGGAACAGCTGAGAAGATCATTGGAGCCTCTCTTCCCTCCATCACAGACACCTATCGCACCTGCTGCTTCTGCAAAGCCGCCAGCATTGTGGAGGACCCAGTGCACCCCTCACACACACTCTTCACCATGCTGCCTTCCGGCAAGAGGTAACGGAGCCCTCACTGCCAGACTGCGGAACAGTTTCTTGCCATCAGACTCGAGGGGGGCTCAGTGACTGGACTGACACACACACACACACACACACACACACACACACACACACACACACACACACACACACACATATATATGAAGAGAGAGAGAGTATGCATAGTATGCAAACAATGCAACAATTTGCAACAATGCTCAGTCTTTTGCACAACCCACTGTTATTGTTGCAGTTTTCCTTTACACTGTTGTGTCTGCACTGTCTTGTGTCTGTGTCATTCTGTCTGGTGTTGCACTGTCTTTGTTTTGTTTTTTTTGGGCAATTTTTGTACACTTGCACTTTATATAGTCCTGTGTTGATTGTCTGTATATTATTCTGTATATTCTGTACGTTATACCTTATATGTAGCACAATGGTCTTGGAAGAATGTTGTCTCATTTCACTGAGTACTGTACCTCTGCACATGGTTGGAGTGACAATAAAGCCACTTGACTTGACTTCACTTAAAGGGGCATCAACAATTTCACAGCTGGGGTCAACTGTATTCAGAGCAAGATCAGGTAGACCAAAACCACACCATCAGAAGACTAATATATTGAACTTACTCACTTTCAAACTTTATCACTGATAACGCATCTAATCATATTTTAATAGAGCATTTCATTCTATACACATTAATCATTTAATATACCTCAAACGAGTGGCCAATTGAGAACCAAAATTTAACTTAACAAACGTGTTTGTTTTAATGTGTGATGAAGCCAGAGCAGCAGGACTTAACATACAAACCCATGCAAAAAGGACCTGGCAAGAGTTCATGCCACTACTTTTGAGCTGCACAGAAAGAGAAGCAGACCCATTTTCTGTAGAATTATGTAATTATAATTATCTTCTAGTTTCATCTTTGTGGAAAAAGGTTCTCATTGCAGCAGGACAAAACTCTGAAGTAATACCCGAAGACTAAAGAAACCCAAGGACTGTTGACCTGCCTACATAGTCATCTGATCTCAGTCACTGAATATGTACGGGCCATTTGTAGACTGAGGAAGCTAAACATTCCTGACATGAAAAGAAACTCTTTGTTATATTGTCAGATGGCATTTGGACTCGACTGTTATCGACAACCTAAGAAAGAGAACCACCTCTTCATACCAGCTACTGACAGCAAACAGGCAAGTTGGTTTTATACGCAAGACTCCCGTGTAAATGAAAGGATTAGACAAAGATAACCTGATTAAATACAACATGCATTTTTTAAATAATGATGCATTTATTAACTGAAAAAAGCTCTCCATTTCTATAGTACATGGCCTTGTGTGAAAAGCAATTGCCCCCTGAACCTAATTAAGGTTGTGCCCTGCCTTGGAGCAAGAACTGCATTCACGCATTTGCGATAACTTTCACATCACAGTGGAATTTTGGCACATTCTTCGTTGGAAGATTGTTTTAATGCTTTAATGCATTGGAGGATTTTCAAGTGTGAATGGCCTGTTTAAGGTCATGGATTTAAACTGAGATTTCATGTAGACCACTCCAAAACCTTCATTTTGTTTTCTGAGCCATTCAGAGGTTTGGTTTACGTGCTGGTGTAGTTTTGTTTTGTTTGAGATTAAGGGCACAAACTGATGACAATCATTTTCTTATTGTTGAATCATAAACACTCCTTTTGTGATCTCGTGGATGAGTCATCTATGGTTTCTCTCAAGTACTTTTGGTACTGTTCCAAGTTTTCTCCATTTGTGGATAATGGCTCTCACTGTGGTTCACTGGAGTCTAAAAGCCTTAGAAATGGCTTTGTAACCCTTTAAAGATTGATAGATATCAATTACACTGTTTCTCAATTGTTCTGGAGTTTCTTTAGATCACAACATGATGTGTTGCTTTCTGAGATCGTTTAGCCTACTTCACTTTGTCAGAAGTGAAGTAGGCTAAACGATAAACGATACAGCACACCCACCACCACCATCAAACCCACAAATGAAGAAATTCTTTTTGGAGGAATCAAATTTGGTGCTTATCTCTCTAGCAGAATCCTCCACTAAAGATAAGTGAAGCTTACCTCACACACTTTTTATTGTTTTTTCCTATAATCTTTGCCAGTCTTTACATGGTTTTCCATTGTGATTGATGAGCATTTCTTAATAACTTGCCAGCAGTATTCTTTCATTTTTATCATGCCAACAAATGGAGGCCAGATGAATTTGGCAGTGTCTAAAAATGTGACAGTGAAGAAAAGAGAGTGCATGATATCAAATGAAGCAGGAGAGAGTTGGAGGTAAATCAATCAATATTAATCAGTAGTCAGTCATTTTGGGCAAAGGCTAAAAATTTTCTTCCAAATTGACAAATGCAAGCAACAGGCTAGCAGCCATGTTTTCTCTACTGTGTCAGTACTTACATGCAGCATCGCACAAACACAATCCGGCCCTTAAATTATTATTAATTAATTATTTATTAATTAATTAATGCATCTGTCTTAGTGGAAGAAATAGCATTTCTGCGCACTGGGGATTGGGAAGAGCTAATCCCATCTGGAGACAGACTGTTTCCAGTGGCCTTCAATCTTTACAGAGACACTTTTAAAATAAAGTGTGCTTTATTACTGTATAACTGCATTTCTAGCCTTGTTTCAGGTGCCTTAATCTCAATTGTTTCCCAGTACTTGCTTAAATTCAAGCACTGGATTTCTGTCTATGATGTTGGAATGTTACTATGAAAAGTGTGCAGAGATTTTTATATTGTGATTTGCTGCCAAATGAAACAGAATTAAGTCGAGTGATTGAAATGGCCCAGGAGCAATTCTCCCACAGCTGAATGGAGAAATGAACTAAACAAGTGCTAGAAAATGGTCACAAAAATGTTACAAGCATGAGCTAAACAGATCTGACAAAAAAAAAAGAAAAAAAGATCAGTTTTGCAGTTCGAGCAACTTTAGGATTCTTTTTATAGATGAACATGTTGCAGATAAATGATACGATTAATTGTTAAAATATCACTTATTATGTATCACTTTGCTAAAAGTATTTAAAATAGTACATATTAATTCCGCCTCAAGCAGATACAGGAGTACAAGCCAAGCCTGAAACCACATTGACTCATCAGTAATAATTAATAAAGCAATTAGAGAGGACATTTTCTAAATGAAAGCATATATTAAGCATTTATCTTTATATTTTCAGAGCACAACATTTGCTTGTGTTTCAGTATTTTTTTACACATTACACACCACTTTTGTTTATCATTTGTAACAACACATCTCACACATGGCATGGTAATAGTAAAGGAGATGTTATGTTGGCAAATAATATCATGTATATATATATAAAAAAAGAACAGGATCCAAGACAGACCGCAGTGGAATTCCTGATGTCTCAATAGCTGATGTGGAAGAGTATTTTCCAATGAGAAAGCCCATTGTTTAATATAAGATTTAAACCAGTTAGGAACCATACCCTTGAATCCTGCACAGTGTTCCAAGCACCCAATGAGTAAGTCATGGCTGACAGTGTCAGACAGCACACAAATCCACCAGAGCTAAGACAGAGCAGCCACTAGAATCAGCATCAAGGCAAGGCAAGGCAAGTTTATTTATATAGCACAATTCAACAACAAGGTGATTCAAAGTGCTTTACAGAGACATTAAAAAACAAAAACAAATAAAAAGCATGATTTAAAATTGATAAAAAAAACACCAAAAAACCAGTAGATAAAATCAGAACAGTAGATAAAATCAGTAGTTAAAATGTAAGTTTTGAAATTTAAGCTTAAAAGTGTGGATTTGGTGTTTTATTCAAAAGCAGCTGAGAACAGGTGAGTCTTCAACCTGGATTTAAATAAACTGAGTGTTTCAGCTGATCTGAGGCTTTCTGGGAGTTTGTTCCAGATATATGGAGCATAAAAGCTGAATGCAGCTTCTCCGTGTCTGGTTCTGACTCTGGGAACTGATAAAAAAAACGGATCCAGATGACCTGAGGGATCTGGAAGGTTCATACTGGGTCAGGAGGTCACTGATGTATTTTGGTCCTAAACCATTCAGAGCTTTATAGACCAGCATCAGAACTTTAAAGTCTATCCTCTGACGGACAGGCAGCCAGTGTAAAGACCTCAGAGCTGGACTGATGTGGTCCACTTTTTTGGTCTTAGTGAGGACTCGAGCAGCAGAGTTCTGAATGAGCTGTAGTTGTCTGACTGATTTTTTAGGTAGACCTGTAAAGATGCTGTTACAGTAATCAAGCCTACTAAAGATGAATGCATGGACTAGTTTTTCCAGGTCCTGTTGAGACATCAGATCTTTTATCCTTGATATATTCTTGAGGTGATAGTAAGCTGATTTTGTTATTGTCTTAATGTGTTTTTCTAAGTTAAGGTCTGCATCCATCACTACACCCAAATTTCTCGCCTGGTTTGTGGTTTTTAGGTGTATAGATTGAAGTTCTCTGGTGACCTGTAATTGTTTTTCTTTGGCTCCAAAGACTATTACTTCAGTTTTGTTTTTGTTTAGCTGGAGAAAATTGTGGCACAACCAGTCATTAATTTCCTCAATGCATTTACCAAGAGCCTGTACAGGGCCTCGGTCTCCTGGTGACATTGTGATATATATTTGTGTGTCATCTGCATAGCTATGATAGTTTATTTTGTTGTTCTTTATAATCTGTGCCAGTGGGAGAATGTAAATGTTAAACAGAAGGGGTCCCAAGATGGAACCTTGGGGAACTCCACATGTGATACTTGTCTGCTCAGATGTGAAGTTACCTATTGATACAAAGTATTTCCTGTTTTCTAAGTATGTTTTGAACCAGTTTAGTACAGTTCCTGAAAGACCTGCCCATTTCTCCAGTCGTTTGAGTAATATGTTGTGGTCAACTGTATCAAATGCTGCACTGAGATCCAGTAAAACTAAGACTGACATTTTTCCACTGTCTGTATTCAGACATATGTCATTAAACACTTTGGTCAGAGTGGTTTCAGTGCTGTGGTTCTGTCTAAAACCTGACTGGAAGGCATCATAGCAGTTATTCTGTTTTAAGAAGTAATTGAGCTGTTGAGAAACTGCTTTTTCAATGATCTTACTTAAAAATGGGAGATTTGAGATCGGCCTGTAGTTGTTCATTTGTGTCTTGTCAAGATTGTCCTTTTTCAGTATAGGTTTATAATTACAGCAGTTTTTAGTGGTTCTGGAAACACACCTGACATTAAAGAAAAGTTGACGATCTGTAACAGGTCTGACTCCAAAGTCTTTTAGACCTTTTTGAAAAAACTTGTTGGCAGGACATCTAAACAGCAAGAGGAGGAGTTCAGTTGACCTAAGATGTCCTCCAGGTCTTTGCTGTTAATAGGGTGAAACTGTTTGATGGTGTTTAAACAGTTTTTTAGTGGACACAGTACATATCCTGAATCTGCTGTTGATGTACCAATTGCTTGTCTAATCTTTTGGATTTTTTCTGTGAAGAATTTGGCAAAGTCATTGCAGGCCATGGTCGAATGAAGTTCAGCTGCCACTGACACAGGAGGGTTTGTTAGCCAGTCAACTGTAGAAAATAAGACCCGAGCATCAAGTAGAATATCGTTTGTTACTTTTAAAAGTACAGACTCTGTACTCTGAAAGACCCTAAAAAATGTCAGTTTTGATATAGGTTGACAAATAATCAGAACATGCAGTTGAAATTTGGGGTTTTAAAGAATGGGTCGACTACTGCATGCTATATCACACAGGAGCTATACCAGAAGCTAGGCTCACATTTACAATTCTGAGAAATTAATCACCAATTATATAAAAAGTTTCGTTAATAAACAAAGATAGAAGTGAAAATATGTTGCCTTTGCAGATCCAGCCCCCTCTTGAAATCAAATCAGGCATCCATCCATCCATCCACTTCCACTTTTTCAGCTGTCTTAGTGCGAGAATCTAATCTGACAAGATTTTAAAAACTCTAATGGCACTTCATCTGTGCTCAGCTTTTTTACATTCTTTCCTGACAGCCCTGTTAGACAGAATTTAAACCTAGGGCATCTTATTCTGAGGTGGGCAGCCAAGTTCAAAGCATCTGCTCATCTGTTGCTACTGAACTCCATAAGAGTTTTGAATCACTTATTTTTAGTACTGAATCTATGACCCCGCTGCTTTTCATTCTCATCTACAGTCCACCAAAAATAAAAGCTCTATTGTAGAATTCAGATCTTTTGTCCTCAGTAACAGTAATGCATGACTGCATATTGTGGGATTTTAATATTCACAGGCACAGGCAATCTTTTGATTTTATTCAACATGTATTCAACGGCCTCACTCATGACCATGTGAATACTCTTGATCTTCTTTTTGTCATATTTTCTTCTTTTGTCAATTTTAATATCTAACATGTTGACATTAGAGAAACTGTTTTCTCTGACCATAAATTATAACTTTTATGACACTTTTACTCTCTAAATTTGTGGTTCCTAGTATTGCAATACCTTTTGGTAAAAAGTTTGGTCCTTCCATAGCTACTCGTTTTTCTCTGCTGCTTACAGTCTGGGTGTTCAAGAGTGCACTGCTTTCATCTGTGCATCATCATGATCAGATGTCCACAGAACAAATACCCTTAATATTTAAACCCACAGTAAAAAAAAAAATTGAAGTGTACATCCTTTGGTATGTGTGGGGGCAGACACATATTGGGTAAAATTTAAAGAATCCATTATGCTGAACAGTGGCGGACCTAGCCTGTTTGGCGCCCCCACTCCCACTCACACATTAAACATATTAAGGATTGTACATTAACATATTTTATTGTAAAAACTGTTGTCAGAACCATACTGAACTTAACCAGAGAAGCATACACACACACACACACACACACACACATATATATGAAGAGAGAGAGAGTATGCATAGTATGCAAACGGCTAACAAACAGCCATCATAATTTGTCATACAATGAGAATAGGACAAATCAACAATCGACAATGACTAATTAATTTTGTGCTGAACACAGTCCAAAAGATTCAGTAAGCTACATCAGTGTCTACTGTTTACTATCATAGCCAAGTGGCTAACAAACGTAAACAGACGTTTTCACTATCCCTACTAATTAATGTTATGTTGTTGTATCTCTGTTGTGGTCAGTGCTATCCTCTATGCTGTTGCATGCTGGGGCAGCAGGTTGAGGGTCACAGATGCCAACAGACTAAATAAACTGATCCACAAGGCCAGTAATGCTGTGGGGGTGGAGCTGGACTCCGTTAGGGTGGTGTCTGAGAGGCGAATGTTGTCCAAGATAAGGACAATCATGGATAATACCTCCCACCCACTCCATGATGTGCTGGCTAGTCACAGGAGCACGTTCAGTTAGAGACTGAGATTACCAAAAAGCATCACTGAATGACACGGGAAATCATTCCTGCCTGTGGCCATCTCCCTGTACAATTCCTCCATCTAACACACTGTAAACACTGCAATAGTTACATCCTTTTTACACACGCTCTTTTCTATTCTGTAATATTCTTGTCAATTTTCTTGATATTTATTTATAATCACCTCTGTTAATCCTTGATATTTATAATTGAGTGATCTGTATGTATTAATGCTATTTCTTAAATGTGTAAAATCTGTAACATAATGTGTTGTTTGGAGTTTAGTCTGTTACTGTTACTATTTTTACTATTTCTTCTTGGAGCAACTGTAACCCACATAATTTCCTTAGGGATTAATAAAGTATTCTGATTCCGATTATTTCAGGATACATGACCTGCCATTATCCAATCACAAATTTGCTTACCTGTATCTTTTGCTCGTTTCTCCTCTTCTTTTCTCTTTTTTCTAAACTGACCACCTGATGGCTTTGAACTTTTCTTGTCCATCTTCCATTGGTTTTAATTTTGCACTTCAGTATGAACACCCATGCACCAAACCGAGGATCACTACAAGATAACCTAATAAACCTACACCTTAGTTCACAGATTAGCTTTGTCTAGGGTTTATTTGTGGTATTTCGCACAACCCAGAATTCAAATCATGAATACATAATGGACTTGGATTTACAACATTATGAATGAAATGTGCTCTATTTGGAAGCAGCCGGCCTCCCTCCCCTTTCCACAGGCTGTGTATGAGACTTTAAATCATCAAACCGTAAATTATAAATTTTAAATTGTTATTGATTCCTATACCCCTAGTCCTAAAGTGTATATTTATTTTCTTACTCTTCTTAAATTTATTGTTTGTTGACTTGCACTGCTGTAACTGGAGCCTCGTCGTCTCATCTCAACACTGTAAAATCGAATTAGTTTACAGAACTAAAAAAAACTATGCAAACTCATTGCCTCAAAAAAATTAAGTAAAGTTTACTTAAGATGATTAAGTTAGGGCAACGTATTTATTTTGAGTACTGTACTGTAAATAGCGGAGATGACAATAAAGTTTACTTTGACTTCAGCACAGCAGCAAGCAGGCCCAACAAGGGCTCTCGCGCTCACTTTTCGCGTATAGAATTTCGAAAAACATCGGTGCAAATTATAAGTCTGTATCATGATGTCTGGTGTTTTCGTATTTGTTGGTTTGTTTTTATTTTGTTTTATTTTGCGAGTTGGTTATTAGATGCTGCTCCAGCCAGCCAGAGAATCCCCCGCCGCCCCACCTGCATAGGTGCATGAGTACACTGTAAAAAAAAATCCATAGAAAAACGGAAAATGTCCTGGTAATTTTCTGCCAGTACATTTTGTGTTTTTTTACGGAAGTTTGACGGAGTTTTCTGTAAATGATTAAACGGAAAATTTTGTAGATTTACAGTATACTCTCTGTACTATTTACGGACATTTCCTTCAGCTATAAAACGGAAAATTCTGTTTATTCACAGCATATTTTCTGTATCATTAACTGATATTTTCCGTTAATAGAAAATTTGAAATTTCTGTTTATATTACTATTTCCAAGCACTTCTTTTCAATCTGACTCATTAAATATAGTTTTTTATATCCTTAAACGTACATTTCTATGCAATTACAACCTAGTACACCGTGTGTTCAAAAATTCATAAATTAAAACTTTTTAAATTAATCTGTGCTTACTACACAACAACACTGGTACAATTAATGTTAAATACTCTTTTATTCTCCTCAACTCAAACACTATACTAAAATATAACAACAGAATCCATGTCGTCATAAAACAACTAAACAGCTAATACATGAAGAAAGTAACTTACAAGCTTTCAAATTTGAGCATTTTTATTTTCCTTGAAATCTGTTTGCCCTCATGTAAATGTGTTTACATACATTCATTCAACTGGCTCCCAAGTGTTTTCTTCAAACAGGACACCTGACAAACAAAAAATGTAATATTTAATGATATGTTCACATTTAATAATATCCAGAGTACCTTTTAGTTAGAATCACTGCCTTGTGGTTGTTTTGACTCAGCCAAATGGTTAAGGTGTGGTTTACATCCATGTCTGTCCACTTATGATACAGTACACACATGTAGTCAGTTATAGCCAAACACCTTTGCTTACTGAATTGCATTCACTTCATTAATGAAGTGAATGCAATTCACATTTGTGTGAACATTTGTCCGAGATTAACTCTTTGGGGTCTTTACCTTACAATATGACATAGTCAAAATTTGTTGACTGTTTAAGTGGTGCTACATGAATAAAACTGAACACATCTAAAGAAGGTGTTCCTGAAATTTGGGTTTATTAGAACAGGACGGATGGATAACCACAGGACTTTTCCCCATATGATAACTAAAACACAAAATAGATTAAGACAGATTACTGTTCCAAACTTAAAGATAAAAGTGCATTTACTGGAATTGTTTTCACAGCTCTTGCTTTTCAAAGACAGTGAGGAGCAAAGTACAATTAGAAGTGCTTTTTCTGATGAAGAGTTAAACTGTAAAGAGCAGCGTAGTGAATAAGGATCTGCGTCCACGAATCTTCAGCAGTGCAATGCACACCTTTTTCACCACTGTGTTCAAATGCTCTTAACTGTTTAAGTAGAGGAAAAAGTCATATTTCAGACATATTTCACGACCATTAAATGTTAGACAAGGCTCTGAAAACGAGGTCACGGTTACTTCCCAAGCAAAAACCTCTGCTTGTGTGCACAGAACCTAAATTGCAACAAATAAGACAATAATAAGACAAATGACTACAAAGTGACACCAGAGGCTGGAGAAGAGCAAGCATAAAGTGACACGTTGTGTGTGCACAATTTCTCTTGGTACCACTCTTCATATACCAGTGTGTCAAAGTCCTGAATGCAGCCTGCATGTTAGTCCATCAAGTTCCATCTGAGCTTTAAATAAAGTACACTCAGCTTTTCCTTGGATTTTCAGAGTTTCTCAGTTCATACAGGAATTGCAGCAGTCGGGGTTAACGTGTCACTGAGTTGCTCCTCCATCTCAGCCATTGAGACTAGTCGCAATTTATTCTAAGGAAAAAAAGAGGAACAAAAAGACATTTTTAAAAAGTTTGTATTTTTGTTCTTTTTTTTACCTTAAACATAAACAACAGCAAAAAAAAGGATTAGGGCTGTGCGATATGACGATATATATCGGATGACGATATAAAAATGTCTATCATTTCATATTATACCCTATCGTTTGATTTGTGATGTTGCAAAATAAACTGTTTACAGCAATATTTTTTCATGGTTGTGATGGTCACTGTAGTTGCTATATTAATTTCTTAAAGTTCTCTCCTTCTCTTATACTTAAAATAACCACACTATGGACAGACAAGCGACTGTTTTTACGCGTACTTTCGTTACCAACAATGACAGTAAAACCATCGTGTGGCTCCACCGTCCGCTTGTTTATTTTCCACATAAACCTTTCACAATAAAGCTCAAGATCCTGTTGAGACTTTTCAAAAAAACCCTGAAATGATATACATTATTCTCAAACATCAAATTTCAGAATATGCCTCAAACAAATTACCTCAAAGTAACTATAAACAAAGTCACCACACAGATGAAGGCACAGAGAATACCAGCATGGCCAGCGAGGATGAGGCAGAACCAGGTAGCTCCAAACAGCAGGACCAGTCAAAACAAATCGAGGACCTTAAACGAGGGGCTACCTCTGTAGCATGGACATGGTTTGGTTATGAAAAGTTTGACACGGCCCAGAAAACTGTACTATGCAAATTATGCCACAAACTGGTCCCCACCACCACTCAAACACGACAAACCTCTTTAACCACCTACACAAGAATCACATGAAAGAGTATGGAGAGAGTTTACGAATGAGAAGCAAAAAAAGAGCCATCAGGTGCTCAAAATAAACCTTAGACTCAAACATTCGAACAGGCTTTTCCTCGCAGCGCGCCGTGTAATAAATACTCACAAAGAAAATTGCGGACGTTTAAACTCATGTCTAAAAATGTATAGTTTCAAGCATCGGTCAAAACACTCGACTCCAGGTATATGACGCCCAGCTGAAAACACTTCACACAAGTTGAGTTGCCCGAGATTCACAGAATTTAAAGAAATTGCACTATTTTGTGATATATATCATTATCAGGAGAGGAATGTCTTATATCATGATATGAGAGGTCATATCACACAGCCCTACAAAGGATTATAATTCACGTAGAGTTGCATACACATAACAGCATTCTGTTGCAACATAAGCAGTTTATAATTAAAGTAACATGCATACCTTGAAAAACTAAATAAATAACAACAATAAACTCACCTTGTGTTTGTAGAGAAGGCGATCGGGCTTTTTTTTTATTTCCTGAGACCAGCTGCTCTGGATCATCACCAGCTTGAATCTTCATCTTTTTTTCACTCGGTGAAGTCTTTCCTTTTCATTGCTCTGCACTGGAAAACCAAAGTGTGTGATCACAGGTGAAATAAGGGATATTTTTACACTGCAGAATTTAGAGTGCTTCAAGTAGTGAAGCAAGTAGCTGTTGATGCATTTCTCAAAAAATCTCTAAGGATCTGAATTTTTAAGAAAGATACAAATATCTCTGCTTATATTTGGCTAAAAGCTTGATATAGACGTAACAGTTTATAAAATGTCAGCATCCCCCACAAGGCATATAAAGCTCCTGCACACCAGCACTGCACTTACAATATACTTCAATCAAGATATAGTTATTACTGATTTATTATTATTATTATTTTGTTTTTTTAATAATTACTAGTATTTAATCACATTAGCACAATGGGGTGACAAAAATCTTCCATATACTAAAAATGCTGCTCAGTATTTCATAAATTACATTTTCAACAAATGTTGGAGTAAAAACACAGTTACAGGGAAAATGTTATCTGTCTGCAAATATTAACTAAACATTTCTATTTGCTACAAAATAGACATAATTGTAAATGTCCTGAGGTGAAACTAAACTTTCAATAATATTACCACTACAGTCTGTTAACCACCAAATTAATCTATGCTGGTCAGCTAGCTAAAAGTCTTTACTTTAGCTAACATTCGCTAACATTAGCATTTGTTAGCATCAGAAAGGAAGGTCTGAGACTTAAACTAGGGTTAGTGTAACTTTGCCTGAAACCCTTTAAAGTGTACAGTAGAGCCAACTGTAAAACACAGGTATTGATATAGTACTTATTGGAGTCCTAAAATAATTTCTTCCTCTCTATACATTAGTAGAACCATTAAGTTCTCACTTTTCCCAGTTATCTACATCACTGACTTTCGCTAATTAGCTAGTTAGCAGTCACAGCTGTGTAATACCCAGAGAGACACAGACAGCTAACTATAGTATTTATGAAAACCGGTCCAGCCACTGAAGGGTAAAACAGTTGGTATCATAGTAAAAATTATTTTAACATTAACTAAAATGGACAGCTCCAGTCATGGCAAACTTAAACAACGGTTATTTTAAAAATGAGTCAGCAAAATATTCCTGACTTGTCTGGAGACAGCAGAAACCAGTTAACAAACAAATTAAAAATTGTTTCTAAATAAAAACCCGGAGTCTTTTGAAAAAAATTATTTTAATAAAAGAAAATATATTTACCACAGAAATTTGAAGGCAGTTTCTCCAACTCCAGAGTCCAAAATCCAGATGAAGCCTGAAAGAAGTGTAATGGCTGCTCTTGCTCCTACTTTTCCCTCCTTTTGGGGTTCTTTTTCCCACAATGCATTGCAGTAAAAAAAAAAAATCCAGACTTTTTTTTTTTTTTTTAGAGAATATCTAACTGTTTAACAAAAAGGCTATAGGAGTCATGGATTAGACATTAAATATCGCCATGCTCAGTGGGAAGTAGAAGTCAGAAAATTAATAGAAATAATCTAAGTTTGGGGAAGTAAAAACTGAGTGTTCCCCACTCACCCAGGGGAAAGAAAGCCAAAAAAAAAAAAAATAAAACAAAAAAAGAATTCGCCATCCACGGAAAGTGTCTGAGCACAGAAATGCTCAGTGTCATTTAGCAGTCACTCCACACTTCCTGAAGAGTCTGAGGTTCACCTGGACACCTGCCCTGCGACACGAATGAGGACCCACACAGCTTGCACGTTGCTATACGTTTTATTGTGTATATGTTAGAACACTTCTGTCTGAGCAGCTTTACAGCTGCCACACCGCTCTGCAGCACACACAGACACACCACATCTCAGGTTTGGGCACATCTTTTACAGGGGAGACATGATTGGATGATGGAGCTCAGGTGTGTGTGTGTGTGTGTGTGTATCAGCTTCCCTTAACACCGCACCCTGAACCCACTGCTCCACCCTTCCCCTGCAGCTGAGCCACTGCTCCACACTCTGCCAGATACCCCCAATGCCCGACTTAGGCCGGGAAGCCTAGCCTGCTCCCCCCACCCATGAGCGGGAGAGGAAATCAGCTACAATTATCTCCGCCCCCGGTCTATGAACTACCTTAAACTAAAAAGGCTGGAGAGCCAGATACCATTGGGTGATCTGGGTGTTGGCATCCTTCATGTGATGAAGGCACTGCAGCGGGGCATGGTCTGAACAAAGGGTGAAAGGGCGGCCCAGGTAGGTAACAACGAAGAGAGTCGACCGCCCCCTGGATGGCCAGGCACTCTTTTTCTACTGTGCTGTACCTGGCCTCCTGCTCTTCCTGCTGATGTAGACGATCAGGCGGTCGATCCCCCTTACCTGCTGGGACAAAACGGCCCCCAGCCCTCTGTTCAAGGCGTCTGCAGAATAAAAGGGGAGGGAGAAGTTAGGCGAGTAGAGCAGGGGACAGAGCCCTGTCTTCACCTGAACAAATGCCACTCGGCAATGCTCCGTCCACTGGACCAGATCTGGGGCACCCTTTCGGGGTGGTCAGTCAGGGGGCTGGTCACAAAGCCAGGCACAAACCGGGGGTGGTAACCAGCCAGCCTGAGAACTGCCTCACCTCTTTTTTGGTATTGGGATGTGGGCAGAATGCAATGGCTGCCGTTTTATCCATCTGAGGACGCACCTGCCCATCTCCCAAGTAGTAGCCCAGATACTGTACTGCTCTCCATCCAACTGCACACTTCTTTGGGTTGGCCGTGAGGCCCGCCTGCCTCAGGGATTCTAGGACTGCTGCCACCCATTGCACATGCTCCACCCCGGTGTCACTGAGGATGATGACACCATCCAACTAGGCAATAGCATATGTAGCATGTGGCTACAGCACCTGGTCCAGGAGGCGCTGGAAAGTGGCAGGGGGTTCCGAACAAGCCAAACGGAAGCGTGACAAATTGGTACAAACCGTACGGAGTGGAGAAGGCCCTTTTTTCCTTGGACTCTGCAGACAAGGGACTCTGTCAGTAGCCCTTGGTTAAATTCAGTGTCGTAAAAAAGCAAGCAGTGCCTATCTGGTCCAGGAAATTGTCGACCCGGGGCATGGGATATAAATCAAGGACCCACTCACACAGCTTGCACGTTGCTATACGTTTTATAATGTATGTTAGAACACTTTCTGTCTGTCCTGTACCTAGGACGGAACCACTTAGGTCACCAGAAGATGATCCAACCACCGGGAGCAAAGGATGTGAAACACCGACCCAGTGGGATGAAGTATATTGAGCCATTATATAGAATCTATAGATAATAGCATCAGGCAATCATAAATTAGGGCAGTGGCAAAGCCATACACAGGCACCATCCTGTGAGAATGTTGATGGTTATAAAACCATTTTCAGTGTATTAGCATTTGACTGCCTGGAAAAAGAGTTTCAAACCAAAAGCTGAAACCTTACTTGTCTTTTAAACTTTTATGCAGAGGAATACTTCATAATCTGTCAGGTAAAATTTGACAATTTTTACTGTGTGCTATACATAGTAAGTAAGTAACATTTATTTATATAGCACATTTCACAGATAAAAATCACAAAGTGCTTTACAATAAAACCAGAAATATGAATAAAATAATATAAAACAGTGAAAGATTAATTAAAAGCTTGTTTGTATAAAAATGTCTTCAGCTGCTTTTTAAAGGAGTCAGTGGAGAACTGATGTTTCAGAAAAACTTGATTTATACAGACAGTAAAAGATCTCTCCTAGATAGATAGGACATGAACCATTTTAAAACAACACCAGTAATCCTGAACAAGTCCTTCAGCCTATTTATCATGATGCTGTGATTAACAGAGGTAAGATCCAATATAACCAGAACGGTGTACTCTTCAGAGTCTGCTGCCATCAGAATGTCACTAGACACTTTAAATAACGCAATTTCAGTGGAGTGCAATTTGCGGAAACCAGACTGGAAAATGTCCAGAACATTGTTTTTCTCCAAAAAGTTGTTAAGCTGTTCTGCAACCGTTTTTTCCAAGATCTTTGACACCAATGGTAATTTTGATATTGGCCTGTAACTGCTTGGAGGAGATGGGTCCAAATTTGGTTTCTTTAATATTGGTTCAACAATAGCTTGTTTACAATAGCTGGGAACTGAGCCAATATAAAGAGAATTATTAATTATTTCCAGAATACAGGGGCCAATAGAGTCAAACACACTAATGAAAAATGTGCGGCTATGGTCACTCACATGGACATCCTCCACACATACATCATGTATATTTAAACCCAGGGAGTGGCCCTTTGTTTGAGTGGGGCCAGAAACATGCTGCTTAAAGTTAAAAGACTCAGTGATAGCAATGAGCTCAGCAGCAGTGTTACAGGATGCATCATCAATATGAAGGTTTAAATCTGCCAGTATTATAACTTTCTCCAATTTAATGATGGAAGGTCGTTAAATTCAGTTAGAAAGACCCTGGCAGGTCCAGGAGGATGATAGATTAAAATACAATGAAAGGTTTTCAGAGAACCGACCTTCATCATCTGTGATTCAAATGAAGAAAAAGAGTCCGAGGTCATCAGTCTGGACTGTGAGTCTGTCCTGGTAAACAGCAGCAAGTCCTCCACCATGTCCCGAAAGACGCGTAGTTCCAATGACAGAGCAGCCAGCCAGGCAGATTTCATTCAAGTGGACATAATCCTTATGTTTCTGCCACATCTCAGTCAGACACATAAAATCTAATAATCTAATTTAATAAAGAGATCATTTAGAATAAATAATTTGTTCATTATGGAGCGAACATTAAGCAGGGCGAACCGAACAGATGACGGTTTATCTGCGAAATCAACAGCTGAATGCAGCGGCACTTGAATTAAACACCTGTTGAATTAAACACCTTCCGGGCAGGGTGGCGACTCTGTCATCAGCAAAACGGAGAACGGATGACGGAAGCAGGGTGAGCAAACTGCTTTCGAGCCATGGGGTCAGGGTCCCAGGCAGAGGCATAACATCCCCAGCAAATGACAGGAGACGAACTGGTCGCAGGCACCGGGAGTCTCCCCACAGCCAAGTAGCTAGCCTCCGATACCTTCTCTGTTTCACCTGGACGCCAGCCCTTGTTCCCCTTTTTCGTCTCTTGGGGGTGGAATTCCCACGGGTTGTGCACAGTAGCACGCACTCAGGTGAGGAACACACCAAAGGAGGAGGAAAAGTTTTCCTGTAGCTCTTCCAGCTGTCACAGTAGCTCTCCATTGAATCTGTGATGTCTAACGGTGTAACCCGATCATAAATTGAAGCAGCAGAAGCAAAGTCAGAACACAAAAGAGCAAAAATTATATTGCAAACGACGATTGACGACAGTGGGAAAACTACACTGTCGCCTCCAGCAAGCTGTAGCAGCGGCAAAGCCAAACACAGGCGCCATCTTGCCCGAAAACATGGTGGTGTTTCCTATACACATTAAAAAGCTCAACAACTGACTATTAAGAATTTTTAAATTCTGCTTGTTGTTCCATCATTTAGAAGCTGCAACCTCAATAACAGCCTTCTTTTCTCTCGGAGTAAGGAATAACAAACCTTAAAGGAACCCTACGGGGTGGAACTAGGCCATTATTGTTACTCAGTATTGCTTGCCTGCAAAGTAACTCTCGTAACTGATTTTCAAAGAGAAAATTAACCTTCTGTACATTGACTGATTCCTCTTCAAAAAATCAGAAGATAGTAGACTTCTACAAAAAGCAAGCAAATATGTGAGCATAACACTATCTAACAAAAGTGCTAATGTGGTATATGATTTGTGTATATTTCTGCATATGACTTTATTCCCGATGATGAGGACACATCACAGCTGTGCCAGCTTGGGTATGTGTTGTGGCACAGCATTGTGCAACATGTGTGTCCAGCAGTTGTATAGTATAGTTAGTCCACAAATTGGGCTGGATGTGAGCATTGCCATCAAGGATGACAGAGCTTTCTCAGAAGAGCATGAACAAATAAATGCCAATATTCCTGCTGAGAGTAGTAGCACTGGTAAAGGATTGAAAGTGAAAGACCATGCCTGCAGACTAACACAGCCCGGAGAGAGGCGCGCTACTGAGAGTTACATTACCTTGGCTCCTAAGAGGAACTGACAAACACACATACTAATCAGACTTTTAATATGGTAAGTTTATATAGTCTCCCAGGCACAGAGCCCACAGTCCACAATAAGACAAATTTATTTCTGAAATTAGCCTACAGTGGTACACACAATATCTTGGGCTTGTGGGTTGTAGTTAGTGGGGAATGAATGTTCTCCTCTTAGCTAGCTCTCTGTAACACTCAAAGTCAAATTATAAATAAAGATTTAATAGTGTGTTTAATCATTTGTTGTGGCTGAGGGTGTCTCGCTGTGCCATCTAGTTGTTCTACACATACAATATTGTATTAATGAATGTATTCTGCCAAATTGAGTTCCCCAAAATGTGCACGTTTGTAGAATTCAAAACAGTCATCATTAAAAGGGCCTTTCCACCATAAGTCCTCGCCTCTACATCACAGCTAAGAGAAAATGAATAAAAATGAATAAAATGAGTGCTATTTCCTAATATTAAATAATTTTTATTTTTCATTGAACATAAATCAAAATATATCTTTGATCCGTATATGAATAAGAAATGTAGTTTGATTAGTGAAAATAACTGTTCTAATGTGAAAGCATGTGTCAGCTTGAGCCAGCTCATGAGCCAGCTTCAACATTGGCAGATTTGTGTGTTTGGAGGAATGTAGGAAGATACGAACTGTGTGGCCAACTCATCATACACATAGTTCTAAATCAAATATATTCAGGATTATGGATAAATAAAGATAGCATTAAGTATTTTAATTGTTTCCACAGAACCGTGATTTATATGGGGTTTTACTGATGGTTAACACAGTTGCACAATCACTTAATGCTGATCAAAATACAGCAGAACATATTAAACACAAATACTTACTGAGGTTTAATTATGCTTAGTTGCTCATGTTGAAAAAATATAACAAATAAAAATAAATATGTTAAACCAGCTCCTCCGTGAATCGCTACCTTATCGTGGTGGAGGGGTTTGTGTGTCCCAGGGATCCCAAGGGCTATGTTGTCCGGGGGCTTTTGCCCCCTGGTAGGGTCTCCCATGGCAAATTGGTCCTGGGTGAGGGACCAGACAAAGGTCAATTCAGAAGACCCTTATGAGGAAAACATCAAGGGAACAGTTTACCCTGCCCGGGATAGGGTTACCGGAGCCCCGCCCTGGAGCCAGTCCCGGGGAGGGTGCCCGAGGGTGAGCGTCTGGTGGCCAGGCCTTAGTCCATGGGGCCCGGCCGGGCACAGCCCGAAAAGGGGAGATGGGCCCATCCTCCTGCAGGTCGACCACCCGCAGGAGGTGCCGTAGGGGTCGGGTGCATTGTGTGCCGGGCGGCGGCCAGGAGCGGAGGCCCTGGCGGATTGAATCCTGGCTACCAAGACTGGCAATTAGGACACGGAATGTCACCTCTCTGGTGGGGAAGGAGCCTGAGTTAGTGCGTGAGGTTGAGAGGTACCGGCTAGATATAGTCGAGCTTACCTCTACGCATGGCTTGGGCTCTGGAACCAGTCTCCTGGAGAGGGGCTGGACTCTGTCTCAGTCTGGAGTTGCCCCTGGTGAAAGGCGGCGGGCTGGGGTGGGTATTCTAATATCCCCTCGGCTTGCTGCCTGTATGTTGGGGTTCTTCCTGGTAGATGAGAGGGTTTGTTCCCTGCACCTTAGGGTTGGGGAACGGGTCCTGACTGTCATCTGCGCTTATGCACCGAGTGGCAGTTCAGAGTACCCAACCTTCTTGGAGTCCCTGGGTTGGGTGCTGGAAGGTGCTCCACCTGGAGACTCTGTTGTCCTACTGGGAAACTTCAATGCTCACGTGGGTAACGACAGCAAGACCTGGAGGGGCGTGATTGGGAGGAACGGACTCCCTGATCTGAACCCGAGCAGTGTTTTGTTATTGGACTTCTTTGCAATTCACAGTTTGGCCATAACAAACACCTTGTTCGAACATAAGAGTGTCCATAAGTGCACGTGGCACGAGGATGCTCTAGGCCGCAGGGCGATGATCGATTTTGTAATCGTATCACCAGACCTGCGACCATATGTTCTGGACACTCGGGTAAAGAGAGGGGCTGAGCTGTCAACTGATCACCACCTGGTGGTTGAGTTGGAACAGGTGGCGGGGGAGAATGCTGGACAGACCTGGCATGCCCAAACGTACAGTGAGGGTGTGCTGGGAACGCCTAGCAGAGGCCCCAGTCCGTGAGATCTTCATCGCACGCCTCCAGCAGAGCTTCAACAGCATTCCAAGGGAGACTGGGGACATTGAGTCCGAATGTAGCATGTTCAGCATCTCCATTGCCGAAGCTGCTGCATTGAGCTGCGGCTGCAAGGTGGTTGGTGCCTGTCGTGGTGGTAACCCCTGAACCAAATGGTGGACACCAGAGGTGAAGGGAGCCACCAGGCTGAAGAAGGAGTCCTATCGGGCTTGGTTAGCCTGTGGGACTTCAGAGGCAGCTGACAGGTACCGACAGGCCAAGCGGAATGTGGCTCAGGCAGTGGCTGAAGCAAAAACTTGGGTGTGGGAGGAGTTCGGAGAGGCCATGGAAAAAGACTTTCGGACTGCCTCGAAGAGATTCTGGCAAACCGTCAGGCGTCTCAGGAGGGGAAAGCGGTGCTCTGCCTGCACTGTGTATAGTGCTGGTGGAGCGCTGCTGACTTCGACTGAGAAAATTGTCGGGCGGTGGAAGGAATACTTCGAGGACCTCCTTAATCCCACTGACACGTCTTCCGAGGAGGAAGCAGAGTCTGGGGATGAGGGGGATGACCCGCCAATTTCCGGGGGCGAGGTCACTGAGGCAGTTAAACAACTCCTTGGTGGCAGAGCCCCTGGTGTGGATGAGGTCCGCCCCGAGTTCCTGAAGGCTCTGGACGTTGTAGGGCTGTCTTGGTTGACACGCCTCTGCAATGTTGCGTGGAGATCAGGGCAGTACCCCTGGACTGGCAGACTTGGGTGGTGGTCCCCATCTTTAAGAAGGGGGACCGGAGGGTGTGTTTCAACTACAGGGGGGTCACACTCCTCAGCTTCCCTGGGAAAGTCTATGCCAGGGAGCTTGTCCGCTAGTCGAACCTCAGATACAGGAGGAACAATGTGGTTTTTGTCCTGGTCACGGAACACTGGACCAGCTCTTTATCTTCTCAAGGATACTTGAGGGTGCATGGGAGTTTGCCCAACCAGTCTACACGTGTTTTGTGGACTTGGAGAAGGCATTCGACCGTGCCCCTCGGGGTGTCCTGTGGGAGGTGCTACGGGAGTATGGGGTGTCTGGCCCATTGCAAGAGCTTGGTTCGCAGTGCCGGCAATAAGTCGGACTCGTTCCCAGTGGGTGATGGGCTCCGCTAGGGCTGCCCTTTGTCACCGATTCTGTTCATAATTTTTATGGACAGGATTTCTAGGTGCAGCCAAGTGGCGGAGGGCTTTCACTTAGGTAGCCTCAGGATCTCATCTCTGCTTTTCGCGGATGATGTGGTTCTGTTGGCTTCATCGGGTGATGGCCTCCAGCTCGCACTGGAACAGTTCACAGCCGAGTGTGAAGCAACGGGAATGAGGATCAGCACTTCCAAATCTGAGGCCATGGTTCTCAGCTGGAAAAGGGTGGAGTGCCCACTCCAGGTTGGGGATGAGTTCTTGCCCCAAGTGGAGGAGTTTAACCTCTTAAGCCCCAACGCCCCGTGATATGGGGGCAAAAGGCAAGAGATCAGGTAGGCTTGGGGCTTAAGAGGTTAAGTATCTCGGGGTCTTGTTCGCGAGTGATGGGAGAAGGGAGCTGGAGATCAACAGACGGATTGGTGCTGCGGCCGCAGTGATGCGGACGCTGCACCGGTCTGTCGTGGTGAAGAGGGAGCTGAGTGTAAAAGCGAAGCTGTCAATTTACCGGTCGATCTACGTCCCTACCCTCACCTATGGCCACGAGCTGTGGGTAGTGACCGAAAGAACGAGATCGCGGATACAAGTGGCGGAAATGAGCTTCCTCCGAAGGGTGGCTGGCCTCTCCCTTAGAGATAGGGTGAGAAGTTCAGCCATCTAGGAGGGGCTCAGAGTAGAGCCGCTGCTCCTCCACATCGAAAGGAGCCAGTTGAGGTGGTTCGGGCATCTGACAAGGATGCCTCCTGGGTGCCTCCTGGATGAGGTGTTCCAGGCATGTCCCACCGGGAGGAGGCCTCGGGGCAGACCCAGGACACGCTGGAGAGATTATATCTCTCGGCTGGCCTGGGAACGCCTTGGTGTTCCCCCGGATAAGCTAGAGGAGGTGGCTGGGGAGAGGGAGGTCTGGGCTTCTCTGCTTCTCTTCTCTGCCCCTGCGACCCAGCCCCGGATAAAGCGGAAGAAGATGAATGGATGGATGGACTCAGTAGTAATGAATGAATATTGTACAGTATATGTGAGCTGGAATGCTGATTCAGCGTACAAAGTACTTCTGTTTTGGGTACTTTAAATATATTTTCATGTTAACAATGTGTGTACTTAAGCTAATGATCATGTTCTTATTGTGGGAGATTTTAATATCCATGTCTGTTGCCCTGATAAACCTCTGGTGAAGGAGTTTTTAAGCCTCATTGACTCTTTTAATCTGGTCCAGTCCGTACCTGGTCCCACACATGAACACGGACACACACTAGACCTGGTCTTGTCACACAGTCTACCTGTGTCTAATGTGGAAGTGACTGACACTGCTTTCTCTGACCATATGGCTGTATTATTTGATGCTGTGTTTTCACGCACTACAGTTCAAACCAGCGCTCCTGTTCGCTGCTGTCGGATTATTAACCCTTTCACTGCTGCCCAGTTCTCAACTGCTTTTAACCAGCTGTCTATCCCCGCCGATCGTAGTCCCTTGGACACAGAGGACCTCAGCTCCTGGTTTCAATATTCTTGCCTTACTATTCTGGACTCTGTGGCACCATTAAAAACCAGGAAGCCCAAGGCTAAAACTGATCCTTGGTTTAATGATGCCACTCGGGCTGTGAAGAGGGAGTGTCGTAGAGCTGAACGCAGATGGAAGAGGGACAAACTGCAGGTGTCTCTTCAAATCCTAAAGGACTGCTGGCGCCTCTATCAGGATACAGTCAAAGAGGCTAAAAGAAAATACTTCTCTAAGATCATTTCCTCCAACAGTCACAATCCACGTGTGTTATTTAAATCTAT
The DNA here is from genome assembly GCF_036321145.2 of Pelmatolapia mariae. Lineage (NCBI taxonomy): Eukaryota > Metazoa > Chordata > Actinopteri > Cichliformes > Cichlidae > Pelmatolapia > Pelmatolapia mariae. The sequence goes on along the minus strand of NC_086245.2, from coordinate 32,276,721 downwards.
TGACTCAGTCTTAAATGCTCCACAAAGTGGCTGTTTGGAGGCCTCTCATAAACTGTCTAATGATTTTATGTGTTTTTTCATTGAGAAGGTTGCAACCACGCAGGCTCTCATTTCTTCCCCTGAGTCTGACCCCTCTGTCTTGATCCCTTGCTCTGCTGTTTTTAACCAGTTTGAGCCTGTGTCTCTTTCTTATTTAGAGGATGTGGTCGGCCACCTGAGGCCCTCTGGTTCCCCAAATGATCCTGTCCCACCACAATTTTTTAAGGAGATTTTTCCTAGCATAGGCCAGGCTGTTCTTACTGTTATAAACAGCAGTTTAATATCTGGTGTAGTCCCTGCTAATTTTAAGCATGCGGTAGTACAACCCTTGCTTAAGAAACCTGCCCTGGACCACACTGTATTGGCTAACTACAGACCTATCTCCAAGTTGTCCTTTATGTCTAAAATCTTAGAGAAAATTGTACATTGCCAATTGATGGATTTTTTAAATGAGAATGGTATCCTGGAGGTCTTTCAATCAGGTTTTAAAAACTTTCATAGCACGGAGTCAGCACTCTTAAAGGTTTTTAATGATATCCTCCTTACCTGTGACTCTGGTAATCATGTTGTTCTTGTCCTCCTTGACCTAACAGCTGCCTTTGACACTGTAGACCACAACATTTTACTGTCTCACTTGCACCATCTTGCAGGCATTCGTGGTACTGCTTTGAAATGGTTTAGGTCTTATCTTTGTGACAGAACTTTTAGTGTTAATTTTTTAGGGTATGAGTCTTCCTCTGCCACTTTTCAGTCTGGGGTCCCGCAGGGCTCAATTTTAGGGCCTCTGCTTTTTTCATTATATTTACAGCCCCTGGGAACCATCCTCAGAAGGCATGGAATATCCTTCCACTGCTATGCTGACGACTGTCAGATTTATCTGCCTCTGAAGCAGAAAGAGGCCTTCTCTATTAAGCCACTTCTAGCATGTCTAGAAGACATTAAATCTTGGATGTCCCTAAACTTTCTAAGGTGTAATTCAAGCAAAACTGAGGTGATTCTGTTTGGTCCTAGTGGACCTTGTGGACCCTCTGCTATTGATTTGGGACCCCTGGCAGAGTATTTTAAATCTGTTGTTACAAACCTGGGTTTTAAGATGGACAGTGATTTTAAATTAGACAGTCAAATTAGGGCTACTGTCAAGTCCAGTTTTTATCATTTAAGGCGCTTGGCAAAGATAAGACCTATTTTATCCAGGCCGCATCTTGAAACGGTAATCCATGCTTTTATTTCATGTCGTCTAGATTACTGTAATGCACTGTATTGTGGAGTTAGTCAGCATCTTCTGTCTCGTCTGCAGCTGGTCCAAAATTCTGCTGCACGACTTTTAACCAGAACTCGTAAAAGAGAGCACATAACTCCCATCCTGGCTTCACTCCATTGGCTGTCTGTATATCTTAGAGTTCATTTTAAAATTCTCATGTTTGTGTTTAAATGTTTAAACGGTCTTGCCCCAACTTACCTCTCTGAGCTTCTGCATCCTTACTCACCCCCCAGGTCTCTCAGGTCAGCTGACAAGCTGCTCCTGGAGGTACCCAGGTCCAAGAGGAAGCTCAGAGGGGACAGGGCCTTCTCTATTGCTGCTCCTAATCTGTGGAACAATCTTTCCCAGCACATTAGAGAGGCCCCTTCACTGTCCACTTTTAAAACACGTCTTAAAACCCATTTTTACTCCTTGGCATATGACACAGTCTGACCCTGATTTTATTGATTTTATTGTTTTGATCTAATGTGCTGATTTTATTGTTTTAAATGTAATTCTCATCATCATTTTTTATACTATTTTATTATTGTTTTTGCTATTTGTGCTAATTTTATTATTTTAATGTCATTTTAATAATCATTTATATATATATATATATATAATTTATTTTATATTATTATTTTTCTTATTTTTTAACATGTTCAATGTATCATTTTGGCATGTCAAGTGTACAGCACTTTGTGTTCAGCTGGGGGCTGATCTGAAAGTGCTATATAAATAAATTGCTTGCTTGCTAATGTAGGACTTTAAATGCACAGCTTTACTTGAGTATTTTTATACTAGTAGTGGTATCTTTCTTTAGCAAAGGATCTGCGATTCTACTGCCAAGAGCAGAAAACACAAATAAATTAATAAAAAGACGCAACCCCTTCGGAGAGGCCATCTGGCATTTTTATGTTCCAGTGTCAGGATGGGGAGAACTGAGTTAAATGTGAACCTTTTTCTCTTTTTCTTTGTTCATAAATGTTCAGATTAATGACATAATTAAGGATCAGCAGCCTTTTTCAGTCTATATGGAGTTCTAAAGATGGCTCCAGAAATTAGTGATTTGTATTGTCAATCAAGTCGTAGTGACAAAACAATATAACTACAAGAGAAGATTGATAGGGAGGTAACTTGCTATATTTTGACCTTTTCCTTTTATCAGGTTGTCTTCCTCATATTTCTTTAGATAGCTCTTACTTTGGCCTTTCTTCACTAAAGGCCAACTTTAGCTCAGCTGTTTTGAACATGTCAAACATTTCTGTGGCTGCGTGGGACTTTAGGAAGATTAGTTTTATTTTGTGCTTGCAGGTGATTGCTTAAACATCTGTCTTTCATTGTAGGCTAACTTCAACTAATCAGATTAATGAGCCATAGGACATGGGGCCTGTAAAAATAAAAAATAAATCACACCGTAAGGGGTTTATTCTTATCTTATCTTATCTTATCTTATCTTATCTTATCTTATCTTTGAATGCTAGCAAGCAGTTAGTGTAGCTAAGTGCTGTGTGTAGTAACTATTTTTGCCCTCTGAAAACATATTGCCAGCAAAAACCACCTCCAGGGAATTGCTTTCAACTTACAGTTCAATAACTTACATTATGAGAATTTGCATTTTGCCCAAAGGATGTATAATCCCCACAAGGAGACTTGGTAAGCGAACTGCCAAATAAAAGTCATACATGTGCGCCTGCACAAAGCAGCGCACACACCACCCTCTCTCTCTCTCTCTCTCTCTCTCTCTCTCTCTCACACACACACACACACACACACACACATACACACCTACACACACACACACCACACACACACACCACTTTAAACTTACGGCAACATTATAGATGGCCATGCCCACAGCACGATGATCATTGATTTTCTCTGTAGAGATGGACTTGGTCTCATAGGCCAGGAAGATGCCAAGCAGCAGTAGTAAGCCTTTATAACCATATACCACACCTGCAGATTAATTCGATAATAGCAGTGAGGAGCAATTCAGCTTGTATTTGCTGTTTTGGAATAGGTAATATGTGAAACAGATCCAGTATATGGGTCAGTTTTACTATAAGGACTGACTGTCTTTTAACTTGGTTGAAATGCACTACAAGTGCAAGCAACAATTTTGATAAAAAGGAAATTTGAGAGATATGGTGAAGGCACGTTGAGCTAGTGTTCTGCTCACCAAGCCAGGTGTTCATCTTTTCTGAGTTGCAATGCTCCAGTAAGGGCTGGATCAAAACATCAAGATCCCCTTTGGGAGCTTCTCTGGTAAATTTCTGCTCCAATAAAAAAAGAAAAAGAAAAAGAAAAACAGGTATACACAATAAACACACAGGTCAAGAACATCACCAGCTACAAATTCAACAGCCTAGGATTGTGTAATGTTCTAAAAGCCTAAATGTTTGACTGGAAATAATTAGAATAAAAGGTAAACTAGTAAATGTTTGTTTTAGTTAATGAATGTTTGTCTCACAAGATTTATATGGCTCATGAAGATTTACTCATGAAAGGGCTCCCTTTTTAGTGCATGACAATTTGAAACATCATTGGTATCAATCAAGATAGCACTATGTTGTATAAAACAAATTTGCAAGGAAAGAAAAGACGTATGAGTCTTATGAAAACAAAGAAAACAAACGTTTACAACTAAAGCAAAGTTATCTACATGGGTACTCACAAAAAACTACATTTTCATTTTTGGTTACAACTAAACCAAAAATAAAAAAAAATGCTCATACCTCCACTGTGATGTGCAAAGGATCAACAATCTGCCAGATCATGAGGGACAGGATGTCGATGCCAAGCAGAACGCCAACAGTCGCATAGAGTTTCCATGGTTCCAGGTGCTGCTGGGAAAGAGGGTAGTGGTGATCACTAAAGCAGGATGATGAGGGATCAGAAAAACACATAAATCCTCTCTTTTTGATTTTGTGAGAGAGGGATTTATGAAGCCATAAGTAGACTAGACCAAACTGGATGTGAAAACAATAATCCATCATTAACTGAGGCCAATTCAATCTACCCTCTAAGCACTTGGTCATGGCAGGGGAAGAGACAAAGGGATCATACTGATGAGCACACACAACTACCTTACTTAGTCAATATATAAGTGTTTCTTATGCTTTCAGCTTAAAAGATAGGGAAAACCCCCCTGAAGATTTTAAGGGACCAGCTGCAGCTCTGTAAAGAGGATTGATTTTGCTGCATTATTCCTAGAGACCAAAGCTTTTGGGCTTTTCAGAAAGACACAACGGCAACAGAGAGATATGATCTGCTTGTTGAACAACACAACCACACAATAGTTACTGATATTCTGAGACTGACTACTCTCTTTTTCTGTGTTTTACATTTAGAGCTGTTGAGCTGCCACTACTTGAAATATTATTTACACTTTCTATTAACTTAAAATAGACTCTCACATTTCCATGTATTTCTACAGAATCTAATACAAGCATGTTTGTTTATTAGACGGCAATTGCCAGTGGCCTTCCAGTGTAGAGCATAGTGCAGCTAACTTCTCAGATTAACTCTCCAGGAAATTGAATGCACCACTCCATTAAACCATCCCTAAATCTGTTCAATGGAAACAGATTGTGGTAGTAAGTGTCTGTCCCAGAGTTTGTGTCCTGTAACCAAATTAACTGTTCTTTGAATAAACCAAGATTGCTCAACCTAACCTTAGTCTTGGATGCGATTTTCTCTTATATAAATGTGATGCTATGAGACAGACCATTTTAAAAACAACAAAAAACAAAACAAAAACAAACAAACAAACAGAATCGTGGATGCATTTGGCAGGTCATGCTTATTGGGTTCTCTTCTCCTCGCTGTCTCCTGCCTGCCTGGGCGGAGCTCATTATTGGGCTCCCGCCTTTGGCCCACACACCTGCTCTGATTGCCACTTCCTGCTGCTTATTAGTCCTGTCTCCTTGGCCACTATTTCAGGCCGTTAGCGTCTCATAGCAGAGCTGTTGAACAACCTGAGTTTGCGCAGCCCCATCTTAATCTAATTTTTGCTCGCTGTGTATTTCTGGCTCGTATTAATACTCGTATATAGAAAACGGACCAGGACCAGTTTGTGAACTTTGTTCCTAGATCCCTGAGTGCAGCAGTGTGAGCTGGAGCGTAAGGAGCGAAAGTGTGAGTGGCAGAAGAGGAATGTGTGTGAGCGGAGGAAGTGTGGACATGAGATTGCTGAAGGAGACGTGTGTGGATTCCCTTTCCCTCATCCCTCGGAGCCTTGGACCCTCCATCCCATCCCACACCTTGTACATATTCTGAACCTTGGTGAAAATTGTAAATAAACTCGAGAACTCTTGTTTTCAGAGCTGTGTCTGCGCCTGAGTCTGTTCGGTCCATTGTGACATTTTCATTAGAAAATATTGAAGTTTCATTTTATGAAAAGGTCAAGAAAAGGATGGTATTAATATATATTTTTTAAATTAACTGAAGAATAAATCTTGTTATTTATGTCTATTATGTGTAAGTTATGTTTAGGGTTTCTTCTTCCTATTTCAAAGTTTAACTAGTTAAACTTTACTTTGTCTGCAACTACATCCATACTGGGATTTCAGGGGTCTGTACACTATTAATGGGAAAAAAAACAAGCCCAGAATTCTTTCCCTAATCTCTGTTTCTACTATAGTCACAGTATTTATACAATGACACTTTTAAATGACACACAATATTTTCTCTTTTTTAACAACTGAGCAGCAATATAATATTAAACACGCTTGTTATTTCAGCTTTTATTTTGGGCGGTAATGTTAATGTTAATGGTAATTACTCCCATGGAAACATTGCTAGCTTACTACTTCCACACTATTATTTCAATTCCTGCAATCAGAATCGCTTTGCTTTTGTGCCTTGGCGGTGCAGACTTTTCCACTTTCTCAGCTTAAACTGGAGACAAATATGTTTCCAGAGATATAGAGATTTAGAGAAGTGGTGGTGTGACGGTATGCAGACAATATAACGATTGCAGGCAGGGAACATGTGCTTGTGGACTTGCAATGAATCTGATTCACTAAAAAGACATATAGTGGTTAAGAACAAAATTTAGGTGGTGTTCATGTGTTATGAGTCTGACAGTTTTACCCTGAATGTTTCCATGCACAAATGAGTAAATATTGTGCCTATTGTGCGGTTACAGCCAAGATTAGTGGTCAACAGACAGCTTCCCATTTGACTTTACAGTAGAACACTGGAATGCTCTTAGTATTGTACAAGTGTATTTAGTTTTTCACCAAACTGCATAAAGTCCATAATTTTTTTTTTCAAAGAGCTGTCAAATGTAAAGTTTCAACTCCCTGTCACATTTACCTTCTTCTTATCCTTCTTTTCATCCTTCTTTGTGAAGACAGTGTGAACCCACCAGATCTTGGTGAACATGCTGCCATATGCAAGACTGAAACCCAGGCCAAGCAGCCACAGGCGAAACTAGTGGAGAAGAAGAGACATGAAAGGTTTTATGATTACACTGATTAATATATCAAGTAGATGAATCAAATAAGCTCTTCAGTCATTCTTCATCATTAAGCCCTGTTTGAGTTTGAAATGACAAAAACCCTCTGTGAGGCTGTCAATCCTGTACACAACCCTCTCTAATAGAGCAGTGATGGCCTGTCTGCTATGGGCAGAATAAGTCAGACAACTGGCACCACCATATTGTCTTAGCCGTCATAGTTGTGTCTCTCCTAGCTACTTCTGCTTCAGTTTCCCATTGACAAACTTACTGTTACGCTGTCTGCCTTCTGATTGTCATCCTATGCCTTACCATGCTAACCTGCTCTGCTCCACTCCTGCTGTCCTGTGTTATCCACCTGCCACTCATTTTCTGAATTTTGTGACTGTAAAGAGAAGGACTTACCTGAAGCTAACCCGCCTGCTTACTCTCCATTGCTGCACCACTCAAATTACTAGAAACCTGCCTGTCATAAAGAGCCATCTTGACACTCAGTCTTTCACCCCCAAGTAAGACTGTTAAACTGTTACTGCAAAACTCATCAGACAGTGGCCTCAGCTAATCCTCCACCTCCACAGAAGTCCCAGTTGTGTCACTGTTAAACCAAAGTCGCAAGTTTCACACTTGCTCAGTACTAAGAACTGGTTACCGTTCAGTAAAGAACGATAATTCTAATTAGCACTAGGAAATTAATAATCAGTGTTAAAAGTCTTTAGCTAAATCATTGTGTTAGATGCAACTTTAAAAGTGTACCTGGCAGATGATAGGAAACTGCTTCCTGTGGACATGAAGGCCATCAATACCCAGAGGAAAGACAGCAGCCAGAGACATCATGCAGCCTACTGCTGTCATGTTGTTAAGGTAGGGCTGAGAGTTCTGAATGTACCTGGAGCAACAGCACCAACAGTTATTTTAAAGAAGCAAGTAGAAACATAGTGTATGTATTGGGATGATTACTTTTAAAATGCATTTCACCACAAACCACAGAATGCATGGCCTTCAATGGAATTTGTGATGTATTCCACTAGAATACTCATAGTCAATAAAAAGTGAACCCTCTGGTGCTTTGAGCAGTAACAAAACCTCATAAAGGTTTGAACTAAATGCTGACACAGACAGCGAAAAGGATTCTTTACAACACAATGCACACTGTCTCCAAGGATGTTACCCTTTCTATGACTACTTATAGAGTACTTATAGAATATTCTATGATATGACATTTATTTGTGTCATATCATAGAATATTAACAAAAGATTTAGCTGATTTTTTTTTTTACTGCAGCTCAAAAGCCAACATTAAAACAAAGTAACTCTCAGTCAGTCCTTGTTTACTTGTTTCAAATTACTCAAAAAGCTTTCTAAATGTTTTGGTTCTTCCTCAGCATCACCATTTCTGCATAGCTCTTGCGTGGGTAGTATCTCGCCTCTTGCATAACAAAAAATGTATTTGCTCTATTGTTTATATAATTAGTACAAAGTGAAAGTAGAGTTGAGTTTTTGTACCTGACGTTGCTGTTGTAAATATTGAAAGTGAGGCAGACAATTCCCAGAAGGATTCCCAACCCAGCAAAGACAGACACAGACACAAAGAGCTTCTGAGACAGGTAGCGAAACTCTTCAATGACCACTGTCTGGTCTGCAGGAGGTCCAGAGCCTAACAGACACACAAAACATGAAGGATAAGAACACTTTAGGCAACAAAGGACATGAGCAAGAGGCATCAAGGGGAAACTAATTAGCAGAGCAGAAACGCTAAATGCATGCCAGTGTTTGGTCTCCTGTCAGTTTAGTGTCTAGCAATGCCCATCCTCCAAGAGCCATTAATGTTAGTAGTGAGTCACACACAGTCACATAATATGTGGCCCCATTGGCAAGGTTCATTTACCATTCACATTGCAACCAGCACTAATAGGTACAGAGATGAAGCTCTGGACTAAACGTCTGGATTATTTTTTTTATTAACTGATTTCCACGTTGTTCATGAGTCATTTCCCAGATTTGCAAAGCAACATTGGTATGACGAAATGCAAGGTCTGTTCAATGCCATGCATAATGTCCAGTCAAATGAGCATAATGAGAAATTCTGATAAATGCACACTAATATGTTTTGTCAATATGTGTCATGTAGACAAGTTAGAGCGACTGAAATTCAACAGAATGTCTGTTTGCCAAGAAAATTAAGGGAACATTTGATCATCACAGTATAATACCATGATTTAAACTTCAGGGGTATTAGTCTATCCAGTTAGGAAGCATAAACCATTGTGAATCCAATTCACCTGATTTGGTCCAAATCACAGTAACAACAGATATAGTGGAAAGGTAAGACAACCCCTCCAAAACAGAATAGTTTTTTCACATGTTACTAGTTAGTATAGTAGAATGTTATTCAAAAATATAACAACATCAAATAAGGACTGTTTGCAGCCTATGGCTACAAGTCACAAGAATAGGCCTCTGGTTTAAAATGACAACTGGCAATGATAAAGCATTGTTGGAAAGTTTTGTTTGACTCGGACCTAATATTTAGCATGAAGGTTTTTTTTTTGGCTTTCAGGACTTTAAAAGGTTCAGAGGCAGAGGGCAGGAGCAGAGTACCCCTGCTATCAGCTGCAGCCAGGGAAGCTACTGGGAACAGATTTATTGACATTGTCAGACGTAGGTAGACTTATCAGCAACTGAAAAGTTCACTAACCCGGTGGAGACCTCCAGAGAGATATATAAATATACATTTTTAATTGTAGTTATTGTCACAGTCCTGAGTTTTGACCTATTGTTTTGAGTTTGTTTGGGCATTTTGTATTATGTGTTTTGCATTGTTTGGTCTTGTTCATGTTTTATGGAATTATGTGATTCTTATGTTCAGTTTTGAGAGCCCTGGTGCTAGTTCTTAGTTCTTTGAGTTTTGTTCCGTTTCATGTTCTGTTTGTCCTACTCTATTTTTGTGTCCGTGTGTCTGTGTTTCTGTGTCTGTCCCGTTCTCTCTCCCTGTGTCCCTCATGCTCGTTTTGTGTCCCTTGCTCTCTACCTTGTTCTCTGTATATAGTCAGTCTGAGTCTCAGTGTGTGTTTCTCTAGTCCCTGTTTTGTCGCAATAGGACAAGAGTACTGCATGCATCATGTTCAGTTTTGCTTCCTGTGTCTCGTCAGTTACCTCTGAGCACGAACCGATTTTCCGCACAACTCGCCTGGCTCTCGGGGGTCCCTGTAAACATCATGGTCCTCCATTTGCTGCCCCACCTGTACCACAATCACTGTAGCTGTGAGTGGGCATTCTCCACCTTTCCCCAGGCATTGTCACTTCACCGCTGAGTTTGTCTGGATCAATGATTCCACACTGCTCATTGGAAGCACTTGCTGCACCGGCTCCACAAGTTCCTTCTTCCAGGAGGAAACGGGGTTCTCATTGTCAGCGATCTTCTCCTCAGCAAGAGACAGTTTTTCTGCCTGAGCCTGCGTCAGCTTTGTTTCTGAGCTGGTTAACTTAAGAACCATTTTTGTGTCAGTTTTCTGTCCCTAAGTTGGCTAGTTCTTCTCTTCCAGTACAGACAAGGACTATGAACTATGGACTGTGGCGAGGATGTGGTCCCTGGTTCAGCTGCAGGGGAGAGGTGGAAGAGTGAGCTCAAGAGGCGGTGCCAGGCAGGTGAGTGGACAGGTTGTGGTGATGCGCTGACAAGCTCTCTACTGTTTTAGTGACGCTGGAGTGGAGAGGAAGGAGGCTTCAGACGTGTGCCTGACGCTGGGGAAGAGCAGCAGTGGGACATGCATGTGTGCCGAACCTGTGGAAATACACTGCTGTGTGGCAAAAGGGAATAAAGTGACATTCCGTGCACACTGTGTGTGTGGGCTCGGGTCTTTCCACATATGCCTTCAAGCTGGGCAATAAAAAAATGTTTATTTATCACAGCCAGTGTGTTTAAAAACTGTTCCATCACCTCCACAGACTGTCACTGTTGCTCCTCACGAGGCTATTCATCATCCCAGCCTGCTGGTTATGAGACTTTGGGCCCCCAGTATGTTGGTGTTGAAACTGTGCATGTCTACCAGCCTGTAGCTATGGTGACTGATGTTCCTCCTGTGACTTCCCCTAAGCCATCTCCTCTGCGTGATCCTGCTGTCAAGACGGCTTAGACCCAGGCTTCCCTTGCACCTATTCCAGTTCCCCGTGGCTAGGGTGCAGCCGGTCTCTGTGCCCTTCTCCCAGGGCGGCTTAGACCCATCCTTTGGATGTACCCATACCAGTTCCTCGAGTGGGGACCACTGGAGTCCAGCAGTCAACTGCTCTTGTCCCGGCTCCCAGGGTGAGGCCAGCCAAAGCCAAGTCCACCTCTGCATCTGTTTCTTGGGTGGCTGGCGTCTGGCAGGTTCTTCCACCTGTCCTGGCTCCCAGGGTGAGGACGGCTGAGACCCAGTGTGTCCCTGCACCCATACATACCTGTTTCTGGGGTGGGGATTGCTGGTATCCAGTTGGATCCTGCACCTATAGTAGTGCATAGTAGTTACACAGAAACTAAAAACTAAGAGCTAATTGAGTGGTAATAACTTAGAATTTTCCACATCATTATGTTCTTGTTTCTCCCTTGTTATCCTACCATTACCACTACATTACCAAGCTGTATTTCCACATTATTACCCCTAGTTTTGGGCCCTACACCAAAATCTATGTAATTGGATACAATTACAAAGATTTTGGTGTAATATTATTCAACTGTAACCACTGTTGCTACCATGATATTACTTGCATATTAAGTGGTTTTTACTTTGGTAATTGAGTGGTAATAACTTACTTGCTTCTTAAGACTTAGTGAATACACCCTGATATGATGTAAGAATGCAATCAAACTGTTAACAAAGTGTGATTTTTAGGACACAAAATCCTAACATTAGCTGGTGTAATGATAGCTCTCATAGCATGTCTATTCTGGTGACAATAAATAACTGCAACATCATCAGGAATAAATAGGTATGTGTATGTGTTTCTGTGTGTTCGAGTTTTGACTTGAGTTCATGAGATGAGGCTTGCGGTGAGGAGGATGAGGATGATATTATATTAAGATGCTGCTGGTGTTGTGTCTTTCCTTTGCGTTTTTTGTTTTCATATTTCTTTTGGTTAAAACAGACATTTCAGCGCCTATAATATCTTTTCTCTTCCACCTTTGGTGATATTTGCATAAGTAAAATGCAATTAGTCAAAACGGAGATGTCGCTCGCTGACACTGTATTCAAATATGGCTACTGTGTGTGCGTGTGTGTGCGTGTGTGTGTGTGTGTGTTAAAAAGACTTGGCTGTCCAGTGAGTATACACTTTAAGAAACTGCCTGCCACATTAGCATTTTACATTGTAAGCACTGCTTCATTTTAGCTCTGTTTTTGTGTTAATGTTTTAGGAAGCATTTTTCACCCTGCTGTGCAATGCCTTGTAAATACACATTCTGCAGTAAAAAGACTAAACTGTAGGGAGCCAGAATCATAACTCATAAAGATTATGCACTGTGCAAGTGAGTGGGTGTGTTTGCTGAAGGGAGATAATCTACCTGTGTGTGTGTGTGTGTGTGTGTGTGTGTGTGTGTGTGTGTGTGTGTGTGTGTGTATAACTGAGTGTCCTTTGGGAAAATGTGTTCTCCCACATTAAGACCTCTCCCTGCCCCTTAATGGTAGAATCAGGATAGTATGTTACCATGACAATTGGCTCCATAACGGTTACAATTACATTATGTGAGAAAGCCAGTGATTGTCAAAGAGACTGAAAGAATGAAGAGGAAGTATGGAGATGAACAAACACTTGAAAATAAAAGCGAGAGAGAGAAGAGAGAAAAATGACAGGTTAGACAGATTCATATAGATAAGAAACTAATGAATCAGGATGAATTATGAAGAAAGAATTTGCAGAAGAAAGAGACAAACATGAGGAACAAGGGGAAAACCTATATGTCTTGTACAATACCCATTGCTGGAACACAAAGACACGTAAGAACCAATCTACAACAAACTCACAGTAAGGAGGCCTAATTCTGTCATGTCATCACCACAGCTACCTTTGGCACCAACCAATTATAAGGGCAGGACGGACAGCAAGGGAAGGAGAGCAACTAGACATGTCCCTTAGGGTGACTGCCCATCATGATTGAATTACGTAACAAGTCCACTTGCTGTAAGCTTCTGGCGACTCACTTGAATATGCATGACTGCAAAAATACAACATATACAACAAGCCCTCCCTTGAAGCTTTGTCATACCAGAGAGAGGCCACTTGGATGACCTTGTTGTCTAAAAGTTACACTTTACACCCTAAGGAGCTAAGAACGACACTGAGCACATTTATTATTCATGACTGATAGCAAATTAGCCCCCATTATAATTCACCTTGTTTGGAAGAAAACGATCTCAAGAGATGACAAAGAAAGTAGGTAGTAACTTCCATCTCCTTCATGAATGCAATGTGCATGCTCTTCCTTTTTGTATGGCAATAGCAAACTGCATCCCCCTTTGGTGTTAGTGCACATAACTGGGCATGTGCTGTCACCTCCATTTCAGCTGTCAGTTTTAGTGGTACGCAGTGCTGTAGGTAATCTTTTTTGTTGTTATTGTTATTTTCCAATATGAAGAGATATTCACCACTTATAAAAACAAAACTTTAACGAGTTCCAGATAAATGTTTGGTTTTATGTGTTACTAAATAAATTTAGTATCAGGCACATTCTGCAGCTAATTTGGTTAATTGGGTTCAGGTCAGTAAGATGATTGGGTAATAAAAGAGCATCTTACAAAGGCAGTGTTTCAGAAGAAACAAAGGTTAGCTAGACTGCAAAAAACGTGTCTACAAATTGTGGAACAGTTTCAGAATAATCCTCCACAATGTAAAACTCTAAAGACTATCAATATGTCATCATCCACAGTAAATAATATTAAAATTCACCAATCAAACTTCTGGGATGATGTCACACTGAGAGGATCAGAGGCTCGTGAGCTCCCGATAAGACTTTTGAGAACTTTAATATTTTGCTTATAAACTGTGTTGCCATTGCGCACAAAACAGGTGACTGACTAACGGAAATTATGCCAAATAAAAAAGATAAAACAGAGAACGCCGATAAGAGACCTCCGAAGTCTAATTTGCAACTCCGAAGTCAGGTCAGCCCCGAGGCTAACCTTGAAGCTAATGACGGAAATATGGTTGAAGCTAATCCAAGCTTTCCCTTCGACTATGATATGTTAACTGCAAAAATAACAGACGTGGTTGGTGCGATTATATAAGGGAAGATGGATGTTATTAACAATAAACTTGATGCTATTCAGGCAACCCTTGATGGCAACACAAGACGCCTTGATGAAGCCGAGATACGCATATCGAAGGCAGAGGATATAATTGCCGACATGGAAGCCAAGCTGACTCGTGTAGAAAGTAAGATGTGCACGTTTACGAACAGGCTAGATGACCAAGAAGCTCAGAGTAGAAGAGATAATCTCCGCATATTTGGTGTCAAGGAAGGCGTGGAAGGGGCGAATGCTATTACATATTTTGAAAAGTGGCTTCCCTCTCTTCTTAATATGAAGACGAAGAACGGGAGGATCCGACTGGACCACTGCCACAGAAGCTTAGGGGAACCAACATCAGGTTCCCCAAGAGCTGTTGTAATGAAACTCCATTACCCGACCGATAAAAGGGAAGTGTTAGCCTTAAGTGGCAAGAACAAACAGATTTTCTTTGAAGGAGCACTGATAACTATTCGTCAGGATGTTCCACAAAATGTGCGACAGCAGAGGAGAAGCTTCAACGAGGTCTGCCAGATGCTGATTACCAAAGGAATACGATTTAGGATGCTGTTTCCTGCAACCCTGCGTTTCACATACGAAAACAGAAGATTTTCCTTTGACTCTGCAGAAGAGGCATTGAAAGTGGCATCAGCAATAGGAGCATTACGTGAGTAATCATGTGGTCTACCCAGAAAATAATAACTGTCCTTTGTTTTGAGCGGTCTGACGAACAGTTGACCATTACTCTTAGTGACTATGTTGTATTATGATACTCTGGGAAGAAAAGAAGTAGAAGAAATGCGGCAACACCTATTGGTACATTGGAAGTCTTGTTGGGGGTTTGCTAGGCGCATACGTGGATGCGAGGTGTATCATCTCTCTTCAAGGTGCGCCCGCAACGGGTGAAGTTTCCTCCCAATCTTCGGGAGCAAGGAACATTTTCTGGGACTGGCCTAACCCTGTTTTTGGGACGATATAAATGTTTTTTGCAGGAATATTATTTTTCAGTACCCAGATTTTTGTTTTTGTCTATATTTTGTTGGTGTTTGAGCAGATCTGAGCATAATCTGTTTTATAAGTTAAACTACAAGGCTGATACTTCTGTTGTCGCTATTACAATACATAATCTAAGTAAACTGATCCTGCAATGAGTGATCTAAAGTATGTTTCCCTGAATGTTAAAGGGATAAACAATGTTATTAAATGTAAGAAAATTTTGACCTGGTTTAAGAAGGAGAAAACTAACAGTGCACTCCTGCAAGAAACTCACCTCTCAGATGTGGAACACTTAAAATTAAAGAGAGAATGGGTGGGGCAGGTGTACTTTTCTTCCTTTTCATCAAGTAAGAGAGGGGTTGCAATTTTAATTCAGAAAAATACCCCATTTGTTCTTACAAAGTGTATTAAAGATGATCAGGGTAGATTTGTTATTATAATAGGACGTTTATATGGGGAATCTGTTCTGATAGGCTGTATTTATGCTCCGAATGTATATCTGGAAAATTTTTACTCAGAACTTATAAAAGAAATATCTGTCAATTTGACAACATTTACTGTTCGGGCAGGAGATTTTAATTGTAGCATAGACCCAGAAATGGATCAAAATCCACCACCCAACAATTTAGTATCCAAAAAGCGAGAAGCTATCAAGGGATTGTGTTCTGACTTGCAGCTGATAGACGTTTGGAGAACTCTTCATCCAGGTGAAAAAGATTATACTTTTTATTCTAATCCACATAAGAGTTATTCCCGTATTGATTATTTCCTTGTCTCGAGGGAGGTCCTTAACAGAGTTAGTATTTGTGATATTAGCACACGTATACTCTCTGATCATACAGATGTTCATTTAAATATCTCACCTCCTGAAGCTCACCCAACTCTACGTAGTTGGCGATTAAACCCATCACTTTTAAATAATTCTATGTTTCGGAGTTATATAAAAGAACAAGTCGATCTTTTTTTACGGACAAATGATAATGAAAACACAAATGCTTCTGTCCTTTGGGAGACAATGAAGGCATATCTTCGTGGCGCTATAATTTCATACAGTATAGCGAAAAAGAAAGAATCTTTAAAACATCAAATGGACCTGGAAAAAAAATTAGCAGATCTAGAACACTCCCTCAAAATACATTTTTCACCTGACGTACTGAAAAAAACAGAAGCCACCAGATCAGCTCTGAATCAATTTCTGACTGAAAAAGCAGAGGCCAGCGTATTCTATGCTAAGCATAGGCTGTTTGAGTTGGCAGATAAACCAGGGCGGTTATTGGCACGTTTGGCTGCTGGGAAACTAGAATCTCATGCTATAACATCACTAAAAGATGAAAGAGGACAGAATCAATATGAAAATAATAAACTGGTTAAATTAATGGAAAATTTCTATAAACAATTATATATATCTGAAAATACAGCTACATTAAGTGATACCCAAAATTTTTTACATAAACTCAATTTACCGACTTTGTCTGAAGGCGATCGAGTTCATCTTGGTGAACAAATAACACAAGAAGAGGTGCAGACAGCAATTAAATCTCTTCAACGAGGGAAAGCCCCTGGCCCAGATGGTTTTGGTCCAGACTTCTATAAAGTTTTCCAGGATCAAGTAGCTATACCCCTTTTAAATATGTATCTGCACTCTATTAAAAGGGGAAGCCTTCCCAATACATTGTACTCTGCGAACATATCGTTATTCCATAAGAAGGACAAACCAGCTGATCAATGTGCTTCCTATCGCCCAATTAGTTTAATAAATGTTGACAGCAAAATCTTGTCCAAAATACTGTCTAGCAGACTAGAAAATTATATACCTAAGCTTATTAAGGCAGATCAGACGGGCTTTATCAAGAATAGAGAATCAATTACAAACATAAGAAAATTACTGAATATTAAAGAACACTCCAATGTAACCAAAACACAAGGACTTGTTGTATCACTTGATGCGGAAAAAGCTTTTGACTGCGTTGAGTGGACTTATATGTTCGCTGTGATGGAGAAATTTGGCTTGGGCAGGGGCTTTATAGACATGATCAGACTGTTATATGTCACCCCAAGAGCATGTGTTTTAGTAAATGGTATTAAATCATCAGAATTCTGTTTACAGAGATCAACAAGACAGGGGGACCCGATTTCCCCATTAATTTTCGCTTTAGTTATTGAACCACTGGCAGAGGCCATTAGAAATAATCAAAGTATATCTGGATACCAAATTCAAGGATTTGAATTTAAAATTTTACTATACGCAGACGATGTTCTGCTGTTTGTCACCAATCCCCAGGATTCTATACCCTCTGTATTATCTATTATAGAAACTTTTGGATATTTGTCCGGGTATAAGGTTAATATGAATAAAACTATTGCTATGCCACTGGGAAATCTGCCTATGACATGCAATATCCCATTTACCTGGTCGGGTTTGGGATTTAAGTACTTGGGGATACACATTTCACCTAATATAAGAAGTATATTGAAACAGAACATAGACATAGCTCATAAAAGCGTCAAAAAAGATCTTTCTAGATGGATGGATCTCCCGGTGTCCTGGATGGGAAGAATAAATTTAATTAAAATGAATGTGTTGCCACGGCTTTTATATCCCTTACAAATGCTCCCAATAACTCTTACCAAAAAAATTGTAAAAGAAATTAAAAAAAGATCTGTCAAGGTTTATTTGGAGGGGTAAGAAACCCAGATTAAGTATGAAAACATTACAGCTGCCCAAAGATAAAGGGGGTCTTGCCTTTCCTAACATTTTGCTGTATAACTGGTCATGTCATAGTAGAGTTATACATGAATGGATCCACGCATATCTAGAAGAGACAGATAATCTCCTTGAAGCCTGGACATGTACGCCATTTAATCTTCTAAGCGAACTAGTGAGTAAATATATTAAAAAAACATAACAAAGTAATGATTGATACTTACTTAAAAACATGGCGTGATATGAATAAATACACTGAAAGTAATCCTATACTGAGTTATCTAACACCTTTTATAAATAATCGGCACTTTACACCGGGAATGAAAAGTGCAGTATTTCAGAGATGGTTTGGTGCAGGAATACGAGTGGTGGGTGATCTGTTTGATGGGAATGTTTGTATGTCTTTTGAGCAGGTCCAAAAGAAATATGGAATACATCAAATGGATTTTTTTTGCATTTTTACAGGCTCGTCACCTAATTACTTCAAGTTTTGATACTTTACACAATACAATGCAACTAGGACCCATGGAAAATTTCTTTTTACACTTAAATGCAGATAATAGTACTATAAGACAGTTTTACAATACACTACAAGAATATAACAAACATAATATTGGAAAACTGATTAGGAGTTGGGAGGGTGACCTCCAGTGTCATTGTGATGATCATGCCTGGAGTGAGTGCATACAATCTGTGCATTCTTTATTTCTTAGTAAAAGATTTAAAGAAATACAATATAAAATTTTACATAGACAGTATAGAACGCCTATTTTTCTGAATAAAATTGATCCGAGCAGGTCTGCACAATGTATTAAATGTAAATCTGCGGCGGGGTCCTACTTGCACTGTCTTTGGACTTGCTCAAAAATCTCAAAATTCTGGCTCTGTGTAACAAAAGAATTAAAAGGTATATTTAAAAGCAGAATACAAAAAGATCCAGCTCAGTATCTATTGGGGTTGCCAATTCCGAATAAATTTCCAGATAAAAACAAATATATACTACTATGTAAATTACTGTTTTTGGCAAGAAAATTTATTCTTTTCAATTGGATTAATGAAAAACCACCAACAATAACTCAGTGGTATAAAGAAATCTTTAGAGTTTTACCAATGGAAAGACTGAGTGCAAAATTAAGTGGCAATGATGATATTTTTTTTCGATATATGGCACCCGCTATTGGATTACTTACCTGATGATCTGAAGAAAACCATAGTGAGAGGGGCAGCCCCACTCCAATGGTGGGTTGAGGTTGAGTTTGTCAGGACAATTGTGTAAATGACTGGTAGACCGAATTATATATACTGTATTAGTTTTCCGTTTACATGTCTCAGACTGCTTATTGTGATTGTTTGTTTGTTTGTTTTTTGTTTGTTTTTTGTTTTTTCTTTTCTCTGTTGTTGTGGTAGTTGAATTTTGTCTTTTTTCTGGTTTGTTTTTTCTATTTTGTATAAACCCTGGCTGATTAGGTCCCACACCCGCTTTCACACCTTGGCTCATGTGAATAGAGGATCACCAGGGGGTCCTTTGTCCCTCTTTGGGGGGATACTCCCACTGGGTTTAAATCTGGGACTCTCGGCCATTTGACCTTAGAACTGAAGAAGCTTCTCGGATGAGAGGTGAAACGTCTTCAAGCAACTTAAAGAAGTCCAGACGCTTTTCTTTCCAAGCTCCTTAGACTATTTTGTATAAAGGAAAAAGTAAATAAAAATATGATTAAACAGCAAAAAAATAAAATAAAATAATTCACCAATCTGGAGAATCCTCTTTGTGAAAGGGACAAGGCTGAAAATCAGTATTGGAGGCTCATTATCATCAGGCCCTCTGGTGGCACTGCACCAAAAGCAAGCATTGTGGGGAATTAGGGTGGTAAATATAGTAAATATGATACATAAACCTCAATTATTAAATAATGTTTAACCTCGTAAGACCTGAACTCTTCCAGAGCATGCATTTTTAATTTCTCTTTGATATTTGGGCAAATTGGGGCCCGATGAATGTAAAAACAAAGAATTATCAAATGTTTTTCTTTTTTACCTGATTTTTGTTTCTAAGAAAAATGAGAGCCACAAATGAGGATATTTGTTAGAATTTTCATAGTACAGTGGCAGTATAATGTCCTCGTAAGTGGATATCAGGCCCTTGTAGTGCAAAATTGAGTATTTTGGTCTAAATAACCCAAAATGTGATGTCCACATATGTGGACGCCAGGTCCTAGGAGGTTAACTCAATTTTTTCTTTTTTTCTTTTTTTTTTACAATTTACAGTACTTCTTATATTTTGTATATATAAGAATTATATATATATATATATATATATATATATATATATATATATATATATATATATATATATATATTTTGAAGTTACCCTCAACATTTGAGCAGTAATCTGCCTCTTCTTAAAGGACTTGTTATAGGCATTGAACAACCAAGCAAACACTACAAACAACTCAAGGTCAATATGTACCAACTACCCCCTCTCACTACTGCCTATTCATCACTTATTTTATTTCCCACCTGACAGACTTGCAACATTCTCCACAGTTTTTCAGTGCATTAACCACTGTGAGATCTGCGTTTTGTTGTTCGTGCAGGCAGAACGGAAATGGATGCAGTCTTAGATCCTCTGTGTACTTATTAGAGAACACAGATCCACCCAGATTCCTTGACTTTTAGCAGCCACCTTCTGTTTAATGTATCGCTGTCATGGCATTAAACTTGTTTTCATGCTTAATTAATAAATAGAATCTAACTGCCACTGCACAGCACTGGTCCATCACAGTGCTTAACTGTTGTTATCTAGGTGTGACTTAATTGGATATCTGGTGAGCTTTTAAAATTTAGCAAATTGTTGCTGTTCCCACATGCTAAACAAAACCTAAAAAAATGTATGCATGTGGGAACAGCAATCTTTGACCACAGAGAGTGAGATGGTAAAGAGGAGAGGGTAACAACAGAGGGAGGAAAAATGAATTTGGGGGAACAAGGGTGCAGGGTGTAGTACAAGACAGAGAAACAAAGGGGCATAGGAAGATGAATGTTCCTCACCTATCCACTTGTCATTCCCATACCAGGACAGATTGCCTTTAGTGCTGTCGTAGTATCCGATCTTTTTATAGCTTCCTCCTGTGAAAGACAGACAAAGAGAGAGAATGAGAGTGGAGGCTCACACTCTAATGCCTCTTAACATAATTAATGAAGATCCAGAAGTGTCTTCAACCTTACTAACAAGCCAAATATGTGTAGGGACATTTGTCCTCTAAATATTTCAGTACAACAGCAAAATTATACCAGAACTGAACTCAAATTAAATGCTTGGCATTTTGTGAAATGGGCTGCCTCACTTTCCTTTTGAAGGATGTAGGCAGCTTAACATACAACAGGAGAAACATTGCATCTCGTGACTTTAAAGTGGACCTTCTGGTTTAATTGGGAACTTCACAGTGCTGGATCCTGAAAACAGGATGGTCCAGTGTTGTTGACCCAGTTTGTCGTGCTTTTGGACTTTCAGGTACTGCTTATTATTAAATATCTTCTGTTTGTTTTTCTGTTTGCTTTTTATTTACATTTCCAACCTCGTGCATTTGCTCAGACTTTCCAGTCTTAAGTTCTTAATTCCAGTTTGTATTAAAGTTTCGTTTTTGTTTCTCTCAGTGTCTGTGTTTGGTTCTCACGCCAGGTTTCATTTTCAGTCACTTGACTATCTCATAATGTATTTACCTGTACCTTCTTTCCCCCCACTGTGATGTATTTCACTGACTGGTCCTCAGGGTGTTTATATATATAAATATAGGTAGTTACAACCGAGGGGATCACACTACCAGAAGGCAACATTGCAGACTTAGAGGACAGCTACAAGAATCCCACAGACAAATTTGAACCATGAAGAGGCCACTAGGAGAGCTGCAACCAGTAAGCACCTGCAGAGAGTCAGGCAAGTCCTGAGGAGTCAGCTGAATGGTAAGAAGTCGGTGGGACAATGTCTGTGATCTGTCCCAGTATGTTCCTGTGGATTTAGGTTTGCCTTGCTTTTTGGACTTTTTGTTTGATTGAATTTGTCAGCAGCCTGAATAAACAGGCTCACCTTTGTTAAATCAAATCTGCTTTTGGGAAATAAAATCACAACTTTCTACATGGCTTCAAATCTAGCATTTTGACTGTGACAAGAAGACTCTATGAACTACTGAAAATCTAGGTAAGCAAATAAGTTACAAGCTTCATGGGGACATTTTGTGTTCATTTAAATAAATCTGCTTCAATCTGTTGGTATAGATGGTGTCAGACTATATTATCCACATCCTGAATGCCACTGTGTACTTAATACAAAGATGTGACACTGATGTCCTTTTTTGAATTAGATGAAATAGACCCCTACGACAAGACCATCGAGGGAACAGTTCACCCTGCCTGGGATAGGGTTACTGGATCCCTGCCCTGGAGCCAGGCCCGGGGAGGGTGCCCGAGGGGGAGCGTCTGGTGGCCGGGCCTTAGTCCATGTCACAGCCCGAAAAAGGGACATGGGCCCATCTTCCTGCAGGGCCACCAGGGGGCACCGTAGGGGTCGGGTACAATGTGGAGGTCCTGGTGGACCAATCCCCGGCTACCAAGACTGGCAATTGGGACATGGAATGTCACCTCTCTGGTGGGAAAGGAGCCTGAGTTAGTGCGTGAGGTTGAGAGGTACCGGCTAGATATAGTCGGTCTCACCCCAACGCATGGCTTGGGCTCTGGAACCAGCCTCCTTGAGAGGGGCTGGACTCTGTCTCAGTCTGGAGTTGCCCCTGGTGAGAGGCAGCGGGCTGGGGTGCGTATCTTGGTATCCCCTCGGCTTGCTGCTGGTAAGTTGGGGTTTCTCCCAGTGGACGAGAGAGTTTGTTCCCTTCGCCTTCGGATCAGGAAATGGGTCCTGACCGTCGTCTGTGCTTATGCGCCGAGTGGCGGTTCAGAGTACCCAGCCTTCTTGGAGTCCCTGGGTGGGGTACTGGAGGGTGCTCCTCCTGGGGACTCTGTTGTCCTACTGGGAAACTTCAATGCTCACGTGGGCAATGACAGCGAGACCTGGAGGGGCGTGATTGGGAGGAACGGCCTCCCTGATCTGAACCCGAGTGGTGTTTTGTTATTGGACTTCTGTGCAAATCACAGTTCGGCCATAACGAACACCATGTTCGAACATAAGAGTGTCCATAAGTGCACATGGCACCAGGACACTCTAGGCCACAGTCCGATGATCGATTTTGTAATCATATCACCAGACCTGAGGCCATATGTTTTGGACACTCGGGTAAAGAGAGGGGCTGAGCTGTCAACTGATCACCACCTGGTGGTAGTTGGATCAGGTGGCGGGGGAGAATGCTGGACAGACCTGGCGTGCCCAAACGTACAGTGAGGGTGTGCTGGGAATGCCTAGCAGAGGCCCCGGTCCGTGAGATCTTCAACTCACACCTCTGGCAGAGCTTCAACAGCATTCCGAGGGAGACTGGGGACATTGAGTCCGAATGGACCATGTTCAGCACCTCCATTGCCGAGGTGCATTGAGCTGCGGCCGAAAGGTAGTTGGTGCCTGTCGCGGTGGTCATCACCAAGCTGAAGAAGCGGTCCTACCGGGCATGGTTAGCCTGTGGGACTCCGGAAGCAGCTGATAGATACCGACAGGCCAAGCAGAATGCAGCGCGGGCGGTGGCTGAAGCAAAAACCCGGGTGTGGGAGGAGTTCGGAGAGGCCATGGAAAAAGACTTTCGGACTGCCTCGAAGAGATTCTGGCAAACCGTCAGGAGACTCAGGCGGGAAAAGCGGTGTTCTACCTGCACTGTGTATAGTCAAATCAAATCAAATCAAATCAAATCAAAATGTATTACTATAGCACATAAAAATACAACAAAGTTGACCAAAGTACTTCACAGTCGGTCAGAGCAATAGCATAAGACAGAATAAAAAGAAACAATTAAAAGGAGGGCAGGAAACAATATGACAATTGTTTGAAACAAAAACTAGCCACGAAATAACATACTAGTTTTAATCAAAAGCCAGACTAAAATAATAAGTTTTAAGACGCAATTTAAAAGACTGGATGGACTCGGAGGAACGAATATAAGGCGGGAGGTTATTCCAGAGTCTGGGAGCTACAACAGCAAAGGCCCAATCACCTCTGGACTTCAGACGAGACCTCAGTTGTGTCAGGAGCATTTGATTGGAAGATCTAAGTGCCTTATTAGGGATATACAAATGAAGGAGTTCGCATAGATAGCTGGTAGCCAAATTATTTCGAATTTTAAAGGCAAGCAAAAGAATTTTGAAATTGATATGATAATCAACGGGCCAATGTAGATTGGCTAAAACTGGTGTGATGTGGGCATAATTTCTAGTACCAGTTAAGAGACGCACAGCTGCGTTTTGAACTAACTGGAGCCGGTGAATAGAGGAAGATGGGAGGCCCCAGTAGAGAGAATTACAGTAGTCTAATTTGGAAGTGATAAGAGCGTGAATGAGCTTTTCAAGGTCCTTCAAAGGGAGGTATGGCTTTGCTTTAGATATCTAACGCAGCTGGTAGAAACTGTTTTTTTACCACAGAGGAGATCTGTTTCTCGAGTTTAAAAGAGCTGTCCAGAAAAACACCAAGGTTTCTAACAGTGGGTGAAAAATGGCTAGCAAGGGGCCCTAAGGCATCAGTTAGTTGTTCCAGCGGGGTGTGACTATCAAAAATTATTATTATTATTGAGCAGTTATTATTATTATTATTATTGAATTATTACTTCTGTCTTATCCTCGTTCAGTGTGAGAGAGTTACGTGATAACCAAGTTTTGACCTCATTTAGACAGTCAAATAGGGGTTGCAGGGAAGTAGAGACATCCAATGTCAAGGGAAATAAATTTGTATGTCATCGGCGTAGAAGTGAAAGGAAATGTTATATTTTTTAAATATTAATCCCAACGGCAGCATGTATAAGGAAAAAAGAACTGGGCCGAGCACAGATCCTTGAGGCACACCACAGTGAAGGCCGAGGAGTGTTGCCCCATGGCTACGGAAAACAACCTCTCTGAGAGATAAGATTTGAACCAATACAAAGCTATGTTTTTAAGATCAACGACTTGTTCCAGTCTTGAAATGAGAATGTTGTGGTCGACCATGTCAAAGGCAGCAGTCAGATCTAGTAAAACTAAAACCACGGAATGGCCCATGTCCACAGTTAAAGGAAGATCATTAAAAACCCTAAGTAATGCTGTCTCAGTGCTATGGCGAGGTTTAAAGCCAGAATGAAATTTTTCATTGATACCGTTAGTATCAAGGAATGTCTGAAGTTGTTTTAGAACCGCTTTTTCCAGAATTTTGGATATAAGGGGGAGTTTGGAGTTTGGTCTGTAGTTAGTTAAAGCACTAGGGTCACGATTCTTTTTCTTTATAATGGGTTGCACGACAGCATGCCTAAATACTGACGGTACACAACCTGATGACAGTGATACATTCAGTAAAAGTTGGAGGGACCAATAGTGGGCAAAGCTTCCTTAAGAAAACGAGAGGGAAGGATATCATAGGGGGGAATTAGAGATTCCGGCACGTAACCTGTCCATCTTGGACAGGTTACGTGCGGGTGGAGTGCTGCTGACTTTGACTGAGAAAATTGTCAGGCAGTGGAAGGAATACTTCGAGGACCTCCTCAATCCCACTGGGATGAAGAGGATGACCCGCCAATCTCTGGGGGCGAGGTCACTGAGGCAGTTAAACTACTCCTTGGTGGCAGAGCCCCTGGGGTGGATGAGGTCCACCTTGAGTTCCTGAAGGCTCTGGATGTTGTAGGGCTGTCTTGGTTGACACGCCTCTACAATGTTGCGTGGAGATCAGGGGCAGTACCTCTGGACTGGCAGACCGGGGTGGTGGTCCCCATCTTTAAGAAAGGGAACTGGAGGGTGTGTTCCAACTACAAGGGGGATCACACTCCTCAGCCTCCCTGGGAAAGTCTATGCCAGGGTGCTGGAGAGGAGAGTCTGTCCGTTAGTCGAACCTCGGATCCAAGAGGAACAATATGCTTTTCGTCCTGGTCATGGAACACTGGATCAGCTCTTTATCCTCTCAAGGATACTTGAGGGTGCATGGGATTTGTTTGCCCAACCAGTCTACATGTGTTTTGTGGACTTGGAGAAGGCATTCAACCGTGTCCCTTGGGGGGTCCTGTGGGGGGTGCTCCGGGAGTATGGGGTGCCTGGTCTCATTCCTGGTGGGTGATGGGCTCCGCCAGGGCTGCCCTTTGTTACTGATTCTGTTCATAAGTTTTATGGACAGAATTTCTAGGCATAGCCAAGTGGCGGAAGGCTTTCACTTGGGTGGTCTCAGGATCTCATCTGAAGCGGTGGGAATGAGAATCAGCACTTCCAAATCTGAGGCCATGGTCCTCAGCCGGAAAAGGGTGGAGTGCCCAATCCAGGTCGGGGACGAGTCCCTGCCCCAAGTGAAGGAGTTTAAGTATTTCGGGGTCTTGTTCACGAGTGATGGGAGAAGGGAGCGGGAGATCGACAGACAGATTGGTGCAGCGGCCGCAGCGATGTGGACGCTGTACCGGTCTGTGGTGGTGAAGAGAGAGCTGAGTGTAAAAGGGAAGCTCTCAATTTATCGGTCGATCTACGTCCCTACCCTCACTTATGGGTAGGGACCGAAAGAACGAGATCGCGGATACAAGCGGCGGAAATGGGCTTCCTCTCTGAAGGGTGGCTGGCGTGTCCCTTAGAGATAGGGTGAGAATTTCGGCCATTCGGGAGGGGCTCAGAGTAGAGCCGCTACTCCTCCACATCAAAAGGAGCCAGCTGAGGTGGTTCGGGCATCTGACAAGGATGCCTCCTGGGCGCCTCCTGGGTGAGGTTTTCCGGGCATGTCCCACCGGGAGGAGGCCCCGGGGCAGACCCAGGACACGCTGGAGAGACTATATCTCTCGGCTGGCCTGGAAACGCCTTGGTGTACAAGCTGGAGGAGGTGGCTGGGGAGAGGGAGGTCTGGGCTTCTCTGCTTGGGCTGCTGCCCCCGCGACCCGGCCCCGGATAAGCGGAAGAACATGGATGGATGGATGGATGGACGGATGAAAAAAATAATTTTTTACTATTGTATTTCAACATGTCCCATTCCATACATATTTCATCTTCAACAAATGCAACAAAGACAATGCAATTCATGTAATATTTTATTAATGAAATCCAGCCAGTGGGATACCAACAAAACCTTTTTTTAATGGAAATAAAATCTACCCATGTGAGAAACCCAGGGTTTATTGTAATAACACTTTTAAATCCAGATGAATGAATAAACGAGCTATCACCCACTGGACTGCAATCAATCAACCATTATACATAATTCTTAATGTCAATTAACAGGGTTCCGCACAGTAATATGCTCTATAGCAGTACTGCTCATTGCATGGCTCACAGGCCTCATGACAGTCCATAGCTATGTTGGCATTACATCTTTTAGTCAGTGAACAACAGTTTATTCACTCAAGATAGTTTAAACATCTAAAGCATACTGCTTTTTAAAAAGATTTCTTCTCTTCCCACTGTAGTTGCGCACCATGATAAAATTACTCATTTTGTAAGTCAGAAACAGTCAGTTACATTCTACAATATACTAGCCCATCAAATTATTAGATAAACCTCATTTGATTCCCACCAGAACAGCCTTAAATTTTTATGGCACAGAATGAACAAGGTGTGGGAAACATTCCTGAATGATTTTGATCCATGTCGACATGACATCATCATCACACAGTTGCAGCAGATTTGCAGACTACATCCACGATGATGCAGTTTGCACTCCAAAGGTGGTCTATTGGATTATTATCTGGTGACTGTGGGGGCCATTTGAGTACAGTTAACTCATTTTCATGTTTAAGAATTCAGTTTGAGATTATTTGGCTGTTGTCACATGATGTGTTATCCTGGCGGATGCGATCAGCAGAAACACTGTACACTGTAATAAATGAATGGCAATGGTTAGCAACGTTACTTAGGCAGACTGTGGTGTTTAAATGATGCTGAACTGATGCTAAGGAACCCAAAGCGTGCCAGGAGAATATTTCTCCTAAAACATTACACCACAGCCATAGTCTGAACCACTGATATGGATCCTTATGGAGCCACATTTTCATGTCGTTTACATCTAAATCTGATGTTACCATCTGACTGTTGCAGCAGAAATCAAGACTCATTAGACCAGGCGATAATTTTCCCATCTTCAGCAATTTTTGTAAGCCTGTGCAGAATGCTAGCCTCAATTTCATGTTCTTAACTGACATGAGTGGCATCTGCTCTGGTTTTCTACTGCTGTAGTCCATCTGCATCAATCACCAAACTATCATGCATTGGATATATTTTTTCAGACCATTCTTTGTAAACCCTAGAGATGGTTGTGTGGGGTTATTGTAATCACATTACAGTTACAATTATATTATTTTCCTTGCAAAGGTTATTTGGTTATCTGTATAACAGATCAGGTAGAGGAGTAACACAAAAATAATGTAACGTGACAAATTACTTTCTTTGACAGAAAATTAAGTAACATGCGACATTACTTATAGAAAAAGTAGTGTAACAAAAGTAATGTGTAATACATTACTTTTTTGTTTGTTTGTTTGTTTCTTTGTTTGTTTTGAGTAACAAATGCTCAGCATCAGCCATGGCACATTTAGTGAAGACTTTCCCATTATAAGGCTTGAGATGAACTTCAGTGTGAATATATGCTTGTATTTTTTTCTAGATAAAACATAATTCCTTTCCATTCTATTTATGTAGCACTACCTATTATACAGACTTTACAATAATAGATGCAAAATCTAGATAGATATCTGTGTGCCAACATACTTTCTTATTTACATTTACAAAATTATGGATAAGCCTTTATGTCAGCTCTATGGAATCTGGGGTAATGGACAGTGTTAAATCTGAAATATTCAGTGCCCTGATTTATTTAGATGGTTTTTTATTTGTTAGAGTGACAAAACGTTTCTACCACTGAAAACGTCCAGATGAACAGAATCAACCTTTGGGATTTACTTACCTGTATGATTGAGCATGCAATCAAGACACTGCATACACTAATATCTTTACATGATACACATATAATTGTTAAAGGACAAAATCACTGCACACTGTATCTAATAAGCTATTAAAATCAGTTCTATTTGAAAGTAGACATGTTTGCTGTAGCATACCTTGAAGCTGTTCAATTAAAGTCCAGGCCATCCGAGATCCTTGAGCATCAAATACAACATGACCCTGAAAGAAGCATAAAAATGTTGATGATGCAATATCTGCACGCACCCTTCACACAGTACCCATGTGTCTTTCTCTTTGCAACTTTTTTTCTCTCACTCCAGCACCAGTAAGTGTTGCACTTACAGACACTCCTTCAAAAGAGCTGGTGTTCATTGCTCGGTAGATCTCAGCAGTGATATCTCGGTTGTTATAGTTGAAATCTTCAAGACGATGACCCTTGGCCCTAAGGGGCCCAACGGTTTTGTTGAGGGCCAGCGCTAGAGCCCACACAGCATCATACGCCAGCGGAGCCTCTTGGAAACCACCTGTTTCTTCTGGATTTTTACCCCCAAGTTTGGACATGAGCTGAGCAAGAAACTCTTGAGAGGTCTGGATACGGGAGACCATGACAGAGCAATAGTTAGACATAGGACACACTGATTATAAGGTAAAACCCCAACAAATATGAAAGAGAAGCCCAGTGACTACATCATTTCACTTGCTTTGCATGGTCTTTTGTGTGTGTGTGTGTGTGTGTGTGTGTGTGTGTGTGTGTGTGTGTGTGTGTGTGTGTGTGTGTGTGTGTGTGTGTGTGTCAGTGAGTGAGAAAGGGAGAGAGAGAGAAAGCATATTGTGACCTTGAAGCATTTTACTTGAGGCATAACTTAAGTTGTTAGATTCTTATATTCAGATATACCACAGAAAACATTTTCCTTTGTGTACAATGCTCATTGTTCATGATGTGCACATGTTAAACCTCACCTTAATTCTGTTTGTCATGTTTTTCATGTCTGCCTAGCCCTAATTGCAAGTAGGGCTATGCAAAATGGCAAAAAAAAAAAAAACCCAGACATTCGTTTGATGCTGTACAACTTTTGTTTCAAACAGCACTCTGACTTTTCAACAGGGAACCCACAGTGACAGTTAGTGTCTACTTTACAGTTTTATGTAAAAAGATTTAGAATAATCTGTGACTGTTTAATCACTTAAAGTTTAATACAAAAACAAGTTTAGGCAAAAGAAACGCCTGTTTTCCATAAGTGACATTATTTCTAAGTAGTCACAAGGTGTGGCCTACTTGTGTGTTTTAAAGTGCTCAGGAAATTCAACAAACACTAACTGTTGAAATTATTTCAGTCTTCTTGTCATTACTGCCTGTGATGATATAGCCATGGATTCAGGGATCACACAAATGACTGACCGGATTGCGAAACGTCCATCCTCTACACTTTTATGTATCTAACATCCTTTTGCCTTGCCTTTGCTTTACTGCATGCTTTCTTTTTTCTTTTTTTACCTGTCTTGTCTTGCAGTGAAGGCCAAGAAAAACTGCAGAAAAGCCTTATTTTCCCAAGTGAACCATTACGGCTTTTGCTATATTGATTTTCATAGTGTATTTGATGTTTATCATTTTTACAGTGGCTTGCAAAAGTATTCGGCGCCCTTGAACTTTTCCACATTTTGTCACATTACAGCCACAAACATAAATCAATTTTATTGGAATTCAACGTGAAAGACCAATACAAAGTGGTGTACACGTGAGAAGTGGAACGAAAATCATACATGATTCCAAAAGTTTTTTACAAATAAATAACTGAAAAGTGGGGTGTGCGTAATTATTCAGCCCCCTGAGTCAATACTTTGTAGAACCACCTTTTGCTGCAGTTACAGCTGCCAGTCTTTTAGGGTATGTCTTTGCACATCTACAGACTGAAATCCTTGCCCATTCTTCTTTGCAAAACAGCTCCAGCTCAGTCAGATTAGATGGACAGCGTTTGTGAACAGCAGTTTTCAGATCTTGCCACAGATTCTGGATTGGATTTAGATCCGGACTTTGACTGGGCCATTCTAACACATGGATATGTTTTGTTTTAAACCATTCCATTGTTGCCCTGGCTTTATGTTTAGGGTCGTTGTCCTGCTGGAAGGTGAACCTCCACCCCAGTCTCAAGTCTTTTGCAGACTCCAAGAGGTTTTCTTCCAAGATTGCCCTGTATTTGGCTCCATCCATCTTCCCATCAACTCTGACCAGCTTCGCTGTCCCTGCTGAAGAGAAGCACCCCCAGAGGATGATGCTACCACCACCATATTTGACAGTGGGGATGGTGTGTGCAGTGTTAGTTTTCCGCCACACATAGCGTTTTGCATTTTGGCCAAAAAGTTCCATTTTGGTCTCATCTGACCAGAGCACCTTCTTCCACATGTTTGCTGTGTCCCCCACATGGCTTGTGGCAAACTGCAAACGGGACTTCTTATGGTTTTCTGTTAACAATGGCTTTCTTCTTGCCACTCTTCCATAAAGGCCAACTTTGTGCAGTGCACGACTAATAGTTGTCCTATGGACAGATTCCCCCACCTGAGCTGTAGATCTCTGCAGCTCGTCCAGAGTCACCATGGGCTTCTTGGCTGCATTTCTGATCAGCGCTCTCCTTGTTCGGCCTGTGAGTTTAGGTGGATGGCCTTGTCTTGGTAGGTTTACAGTTGTGCCATACTCCTTCCATTTCTGAATGATTGCTTGAACAGTGCTCCGTGGGATGTTCAAGGCTTGGGAAATCTTTTTGTAGCCTAAGCCTGCTTTAAATTTCTCAATAACTTTATCCCTGACCTGTCTGGTGTGTTCTTTGGACTTCATGGTGTTGTTGCTCCCAATATTCTTTTAGACAACCTCTGAGGCCGTCACAGAGCAGCTGTATTTGTACTGACATTAGATTACACACAGTAATCTGCACTCTATTTAGTCATTAGCACTCGTCAGGCAATGTCTATGGGCAACTGACTGCACTCAGACCAAAGGGGGCTGAATAATTACACAAACCCCACTTTGCAGTTGTTTATTTGTAAAAAATGTTTGGAATCATGTATGATTTTCATTCCACTTCTTACGTGTACACCACTTTGTATTGGTCTTTCACGTGGAATTCCAATAAAATTGATTCATGTTTGTGGCTGTAATGTGACAAAATGTGGGAAAGTTCAAGGGGGCCGAATACTTTTGCAAGCCACTGTATATGGTAAATATGATGGTGTAGCCACTTCTTGATTCAACCAGTCTAAAAAGTCCTAAAAAACAGCTGCCAATGCACAACAGCTTGCATTGGCATGGCACTGGCCTAACTGTCTGGAAGCTGATGGTTCTGTATGACTGACATATAGTGAGTAAAATCTTTATTGAGGCTGTAAAGCTTTGAAATACATTCATTTGATTGATTGATTGACTGACTGACTGACTGACTGACTGACTGACTGACTGACTGACTGATTGATTGATTGATTGATTGATTGATTGATTGATTGATTGATCATACTTTATTCATCCCGAGGGAAATTGGGTTAGGGCTGCCAGCCGTGCCAGCGCCATCTTACCCTTTCGACCATACATACATTACACAAACATCACATGGGGAAGACAGGTCAGAGGTGTATAACATGGAAAAAGCACAACATGAGGAAAGATAAGGGAAAAAAAATAACTCCCCCCAGACTGAGCTCCAACAGGGAGATCAGTTTGAGAACAGAAAAAAAACACCTTTGCACATAGCACATGAAAAAACTCTTAATACACCAAAGAAACACATGCCAAGCAACAGGGATGGGTAAAGGGTGAGAGACAGCCAGTGTAGACAGTGCATCCAGGCCTGCAGCATAAGCGCTGGTCTCCTTGATCCACCGTCAGCATCGGAGGGGAATAAGCGTCAAAGGTGTTTGGAGGGGGAGGGGGGATGAGTGTACATCTGCATGTGTATATATGTCTGTGTGCGTGTGTGTATGTGTATGTGTCCAGAGTTCAGCTGAGACAGTGTCCTTCGCCCTGCCAGGCTAAGTAAACAGTCTTCCAGCCAACCCAGGTGGCCTTGCATAGAATGGGAAGAACTGTCTAAACACAGTCCGTGTCAGGGTGTTGTTGTTCAGCTCCAGCCTTGAGACCGCAGCTGGCGCCGAAGGGGTATCCGCATGAAGTGATGGTGGTTTTTACTTTAGTGCGAACAACTCATATAATTTCAAAGCTGTTCTAACAGTCCAACACTGGTCTCTCAGTCTCCCGTTGGAGAGCCGTGAGCTTCTCCATGATGTTATCAAACTTACGCTCCGTGATGTTGTCATTCTTGTGCTCAAAGAGCCGATTCTGAGAACTCACGACCGCAGTGAGCTTCTCCAAGATGTAATCCAGTTTGCACTCAGAGGTCTTATTCTGAGTATTCACGGCAGCCGTAAGCTTCTCCAAGATCTTATCCGTGCTGCACTCAATGAGCCCATTTTGAGAATGGGCTCATTGAGTCCCATTGTTTCAATCCCAGCGGGCAGCCTTGTGGGGGTTTGAACAGTCGGTTCCGCTTTCTTAATTCTTCGATAAGCCAGGGCCAAGCCAGCTCCGATCAGCAAGAACGCTGTTATCATGGTTCCGAATAGGTAGATATCTTCATTACTCGGGCTCACCCGAGCCCAGACTTCTCGTTGAGAAAAAGGTGTCAATTGCATTCATGGACCAGTTGATCAAATCCATAATTCCTCTTTTAGGTTTTAGAGAACAGACTGTGAGAGAGTGTTCCAGGGAAAAGTAATACAAAAAACACAAGACTAGACAAGGACACAAGAGGCTAAGCAGGGAAGCTAAGGAAGAGGAGGAGGAGGAGAGGAGAAAAGTGCGACCGCCTTCGTCAAGAGCAAGAGAGAAAGGACTGGGTTTTCTTTTTAGCTTTTTAAAATGTTAGATTTTTTTTGCAACAATTCTTTTGAGCATCACTGATAAAGTTGTGTCATAAGATAATGCATTTCTTACCAGGTTAGAAGCTCCTCGTACTGTTTCTGGGTTAAGCATGACAATTTCAGTAGTTACATGACCCTCCACAGCCTCTGTCATCTGCTCCACAGTACAGTTGATGGATGGGTCTTTGATCTTAAACCAGTTGTCTGCATACCAGCCAATGAGGAACCAAACATACTTTTTCCCATATAACTTCTCCTTGTAAACCTGCAAAAACATGATGGAAGAATGTGTGAAGTTGAAATTCAATTCAACACCAATTTTATTTAAGGAAAAGAGAAGTGAGAAGGATCTTGCAGAGCTCCTGACCCAACCTGCTGAGCTTTAGCATCCTACAGTTTGTGTTCCCTTGCTACACATTCAACATTATGGCATTCTTCTTCTGAACCTAATACAACCATATAAATAATACATCAACAATGATCTGCTCCTTGGGTGTGGATCTGTGGCATAAAAAAATTGTCTTGATCTACTATAACTTTTCACCTGTGAGTGTTACTTTTGAGAGTTTAAGATCATCAACAATAGTGATATTCAATATATTAAAAAAACAAAACATTTTATACCCATCAAGTCTTGTGAAACAGTACATTTGAGACATAAAGTGTGTTACTGTTACAGCCTGTGAAGGCTCTGTCTGACACTGGTTAGGTTTGAGACATTTACGTAAACTGACATTAAAGTGGCCTTGTAGTGTTCAAAAATATTAAATTGTTCTTGTGAATATAAACAAAGAAGCTCTAAGTAGTATGAAGTCTACAGGAGTTCTGTCAAATCTGGTGTTTTATAGATCACTCTACTTTTTTTTCTCTCAGGCCTCCTTATATACAGAACTTATTGCAATATCTTCCGAGGCCTGTTAAAAATTATAACAAAATCTATTTGGAACATGGAATAGTATAATCCAGGATATGATATGTACATTTTGTAATAAACTGCTCACCAGCACTTGGTGGTGGTAACTTAGAGAATAAAATAGCAGAATTACATATTTATTTAATGTGTATGATAATTCAAGTTCTCATTACTATGTAGAATCAATGTTCCATCATGTATGATAATTTGATAATTTGGAGAATTATATTTATTATTTATTTATTGTTGTTTTTTTTTGTTGTTTTGTTTTTTCTTTGCATTTTACAGCCTTCAATGTTATTACACAGAAGGATTAATGTAGGTAGGAATAGGTAGGATTCATTCCAGCATTATAACATGTTAAAATTTCAATTTTTATTACATATTATTATGAGGTTACTATCAAGTCATTGTGTTAAATTTTTCAATGCAAACATATTACCAATACATTACTTACATTACATACATTATTTCAAAAATGCTATATTACTAGGTTATACTAATACTAATTGGTTTTGTCTGATAGGCATGTTTGTTCCCACATTAATTTTCTCAAGTGTTAGTTTCTTATTACCCAGTTACATAAATTTGATCCAAGATAATTACTTGAATATTATTTGGCTGATTATTAAGTGATAACTTGCTATCTCTATAACATTCCCAGCTTATTTCCACCTTATTACCCCACTATTATCATATTATTTTAAGCTGGGCCAAAAAGTCCTCCCTAAAATGTTTCTGTTAAGTAATATTTTAAAGTAGACACATGAATCTGGTTAGAACATTACCTCACAGAAGACTTTCCTTGCCTCTGTCTCATAGAACAGGCCGACAATAATTCTGGCATCTTGACGCTTGAAAGTGAAAATAAAATGAAGACAGCACAGTCACAGAGAGAAGAGACAGAACACACACTTTAAAAGCCATGCCGGGCTAGGTACAAAGAAGCCAACCCTCATTCTGCATCACACAATAATAGACGTTCTCTCCACTGCAAGACATTTATCCTGTTACCATGTTTGTGTTTCTGCAACTAGGGTGGCATGCTGGGCTGGGTCATTGTAAAGTATGTGTGTGGCAGGAAGAAAGCAAGTCAGCCAACACATGTCAGAACTTTTTTGTTTTGCAGCTTTCTCAAGCTTTGTTGCCAGCAAGGCCCTCCAGGTCTGGGATCCTGATGACTGTGCGGAGACAAAAATGACCATCTTTGGTTTGACAATACATATCTGATAACTTAACCAGATAAGACATAGAATGTGCTGCTCAGAGAGAGTAATTCCTTAGCTCTGTTGCTCCGAGTGAGAAATGTCCAAAAAGAGAGTGTTTATGTTTATCACTGTAGATTTTCTTCTGACATTCTAAACAGCTCGGTCAACTATCAAAGAACGGGATTTTTTTTTTTTAAAAAAAAGAGGATAATTCCACATTTTTTATGTTTCACAGCTTCATTTCCTCCTAGACATGAGGCTTAACACTTGGCATCCATCTTGAAACAACCCTGGTCACTTCATTTGGCAGTAATTTTAAAAAATTATCTGAATAAACATTATTTCCAGTGGTCACCAGACAATCACCACTTAATACAGTGCACTAAAGGTCTGTTTTGACTGTAGTTGTACAAACCCAATTCTGTGGTAAAATGTAAATACACAATTCACAATATAAAACTAAACATATCAAATATTCATAGTGACAAAAATGTACCTTTTTATGGTACAGGATCATAAATAAAACTTTGTAGTAACCCTTCATCTTTTGATAACAGTCCATATGTGTGTGGGAGCTGAACAGAGCAACTGCTAAACTTTTGACAGAGAAAGTTATGCTATTCTTGTCTGATAGAGCATTCTAGCTGCTCTGCTTCTTTGTTCTATCGTTATATTATGCTCCAAATGTTTTGGAGCCTGAACTGTAGGTAGGTAAGTTCAGAACTACGATTCTTCTACTATGAAGCTGTGCTGTTTTAATAGCTGTAGTATGCAGGTTAGCATTATCTTACTGAAGTCATTTGGATGGGAGAACACAATGGTGTGAAAATTTGCAGTAACTGGCAATCTTTTATAGCGCTATGGAGGAATTTTGGCCGATTCATTTTGCAGAATTGTTGTAATTCGGCCACATTGGAGGGTTTTTCAAGCATGTACGGCCTTTTTAAGGTCATGCCACAGCATCTCAGTCGGACAGTGGTCAGGACATTGGGTAGGCCACTACAAAGTCATTACTTTGTTTTTTCTTAAGCCATTCAGAGGTAGACTTGCTGATGTGTTTTGGATCATTATCCTGCTGCAGGACCCAAGTGCGCTTCAGCTTGAGGTCATGAACAGATGACGGCAGAGCTGTGTGCTGTGTTAAGCCGAAGAAGGCAGCTGGAAAGCTGCGCAAACTAAAAAGTGAAAAACAATGCAAATAAACATTCACTTACCTTGCAATGCCATGTGGGTTGGGTCCTTTGTAACAGTAATATTTTGAGTTTTTGACTACAAAATTTGCAGTTACTCATCAACATTGTCAACACTGAAACATTGTCACTGTATTGCTTTCCAAGGAGTTGGACAAATTTTGACCATCATTAATTGTATCGTAAGGGTATTTTCACAAATGCTGTGTTAAATCAAACTCTGGTCTGGCTACTCCCTCAGTGCAGTTCATTGGTGTGTGGATCAAAACAACCGTATTGAGACCCTTTGAGACCCTTTGGAGGAGGTGGTCTCAGTACAGTTCCAAACAAACTCCAGGGCACTTTATTTATGGTGTGAATGAGATCCGACCCTGAACCATGTGTATGTTACAAGTTTGGGCTAAAAAATGTCCCATAGCCACGTGTGCTCTGTATTGTCAATGTAGGAACATACTATAGACTTGCAAAGGTTTGTACGGGCCACCCCAATGGGTAGAGCAGGTCATCTGCTGATTGGAAGGTTCGATCCCTGGCTCCCCCCAATCTGCATGCCAAATACCCTTGGGCAAGATACTAACCCCAAGTTGCTCTCCGTAAAAAGCGCTTTGAGTCCTCCAGGAGAGGTAGAAAAGTGCTATATAAGAATCAATCCATTTACCATTTACCATGAAATAAATGTAAATTCTTTGGCTTCTCCTGTAGTCCAGAACACAGCACCTTCTTACTGTATCTACTCATTATCTACAGGCCAAATCTACACGCTTACAAACTCATCCAGTGATTTCAACCAGAAAAAACAAACAATAGGTGTGAAAACATCCCAAGGACACTACAATATAATTATGATCACACTTTTTACACCAGAGTTTCGTCCATTGGGAAGAATTTCCATCTGTTACTAACTCCACATTCTGAGCAGCAGGCTACCTCTGAAATTTCTGTCCTATTTTTGCTAAGTATCCAAAGGCTCTGGCAGTTAACTGGCCAGACAAGGCCTGACTGATCAGTGTCCAGCTGGCTGGTATGTGTAAGAATGATTGGGGAACTCGCACCTTGAGATTTTTGACAGCCACAGCTGGGTCGGTTAGGAAGCTCTGACGAACACTGATTTCAATCCCTGCCTCCTTCACCCTCTCCTCCAGATCATCCAGAGTCTGTGACACACAAAAAGAGACAAGCACAATAATAAGCACACAGAAGATGACTGAGCAACAGAAACAGCAACTAAAAAAGGAAAGAGAACGATAATGGAATAGTAGGCAGTAGGAAGAAATGCAAAGAACAGTTAACAGCAACTGAAATAAGTGCAAAGTAGTGAGGGGGAAGATGAACTGGTCATTCTGAAAAATGATGGTGGGTGGTGGAGGTGATGTTACTAACAATCAGATAAAACAGCACAGATAGAAGCCTGGAGAAAAATGAATCAGGAGAGACATAAAACCATATGTTGAGGATAAGAGATGGCAAATGGTAATGGAAATGAGAACAAAATCTTAAACATATCACACAGTGATACATATAATATTGGAGAAATCAACAAGTACACTCATCTTCTCTTGTCCATATTTGTCTTGTCTCAAATAACATTTTATCTATTGATTTTTATTTTAAATTTGTTTTTATGAGCATAAATAGTCATAAACTGTAGTACTTATAAAAACCACAAAGTCATCATTAGCGAGCAGGGTGATGACATGAGCAGCAGAATTTTCCTCAGGTTTTAATAAACACCATGGAAGGTCTCTGTACTTTGTTTTCACTCACAATTTGGTAAATGTTGTGGCCCAAAACTACTTGTGTAGATTAGATCATGGTTTGAGTTAAAAAGAACTCTTTCACAATCACATTGTCACGTCTTCGCTGGCAGATGTGTGGAGTGAGACAGGAAATGAGGGAATGAGACACATGAGACATGGAGACATGACTGACTGGGAGATGCACAAACATAGAGACAGGAGTGACTAGACATGAAACGTGTAACACATAGTAGCAGAAACCTAAAGACTAGAATTTAAGGATACACACATGGAGAACAATAACATGAATAACACTAAATCCAAAAATATAGATTAATCAATAAACACAAAACGCTGGGTCACGGACCCAGTACCGTGACACACATGTTAGAAAGCAGCCTGGGGGACAAGTCCTTTCCACTTCACAGGACAGTATTGAAAAATACATGGTGCAACCATAAAATTTAGTTTCGAGTGAAATATTTTAGTGTCAAAGTGAGCTGTTGCAAAAAAACATGTTGCATTTTTAAAGTGAAATAAAAGCTTAAGATTAATATTCTTGTTTTAAATGGCAAAATATTTCACATTATTGTAGTCTTATCCTTCAGTGAATTCATAGTAATTTATTTTATAAAATGACAGAAAGCTTTTTGTGCTTAGTTTTCTGCCCTTGCAGTAATTGGATGTGTTAGTACACAGTTTGAGTGGAGCATATTATAAAGACTATGCATCTAGTTCACAATTTTGCTTGTGTGCTAACAAAATCCTTAAATATACATTTAGCTAAACTTTGACTAGCGAGCTCCTATTTAAAGGTGGGGTTGCAGGGGCCAGTGTAGTGTCTTCACCACACCCCTCACTGTACATGAGTTCACAGAATTATTGTAATATATGACTCACTGAGGTAAAAACTTCTGTTGTTTGCTGGATAGTGGCAATCTTGGTCCATTTCCACTTCTGGAAGAGCTGTACCCGAGTGGGGTTGTGCAGTGTAGCAGATGGATGAGTACGGAAGAAAGTGGGGAAGCGCTGTCGGTTGGACAGAGCAGGAGAGCTGGAGCCATATGACAGCTAAGAGATGTAAAGACACAAAGAAATGCATTTAGTTTGAATATGAAACCCCCAAAGATCAGTTTATGACGCTTATATAATGTATTTTTTTAATGTTCTCTCTAGATATTAAAAGGAAACTACTGTAAAAATTAGAGACTATTAATTTCTTTTTAAGTGGGCAAAATTACAAATTCACCAGGGGAATTATTTCCCCTACTGTATACCTTCTTTGTAATAAAGGAACCACTTTTAGGCCTCCTGATTACTCTTTGTGAGATTAATTTGGATACATCACAGCATAACAATGAATGAGATGTGTCAAATGCTTGAAACATGGCAGTTAATTTTTCAAAACAATTGTGTCTTTTAGTGAACTCACTTATCATAATGATGACAGAAATGTCACCATATACAATCCGAATTAAGCTTGAAAAGAGATACATTACTTAGTGCTGCTGTCATAGTTTTCACAGAAAAGAATACTCTGACAGACATGAACATGGTCAGAAGCCATCGCAATAAAAGAAAGGAGTGCATTTCTAAAGGGGGGTTTAAAGTCAGTTCACCATTTCTATTTAAATCATGTTGGAGACAAGAATTTAAATAAGTCTATTTAGGACTGTGAGCCTACTGACATCCTAGAAATTAAAGAGCAAAGAGAGGTTACAGAGATAAGCTAAAGAATTTATGAACTTCTAGTTCACAAAAATGTGATATCTAAGATTTTCCTTTGAATACACATATTTTCAGGCAGTATATCACAAAGTGGACACTTCTTCC
Source organism: Pelmatolapia mariae (assembly GCF_036321145.2). Lineage (NCBI taxonomy): Eukaryota > Metazoa > Chordata > Actinopteri > Cichliformes > Cichlidae > Pelmatolapia > Pelmatolapia mariae. The sequence continues at coordinate 32,236,209 of NC_086245.2, read as the reverse complement.
AGTTTTGGTGTAGGAAGTGGAGCAAAAGCTCTCGAGATGAAAATAGCAACGTGTATAAAAAATTAAGGAAACTGTCTGGAATTTTTAAAGATGTTTTTTTTTTAATCAGTGCACTTTACAACCAAATCCCCAAAAGCATGTGCTTTGCTCTCATCAACAGTTTAGTTTTCCAAAAACAATAAAAATAATAAACCTGTCATGGCCTGGGTCCAAGGACCCAGGGCTCATGTATTTTTTGTATATGTTTATTTTTCCGTATGTTGTGTTTTTGGTGGTTTTCTCTGCTTTTTTTTCTTTCTTCCTGTGTGTGTGGTCATACGAGCTCCGGGATATTTGGGTCGCTGAGAGGACTGCGACCCAGAAGTGTTCTCACACTGGAGGCTGCCGCACCTGCCGCTTGTTAGCCTTCACCAGCTGCAGCTGATGGCCTCATCAAGAGAGTCCTATTTAAGAAGGGGCGGAGCTCCAGTCAGCGCGGGATTATACTATGTCAAACCTGTAAAGTACCTCAGTTGATGAGTGTTTATGTGAACGACATCGCTACTGTGGGTTTCCTGCTGAGCTGTATGTGTTTTGTGTCACCAGGAGTCGGGAGCAAGGAGCGTCGTCATGAGGGGAAATCATGGAGCGGAATCGGGTTTTGGAGTTGTCACATTTTCACTGTTTATGGACACGTGCACTGTGTGGGATTCACAGAGGAATCGCCACGGGAGCCACAGTGCTGGATTTGTACATAGTTGTTTTTTCAACTCACTATAAATAAATCCACTATCCTTCACTATAAGAGTGTTTGGGTCCTACTTTCCTCAACTCCATGGTCTGCCATCGCTGACCGTGACAGAATAATTCCGCCATAATGGGCCCAGCGGACTCAAATGTCGCCTCAGAGGAGAAGTTGCTCGCCCAGCTCTGGAGTTACTGCTGGAGCGTAATCCAGGCTGCAAATCAGCATCAGAGTCACATACTGATAGTGTTTTTTGATACTTTTCTGTCATCCACTACCTTTTCTGTGAGCTTTTTGGACATTAAAAAACTAATTCAAATTGTAACCGTGCTGAGGGCAAGCTCCAGCTTTGAGCTGTTTGGTTTGGGCAGTCCGGGCAAGGAGGATGTGGCTGCCTCCCTGGGAGCCCTTGCTGCCTGTTTTTTCTTCATAGGCGGACAGTTTCCCTACCGTCGCTCGCTGCTCACTTGTTGGACCCTCCACTGCAGGGAAGAAGGCTCCCTTGCCATTGCCAACCTACCCCATCTCCTCTCCCTCCTTGAACGTCTGTTGAGTCAGCAAACAAAGGACCGGCAGTGCTAGTCACCACAGTGAGTAGACCAGACTCTGTTGTTTTAATAAATCCTGTCACAGAGGATAAAAATACAGATAATCAGGAGGGGACAGTTTCTATACACGCAGCCCCACCTTCTCGGAGGAGACGGTGCCCACGCCATCATCAAACCAAATCTCACCTCACTCCTGTGGCTTCAGAAGAATCAGCTGATTCTGGACTAGCAGTGCAAGGCGCCGCAGTGAGTAACTCAGACTCCACCATAGTTGTAACTCCATTTGCTATGAACAAGAAAATGAAGGATGTTTCTTCCCCACTCACTAGCAATGCTAAGCCTGCTCAAAGTGGTGTGAGAGAGATTTTGGCTAACCTGTTCATTATGGGTTTCTCTGGGTCAGTGGGCCTGGAGACTGTTAGTTCAGTGACTGTCAGCTCACTGTCAGTTGGCCCTGTAGTTACTAATTGTGAAGCTGTTGTGAGTAACCGAGACATTTTGTCATTACCTGTTGAAACAGTGACTATTCATTCTGGGGAGGAGTGTTGTTCAGGGAGTGATGGAAACTATTTTTCTTGTGCTCATTCTGAGCCTGGAGTGTTTAAACTAGAGCCCATTAACACCAAGGCTGTGGATTTTCAGACTGTTTGTGTGGCTGTTAACCAGACTGCTTTAAAGTTAGTAACTCATCCCGGGGTTGATTCTGAGGCTGAACATGGTTCTGGAGCTGCCCCTGGACCTCTGGAGAGTTTGCAACCAGAACTCCCCACACTGCCACCTTCGTCCTTGGCAGGGAGATCAAGTAAGCTGATTCAGCGGACTGTGGACAGTATAGCTGTTTTAGTAGACTTTGAAATTGCACATGCTGAATTAGAGCACTCTGATTTAGGGAACTCTGAGTTGTGGCCAGAGCACTCAGAGCCGCCAGCTCAGCATGAAACTCAGCAATTAGCTCAGTTAGCCGCCCGGCCCGTTCAGTCAGCTGCTCAACCACCTGCTCAACTTCACCCACAAATGTCACTACAGTCAGAAGCTCAGTTTCCTGTGTTGCCACGAGCTCAGTCTCTAGTGCAGTCTTCTGTTCCGTCATCAGTTCAGCTGTTAGCACAGCCTACTGTAGCTCAGTCAGCCGCTAAGCAGTTTGCAGTAACCACACCACCATCACTTCACCTGCCTATTGCTGCTGTATCACCGCCCAATCTACCGCCAGTGGCTGCTACACTAACATCATCTCCACCGCCTGCAGCTGCTGTATCAACATCATCACCATCGGCTCGACCGTCTGTAGCTGCGGCGCTGCCGGAGGGACCCGCTCTGCCTGAGCAGGAGGTCAGCACGCCGGAGGGGCCCGCTCTGCCTGAGCAGGAGGTCAGCGCGCCGGAGGGACCCACTTAATCGGAGTTGGAGGTCAGCGCCCTGAGACAGCCTGCACGTCCAGTACGGCCTGCACGTCCACGTCCAGCACAGCTTGCACGTCATGAACCACCTACTGTGCTTCGCCATTGCCCATTGGAGCTGTTATGTGGTCGGCCGCCGGAATTGCAACGTCACCTCCGGCAGGTCCACGGCTGCCCACCTGAACAGTTTCGATGCCACTGGATCCGTGGTCAGCCATCAGAGCTACTTCGAGGCTGTCATCAGACCCCTGGCCGCCCATCAGAGCTGCCATGTTGCCTCCACCAGGCCCGTGGCTGGCTGCCTGAACTGTTCTGCCACTGTTGCCATCCATCGGTTCAGCCACCAGAATTGTTTTTTCGCCACCGCCTGGACTGCGGTTGGCTGTTATGTGGCCGTCACAGGGATTGCAATTGGCCCTATGGACTGGTTGAATTTTTGGACTGATTGAGGTTGTTTTTGTTTAGTTTGGGGAATGGTTATTATACATGCCTTTCCTTGCAGTGGAAATGTTGACCATTTCTATATTAGATTGTTTCCTGGCATTTTTAGTATAACACATCTAAAATTACAAACTTTAAACATGATGCATTTTGGCTTTGAGTGTTGAAATCATTTGTCGAATTTAATTAGATTTACTTTGAAAAGTAATATTCTTGCTAATGTTCTATTAAAGAAATAGTTGCCTCTTTGTTTTCATAAATGGTTATGACTGTTAGTGACTGTCTCTCAACCTAAGAGGGCATGTTTTTCTGCAACTCCAAAAAAACTGAAGACAGCAACTGAATGCTGGTTCTGTAAAGGCCTGGCAGAGCCAGCATAGGGTGATATCCCTGTGTTCTGGACTTCACATTGGCAATGACTCCAATAAAATGCTCTTCTAATTATAAAAACAGTCCTTATACTTAGAATCATGCTAGTTTTTCCAGTTACCTTTGAATCTCTGAAAATGGGGGAGTATGTCTGTCATTTCTAACCTGTTAAGTGAATACTTATGTTAAACTTCTAGAACCAAAGCTAAGAGAGGCAAATTACAAAAAAATGTCTAAAAATTTGCAGACCTACACAAGTGTACACACATGGAATCCTACTTTAATGTCTTAAGGCTTCACTGAGAGACCCTGAGTCTGTGTGTGCCAGTGTGTTTAGTCACCACCTGCCATACTTGTCCCTGTGACACCATAATTCACACCTTGTGTTATGGCCTGCAGGTTTTGTTTGGATTTCATAATTAAATTAAATTAAATTACATTTAATAAGTGTATTCAGTTTAGGGTTAGGGTTAGAATTCCAATTTATCTCTCTGTTGTTGTTAGGCTACATTTTGATTCCTGTTAGTTTCCATGAGTATTTCCTAGTTTAAATGTTATGGAGTTTTTATTTTTTGTGTTTTTCTTGTACTTTGGAGTTTAGTGTTTTTGTTTATTTGCTTAATGGTTTCTTTGCCCTCAGTTTTGTTAGGTTTTGATCATTCAGTCCTTCACAGTTTGAGTCTTTAGTTCCTGTTGTACTTTAGTTCTAGTCTGTGTTTATGACATTCACTTAGTCCCCACAATGTTTCCCTTTATCTCATCCTTAAGTGGCAGTCCCCTCTGTCAAGTTCAGTTTTAGTTGTATTTTATTTTGGTGGACAATTACCTATATTGTCCAGTAATTTTACTTCTGGGCCCCATAACTTGTCTAGATTTGGTTGAATTGACTCTTGTTACCCTTTCTGGGGCTTATACTTAGAAGAAGAATTTAATCTTATCCTGGTAACTTAAGAATTAAAATGACTTGCTACTATGAAGGTGGGTCACTTTTTACTGAGGCATATCAGTATGGTAACTTACTGCTCCAGAGCACGTCAAACACTGGTCAGTTTTCTGGATAGTGTCACCATTACTGGAAGATTCCTTTGACCTCTGTGCACAGATATGAGGACAGTCTAATGTTTTTCAGCAGTATCTAAGGCCTTTAGATTATTAGAGGGAACTTTACTCCTTTTTTTTCCTGTGGGATGCAAACAATTTTATTGGTCTATAAACAAGGATATATTATCCTAAACCAGTGCCCCTACTTGTAATCGCTGACATTATATCAAATCTGCCCATAGACAGAGCCTGCATTTGATTCTGTTTTTCTATTTATTCTTTACTCTCAGGGCATTAAACACCACTGAAGCAGCTGCTCAAAGAATAAAAAATTAAAATATGTCTTATAAATGTCCTACCTCTGTCATCATGACACAGGAGAATAAGTATTTCTTTTAATTAATTTTAAGAATTGGTGTCAACTTCTGCATTTTTTAATGACTTTTGTTCCTGGATTCAATTTTGTCCTGTCTTACTGATCAAAGCACCTGAAGCATATTCATATAACACTTTTGATACTAAACTACTGTATAGGGCTTTGAGAAAGTGCACTCACACATTCACACTCTGCTAAATTGTTCTGCTGCTCCATTTCAGTTTTATCATATTTTGTAAAATCAATTACTCTTACACTTTCGGCATAATTGTGATTGGTCACCTGCTGCCAACACCCCTCCTTGTCTGGGGGTTCCCTAGGGACAGGTTACTTGGAGGACTGGACCCAGGGGCTATGGTCATGACCTAGATGGGTTTATAGTGGCTCTTAGGTGGTGCTTTTCTGGCAGCTGCGTGAAGCAGGGCTGGGAGGGGGTCTGTGCAGGCAGACGTAGGTTACCTGCCTGGTAGCCACCTACACCTGGGTGTCTGCTGTCTTATGTAGTCTGAGAGTTGATTGAATGTTGGGATGTGTGTAGTTTTTACACTGCAGATTTTGGGGAATGGGGATGCCTGTGGTGGTCAGCATGGGAGCTGATCTCCCATATCTCTCTCCCTCCTCTCCTCTATTTTTCCTTTCCCTCTCCTTCTGTTAACTCTTTTCCCAACTTTTCTTTCCTTCCTCTTTCTCTTTCCTGTACAAAAGGCCAGCCAGTCGGCTGTACTGTTGAACGGAGCCACTCCGAGCCGGAGCTGCAGTTTCACCAGGCAAGATGGCTCTCTCATCCACTCCTCATCCTCATCGTAATGGTCATCGGCCTCATTACCTCGATGACTTCTTTCTTCTTGCCAAGGAGATCACTACCACAGACACATGTGTCGCACAACTACTCCCCAGATGACCATGGGCACATCCCGACACCTCAGCCCCTCCAGCTGACCAGACTCCCCAGCATGGCACCTCGGACGTGGTATTATCAGCAGGAAGATAATAATAGAAATGCAGGAAGATAATAATCAGCTCAGGCGAGAGGTTCAGACTTTGCTTGGTGCTCTCTCTCTCTCCAGTCCTCAGCCCCTCAGTCGTCTTCAGCTCCCCAACCTTCAGCACTAGGCTCAAGTACCCAGGACCAGTCTCCTCATCCTGACCATTCCTCCAGGCCCTACCCACACACTGTACGTTCCTTTCACATACCAGAGGATGACATACAGAATTTACCTTGGCCAGAGGCACCACTTCCACTTGATCCTTAGAGTGATGAGCCATTCCCCCTCCTACCACCTCCATGTCAGAGATTCCTGCTAGTGCAGCAGCCTCAGTTCCTTTCAGACGTACGTCACCTTATCAGTACAGCCAACTTCCTGTGACTGAACAGGTCAGGAAAATTAACGTGAAGGACGAGTATGGCCCTGGAGCATGCTTGAAGAGGCAGGTCACCTCTGAATATGCAGAGCCATACACCTTTCAGCGCCAACAACCAGAAAGCTTCCAGGAGATGACTGGGGACCCGCCTCATTGGCCGCCAACTGATTCCAAAGACTGGAGGAAATATGGTTAACACGAACCTCTACTGAGTACAGAGACCGTGTTCCGGGGACCAATACCACACATTTCATACTTCACGTCTGATGACCCCAGCCAGTTCGCTTGTTTGTGAATGGCCCTTGACAGTATCCTGCGTCATGATGCGACTGAACGTTTCAAGTACCAGATCCTAGTCGATCACGTCAAGTTGGAAGACGCCCTCCTGATTGCCGATTCCTACAGCAATAGCTGCTACACATACAGACAGACCATGTCGTCTCTGATAGAGCTGTATGGTCAACCTCAAACTTGCCCTGCAGCGGATCACTGACGTGTTGTCTGAGTCTCGTGTACGGAGTGGTGACAGCCGAGCATTCCTTCTTTTCGCCCTGAAAGTGAGGGCTCTCGTGGGAATGTTGGAAAGCTTGGGAAACAGGGGAGAGCAGAACTGAAGTGTGGGTCACACGTCACCAGACTGCTGTCCAAACTGCCACACAGTCTTCGAGTGCAGTTTAAGCGGTTCATCAATCCTCTTCAGACACCCATCCTGACCTTAGCAGATTTGGCAGAGTGGCTTGAATACGAAGTCTCCATTCAAGATCATGATGTGTATTTCCATCATCCTCAGCAACCTCGAGAGCCACGTGTGGATCGTGGGAAGGGTGCCAGACCCAAGCAGAGATCAGCAACAGCGACCACGACCGTCTTATTGGGCTACAACTCTCCTGCTAAAGGATCAGGGTCTCTGAAGCAGGCACCACTTCCAGTTTCCAAACTGGGGAAGCCAAAGAAATTCTGCCCCTGTAATAATCTTCAGCACTATTTCAATCAGTGCACAGATTTCAAGAAGCTCAGTACGGAGCAGAAGTTGTCTTGAAGTCAGACAGGCAAGCGGTGCTGGAGATGCGGAAGGGACCATCCAGCAATGATACCTGAAAGCTAGATGCCAGCAATGCAATCAGGTGCATTTGGAGACACTCCATGAGGTTAATGCATCGCGATCCACTAGCTCTGACACACCGGCGGAGGAAGCTGTCCAACCCGTCACATACTATGTTGATCTGACCTGGGGGACCAGTTGCGTGCTACTGAAAATGGTCAGGGTGTGCCTCTATAATGGCAAAAGGAAGCTAGAGACATACACCATCCTAGACGATGGGTCAGAGCACACGATCCTTCTTCACAGTGCTACTCAAGAGCTGGGCCTTCAGGGAATGAGGGAGGAGTTGGCCTTCAAACTATCCGACCAGATATTAGAACGGTAGAAGGACATTCCATTTCCTTCTCTATAGCCTCCGCCACTGACCCTCGGAAACGGTTCCGGATCCCCAGAGCATTTACTGCCACTGAGCTTGGGCTCGCTAAACACTCACATCCAGTTGACGCACTGCAAAGGTCCTACCACCACCTGGAAAGTCTTCCACTTCATTCGTTTCACCAAGCTCAACCATTGTTGCTGATTGGCTCTGACTACCCACATCTCCTGACTCCAATAGAGTCTGTACATCAGGGTCCACGGGGAGGACCAGCTGCACTCAAAACACGGCTGGGTTGGACTCTGCAGGGTCCAGCCAAGGTTCTTCTGCATCAAGTCTCCACTCCTCAGTGTCTACTCACAAGCACCATGACTCCCTGTGCTGAAGTTCTCAGTAATGTGGCCAAGCTCTGGCAGATGGATGTTCTCCCATACCAGAATGAGAGGGTGGCCACACGTTCAAAACAAGATATTATGGCTGTCAAGATGCTAGAGGAGAAGACCATCAGAGTGGAGGTGGATGGTATCAACCGATACACCACCCCTTTGCTGTGGAAAGAGGAACCAGTCCCGCCTCATTCCACTAAGGACTCCTTCCTGGGTCACCTGCGAGCCACGGAGAAGCGCCTGCTGAAGGAGCCTGTACAAGCAGCTACCTATAACCGGGAGATTAAAAAGCTGGTGGATGCAGGCTATGTGAGTAAACTGACCATCGCAGACATTGAGATATACAGTAGCACCTGGTACGTACCGCACCACATGGTTCATCATAATGGCAAGAATCGCATTGTCTTCAACTGTTCATTTGTGCACAATGGTACCAGCCTGAATGAGCATCTCCGCGCTGGTTCTACCTTGGGCTCGACACTCCTGGGTGTGTTACTTCGCTTCCGGGAGTATCCCATTGGGGTGAGCAGTGACATCAAGGGGATGTTTCATCAGGTCACTTCTTGACTGAGGACAAGCCTTTTCTCCGATTCCTCTGGAGAGACATGGATCGAACTAGGCAACTAGATGTCTACGAATGGCAGGTCTTGCCCTTCGGGATAACATGCAGTCCCTGCTGTGCCACCTATGCTCTCCAGCGGCACGTTCTAGATCACAACAGCCCCAGCGAAGATAGTCGTCACACGGTGGAGAAATGTTTCTACGTTGACAATCTCCTCCAGAGCTTTGCATCATTTCCCGAAGCCCAGCAACTGGTCAACAAAATCCAGCAGTTGCTGCTCACTGGTGGCTTTGAATTACGACAGTGGGCTTCCAACTACCCAGAACTCATCAGTCATATGCCACCTGGATCAGTCTCGGAGAACAGTGAACTGTGGTTTTCCCCCGATGGAACTGATATAGCAGAGTAGACTCTGGGCCTGCAATGGCACTGTCAGTCTGACGAGCTCAGATATCAGATACGGCACACCGAGCAGTTGGTGGAGCCCACAATGCGCATCATCTATCGGGTTCTGGCCAAGCAGTATGATCCGCTTGGCCTCCTCATTTCTTACACCACTCGGGCCAAAATCCTTGTGCAGCACCTCTGGAGAAAAAGGAGAGACTGGGATGATCCGAATCTGCCAGTTGACCTGCTGCAGCTGTGGCATGCATGGGAAAGTGAATTGATTCAGCTCCCTGATGTCTCCCCGTCACATTGTCACGTACAGCCAGAGCCAGACCTATCCCTTTGCAAGTAAAGCATCCACATCTTCTCCAATGCATCTGAGAAGGCATACGGAGCTGTGGCCTACCTTCGGACAGAAGGTAGGGGGGGAATCCAGGTAGCCTTCCTAGCCGTCCGATCTCGAGTTGCTCCCGTCTCTGCTCTGTGCTGCTCATGTGGGAGCCCAGCTTGCTGCTGTTCTCAAGAGGGAACTCACCCTTCATATCTCCATGCCACAGGTTGTCTACCCAGAAACAGAAATCCTGAGCCGTCGTAGGTGGAGCCAGTGCCAAGCCTTGGCGGATCAATTCTGGATCCACTACATTCGGAATTATCTACCTTCACTCCAGACGTGGCACAAATGGCAACACGAAAGAGATCAGTTGACTGTTGGCACTATCATTCTCATTGTGGACCAGCAGCTCCCTCGTGCCCTATGGCTGGTTGGGAAGGTCATCCAAGTCATCCCTGGAGCAGATGGCAGGGTTTGGACTGCTCAGATACAGGTGGGAAACAAGGCATATATACAACCAGTGGCTCAGACTTCCATCTCTTCCACCAGAGTCTACTGGCTGACCTTCCTAAGTGAAGTGCACCTTTGCTCTGCAAAGTTGGGGGCGGCTGTACAAAAGGCCAGCGAGTCAGCTGTACTGACGAACAGAGCCACTCTGCTGAGTAAATATATAAGCATACAGATGCCGATTAGCCAATGAGTGTAATTGCTCATGTTGGTTCTTGTCTAGTTAGGATTTATGTAAATAGTAAAATTTGCACTTGTTGATATTCCCTTATTTTGGTTGAATGTTGTAGTACCCAGTATTGTTTGTATTGTTGTATTACACATTTAATTTACTCTGTTCACATAATTATGTAAGACTTTTATGTTCTCTTCCAACAGAAACCACACCATCACTTCACCACACGGCATATAGCATTCTACGGTACGTTAAATCCCCTCACTCAAATGATGGATGTGTAACTTAGATTCTTGTTCAATAAATGAGTGAACGACAGATACCCGAGTGGAAGTGGATTTGTGGATAAGCCATCTGTTCTTATCAGACAACCCTGTTGAAATTGTGGATTCATAGTGTCAGCACCTTATCATCGTCATCATTCATAGTCAGGAGGTCAAGTCCGTCTCTCTTAAAGTGACATCCTCGATTACACTTTCCTGTTCCCCGGTCGTGTCGGTATATGGATCGATCGATCGATCGATAGTTGACTGAATAACTAGCCACTATTCAATAACTGTCCGTATATCTATCTATCTATCTATCTATCTATCTATCTATCTATCTATCTATCTATCTATCTATCTATCTATCTATCTATCTATCTATAGGGTCCTAAGGCTAGACCCCCTATGCTAAGCGAGCCTACCGCAGACATGAGCGAGACAGATAAATATGAAGGCATGCCGGCTCGGACGTCGCCCGGATCAACAAGGTCCGCGTCAGGTGTTGAGGAACCAGGGCACCCTGACGAGAAGTGGGCTACTGGAACAAGAAGGCATCGGTGGGCAAGACACGAAAACAGGGCGTTGTTGGAATGCTACTACGCAAGTAACCCTGGCGGAAGGGGTTACATGAATAGGATGAGGGACCTATGGATTCTTCGATACCCAACATCCACAATGACAGCGAAACAACTAGTAGCTCAGTGTTCCAACATTCGAAAGAAGGGTCTGCTCTCACAGCTAGAGATTGACGAGGTACAACATAAATGCTACGGCAAGGGGGAGCCAGGACGCCAGGTCAGGGGGGGGAGATATCATCACCCCCACCCGAGATTGGGTACAAAGCCCCAAGTGCGATAGGAGAAGGATCGTTGAGTGTGAGAGGAACTGACCTGAAAGATAGGATCATGGCCAAGCTTGAAACCTGGATCCCCCGTAGCCGGTTACCAAGATTACGTGAAGTACCCTCAGAAGGTCTGCTAGATGATGTTAATGCAGCACTACGGATGATACCTACAGCCACGCTTACCGAGACTAACAAGCTGATCTACAATATGGCAGCAGTGATCAGTGAGATGCTTGGCTATAAGTTGAACAGCCACAAGGAGCAGTACCCTCCATGGAGAAGGAGGCTAGAGGGCAAGACCAAAGTAGCACGGAGGGAGGTTAGCCAACTAACAGAGTTGCAAAAAGGTGCGACAAAGAAGGTGCATACAAAATACAGCAAGCTGTCCATACCTGAGGCCTTGGAAACTGCCAAGCAAAGACTCACAGCCTTGGCCAGCCGCTTGAGGAGGTATACAGAGATAGAAGGCAGGAGAATAAAACAGCTGTTCTCCACAGAACCAGCAAAGGTGTACTCTCAGTGGCAAAGGAACAATAAGAGAACAGCACCACCAAGGCTGGAGATGGAGCAATACTGGAAGAGCATATGGGAGAAGGACGCAACCCATATAACGGCAATGCTCAGTGGCTAGTGGATCTGAGGGCAGACCATAGCAACCTCCCTGAACAGGGTCCAGTAACCATCACGGTGGCAGACATCCAAGCAAGGGCCTCTAGTATGAAGAGTTGGACAGCACCAGGCCCCAACATGGTTCACGCCTACTGGCTGAAGAAGCTGACTGCACTCCACAAGCGTCTGGCAGCACAAATGAACCAGCTGCTAGTTGACGAGAGACACCCGGAATGGCTAACCGAAGGTCGGACGGTCCTGATCCCCAAGGACCCCAAGAAGGGACCGGTCCCATCCAACTACCGACCAATAACCTGCCTCAGTACTACATGGAAGCTCCTGTCAGGCATCATATCGGCTAAGATGAACAGGCACATGGGTCAATACATGAGCGGGGCACAGAAAGGGATTGGCAAGAATACCAGAGGTGCAAAACACCAACTACTGGTAGACAGGACAGTCAGCCGAGACTGCAAGACCAGGCTGACCAACCTGTGCACTGCCTGGATTGATTACAAGAAGGCCTATGACTCAATGCCCCACAGCTGGATACTGGAATGCCTAGAATTGTACAAGATCAACAGGACCCTAATAGCCTTCATCAGGAACTCAATGGGGATGTGGCGTACAACACTAGAGGCCAACTCCAAGCCCATAGCACAAGTCACCATCAAGTGCGGGATCTACCAAGGAGATGCCCTGTCCCCACTGCTGTTCTGCATAGGCCTGAACCCCCTCAGTGAGATCATTAACAAGACTGGCTACGGATACCAACTACGGAACGGAGCAGTTGTCAGCCACCTCCTGTACATGGATGACATCAAGCCAAGAGTGAACGAGACATCGATTCACTGATCCACACTACCAATGACATTGGGATGTCATTCGGGCTGGAGAAGTGTAGTCGAATGATAACAAAGAGAGGGAAGGTAGTCAGAACTGAGGGGATCGAGCTACCAGAAGGCAACATTGCAGACATAGAGGACAGTTACAAGTACCTGGGGATCCCGCAGGCGAATGGGAACCATGAAGAGGCCGCTAGGAGAGCTGCAACCACCAAGTACCTGCAGAGGGTCAAGCAAGTCCTGAGGAGTCAGCTGAACGGTAAGAACAAGATCCGGGCTATCAACACCTACGCCCTGCCCATGATCAGGTACCCAGCTGGTATAATAAGTTGGCCAAAGGAGGAGATAGAAGCCACTGACATAAAGACAAGAAAGCTCCTTACCATGCATGGAGGGTTTCACCCCAAGTCCAGCACCCTGAGGCTGTACGCTAAGCGGAAGGAAGGGGGCCGGGGACTGGTGAGTGTCAGCACTACAGTCCAGGATGAGACAACGAAACTCCAAGAATACATTTGGGAAGATGGCCCCAACTGACCGAGTGCTCAGTGAATACCTCAGGCAGCAGAAACCCAAGAAAGAGGAGGGAGATGAGGAACCATCATGGAAGGACAGGCCTCCTCTATCTGCCGGTATGTACCACCGGCAGATAGAGGAGGTGGCTGATATCCAGAAATTCTACCAGTGGCTGGAGAAAGTTGGACTGAAAGACAGCACAGAGGCACTAATCATGGCAGCACAAGAACAAGCTCTGAGTACAAGATCCATAGAGGCTGGGGTCTATCACACCAGGCAAGACCCCAGGTGCAGGCTGTGTAAAGATGCCCCTGAGACAATCCAGCACATAACAGCAGGGTGCAAAATGCTAGCAGGCAGGGCATACATGGAATGCCATAACCAAGTGGCCGGCATAGTATACAGAAACATCTGTGCCGAATATGGCCTGGAAGTTCCGAGGTCAAAATGGGAGACGCCCCCAAGGGTGGTGGAGAATGACCGAGCTAAGATCCTGTGGGACTTCCAGATACAGACGGACAAAATGGTGGTGGCTAACCAACCGGACATAGTGGTGGTGGACAAACAGAAGAAGACAGCCGTAGTGATCAATGTAGCGGTTCCGAATGACAGCAACATCAGAAAGAAGGAACACAAGAAGCTGGAGAAATGCCAAGGGCTCAGAGAAGAGCTCGAGAGGATGTGGAGGGTGAAGGTAACGGTGGTCCCAGTGGTAATCGGAGCACTAGGTGCGGTGACTCCCAAGGTAGGCGAGTGGCTCCAGCAGATCCCGGGAACAACATCGGAGATCTCTGTCCAGAAGAGCGCAGTCCTGGGAACAGCTAAGATACTGCGCAGGACCCTCAAGCTCCCAGGCCTCTGGTAGAGGACCCGAGCTTGAAGGATAAACCGCCCGCAGGGGCGAGCTGGGTGTTATATATATATATTATATATATATATATATGTATATATATATATATATATATATATATATATATATATATATACACACACACACACACATAGAGAGAGAGAGAGAGAGAGAAAGAGAGATGGATAGATAGATAGATAGATAGATTTATAGAGATATCTACTTGATAGTTGACTGAATAACTATCCACCTGTTTTACGTTTTTCTTGGCCTTCAGACAATAATTGCTGTGTCTATAGTGTCGGACAGGACAGGCAAAGAGCAGAACAAAAGAAAAACGAAAAAAACTATGCAAAAACATCAACAGGTCATCTACTAATGGGGAGCTTCGTTGTTTGATCCCTGGCTGCTCCAGTCTGCATGCAAATATCCTCCAACTTGCTCTCTGATGCATCCATCAGAGTGTGAATGTGTGTGGATGTTAGGCAGAAAGCACTCATGTAGAAAAAGCATAGAAAAGGAACTCGTATGAATGGGTATGAATGTGGCATGTTGTATAAAGTGCTTTGAGTGCTCAGGTAGAGCAGAAAAGTGCCCTATAAGTCCATTTACTATTTATCATTTGTTTCACCCTTTGATGCATAAATTATGATAACTTCAATCCGGATGTTTTCTTAAGTATTTTTATTTATCTTTAGGCATGAAAAGATAAATGGTTGGATGAATCCGTATCACAACCTTAACCAAGTATTCTGCAGCTGACGCCCTAATCTGACTGTCTCACTGTGACATCTCTTTAGTTCACTGTCTTCAAGTGTATATTTTGGCTCTGTATTCTTGGTGTAAAGAGTCGCTTCCTGTGATATTTTTGTGTTTTGTTGTCACCTATAGTGCTAAGTGTTCTTGGTGGTATTTTCACACAACAGCACCCAGAGATTACTTATCACCTAAACGCTGTGGGCAGCCTTTGTGTTTCCTTTTCTTTTGCATCAGTATTTTTGTATGCACAGTTCTTCTTTCCAGTTTCACTGTGACTTGCACTATTTAGAAATACTACTGCCACTGTTTTTTTTTCTTAAAACAATGTAAATACATCACTGAATTACTGTTTAGAAGTTGTATATTGAAGCTCTAAAAATGTAAAGGCTTTTACCACTATGAGGTTCCACATGCGAGCAGCTTCAGCCACCAGTGTGGACACAGAGCTGCAGCCTGGCATCAACACGATTTTGATAGGCTCTGTGTACAGAAGGTCATACAGCAGCTTGGTGGCCTCACCAGGATCACACTATAGGGACACAAACACACAAGACATGTTTGTCAGCATACATTGTTCCAAACAACCTTACATATGATAACACTAAATAAATAACTGTTCATAGGTACGGTTAAGTCCATAAGTATTTGGTCAAAGACATTTTTTGTGATGTTGCCTCTGTTCACCACCACTGAACTTTAAATCAAACATCAAGATGCACTTACATTTTTTTAGTTAAGGGTTTAACAAAAGTATTTAGGTAACTATTCAGGAATTAAAATCCATTTTGTGCAGCTAAAAAATAATTGCATAAAAAAACAGAATTTTAAATGTAAGGATTTAAATCTGGATGCGTCATGACTGCGTGTGGCAGGCAAGAATGGTGGACCCAAAGTGCAGACTCACAGAGGCAAAAAGGTGAACTCAATGCAGCTTTATTGCTGGATGCCATAAAAATAACTAAACTGAAAATACAAATAAACTAGGTAGGCAGGCTGACAGATGGAACACATACAAGATGATAAAGATCATTACACAGACCAAGGAAAACACACGGCTTAAATACACAGAGGGAGCAATCAGGTAATGGGAGACAAGAGGGGGACACAGCTAGGACAAATCAGACCTAACAACACAAGGAAAACAAAACTAGAAACACTGACATGAGACAAAGCCCTTCAAAGTAAAACAGGAAATATAACACAGAGACACGACAAGGGGACACAGCTGACAGGGGAGACAGAGCAACCATGAAACAGAGACAGAAACCAGGAGACTAAGAACTCTAACATAGAAACCAAAAGACTAGAAATTATAAATAAATAAATAATAATAATAATATAATAAATAATGACAAAATCAAAGTGCAATAATAATGAAAAACTCAAAACACTGGGTCAACGACCCAGGTACCCTAACAGGATGAAATTTTTTTGACCACGTCTAGAGCTCATGGATATCACCAAATGCTGTATGTCCTCCTTAAGATGTTCTAGCAGGTCTTTACCGCAGCTGTCTTACGCTCCTGCTTGTTTGTGGGTTTCTGTGCCTTCAGTTTTGCTTTCAGTAACTGAAAAGCCTGCAGGGGGTAGACATTAGATGATTGTCTTGTCCACTCAAAAATCTCTCTCTTTTTTTTTCTCTTGGATTGCTTTTCACTGTTTTGGGTCATTATTCAATTGCACTGAGAGAGATGCTGTCTGATTAGTTTAAAACATTTGGCTGAATCGTAGCATAGCCTTCAGAATTCATCCCCACTACTTCTATCAGCAGTCACATCATCAGTAAACACAAGTGACCTAGTTCCAATAACAGACATACATGCCTGTACCATAACACGGAGGGATAGTGACATAAAGAAATTTTTAATCCACCCAGCTTAAAAGTAAGGTTAACTTTTTTGTCTTTCTGGGTTGTTGGAGGATGGTGGATAATTGCAGTCAAGCACTAAACAAACAAACAAAAAAAAAAAAACGGAAAAAAACCAGAACAAATTAATGTGGAAGGACACTAAGCATAGGATATATCAAAAAATATGATACACAGTTTGCTGAATGTAGAACTAAGATATATTAACCAATTTAAAATATGTTTTCTTCTGTATATGTACAGAGAGCCAATAAAAAAAGGGGCAATGTGAGGCAGGTTCCAAGGTCACCTCAACCAGAGCCATGGCGGGCTCATCTGGTGAAGCAGACAGAGCATCTACCCATGTGTTTCTGGAGAATGCATATACCCACCAGTCAGGTCCTATCATCTTGACTGTCATATTACAAATGGTCCCTGACTTTCTCTTTATAGCCTATAGTCAATGAAATCAATAAACCATGTATATGATAATGATGACAGTGTGGTAATCATTAAACATTTAACAGAGAGTTCACAAACAACGAAATTAATGTTTATACAAATCTGCGTATCATCACACAGGTTTGAGCCAGAAAAAGGGGTTTGCATAGCCATGCCTAACTGACATTTTCTTACACCATGATCAATAAGGCCTGGTGCCCAAAACTTTTAGGATGATTCAGTAACATAGCTTTTAAAAGAGAGCATACTGATATAACCATAAGTGATGTACCAATACCAGCTTAAACATGAACTGTATATCAAAAACTGATGTAGCATCGGGGTCCAGAAAGTGAAGCCAGTGTTCATTCCTTTATCATCAGGTTCATTTTGTAAATTATGGTCAATGTCAGAGTCAAAAAGGACCATGAGAGTTAGGGCAGAAACTGTGAGTGTAGAGTTACAGCTATCAGTTATTTTAATAACTGAATAATCTATCGATTATTCCATCGATTAATCAATTAATTGGATAAGAAATACCCTTGTCTTATTATGACCAATCAAAAATTTTCAAAAGAGAAAAAATACAGGTCTTTAAAGACCTGCTCATTGGCTTAGAGTTTTACCGGTGCATGTATCTTTTTATTGGCTGTGAAAAAAGCTTTAATTTATTATATTTTAAAAATATCAACTTGAGAAAATTGAGAAAGTATTTTATATTATTTCACTTTCAATTTGAAAAAAATCTATGAAAACCTTGAAATAAATATGGTCTACTACACCCCATGCCCACCTTTAGACTTACCCGTTTGCTTCCATGTAAAATAGGATGGCTGCCATCAGCCGTCAGCAAGCGGTATAATTTAAATAATGTAGAAAGTAAATTAAGAGTCCATCTGCATATTTTAATACAACTTCTGTAGGCTTATTGTAGGTTTCTCTGTGTAAAACAAACAGTGGTGGATGGGGCAGCTACAAAGTTTGCTTTCCATAAAGTCAGAGTTGGTCATTCGAGGCTTTGATGAAGGACTCCCGCCAGCTTTTTACAGTAAAGGTTTTAATGGTGATCACAGGAACAGCCCTGCTGTATTGGATGCTAGAAACACGCTTTTCTTTCACTCAAGCTGAGCTCAATGTCTCAGCAACAGCTCCTCCTCTTCGCTGTGTGTAAACGGACTCTGGCTCTATGTTAAACTGTGCCAACGTCATTATCACTGCTGCTGTTGTGTTATCAGTGTTTTTATTTAAAACTGGGGGCTGTTTTAACCAAGACCGAGACAGGTAAAATTCTCATCTCGGTGATGCAAGGTGGGACTTCACTAACCAGGGTAAAAATTATTTGATCCCCTGCTGCATCTGCAGGTGAGAAGTTTGCTCACTTCTAAAAAAATGAACAGTGTGTAATGCATGTGGATCAAAAACATTATTTCCTCACTTTATGAACAGAGAGCTGTGTTTGAAGCAGGGCACTGACAGGGGAAGCTAGCAAAACTTGTGAGGAGATTTACAGTATTTCATATTGGTCCACATTTAAATGTATCTGTTATAAAAAGCTTTCATCAAATTTAGTAATAATTACCAGATTTGTTATCACCCATCATTAGTTAATGTGTATCTGTTTGCTGTAACTGAAATTGTTTGACCTGACCTGACCTGACTAACTGTTTGGGTCAACCTAACCTTGATGTTTTAAAAAAGGGGTATTCATCCATGTAATCTATTACTGTCTAAGGGCTGCAGTATCACAGTGTGGTAATTATCAAATTTAATAAGACTGATTTTAACTAATTGGTTTAGAAGTAGACTAAACCAGACTTGTTAAAACACCAAAGTTAAAGTAGCAGACTAATCCATGTTAGTGTGAAACTTGTTTAGGACTATTAAAGTCCTAAGACTATTATAAACTTAGGACTATTAAAGCGCTATATAAATACAGGCCATTTACCATTTACCATTTGTTTTCATCAATGGAGTCTATTTACTGAAAAGACATAAATAGACATTCTATTATTTTCGGTTAGAAAGGACTGATGATTTGCTGCTGATCCCATTCTAACCAGTTGATTGCTTTGTATCTGTTATGGTGCAGGATGTTTTGATTGACTCCATCTATATATAGTAACTTTGGTTAACACCCAAATACAAAGCAACCATCTGTGGAGGAAAATATGAGGAATATGAGGAAAATATGTTATCTTTTAGATGTAATATGATGTTTCTCCAGTCAAAGGGGTACCACAGAAGCTTACCTCTTATTTCGCAAACTATGCACTCGATGTTTTGCATTTCTTTACAGAAAAGGTAAAGCAACCTCAAATTCCATTTTTTGAAATTTGTTTAAATGTCTTAAATAATGGAGACAAACGAGTTACACGAGTTACTGCCTAAGACCGAGTTAGGTAGGCTTCTTAAACTGCAAAATAAAAGCAGAGTTTCAGTCATAATTTCAGAAACAGCAAAGGGAAAATATAATCTCACAGAAAGAATAGTTAGTTAACAGCCTTGAACTACCACTAAATCAGTAGCTCATCCAGTTCACAATCCATCATTATATACAGTTTATTGTAATGTGTCATGTAGTGAAGAAAGTGATGTGGTTGTATTGCACAAACTAATGAGAATCTAATAACAACAAATATGACCTTGACCTTGAGCAAAATTTAGCGAAAACCCATTAGGTGATCAGTGTGTGTAATTTTGATTAAATTCAGACTAATATTCTAAGAGGAGTCACCGTGGCATGAGCTCATCACTCCTTTGGGTAAGTAAATGAGTTTAGGAGGAAAAAAACTTCAATTCAAAATCCCCAAAAGTTGATTCTGTTCATCTGGAAGTAACATTTTTAGTGTGAGAAACAATTCATTACTCATTCATTACTTCTTCAGTCTCAGCTGAATGCAGGTTTCATCAACCTCATAAACAGTACATTTGCATAATGACTGACACTAGCACAACTGACAAACATGACCATGGATCGTCATGACAATTTGCATATTAATGATCAAGGAACTAACCACACAGTCCATTGTTCAGCAGTGGTTCTAGTTTCATTCATTATGCAATGTACTGATTATAAGGTTGGAAAAACTTGCAGTCAGCTGAGTGAAGAAGTCACCGTAAACCCTACACACAGATGACCATAATCAACTTTTTTGGATTTCCTTACTTGGACAATTGAGCATGCTTTAAGACATTATTATTCAAAGAAGTTAAGTCAGTTAAACTAAGGCCTTTGAGGTTTCACTATAGAATTACTTTGTATCCAGTAGCATAGACTAAGTGTCACTTATGGGGAAAAAATGATATACATATATTAATACACTAATTAGTCCCCATCTCACCCCTCCACTGTTTCCACAACCTGTTCCCATCTCCCTGGGAAACTGCAAGTTCTACTCCTACACGGAGGAAGAACAGTGCTTGTCCACACTAGTAAAGTGTGTGTTTTGTTGTATTGTTGAAAACATAGGGCTTAATTTGTAAAATCTGAAAGTCAGGAACACAGAGAAGGTCAAGGAAAAGAAAAGGAGTACTGACAGGGACTAGAAAGAGAGAGCAGAGTTCTCCTATACTGGCTTCTGCTCACTGGCTTCCCGTTAAATCTAGAATTGAATTTAAAATCCTGCTCCTCACGTACAAGGTCTTGAATAATTAGTCTCACATCACCCCATTAGAGCACTTCGCTCTCACACTGCAGGCTTACTTGTGGTTTCTTAGAGTATTTAAAGGTAGAATGGGAGGCAGAGCCTTCAGGTTTCAGGCCCCTCTTCTGTGGAACCAGCTTCCAGATTGGATTCGGGAGACAGACACTATCTCTACTTCTAAGATTAGGCTTAAAACTTTTCTTTTTCCTAAAGCTTATAGTTAGGGCTGGATCAGGTGACCCTGAATCCTCCCTTACGTAAGCTGCAGTAGGTGTAGGCTGCTGAGTATTTCTTCTTCACTCACCTTTTCCCCTCACTATGCGTCTACATACTTCTCTGCATTTAATCATTAGTTATTACTAACTAATGATCCCTTTACACAGCCCCGAGCCCCACCTCAGCAAGTCTGAGGTGGGGCTTATGACTCTCTCGTCTCTCTACTGGTCTTATGACTCTCTCGTATTTAAGCTAAATATGACAAAAGGTAACAGGTACATAACCTTGATCTCAGGTACCATGCACGTACATACATGAGTGTTATTCCATTTTTCTCCATAAAATGTGACCAGTTTGACTGAGGAATATACAATATTTACACATACTGTAGTATAGTGGTTCCTTAGTGTAGTGTTTTACACATTTTCATGAAAAGCAAACCCGGTTTCATTCTACAAATCCCTTTGGGGTTACATCATTTAAGGCATCCAGTGTAAAAAAAAACAAAACAAAAACAAAAAACCCCAAACATGTATAACTACCGGTGTTGACGACCACATCTGAATAAGTACTTTAGCATCAACTGTGATGATTCTTGATTTGATCCAGTATGCACTGCACCCACAGACAGGGCCTCTAGGGTTTTTGTTGTCTTGGGTTTGTGAATTCTTTGTGAATGTGATTTTGGGTTTGTGGTTTTATTGTTATTCCAATGTTTGATGTTTTTATTTCTGTGGGTTCCAGATTTCTTTATTCTGGTTTTCTCGTAATTTCAAGCTTTATTTCCTGCAATAACGTTGAGTCTTTACTCCCAGAAACATGGCCAGATGGCATCTAACGAGACAACTCTGGATAGCATTGCCTCCAATAACACCATGGTCATTTTTGACCAGCATATGTCCTTCAATGCACATAGTAAACACACATGAGTTCTTCTTCACTCACCTTTTTCTCACTGTGTTTATACACCACTCTGTATTTAATCATCATCATCTCTGATGATTATTCATCTCTGCCTCCCTTTCACAGCATGTCTTTTGAATGTAGTGAATGAGGTTCTTTAAATATACAATTTGGTATTTAAGTATTTGGACAACAACACAGTTTATTTTTGTTTTTTTACACTTTGGCTAGATTTTACCAAAAAAAAGCCTGCACAATTTTGGAAAACAACATTTTAGAAAGAAACTAAGATGAACTTGTAGAAGAATCATGGGGAGACAAAAGTATTGAGAAGGAAACGAATAGTTCATGACTCAAAGGATACTGGATCATCTGTGAAACATAGTGTTATCGTATGTGTATGACAGCCACTGGAACAAGGTCAGTAGTGTTTATCGATGATGTGATTGCTGATAAAAGCAATAGAATGAATTGTAAACTATACTAAGCTATACTTTCTGCTCAGATTCAGCCAAATGTTCAGTTGAAACTCAAAATCTACCCTTCAATTGCATCTTTTCATTTGAGATAAAATTCACTGTGCAGGTAAACAGAGGCAAAATTGGAAACAACCCCCGTCCCTCTCTCTCATGGACCTAATTTTATAGAATGGATGGTTAAGTGTGGCTTTTAAGTGCTTTAAGAGGTCAGTAAAATGAGAGAACCACTGCAATAGATGATTCAGCCATTTTTTCTGATCTCTCAGAGATCTCTTTGTGTGGTTCCGGACTATGATCTGTGGGAGATCCATCAGAGCATGCTTAGTGTAATGTGCAGTTGGCCTGGCACAGCAGTGGAATAGGTTTAGTCATCTGTGATTGATGAGTGACCAAGCTAGTGCTTGTCACATTTGGCTAAGTGTGCTAAATATGGTTTTCTCACCACAACAGGTTTACATCATGCATCCGTCCATCTGCTCCTGTTGTGTCATCATACAAGGTGCATGATCTTGCCTTATTCTTGTAGCCAAATCTATGTTTGTTTGAACTGCAGTTGTCGTGGTTACTGTTGTCACGCCAACCTACACCCCCACTACCACCACTCCTGGATTTTGAAGTAGAGATCCAATGCAGAGCAGCTTGAACCAATCACAGTGATGCTTCTTGGGGAAAAAAAGAATACACTTGTCACATTAACTGTTTATATACTTGTGTGTGTGTGTGTGTGTGTGTGTGTGTGTGTGTGTGTGTGTGTGTGTGTGTGTGTGTGTGTGTGTGTGTGTGTGTGTGTGTGCACGCCTATCACAATGTGCTTTCCTAGATTGTCATTGTCATGTTCAAAAAGACTGTTTGAGATGATTTGAGCGTTATCCTGCTGGAAGCAGCCGTCAGTAAAATGGTACACTGGTGTGCAACAATACTCATCTGGGCTGTGGTGTTCAAACAATGCTCTGTTAACAATAAAGTGCCCAAAATGTAATGGCTGCTCACATTCATTAATTTCTCGTACAGTATATTGGCATGAGTGTGTCTCACTGTTTTTTGTTTTTTTTTTTGTAGTGGATGTACATACTTTCCTAAATCATGTTTCTGACATATGCCTTCCATACAATAATAATTAAAAAAAAAACTAAAACTAACACTGAAACTAATACAAACTAAGCTGAAACATGAAAGTCCATTTTGGAAACTAACTGAAACTAACAAAAAAAATTAAAATAAAAATTAACTAGAAAATACAAAACTATAATAACGCTAAGTTGCAAGTCTGTCAGAAGAAGCAGATGCACTGCCTGTTTTCCTGTCGGAAAAAGCTGCCAGTCTGCAGTTTACCATGTTTATATTCTTGTGACAGTCACTTTCCCTAACTCTAAAGTCCAGCTGCACTGAACACATGATGTATGCAGACTGTTCATGTGGTGCATTTGACGCAAAATGGATGCTTCTTATTGGTTTTGCCTGCAGCACATTGTGCAGGACAACTGCCAAAACAAGATGAACTTTTATTTTAATGGGTGGTCTTGTGTGTTCAGTTTTTCCATTCATGTAATATAAGGAAGTCATCATCGATAGAGCAGTTCTCATAGACTTCAGCCTGTTTTAGCTGGTGCTGACAAAAAAAAATGCTAGAGTCAGTGCCTGTATACCAAATCTTTAACTGAAACACAAACCTGTTATTATCCATTTGTCTATAAAAAGAAATCAAACACCTAAAAAGAGCAAGGGCAAACATAAGCTTTCACTGACAGTGATTTCTTTAAGCCCTTAGAAGTTATTCTAGGCTTGTCTTATGCCTCACTGAGCATTCGGTGTTGTGGTTTTGGAATCCTCTTAGCTGTCAGCCACATCTATGGAGAACAGAAACTTGTATTGTCAGTTGTGGAAAATGTGACTGTTACCATCTAATCTGAGACTCTGTAACCTTTTCCAGGTTTATTCAAATATAAAATTCTAGATTATGAGCCTCCTGAGATGTTTTCATATTGTTGTTCACTTTGATGAAAAATGTGACCATATATATGGGTTCAGTCTCAAGTCAGCCATCTCCAAAACCATCTCCAATTTGTATAAAAATATTATTGCTATTTTACTGCATGGAAAACATTTGAATTCATGATACCATGTTGCTTTTGTAACATTCAAGTTGCAGATTGAATGCAGACAGAAATAGATGAGTTTCCACAGTGAGCACACAGAGAGCCATTAGCACAGACTGTGGTGCTGTTTGAACGTGTGCAGGCTGTATAGCTGCTGTTCTTTTGCAAACAAACACAGATGCAGTTTTCACATCACTATACAGTAGGTAGAGCATATCTCTTGGGCTGCGACCCATTTTATGGCCTGAATGCTGCATTTTAAAAACATACAGAAAAGACTGCCACTTATTCTTCTGATGGCACAACATGATCCTGGAAATGTGTCTGAGGAGTGCAGAGATATCTGATATGTGGAGGGGAGACAATCTATGCCTTTAATTCGGTGATTAATGGTCCTTCCACAAAAGTCATAAGTTTAGCATTTTCTGCACACTTTCATCCCATGACTGCTGCCACTGTTAAATGTCAATTAATAGATTTATTATTTATTCTTTCTGGATCGACAGGGACCGTAATAGAGTGATAAAAGTAAAAACGTTTGCCACAAACTTTTGTTGTTGAAAAAAGAGTGCCGTTAGAAATGTTGGTTCGCCAATAATAAATAATTTGGGTCCCATGCTATATAATTAGCCTTCCACCTCTAGTTATAAATGACTGTGGCTCATTGTTAAAGAATTTTAATCATCAACTCTGCGGGTCTGTGTCAATTAATTCATTTTTGTCCAGATGTGTTCAGCTATTTTTACCAGTGAAGGGAGTATTTTAACCTAGAAAGTCAACTATTATTTTTAATAACTGCTTTGTAAAAACATTATTGAATGCTAATTCAGCAATGTTTAATAAAGCTATTATTAAACATATTAAACACACCTACACGTCTCATTAAAGTTGCCTTAAAAATATTAATATAGCCGTATCAGGCTACGCTCCTTAACAGCATTCAAAAGAAACAGGAATTCTAGTGTTAGTTTTTTTGTTTAGTTTTTTGTGCTGTGCCCTTGTTGCCCTTGATGTGTTGCAGCAGGTGCTGACTTATATAAGAAGTCCTAGTTCTGATCAACATTTGCACACATGCAGTTAAAGCTGGAAAGAAATTAGGGTAAGCCTTAGTCTGTACTCACCATACTGTCATAATGTATCAGCTCCAGCTCATAGTCAGGCAGGATGTCTGTCCTATTATTCACCAAGTCCAGGGCCATCTGAGCAGCGGGGAGGCAGGCTTGTCCACCAGGCCAACCTCCACTCATGGGAAACAGGGCTCCAATGTAGAGCTTCTTCTTGCCTAGAGCCGGGCAGGAGCAGGATAGAACAGTAAGGATAAAGGTCAGAGAGTAGCGGGAGACCGGCCTACGGGGGAGGTTTTGGCAAAGCCTTTTCATAGCTGGGGGATGCTGAAGGTTGAGCGAAGCTTGGAGTCAGTGTATTCCTTCTATACACTTTTCGGCTTGGAGGGAGCAAGGTGGTATTGCGTGTGGCTCGGGAAGAATGAAATTCTATGAACGAGCCCACGCTGGTGTTCCTGAGAGAAGAGAGCCCATTTGCAATTCTGTGTTATTTACATAATTTTAATGTGATCGTAAGCTTTTTGCAACCGACAAACAATTCAAATCAACGCAGAGGACTGTCATCAAGCTCTTCTCCCGTTACATTAAAACTAGGAAACCTATCATCGCCTGTGTTTGGAACAGAACTTCGTAAACACGCAGCTTCAACGCTTTTATAAAGTACTCTGTCCACAGGTACAGCGATCTCCATCAAACTTATTAAATGCAGCTGGTAAACCGGGGGGACAATTTATTGGCAGAAAGCAGCTTTAAAGTTGCTGGAGTTGAATAGAAGGTTGAGATTGGTGACTGAATCAGGCTTCAGGCTCTTTCCACCGTCTAAGGTACCGAAAGTGTCGGAGGCTGCCTGGTTTTCAGCTTCTCTCTGTTTCCAGGAGATAACCGATTGCTGTAACGATGCTTTCCTTTTTCTGCTTATGAAAAATTGAGAACCATCCACACCGAGCCCACGAAGACACGCGGAGATTTAATTTGTCCTCTCCGTCATTTATCTGCCCTTCTCCATCTTATCCGCCTACATCCATAGCCTACTCACGGATCTCCAGTCCAAAGCCTTATTAGAACGTTTTTAACATGTTGTACACAGACCACACCATACAAATGAAAAAGTCTGGTTTTCAGTAATCCAGTAGGCGTAATAGGAGAAAGGTCGGTTAGACAGCAAGGTCGATCTTCAGATGAAAAAGTGGCCTCGGTGTTGCTGGAATGCAGTCGGCCGCTCGGGAGAGAGCCGAGAAAAATGACGGGAGCTGCTGAGCCCGCTGTGGCTGACTGCAGCAGCGTGCAAGAGCGGAGAGAGGGAGGAGGAAGATGCTTCGTCCCTCCGTTTCACAAACCACTTTGCAATCCCTTTACACAGCCCCGAGCATTTATCTTTCCTCCGATAAGAACCTGTCCCCCCAGTCTTTACATCTCCTGCCACACCTCAGACTTGCTGAATAAACGTTAATTACCCGTCACAGGAACGCCACCGCGTGGACCGTAGGTTTTTAGCGACACTTCACCTTCCCGAAAGAATCTCTTATTACTCTCTCGTGCCTTTACCGATCACAATTACAATACCAACTGTATTCTCGCCAACATGGAAAAACCTCATTAAGATCATAACGCGAGGCTAAAATTGTCCTCTGAAATTCATTCAGTCATGTCAGTTCAGTCATAAAAAGGGCAGGACCGGATTTACACAGTACATGTACATTTTAGCCCCCCCCCCCACCCTGCTGAGGGAAACCTCCGACCCTACTGGTCTTATGACTCTCTCGTATTTAGGCTAAATATGGCAAGAGGTAACAGGTACATAACCTTGATCTCAGGTACCATGCACGTACATACATGAGTGTTATTCCATTTTTCTCCATAAAATGTGACCAGTTTGACTGAGGAATATACAATATTTACACATACTGTAGTATAGTGGTTCCTTAGTGTAGTGTTTTACACATTTTCATGAAAAGCAAACCTGGTTTCATTCTACAAATCCCTTTGGGGTTACATCATTTACACTGTTAAAAAAAAATCCTAGAAAAAAAGTAATATTCCGGCAGCTGGGGCGCCAAAATAATACCATAAAATAACAGAAAATAACTTTCTCATAAAAATACGGTTATTTTCAGTAATGACAATACAGTTTGTTGCCCTAATGTTACATGGAATTTTGCCTTTTTCAAGTGCTTTTAAACATTAAATTAGAAACATTTTAATTTTAATAAACAATGAAATTACCTATAAACAAGGTCAATGAATGTGGCAATATGAATAATAATACTTAAATGTACAGAAATATACAGTTAACAGTTGGTTTAAATAATAATGGATTGCATGCCCTGGGACAGACTGACAGAGGCGAGGCTGCCATATCGCACCATTGGCCCCTCTGGCCATCACCAGTAGGCGGTAGGTGAAGTGTCTTGCCCAAGGACACAACGACCGAGAGTGTCCGAGCCGGGGCTCGAACCGGCAACCTTCTCATTACAAGGC
Organism: Pelmatolapia mariae; assembly: GCF_036321145.2. Classification (NCBI taxonomy): domain Eukaryota; kingdom Metazoa; phylum Chordata; class Actinopteri; order Cichliformes; family Cichlidae; genus Pelmatolapia; species Pelmatolapia mariae. Next base: position 32,208,332 of record NC_086245.2, on the reverse strand, counting down.
GAATTGCCAACTCTTGAACCACGATCGCCCTAAATAGCAATAATAATAATAATTATTTGATGTTAAAAAAGTTTATAGGAATCATTTCATATGTTTTTCCATTGCATTACATTTGAATTTAACAGTTCAATCTTTCAAATAACGGACAAGTATTTGTGAAATCATGATACATTTGTGAATGTATTTTAACAATCTAAATATGCATATGTACAGACAAATACATTTAAAAAACAAGAAAATTATGTTTTATTACATTACAGTGATTTTACATTAATTTACATTTGAAATGTGAAATCACAGTCTATTTATGTAAATCTAATGATATTCTAGAAGAACAGAACAAAACTGTAAAATACACAGTAAAATACTTTTATATTAGGACTTTTTCTTACAGTGTAGGGCATGCAGTGTAAAAAAACCAAAACAAAACAAAAACAAAAAACCCCAAACATGTATAACTACCGGTGTTGACGACCACATCTGAATAAGTTAGCAGCCCAAAGTAGCTTTGAAACATACTTTAGCATCAACTGTGATGATACTGCACCCACAGACAGGGCCTCTAGGGTTTTTGTTGTCTTGGGTTTGTGAATTCTTTGTGAATGTGATTTTGGGTTTGTGGTTTTATTGTTATTCCAATGTTTGATGTTTTTATTTCTGTGGGTTCCAGATTTCTTTATTCTGGTTTTCTCGTAATTTCAAGCTTTATTTCCTGCAATAACGTTGAGTCTTTACTCCCAGAAACATGACCAGATGGCATCTAACGAGACAACTCTGGATAGCATTGCCTCCAATAACACCATGGTCATTTTTGACCAGCATATGTCCTTCAATGCACATAGTAAACACACATGAGTTCTTCTTCACTCACCTTTTTCTCACTGTGTTTATACACCACTCTGTATTTAATCATCATCATCTCTGATGATTATTCATCGCTGTCTCTCTTCCACAGTGTGTCCTTGTCCTGTCTTTTTCCTCTTACCCCCAACTGGTCGTGGCAGATAGCCGCCGGTCCCTGAGGATGGCTCTGCTAGATAATTCTTCCTGTTAAAGGGAGTTTTTTTTCTTCCCACTGTCATCTGATGGGGTTTTCTCTCTCTCTTATTGTTGGCTCTTTACAATGTAAAGCACCTTGAGGTGATTAGTGATGGGATTTCCGGCTCTTTTTAGAGAACCGGCTCTTTCGGCTCGGCTCACTAAAAAGAACTGGGTCTTTCGGCTCCCAACCGGCTCTTCAGGTTGTTTTGTTGCTTTAATTAATTTGTTATTAACAACAATATAAAATTATGCACAAAAGGAATTACTAATTTAAAAAAAATGTGGTTTTATTTATATATGTTTATATATAAATATATACGGTGGCCCCTAGAAACAAAGCACGTACAAACTCCAAAACACATTGCTAGCGTTAACTGAACTTCCAAAACAGAGCTACCTAGATCGCTTAAATTACACAATTGAACGCATATGTGTATTGTTTGTGTATTTATACACAAGCACTCATATATATTCAAATAATTTAAAAAAAAAAGTTCATTTACCTGTTACTACCACAAACCAAATCCGGTCGTTGGTACTTCCTGGCTTGTGTAGCCACTAAGTAACAAAAGCTCAACACTACCCCTAGCATCCTGGAGCACTTCTGTTGTGTTTTTTACGTGCTTTGGAGTTTGTACGTGTTTTGGAGTTTGTACGTGCTTTGTCTCTAGGGGCCACCGTAAATATACTTTTATTTATTCACTCCACATAAAATGTAATAAATAAATCATATAATACAAAAACCAACTATTTACATTTCAACTTTTAACTATTTAAATTTTCAGCGTTTTCCTTTTAAACAAATTTAAAGTGAAACAACACAAAACACCGCAAACAACAACACAATTAAATATAAATTAAAATATGAAAACAAAAAGAAGATGCATATTCTCTGTCACATAGGCCTGCATGAATAAACTTTCTGAATCCTTTATCATCCGCAACTGAAAATAGTTGTGGATGATTACTATACCTTTCTAATGTGACGCTGTTGTCCCTGGCTCTCTTTCTCTCTCTTTCCCTCCTGCTCTGTTCCTGTGCTACTGCGAGTGTAACTACCGCCCCTCCCCCCTCTGCTCAGCGCAAAGCACAAGGCTCGCGTGTGGAGTGAAGCGGAAAAAAAGTGCGAGAGAGAGGGTGAGAGAAAGAAAAAACAAACAAACCTGGGAGCCGGCTCGCGTCATTCACTTCAAAGAGTCGGCTCTAAGAGCCGTTTCATTCGCGACCGACACATCACTAGAGGTGATTGCTGTTGTGATTTGGGCACTATATAAATAGAATAGAATTCAATCCAGCTGAATTCAGCTGGAGGGCAAGGCAAATAGATAAAGTCAAAAGCTGTTTAATAAAGCAGCTCACCAAAATAAAGTGCCCACTTTAAACTACATAATATAGACTAAACAGTGAACACTACATATAGTATATTCATTACAGCATGTGATATTTGGTACTCCTTTTCAAAGTTTCCATGCTACCATTAAAAATGGAGATATGATAATATGATAAAAATGTGACCATTACAACCTATCACTTAAAAAAAAAAAACATTAAAGAAGACCTTAATTTTGGTCTTCTCTAAAATATACAGTCTTTTAATTGAGCAAAGTACATTTCAGAGACCTTATTTAGCAGTATTGAATCATGTGCTGCTTCTCTCCCACATCCTCCTACATTTGTATGTTTCCTCATTTCTGCCTTTTCCTAAGAGCAGTGATGCCTTTTATTTTGTTCCTGTATGTATGAGTGTGTATACAAAATGTGTCTTTGTATCAGCACAGTGACGAGATAACATCGATCCTTCCATTATTTGTTTTGGTCTTTCTTCACATTTCCTAGAGCCACATGCCTCTGCTCTTCCTTCCTTCAGTGTGCCACTGAAGTGTGATAACTATCTGGTCCATCCTATTTCTGTTTCCAAACCAAGGTCCCTAAACCTGTCCAGACGTCATTTTCTCAGGTGGGTTGATATGCTTTTTTCTGTTTCTTCATCTCACTGAAATTATGCTGCATGGGATGGAAGGCATATTATCTGTGCTTCCCACATCCCTCAGTTCCACCTCATTTCTATCCACAAACTGTGCTGTCATTTATTGTGACTCCATAGCAGACAGCTCTGTGCACACAATTGTTAAACAATTTTCCGTGGACACAAAACTGGGAAGAACATACATCACCTCCTGATCCATTTGGATTTTTATCTGCTCAATAAATATTGAACAGAGTATAGGATGAGGTGTATAACAATAAAAAGATCCAAGTGAAAGAAAGAGTCAGCAAAGCAGTGTTCAAAATTAAGCTTTTTACAAAAAAAAAAAAAAAAATAATAATAATAATAATATATATATATATATATATATATATATATATATATATATATATATATATATATATATACATATATATATATATATATATATATATATGTATATACAGTCAGGTCCATAAATATTGGGACATCGACACAATTCTAACATTTTTGGCTCTATACACAACCACAATGGATTCCAAATGAAACGAACAAGATGTGCTTTAACTGCAGACTGCCAGCTTTTATTTGAGGGTATTTACATCCAAATCAGGTGAACAGTATAGGAATTATGACAGTTTGTATATGTGCCTCCCACTTCTTAAGGGACCAAAAGTAATGGGACAATTGGCTTCTCAGCTGTTCCATGGCCAGGTGTGTGTTATTCCCTCATTACCCCAATTACAATGAACAAATAAAAGGTCCAGAGTTCATTTCAAGTGTGCTGTTTGCTTTTTGAACCTGTTGCTGTCAACTGCCAGGATGAGATCCAAAGAGCTGTCACTACCAGTGAAGCAAGCCATCATTAGGCTGAAAAAACAAAACAAACCCATCAGAGAGATTGCAAATACATCAGGCGTGGCCAAAACAACTGTTTAGAACATTCCCAAAAAGAAGGAACGCACTGGTGAGCTTAGCAACACCAAAAGACCCAGAAGACCACGGAACACAACTGTTGTGGATGACCAAAGAATCCTTTCCCTGGTGAAGAAAACACCCTTCACAACAGTTGGCCAGATCAAGAACACTCTCTAGAAGGTAGGTGTATGTGCGTCAGAGTCAACAATCAAGAGAAGACTCCACCAGTGTGAATACAGAGGGTTCACCACAAGATGTAAACCTTTGGTGAGCCCCAAAAACAGGCAGGCCAGATTAGAGTTTGCCAAACGACATCTGAAAAAGCCGTCGCAGTTCTGGAACAACATCCTATGGACAGATGAGACCAACATCAACTTGTACCAGAGTGATGGGAAGAGAAGAGTATGGAGAAGGAAAGGAACTGCTCATGATCCTAAGCATACCACCTCATTAGTGAAGCACTGGGGTGGAAGTGTCATGGCGTGGGCATGTATGGCTGCCAGTGGAACTGGTTCTCTTGTATTTATTGATGATGTGACTGCTGACAAAAGCAGCACAATGAATTCTGAAGTGTTTCGGGCAATATTATCTGCTCATATTCAGACAAATGCTTCAAAACTCATTGGACGGCGCTTCACAGTGCAGGTGGACAACAACCCAAAGCATACTGCAAAAGCAACCAAAGAGTTTTTGAAGGGAAAGAAGTGGACTGTTTTGCAATGGCCAAGTCAATCACCTGACCTGGATCCGATTGAGCATGTATTTCACTTGCTGAAGACAAAACTGAAGGGAAAATGCCCCAAGAACAAGCAGGAACTGAAGACTGTTGCAGTAGAGGCCTGGCAGAGCATCACCAGGGATGAAACCCGGCGTCTGGTGATGTCTATGTGTTCCAGACTTCAGGCTGTGATTGACTGTAAAGGATTTGCAACCAAGTATTAAAAGATGAATGTTTGATTTATGGTTCTTATTCTGTCCCATTACTTTTGGTCCCTCAAGAAGTGGGAGGCACATTTGCAAACTGTTGTAATTCCTACACTGTTCACCTGATTTGGATGTAAATACCCTCAAATAAAAGCTGACACTCTGCAGTTAAAGCATGTCTTGTTCGTTTCATTTGGAATCCATTGTGGTGGTGTATGGAGCCAAAAATGTTAGAATTGTGTCGATGTCCCAATATTTATGGACCTGACTGTATATATCCAACAGCAAACAAAAGATGGCAGCTAACCAAAAGCGCTGGTAACACAAACGAAAGTTAACAAATTATCTAACGAAAAACATGTCTGCTAATAGAAGCCAAGAACTGCTCATTAGCAGCTCCATGCACGATGCAAAACACACTACCAAAGCTCACCACACTACTGTGCACCAATACCAACAACTCTTTTCTCTTTTCACAAGAAAAGAGCTAAAAAAAACAAAACAAGTGGCGTCGCACACTGTTACAGCGGCTTACAGCTCTCCATCTCAAAACTCCTTTATTTTGTTTAGTTTGTGCTTCCTTCATGTTTCTTTGTGCACTATTGGTTTTGCTTTAAACATTCGCTACACCCACCAGGACCTCATAGACATTGATGACCAGCATCAGACATTTGTTTCATGGGACTTTCATAACATGCACAATCCCAGATTACATAGCGAGACCACTGGGCTCTCCGTGGATTGTTATCGGGACTAGGTGGTGGCGCAGATGGAGGAGGGAGAGGAAGCAAAAGTGGGGCCGCAGGTCTGGCGTCTTGCTGAGGCTAAAAAATCAACCACACAAGCCACCTCTGCCAAGGAAACATACAAATGTAGGAGGATGTGGGAGAGAAGCAGCACATGATTCAATACTGCTAAATAAGGTCTCTGAAATGTACTTTGCTCAATTAAAAGACTGTATGTCTCTAAAATGCCAGATCCCTTGTGCATAAAACGGATGGCCTGGAATTACAACTAGTGGGAAATCGCTATGTTCTTGACTGCTGTGCCTTGATCATCAGTGAAATCTGGCTTCATCTGGGAATACCCGATGCTAGCATGCAGCGAGCACTCTGCTCTGCTGGGACAGGACAAAGGACTCCAGTAAGAGCAAATGTCCCACCGTTTTCTTAGTCCTCGTGATAATGCTGGAGTCATTTCTTCACCAAGTATTTGTGATGATTTTCTTGCATTTTTTAACAACAAGGTTCTATTTATTAGGGCTCTTGTCTCGTCGACTGCCACCTCAGATCCTAGTCTTTTTCGTATGTGCTCAGCTGTCTCAGAGCAGTTTGATCCTGTCTCCCTTAATGACTTGACTGCGGTAGTTTGTAACCTAAGATCATCACACTGCCCCTCTGATTGTCTCCCCCCAAGCTTGATTAAAAACACTTTTAATACTGTTGGGCCTTTTATCCTGAGATTAATTAATACGTCCCTGTGACCCATCATGTTTTAAACAAGCTATAGTTCAGCCTTGTCTTAAAAAAGACAACCTGGACCCAACTGTTCTGTACAATTATCAGCCAATCTCAAAGCTTCCTTTTCTGTCTAAAGTTCTGGAGAAAGTGGTCTACTTACAGTTGCAGGCCCACCTTGATTTTAACAAGATAAGATGAGATAAGATAAGACTTTATTGATCCCACGACGGGGAAATTTTTGCATCACCTCAGCTCAGGTACAGATATTAGAAGGAAATACAAAAATACAAATAAGTACAATCAATGAAAAAAAGTAAGATAGTACACTGTATACAATGGTAGCATACACAGTATGTGATTATGGATATGGTTGGAAATATGCAAGACATAAACTATATAGCTTGACATAACTATTGTAAATGGCCTGTATTTGTATAGCGCTTTACTAGTCCCTAAGGACCCCAAAGCGCTTTACACATCCAGTCATCCACCCATTCACACACTGATGATGGCAAGCTACATTGTAGCCACAGCCAGCTTGGGGCGCACTGACAGAGGCGACGCTGCCGGACACTGGCGCCACCTGGTGGTGGGCCCTCTGACCACCACCAGTAGGCAACGGGTGAAGTGGCAGCCTTCTGATTACAAGGCGACCTCCCAACTCTTGAGCCACGATTGCCTTTGTACCACTACTATTCCTATGTATAGACATGTACACACACACATGTACACACTAAATATACATATGTATACACATACATACATATATACCTGCACATGTCCATACACATGGAAGGTCCATTATGCATGAAGTGGTGACCGTGGATGTTCACAGTGTCCAGTGACTTATGACATCGTGATTGAGGAGTTATAGAGTCTAACTGCTGTTGGGATGAATGATCTGCGAAAGCGCTCCTTCCTGCAACCCCCCTGAGCCACGGTCGCCCCCAAAGGTACTTATAAGAGTCCACTATCTCAATGGGCGTTTATCAATATGCGTACTTGTGCGTACTTGCGTTCTCGTGTACTCGTGATACGTCATCAGTCGGAGACCAAGTACTGTTCCAATTCGAAGTACGCATCACGCCGAGAACGCGAAAAAGTCCCGGATGTGTTCTCGATCCGCCCGTTTTATCGAGCATGCATCGGTGTAGACTTGGGACAGCTAAATATCCCAGAATGCATTTCGTCCAAAACTTAACAGCAGACTCCCAGCACATCGTTTGCAACCCCCCCCCCGCTCGCGGTCTTCTCACTACTCAGGTTAAAGAAACCCCAGCAGCTGTCTATAGTATTGAGTGTCCACTAGAATAGAAATAAAAGCGTTCTAACATCTCACCTGCTTGTTTTTATTAAGGTATGTACACGTATGTACATGTACACTATTTTTATTAATAGAGGTTTCACTACTGAGGTTAACAATGATATATAAGTCACTTAGATCACTTCTAAATGTTAATGTTTGGTTTATTTCAGTGTTTTATTTGTTCCTGAGTAAACCGGTTTGGCTGTGATTAAAGTTAAGCTTCATAACATGTTACTTACAGTTAAATTAAGAGGGGACGGCAGTAAAAACTCCGGACCTGTGACATCATCACGTACGCTGGTGTTCCGACTGTACAAATCACGAGTCCGTGCTCGCGTACTTGAGAATTGAGAAACGGCCCACGAGTCCGTGCTCGCGTTCTCGGCGGGTACGTACTCCCGTGCGTTCTCGGCGGGTACGTACTCACCGAGAACGCGAGTACGTACTCGCGTACTTGGGCATTGATAAACGGCCAATGTCTTTCCCTTGGATGTTCACCAGTGTTGTAGGGGGTGACTTCCTCCTGAAGTCTATGATCATCTCCTTTGTCTTGCCGGCGTTGATTTGGAGTACGTTGGTCTCACACCAGCCAACAAAGTCACTGATGACTGTGAAAAAGTGGAGGAGCAGTTGCAGTGCTCTCCATTTGTCCCATATGTGTTTACCTTTTTTTTTTTTTTGCACATTGTACACATTATTCTGTTTCTATGTATTTGCTATGATTTGCTATTTGTCAAGTAACATTGCTGCACTCACTATCCCGGGTTTGTTTGTGTAAGCGTTTTGTTGCCGGCAAATCAAACATTCTGCAAATTAAGGCAAATACTCAGTTACATGTTTCTTTATATTTTATTATGTTACAGATTAAGTCATGAGGGTCAGGTGTGGGGAAACGCCCGCCTGGCATTTCCTCATTTTAAAATCCTGATGATGTCACACATGACATCAGCAGGTCAAACCAAGTGGAGGGGTTTCTTTTTCCATAGAGATGCTTCCTTTTGTTTGTGTTAAGGTTTAAAGGAATTTGTTGAATGTTTTTCTTTTCATTAATACTGCCATTTAGTTGTGTAAATGTGCCTTTTTTAGCTCACCGAGACCTTCGGGCAGGAGTGGAGGACTGGCAGTGGTCTTTAGGAATAAATTCCGAGTACGGCACCTGCCCTCCCCTATGTTCCCTAGCTTTGAAGCCCAGCTGCTGGAACTTGCTGGTACCCCCTTGACTCTCTGTGTTGTGATTTACCGTCCCCCGAAATATAATAAGACTTTCATTAACGACTTTGGTGACTTTTTAGCATCTCTTTACCTAAATTATGATCGTGTTCTTATCACTGGCGATTTTAACATTCACATTTGTTGCAAGGATGATGTGTTTGCCAAGGATTTTCTAGCCTTAGTTGACTCTTTTAATCTTATCCAGTGGGTCAATGCACCTACCCACCTTAAAGGTCATACCCTTGATTTGATTTTTTCTTATGGACTGGACATTTGCATCAGGGATATCAGCAACATTGGAATTTCCGATCATTTTCCAGTCCTCTTTGATGCTGAGCTATGCAAATTGGACCAGGGCTTTGAGGGTCCTCGACGTCTTGTGCGCATTATCAATCCTGGGACTGTAGCTGAATTTTCAGCTGCTTTCTCTAAATCTGTTCTCCCTGACATTGATTGTTCTACACCCTCTTCAGTTGATGATTTTGCTAACTCCTTTCTCTCTACTTGCTCCTCTTTACTGGACGTTGTGGCTCCTACGAAAGTAAAAAGGCCTAGAAGCTGCTCTCAGCCGTGGCTAAATGAGTCTTTACGCGCTTTACGACGCGTTTGCCGCCAGGCTGAAAGGCGGTGGAAAAAAGATGGGCTCCAGGTGTCTTTTGATATACTTCGCAGGACCCGCCTGGAATTTCAGAAATCTGCCAAGTTGGCTAAAGCGGCTTTTCTGTCGGGTGTCATTGCGGATAACAGTCACAACCCACGCTTTTTATTTAAGACTTTTAATTCATTGATCAATCCTTGTCCTGAAACGCCTAGATTGGCTTCCTTAGCCCTTTGCGAAAATTTTTTAACTCATTTTACAGGCAGAATCTTATCTCTTAGAGTCTCACACCCCCCTGTGATGAGTCAGGCCCCAGCATTAAGATGCTCTACTAACCTCAATCAGTTTAATCCAGTTTCGCTTCCTACTCTTAAGGGTATAGTTGATCACCTAAAAAACTCAAACGCTGCTCATGACATCCTTCCATCTCGCATTATTAAAGACGGGTTTAACATTATCGGGCCCTGTATCTTATCATTAATTAACCTGTCATTGTTATCGGGTTGTGTTCCGGCTGCTTTTAAACATGCTGTAGTGCAACCTATACTCAAAAAGAGCTCCCTTGATGAGAATGACCTCGCTAACTTCAGACCTATTTCCAAACTCCCATTTCTGTCTAAAATCCTTGAGAAGATTGTTCATTCCCAACTTCAAGCTTATTTGGATGCAAATAATATCGGGGAAAAATTTCAGTCGGGGTTTAAGCCACGCCATAGCACAGAAACTGCATTACTGAGAGTCTTTAATGATCTTCTCTCGATTGCTGATTCAGGGCGCCCTGTGGTGTTAATTTTGCTTGATTTGTCCTCTGCTTTTGATTTGGTGGACCATAATGTCCTTTTAATGAGGCTTGAGCATCTGGTGGGCATCACAGGCAGTGCCCTTAGCTGGTTTAAATCCTATCTCTCAGAAAGGTCCTTTTCTGTCACCATGGGTACCTATGCCTCCTCCATTGCCCCTGTTACCTCTGGTGTCCCCCAGGGGTCTGTGCTGGGTCCCATGCTGTTCTCTTTATATTTGTTACCTTTGGGCCGAATCTTTGATAAATACAATTTCTCTTTTCACTTTTATGCGGATGACATTCAAATCTATTTTGAACTAGCTGAGGATGTCACGTCGTCATTGCAACACTTCTCTGATTGTATGAATGAAGTTAAAAACTGGTTACTGAGCAATTCTCTTATTCTAAATGATAAGAAGACTGAAATTGTAATCTTTGATACTCCCTTCTCTCGGGCTGAATTAACTGGTATTTTTGGGCCCTTTGCTGACTCCCTTTCTGACACTGTGAGGGACCTGGGTGTTGTCTTGGACAGTTCCTTCAAGTTGGACAAACATGTGTCCTCCGTAGTTAAATCGAGTTTTAATCAACTACGTCTTATCTCTAAGGCCAAGCCCTACATACCACGTAAGGACCTGGAGAAACTTATCCATGCCTTTGTTACATCAAGGTTAGATTATTGTAATTCCCTTTATAATGGTCTCCATTCTGCCCTTATTCATAAACTGCAGCTTGTTCAAAATGCGGCTGCGCGTCTCTTAACTGGAACTGGCAGGTTTGAGTCTATTACTCCAGTTCTTTCCGACCTGCACTGGCTCCCTATTAAATTTCGTATTGATTTTAAAATTTTATTGCTCACTTTTAAAATCATAAATAACACCGCGCCCAGCTATCTTACGGATCTCCTCAGCTTTTATATCCCTGGGAGAGTGCTTAGATCAGCAGGCCAAATGCTCCTGGTGCGACCGAGATCTCGGCTCAAGACCAGAGGTGGCCACGCATTCGCCGCTGTCGCACCCTACCTCTGGAATAACCTCCCCCTAGCTATTCGGGCATCTGATTCAATTCAATCTTTTAAATCTCGATTAAAAACTTATTTGTTTAGCCTTGCTTTCCCCACCGCCTAGTGTCCACATCCTTAGTGTATTGGAACTTATTTTTATTACTTGTTAATGTTTATAATGTTTTAACCTTCTGCCTTTCGGGTTGTGCCTACTATGCCGGTGTATTATTGGTTAGTTATGTCACCTGCCTGTTAGTATATTTTATGTGTATTTTGTATTTTATGCTTTATATTTGTATTTATTATTGCTCTTAACTCATTCTGTGAAGCACTTTGGCATACCTGTGGTTTTTAAATGTGCTATATAAATAAAATTGTATTGTATTGTATTGTATGTGCATATTAGAAGTATGAAGAAGTTTTGTGTTTTTAGATCATCTGTGTAGAGTTTTAGATCCCTCATTCTGAGTGAGTGGTACTGGCTGGGCAATTGGAGGGAAATTGATGGCCCTATTTAAAGCCAGTCTCTACCAGATGCAGCAGAGAGGAGAGGTGTGTTACCAGATCCATGTTCCGTTGAGTTTTGTTAATTGAGTTGATTTGGGGGGAAGTTTTGTTAAGTTACATTAAATTAAGTTCACTGTAAATAAATTGCTCACCTTGGAAACCTGAAATGTCTGCCTAGTCTGCTTCCTTACCACCTTCCTTGACGTTCGAGTCTGACTACCTCACAGTGACCCCCCTGTGATGATGGCTGTATCATCTGAGAACATCTGTAGATGGCAATCGTCCGAATTATAACAGAAGTCTGAAGTGTAAAGGCTGAACAGGAAAGGTGAGAGAACCGTGCCCTGTGGTGCCCCCGTGCTGCAGATTACCACCTCGGACACACAGTCACGGAGCCTCACATACTGTGGTCTGTTAGTAAGGTAGTCGACGGTCCATGCAGTCAGCTGTTTGCCTACTCCGGCTCCCTCCAGCTTTCCTCTCAGTAGTGCAGGTTGGATGGTGTTGAAAGCACTGGAGAAGTCAAAAAAAACATGATCCTCACAGTGCTCCCCGCCTGCTCTAGGTGAGAGAGGGATCGGTGTAACAGATAGATGACAGCGTCATCCACCCCAATTCCAGAATGGTAGGTGAACTGCAGGGGGTCCAACACTGAGCCCACCAGTGGCCGAAGGTGGTTCAGGATGAGCCTTTCCATGGTCTTCATCAGATGAGAAGTCAAGGCAACAGGCCTGAAGTGGTTGGGCTCCCTGGGGTGTGCGATTTTTGGCACCGGAACCACACAGGAAGTCTTCCACAGTTCAGGAACCCTCTCCAGGCTCAGGTTGAAGATGTACAGGGCCACCTGACAGAGCTGGTCTGCACAGTCCCTGAGCAGTCTGGAGCAGATTCCTTCCTTGCCTTTGTCCTCTTGAGCTGATTTCTCACCTGATCAGCTATGAAGTAGATGTGAGGCTGGGCTGGAGTGGGGGGTGGGGCTGGCTCTGTTGTGAGTAGATGTGTGGATAGGGGTGAAGCAGGGTTGTGGTGAGAGGAGAGCTCAGGTGACAATGGCATTCCACCCGGAGGGGGGGAGGCAGCAACTGGAGGGGGGTTGATGGAATCTGGGGGGTGGGAGAGGTGTTAAGTGGGCCATTGTCAAATCTGTTAAAAAACAGATTCAAGTCGTTAGCCCACCCCCGGCCAGCAGACACTGTGGCTCCTCCATTGTCCTGGAAGTGTCCAGAGATTTTTTTCATGTTCCTCCAGACTTCTCTGACGTTTTTCTGTTGGAGTTGGTTTTCCATCTTCCTCCTGAAGCACTCCTTGCCTTCTCGGATCTTGTATTTAAGATCCTTTTGGACTTTCTTAAGTTCCTCCTTGTCTCCCGACCAGAAAGCCCTCTTCTTCTTGTTCAGCAGGGCCTTCAGTTCTGGGGTGACCCAAGGTTTATTGTTTGAGAAACACTGTATCTTCTTGGTAGGCACAGTGTTCTCAACACAGAAATTAATGTAGTCCGTGATGCAGTGGGTGAGGGCGTCGATGTCCTCACCATGAGGCTTGCAGACTTCCTGCCAGTCTGTGCATTCAAAACAGTCTCTTAGGGCCTCAGTGCATTCCTCAGACCACACCCTTATCACCTTCTTCGTGGGGGGGTTCCTCTTCACCATACGAGTGTAAGTGGGGTGGAGAAGGACCAGGTTGTGGTCTGAGTGGCCAAGCGGGGGGAGGGGTGATGCACTGTAAGCCTGCTTTGTGTTGGCAAACAATAGATCCAGGGTTTTGCTGTCCCTTGTATGGCAGAAACATACTGGGAGAAGTTAGAGAGAGTGACAGATAGTGAGGCATGATTGAAGTCCCCAGAGATAATAATGAGGGACTGCAGATGTGCCATCTGTAGCTGAGAGACGGTGGAGTGAATGTACTCACAGGCTGCTGTAGCGTCGGCCGAGGGTGGGATGTAGACAGTCAGCACAATAGCGTGTGAAAATTCCCTGGCCAAGTGGTATGGCCGGACGCTAACTGCCAACAGTTCAATGTCTTTGGTACAGCTCTGTTCCTTCACAGTGATGTGTCCCGGGTTACACCATCTCTCATTGACATACATTGCTAGTCCCCCACCTCTCCTCTTACCACTCTCCATTGCATTCCGGTCCGCTCTAACCAGTTGAAAGCCATCCAGTTATGACAGAGTCCGGTGTGTGGTCCGTGAGCCATGTCTCAGTGAACAGGAGAAGGCTGCTCTGCTTGTACTCCCAAGATCTCTGGTTTTAAATCACTACATAGCACTGAGATGACACTTTTAAGGATTTTTAATGACATTCTTTTAACTCTGGCAGGGCTTTTTTTTTTTTTCCATTGCATGGAATGGGCAGAGAACATGGCGCCTGTGTTCGGCTTGGCCGCTGTTGCTGCTCCGTGTTTTTGTCGACTGCTTCAGTATATTGTTTTTTATCTTGTCATCTCATCTGTGATATATCATGAAGGTCTATTTGCTACTCGGATCTACAGTTCACATACATTGTTGAGTATCAAAATATGTATGGAAAAAACTTTTAACAGCTGGCAGAGCTACCACCAGGCTTTCCCTCCGCCGTTTGTCTGCCCTCCTCCCTCTCCCGACTACTGGTACCTGTTCTTAGCTCCAAACAATAACCCAGGAGCAAAAACAAGGTTAAGGAGATCGTCTAGAAGGGGCTGTAGGTCTGGTGTCCAGGCTAAAAGGAAACGCGCCCAACAGAGGGGATTTCTTCCGCTCCATGGTAGAGATGGACCGATCCGATATTACGTATCGGTATCGGTCCGATACTGACCTAAATTACTGGATCGGATATCGGCGAGAAATAAAAAATGTAATCCGATCCATTAAATATCAAAAAAGCACCTCACAAAACTTGTGACATGGCATAACTCGGCTCATAACCGTAGCACGTCGGAGCAGTGTGCATCACGTGATAGAGCGGCTGTGTGTATTTGTAGCCTGGCTAGCAAACCAGCATTTCATCTCCGAGGAAGTTATCCCAGAGAGAAGTAAAGCAAGTGTGTAAGTTCATCTCTGAATGTTCGTAAAGTGTTCCCACATTAAGCTTAACAACCGATATATTTAGCGACTGCCTCTCTCTCTCCCTCCCTCTCCTGCCGCTACTTCATGAAACTGCTTAATGATCAGCTGATTGGCTTTTCTGTGGCGAGTCTGTCTCTCTTCTTTGTTTTTGGCCCACTTTGCACCAGAAAAAGGAAACCAGCGGCTGAACAACAGCAGCACGTTTAAGCTTGATAAGCTGTTGTTAGAATTTATTTAATATTACTTTCTACACCAGGATCCTTTTCTACGTAGCTGACGGCTGGTAACTGTGCAGGGGTGGATCTAGCAAAGTTTAGCCAGGGGGGCCGATAGGGCATGAACAGGGAAAAGGGGACACAAAGACATACTTATCTTTCTTATTCTCATTTAAAATGTCTAGCTTTTAATAAATAATTATCTGAATCTTACACCCAAAGTTTTAATCTGATGTAAAATGTATAGAAGTCCATTACTGTATATACTAACTGTTAAGTCTAATATACCCTAGTAAGCTATAGTACTTTTTCCTTTGGGAAGATACCATCTGTGCAGTTTGCAATTCTGTTGAAGAAAGATATTGAATCTATTTAATTATTCTTGAAAAATAATTTAATTCTGTGCATTTTTTTTTACACTGCATCAAATAAAAGTTGATTACTTCAATTAAGCATCATGAGGTGGGGGGTGGTTCCCTATTTTTTTTTGCTGGGAGTTTGCAACCCTATTTGTTAGTTTGCTTAATATTTCTGCTAAGTACTCTTTAAAATACCAGAATAGGGAGGATAGAGTAGGTTTAAGTTTATTAGATTGATCAGTGTTTCTGAACTATGAAATATTTTGGGTGCAGTGTATTTTTTACATACAGGTATAACAGAATAGCTTTAGTGTTGTTTATTTAAACTTGAGTATAAACTTATACAAAATGCAGCAATATATTAAAAAACAGTTTTATTGATTAAAAAACACACTATATCGGAGTCATATCGGTATCAGCAGATATCCAAATTTATGATATCGGTATCAGTATCGGACATAAAAAAGTGGTATCGTGCCATCTCTACACTTAACAACTCTTGCACCTATCCATAATTAAGTAATGATAGAAAAATGTTATAGAACCAAAACACTGGAATTGTGTTTATTATTATTTTAATACTTGAATACCTCTGCAATGCAACTGGTACATGTGTTATTTTTACCTGTGCTTTTTTAAATCCAGCTGTTGAGGGATCCACTACCTTTAGCAGCCTCACATAACTCCTTTTGTTGCTGTTTCCTCCTCCTTTCCTTACGAGGCATGTCTGGACAGTGTTATATCATGAGTAATTTTTTTTTTTAAATCTATGCACATAAAACACACACACATAAATGTACATACAGTGACATATTATACCTTCTCCAGAATATTTTTTTTTATATACTATGGCCACAGGTTTGCATCATGGTGCTGATCCAGAATCCTTCCTTTATTATTTATTCCTAGTGTTATAATAATAAAATAATAAGAATTAAAAAATAATAATAAATATAAAATAATGTATTTATGATAATTCCATTTATTTGACTATCCAATCTGTGCAGCCAGAAAGCTTATTAAATGTTTAAACAGTATACTTTTTGTATATCTGAAATATAAATCTAATATAATCTATTTCTTAATGTATTTACTTTAAAATACTGTGTGTTTTTTTTAATTTCATAATTATAGTAATCCATAATTGTGTGGATATGCATATTAGACAGTTTTTAGTGAAATATAAGCCCTCCAGAAAGGCAGGAAAAGTCCTGTAACATACTTTAAAACAAAATGTTTTTTAACTCGGTGGACAGAGCTACAGACCCATGACACCCTTACCCAGTTAGCTAGCAGGTAATGACTAGCACTAGTTGTGCAGTTAATAAAAGGACAGGTAATGTTTTGTTGCGCTGTTGCACACATAGCACGCTCATTTGTTTCGTTTGGTCAGTTGCCACAAGACAATGTTGAAAACCCAATTCTTTGATCGTCGGGCTGAAGGAAGAACGACACTCGGTGTTTAATGCTCTGTTTAATCTCTTTAATCAGTACAATTCATACAATCGTCCGGACAGTCTAACTGTTGCACACACTCTTATAGTTTCAACCCCCGCACCAGTCATAAAACCTAAACATTCACATTTTTTCTCCCTCAGTGAGCCTAAGTTACGACCTTGGCTTCCTGTTTTTCTCCTCCTGTGCAGTATGTTCTGTTCTCTTTGTAATCAAAAAGCAAGGCCATGATTCTATGCAACCAGTAGTCAAAGGAGTTTGCAAAGAAAAGCGTCTGGACTTCTTTGAGTTGCTTGAAGACGTTTCACCTCTCATCCGAGAAGCTTCTTCAGTTCTAAGGTCAAATGGTGGGGAGTCCCAGATTTAAACCCAGTGGGAGTATCCCCCCAAAGAGGGACAAAGGACCCCCTGATGATCCTCTAATCACATGAGCCAAGGTGTGAAAGCGGGTGTGGGACCTAATCAGCCAGGGTTTCGGGTGAGCTCATTGTGAAACCTGGCCCCACCTTGTCATGTGAATTCCTGAGGTCAGATGGCCCAGGATGTGAGTGGGTGTTAAGGCGTCTGGGGAGGGAACTCAAAACTGGATTATAGATGGCAGACAGTTGGTGTCGTAAACCACCGCCTCTGTTCAAAGATGGTCGCTCACAGTGGACATAGATGGCCTCTTTCACTCCTCTTTCAAACCGTCTGTCCTCTCTGTCCAAAATGTGAACATTGGCATCCTCGAAAGAGTGACCTTTGTCCTTTAGATGCAGATGAACTGCTGAGTCTTGTATCGTGGAGGTGGCTCTTCTATGTTGTGCCATGCGCTTGTGAAGTGGCTGTTTGGTCTCTCCAATGTAGAGGTCTGGGCATTCCTCGCTGCACTGTACAGCATACACCACATTGTTAAGTCTGTGTTTTGGAGTTTTGTCTTTCGGGTGAACCAGTTTTTGTCTGAGTGTGTTGCTGGGTCTGAAGTACACTGGGATGTCGTGCTTGGAGAAAACTCTCCTGAGTTTCTCAGATACACCGGCTACATAGGGGATGACAACGTTGTTGCGTCTGTCTTTCTTATCCTCCCTCGCTGGTGTCTGATCTTCTTTTCTGTGCCTCTTTGCTGACTTTATGAATGCCCAGTTAGGATAACCGCATGTTTTGAGTGCCCTCCTTTACGTGTGTGTGTTCCTTCTTTTTCCCTTCAGGCTTAGAGGGAACATGTTCTGCCCGGTGGTGTAGGGTCCTGATTACCCCAAGTTTGTGTTCCAGAGGGTGATGGGAGTCAAAGAGGAGGTACTGGTCCGTGTGTGTGGGCTTCCGGTAAACTTCGATGTTGAGGTTGCCATTCTCTTCAATGTGCACAGCGCAGTCCAGGAAAGGCAAACAGTTATCCTTTGTGTCTTCCCTGGTGAACTTGATGTTTTTATCCACAGCGTTAATGTGCGCAGTGAAGGATTCCACTTCTTGTGTCTTGATTTTGACCCAGGTGTCGTCTACATATCTGTACCAGTGGCTGGGTACTCTTCCTTTGAAAGAGCCAAGAGCCTTCCTTTCCACTTCCTCCATGTAAAGGTTGGCTACAATAGGTGACACGGGGGAGCCCATGGCACAGCCATGTTTTTGTCTGTAGAAGCCTTCGTTGTATTTGAAGTATGTTGTGGTAAGGCAGAGGTCTAACAGTGTGCAGATCTGATCGGGTGTGAAGTTGGTCCTGTCTTCCAAGGAGCTGTCTTCTTGTAGTCGTTTTCTAACAGTCTCCACTGCCTCCGTGGTGGGTATGCAAGTGAAGAGAGAGACTACATCAAAGGACACGATGGTTTCATCTGGATCCAGGGTAAGTTTCTGGACCTTGTCGGTGAAGTCGGTGGAGTTCTTGATGTGGTGTGGGGTGTTCCCCACGAGAGGTGCAAGGATGGTAGCAAGCTGTTTCGCAATGTTATAAGTGGCTGAGTTTATGCTACTGACTATGGGTCTGAGTGGGACCCCTCCCTCTTTGGGGGTATACTCCCACTGGGTTTAAATCTGGGACTCTCGGCCATTTGACCTTAGAACTGAAGAAGCTTCTCGGATGAGAGGTGAAACGTCTTCAAGCAACTCAAAGAAGTCCAGACGCTTTTCTTTGCAAACTCCTTTGACTACTGGTTGCATAGAATCATGGCCTTGCTTTTTGATTACAAAGAGAACAGAACATACTGCACAGGAGGAGAAAAACAGGAAGCCAAGGTCGTAACTTAGGCTCACTGAGGGAGAAAAAATGTGAATGTTTAGGTTTTATGACTGGTGCGGGGGTTGAAACTATAAGAGTGTGTGCAACAGTTAGACTGTCCGGACGATTGTATGAATTGTACTGATTAAAGAGATTAAACAGAGCATTAAACACCGAGTGTCGTTCTTCCTTCAGCCCGATGATCAAAGAATTGGGTTTTCAACATTGTCTTGTGGCAACTGACCAAACGAAACAAATGAGCGTGCTATGTGTGCAACAGCGCAACAAAACATTACCTGTCCTTTTATTAACTGCACAACTAGTGCTAGTCATTACCTGCTAGCTAACTGGGTAAGGGTGTCATGGGTCTGTAGCTCTGTCCACCGAGTTAAAAAACATTTTGTTTTAAAGTATGTTACAGGACTTTTCCTGCCTTTCTGGAGGGCTTATATTTCACTAAAAACTGTCTAATATGCATATCCACACAATTATGGATTACTATAATTATGAAATTAAAAAAAACACACAGTATTTTAAAGTAAATACATTAAGAAATAGATTATATTAGATTTATATTTCAGATATACAAAAAGTATACTGTTTAAACATTTAATAAGCTTTCTGGCTGCACAGATTGGATAGTCAAATAAATGGAATTATCATAAATACATTATTTTATATTTATTATTATTTTTTAATTCTTATTATTTTATTATTATAACACTAGGAATAAATAATAAAGGAAGGATTCTGGATCAGCACCATGATGCAAACCTGTGGCCATAGTATATAAAAAAAAATATTCTGGAGAAGGTATAATATGTCACTGTATGTACATTTATGTGTGTGTGTTTTATGTGCATAGATTTAAAAAAAAAATTACTCATGATATAACACTGTCCAGACATGCCTCGTAAAGAAAGGAGGAGGAAACAGCAACAAAAGGAGTTATGTGAGGCTGCTAAAGGTAGTGGATCCCTCAACAGCTGGATTTAAAAAAGCACAGGTAAAAATAACACATGTACCAGTTGCATTGCAGAGGTATTCAAGTATTAAAATAATAATAAACACAATTCCAGTGTTTTGGTTCTATAACATTTTTCTATCATTACTTAATTATGGATAGGTGCAAGAGTTGTTAAGTGTAGAGATGGCACGATACCACTTTTTTATGTCCGATACCGATACCGATATCATAAATTTGGATATCTGCTGATACCGATATGACTCCGATATAGTGTGTTTTTTAATCAATAAAACTGTTTTTTAATATATTGCTGCATTTTGTATAAGTTTATACTCAAGTTTAAATAAACAACAACACTAAAGCTATTCTGTTATACCTGTATGTAAAAAATACACTGCACCCAAAATATTTCATAGTTCAGAAACACTGATCAATCTAATAAACTTAAACCTACTCTATCCTCCCTATTCTGGTATTTTAAAGAGTACTTAGCAGAAATATTAAGCAAACTAACAAATAGGGTTGCAAACTCCCAGCAAAAAAAAATAGGGAACCACCCCCCACCTCATGATGCTTAATTGAAGTAATCAACTTTTATTTGATGCAGTGTAAAAAAAAATGCACAGAATTAAATTATTTTTCAAGAATAATTAAATAGATTCAATATCTTTCTTCAACAGAATTGCAAACTGCACAGATGGTATCTTCCCAAAGGAAAAAGTACTATAGCTTACTAGGGTATATTAGACTTAACAGTTAGTATATACAGTAATGGACTTCTATACATTTTACATCAGATTAAAACTTTGGGTGTAAGATTCAGATAATTATTTATTAAAAGCTAGACATTTTAAATGAGAATAAGAAAGATAAGTATGTCTTTGTGTCCCCTTTTCCCTGTTCATGCCCTATCGGCCCCCCTGGCTAAACTTTGCTAGATCCACCCCTGCACAGTTACCAGCCGTCAGCTACGTAGAAAAGGATCCTGGTGTAGAAAGTAATATTAAATAAATTCTAACAACAGCTTATCAAGCTTAAACGTGCTGCTGTTGTTCAGCCGCTGGTTTCCTTTTTCTGGTGCAAAGTGGGCCAAAAACAAAGAAGAGAGACAGACTCGCCACAGAAAAGCCGATCAGCTGATCATTAAGCAGTTTCATGAAGTAGCGGCAGGAGAGGGAGGGAGAGAGAGAGGCAGTCGCTAAATATATCGGTTGTTAAGCTTAATGTGGGAACGCTTTACGAACATTCAGAGATGAACTTACACACTTGCTTTACTTCTCTCTGGGATAACTTCCTCGGAGATGAAATGCTGGTTTGCTAGCCAGGCTACAAATACACACAGCCGCTCTATCACGTGATGCACACTGCTCCGACGTGCTACGGTTATGAGCCGAGTTATGCCATGTCACAAGTTTTGTGAGGTGCTTTTTTGATATTTAATGGATCGGATTACATTTTTTATTTCTCGCCGATATCCGATCCAGTAATTTAGGTCAGTATCGGACCGATACCGATACGTAATATCGGATCGGTCCATCTCTAGTTAAGTGTAGTTAATTAAATAATAGATTAATGCAATTGCATTTTGTCCCTTCCTCTCAGATGGACAGCATGTGGAGAGTGATAGATCAGATGAAGATATGGATGAAGAGAGGCAAAGAGTGAGTCACAGGCAGAGCCTTCCCACACTTTCCCATAGTTTTTTTTTAATCTGTTGCCTTCCAAGCACTGTCACCAATCTTTGCATTTTATCTTATCTCATAAAACTTCATCAACACAGCCCTGCCCTTCAGCACTATCAGCAGCAGGAGCAGCAGCAACCCCTCACCAGCAACATTGTACCCCATCAGGTCAAACATAGGTGATGACAGTGATATAGTGTGATGCGATCCCATATAAGATTCTTGATGAATGTGGGTGTGGTGGGGCGTTGTTTGCGGTGCCGTGTGGGCGCACCTGCACGGCATCCGCAATCACGCCAGCCGTGTTAAAACACGGGGACTCAGGGGTTGGTGGTTGTTGTTGTGGTGGTGTGACAAATGTTAAATAAAGATGGCTCAAAACACCGATCTGTGGTCCCACCGTGCCTTAATTCCACCACAGTGGGTTGTTGTTATTCAGTCTGGTTCATTGAGCACACATCCTTTAAAACATCTCTGCATGGCTCTGTTGAGAAGAACATCCATTAAAATCATTACAAAACCTGTGTTTACTTATAGTTATAAGTTAATATTAAAATAGCAGGTGTGTAAAGGCCTGCTGGTCTGCAATTAATCAATAGCAGTTCAGATACAAAATTTGTTTTATGTACCTCTTCTTCCTATAGAATGCCTTTTCTGTTTATCCTTTTATTATAAGTGTTACATAAATAAAGCTAATTATTATGCATCTTATTATCAGTTAAATAGTGTTTATCTTTTATCTTCATCTTGCTTATGTTCTCTCATATTTTTCACACTTGTCCATTGCTTATTCTTTTCTATTTAATTTCTCCACTCCCCCCCATATCCTCTGTCTTGTTGCCATCTCACAATTTATATCTTTGTTTCCTCCCTTCCTGCTTGTCTCTCACTCTGTTCATTCACAGAGAATGTAATAATGTTAATGTGATCTGCAGTTGGTCCATAAAACACATTCTAATCTCCCTGGCCATGGACATGTGACTGAACCTATTCAGCGGTTTCTAACTTCTTTATTTCTCATTATTATAGTGCATGTGTTATCTCTGAAGAGCTTATTTATCTTCTGGAGCATACATCAATTTGAATATCACTGTTGCTATGTAGGACCGTAAAATCCTTGTAGATGATGATGTAACTTTCAGTGACTGACTTTATATAGAGTAACACACATACATTTCAATATCTGGCATTAGTCAATTATTGAAGCAGGGGTGGTTGTGATCAGGTCATTTTTTCCTGAGACCTGAAGACTTTTTGCCTGAGTCCTGAGACCTGATATTTGTTTGGTCTGAGACCTGGTTACTTTTTTCCTGAGACCTGATGACTTTTTGTCTGACACCTGACATTTTTTTGTCTGAGACCTGAGGATTTCCTAAAATGTATACCATACACAGAAGCAGGCTCAGAGAGGACAGTCTTTGGAAAAGCCAGTTTTTGAAACTCAGAAATAGTCTTTGTGGAGTTAGTTCTCTGCTCAGAATGAGCAGGCGAAAAAACAGTCTTTTATTCTGACAGGAAAGTCTGACCAGCCCGCAGGTCTGAGATCAGAAGGAGAAGGATTAACACAGTTCTTCGACACAAAATCAGCCCCAGGAAATGGGGCTTTGGGCTGAGCTCCCATGGAGACTAACAGTATTTGACAAAAACATTTCAGTTTCACTTTTAAGCTCAGTTCATACCCACCGAGAAAAATCCAGCATAGAGTAAACAGGCACAGAGTAGCCTGACTCAGGGTTAACTAACTCCGTGTCAACAGTATCTGTAGAAATAACTCTGGGCTCGGAAGGAACGAAACAAATTGAGTCTTTAAACCCCACAAATCTAGTATTAGTGTAAAACAGTCCTCAAACTTGCCGAGCCACAATCACAGTCTTAAATCACAGTCTTAACACTTCCAGGGCCTTCACTCTGGCACAACTGGCTGCCAGCAGAGCCCGCGGGCACGCCACTGCAGCCATGCTCAGTTCTTCCCAGGAGGGTGGCAAGGAGGCCCCTCCAGTGGTCCTCCTTGGGCTCTCGCACTCTGGGGCTTCTGGATGTCTGGGGCCTGGATGCATGAAGCATGCATCCAGGCATCCATGGGGGGCAGGGCCATGGCTCCCTACACCCTCTAGCAGATACATGGAGAAACCTTTTGAATACAAGCGCGCTCATCCACACAGGTGTGCACACAGGTGTACACACGGGTGCACACTGTTCATACACAAACCACACCTTTCTTGGCTGCCACCTCAAAGCACATTGTGCGCTGTCGGTCCTGCGTGCTGCACAACAACATTCAACATTTAGTATTTACTGTTTTTTACACTTAGCTAGATTAATGCGATGGTGTTGTGTTTATTTTGCTGCTCTCTTTTTTGCTCGTTTTCTCTTTTTTTTCTCTCAACAGGTGATCTGGGAGATTTTTTTCTTTTTAAGTGCCCTTTCTCACTGTCCCTCTTCCCCTCTGTTTTTCTTTTCCTTCATCTTTCTTTCTCCCTTTCCTATCCCCCAACCATGTCTGTCCCGTCTGTAATAACTGAAAATAAAAATAAAATAAAATAAATAATACTAACAACAAAGGTCGATCAATTGGACCAATACACACTGTTAGACTTTTCGTCTCCACTTTACGGTAACATACTGGCGTCACTGTTGCCAGCGTCATACCGTGACGCCGTGTTACGGTAGCTTACCGTTCTGCAGTACCGTTTTTTGCTGTTGTGGTATAATACTCTTGGACAAATTATGGTAACGCACCGTAGCTTTTTTTACGGTATCTCACTGGCGTCACTGTCGCCAGTGAGATACCGTTATGTCGTTATGTCGTAAATTACGTCAACAAAGTAACATCATACTGTGATTAAGAAATTGGTATACTACCGTTTATTCACGGTATGTCGCGGCAAGCCCGCTGCAAGGTAATAAACTGCAATATATTTACCAGTAACTTACCGTTATCACGCATCATCAGTACCAAAAATATTCATCTCTGCTAGAGGATACCGTGTCCCAACAGGCGGTCATTTACTGTTTAACAGGTCGTAATTTACCGTAATTTAAGGAAACAGTAACATACTGTAAGAGACTGGAGGGTTCCAAAAAAAAATTGTATTGTATTAAAAAAAATGTACCATTTATTTATTTATTAGGGGTGCAACGATACACAAAATTCACGGTTCGGTTCGGTTCGATACTTTGGTGTCACGGTTCGATATTTTTTCGATACAAAAAATGTTCATGCTTTTTTAATTTGTCATTTATTAAAATTATAAATATATATTTTAACTCAAAAGTACAGTTTTTAAATTTAATGTTGCTGAAACGACAAAGTAATAAAAACATAAATATCTCATGGAGAAATCCCTCATCTTTGGAAAAGAGAGTTTATTACAGAGAAATGGCTCTTTCCAAAATAAAAGCTATACTATACGCTTCTTCTGGGGTATACTCTCAGCAGCATATTAAACATATCAGGTCCCCATAAGGAGAATCATGTGCTAACGGCTGTCTAAATGACTCGGGTAAAGTTTGTAGCATGCGTGCTTGTTGTTTTTGTCTGCTTCCACTTGTCTTTGCACTAGGATGATGTCGGAGTAAATGTGCAGTCATATTCGTTGTGTTCCCACTAGTGCTGTCAGCGTTAATCTGAAATGACATTAACGCCACAACACGGCAAATCTCCGTTAACGAGCTACCGAGGATCGCCCCGTCCGTGGGGCTGGACGGCGTCAACACGTTAACGAGCAAACTGCGCTAATGCAGTAGTTCCCACCCATGTAATTCAGCATTGCGTGGCACATCCGACATACTGTTTTACTTTTGTCCATGATGCGCTTACCATCAGGGTCATACTTCACATGAAGACCAAAATAGTTCCAAAGGCCAGATCTGAATGAGGGTGGGGGAGGCTCAATTTGCCATGTTGTAAAGAGCTTAGCTTCTGTCTTGCTAGCTTGCGCTGCGCTCAGTGGATCTGCGCTCGACAGTGCAGCCTAGGCGGAGTAGTCGAACGCAGATCCACTGAGCTCTCAACACAGACAGCATCGTCAGAAGAAAAGTTGATAAAATAAATTAAAAATTTTGTATTGTTCGATACACATGCGTACCGAACCGAAAGCGCTGTATCGAACGGTTCAATATCGATACGAGTATCGTTGCACCCCTATTATTTATATATATTTTTATATAAAAACATATATATACCCACTATCGATCGATTGATCGAGATAGATAGATAGATATACACACACACACAAAATATAATTCATGTGCTTCACACCACTTTTTATTTCTGTTCTGATTTTTCCCTGCTGACATACACATTTCCAAAATCAAAAACTGAAAAGAACTGAAAACATATTTTCATTGAGGAAGCACTTGTTTTTACTAAACCATGTAATCCATTATTTTCTCAGATGGTTGTACAAACAATAACGATATTATGTCATATCCATATCATGGCAGACAACATATGCTCAAGTGTTGGGTTTTCTCAGTTATATTTTGTAGGGTCTTAAACCTACAATGTGAAGTGCCTTGGCATTCATTTTGTTGGCACCATACAAATAAACTGAATTGTAATAAACATAATATCAAGCCCCACACTTCTGCCTTTATATACACTTTGTCCAAAATACTGGCTCACACTACCAAATCAATGCACAAAACAGGGTCCACAAGGACATGGGTGAGCGTGTGTGGTGTGAAGGAACTTGACTGACCTGCACTGAACCCTGATCTTGCTTTGTGGACTGAGTTCATTGATTTGTAGGGTGAGCCAATACATGTGACAATTAAAGTGTAAGTAGCTGAAATAATTTGTAACAAACGGGTAAAAGAAGGAAAAAAAATCAAAACTGTTGCACTCAAAAAACCTATTGGACAAAGACAGCTTCTTGCAAGATGGCAAGAGAGCTTGTCTTCATTGTTGTTCGTCTTGTGTAAATGTCCAGAAAGCATGGGCCATGGATCATCTGTGGAGACACAGGTAACAACACACTGGTCACTTAAATTATACAAGAAATTCACTAAAAATGGCAAAAACAGTTACCTAATTTGAAGTTTTCCACTCAAATTCAGTAAGCCGCTGGAGGAAAGTTGTGACATGAGGGTTAATGTGAAAAACCTTTCGCTTCACAGTGGTCCCAGTCTTTCTGCTTGTCCTAACCTTGGAGGTACATTTTGTTCCCTCTTCAGGGTTTATCCTTACAAAAAACCTTAAAACATGCCATAATAAATAGTAACATACAGTAACATTGAGTTGTGATTTGAAATAATGAGTTACTTAGGGATAATTTATTTATCATCTATCACTATTAGCTAACTGTTCAAACATACCTCTGAATTAGTTCCAATGTTGCACACGCTGACTCCTGGTATTCCAGGTTCAATACATAGAATGAACCAAAGAAGACTGACATTGCATCAGCAAAGGTGTTCTGTTTGTCCAGCTCAACAATTACACGCCCCTCTGCACTCACCATCCAGCAGGTGGCGGTCATTGAACTTTGTCCTTAAATGTATAGGGGCAACATGTTGTCATTATGCAACATAAAATAATTTCAATACTTCACTTCTTCACACTGTCTAGATAGTCATAAAGCAAATAGCTACGTACAGTTAATTATTAATGGCCTTATGTACATAGGTCCGTTTTAACATATTATAATTGTACATAATTGGGAATTATTCTGCACATTAAACACACCTAACAAAGAGTCAGCCCAATTAAACTACCAGAGATGAATCAACTGTATGGTTATTTTGGAGTTTATAGTTTGTGCTGCTGTTAAACTTTACAGTATTGACTTCAGTATTTCTGCTGTTGGTGTAGCTAGACT
Source organism: Pelmatolapia mariae (assembly GCF_036321145.2). Lineage (NCBI taxonomy): Eukaryota > Metazoa > Chordata > Actinopteri > Cichliformes > Cichlidae > Pelmatolapia > Pelmatolapia mariae. The sequence goes on along the minus strand of NC_086245.2, from coordinate 32,180,885 downwards.
ACTATGTTGATCAGTAATATGTAATGTGAAATTTGATATTGTTACTTTGCTGGATTCACTGAGACACATGTCCAATAACCTTGGTTTATAAAGGAAATTACAGAAATTTGAGCTAACAAAACAGAGACTGGATACCTGTGTCCACGAAAAGCTCCTGTGCCAAACAGAAATTTTAATATGGTCTAATCAGCTCTATTTCATAAATGACTTCTTACCAAGCATAATCAGCCTTGGGGTGCTTGGCAGGTTGCTCTCTACTTCAAGGGACATCCTGGTAGATGTTTCCTGCCAGAAAAAGGACCAAGACATTTTATGTAACAAAAAAAAACAAAACAGGACAGCAAGCAACAGCATTAAACATAGAGCTGTATGAAAAAAGCTTACATCTGCTAAAACAAAGAGGGAGTCTTCATCTTCCTTGTAATACTTCATCATGAGAAGTATGGCTGCTGTGCCAACCTTGTTGTTGGTCAAAACTCCCTCACTTTCTATCTGCTGGATGAGTGTCCTTATACCAAGGTTCCATTTGAGCTTCTGGCAGGAGAAATAGTTAATAATCCTTCTGCCTTTGGTTATGAGGGCCTGACCTAAGCGCTCACTGATATCGATGCCTGTGAGTTTGTAAAAGTGGTTCGAAAGACCTTTCCGAGTAAACAAGAATGGCCACTGCTCCTGAATTTCAGCTACTGAAAGTGAGGGACAACTGTTGATAAGCTGCCGCTGAGAAATATATGTGAGGCACATGAAGTCATCCACATCAGGTCTCTCCACAGCTCCAGGTCCTTCTGAATTAAAAATTGTTAACAAGATGTGTTTCTTTTCCTCTAAAGAAGCTGGCGTTTCCCCCTCAGGAAGTTCAACTGGCTGCCAATTTATACAACCATAGCTATCAACAAGGCATCTAACTTTTTTAGGTGGGGTTGCACTACTGTTGGGACTGCAGTCTTCCTCATTCCTGGTTCTCTTTGTTTGATTAAGTCTATGTGTTGTATTATCTCGATTAACATGTTCAACTCTAGATTTGATGCTTTTTAGTAGTGAATAATGTCCACAACCCAGTCTTTCTCCCTTTTCAGTAAAATCTGCAAATGTTTGAGGGTATCTGTTTACAATGATTTTAGCAACTTCTTCACAAGATGCGCGTTTAGGGTTTCTGCAGTGAACTTGCATGGCCTCCACAACAATTCTGACCATACTTCTCCTGTCCTCTGGATGAGCTCCGTCTCCTCTTGTGATTGCATGCGACAGTCGGAGTGGAAATCTTTCCCAAGGAATCTGTAAGTGTGAGACCGAAGAGCTGGAGTAATGGTTGTACATAGTGGTGGACGTGGAGGAGGAGGGGTGAGGTGGATGGCTTGATGTTTCAGCTGATACAGCAGGGCAAGGCTCCAGAGTAATGGTGTCATTCAGGTTCTCTGGTCTGTTGCCATCTAAAAAAATAAATAAATAAAGATCATTGGAAAAGCTACCTTAAAAAGCTACTATGTCAACAAATATGTCTTCACTAAAAGATGAACCCTTCAATTAGGATTGAGTAGTAACGGCAAGGCAGTTTTGGGGACCTTGTCTGAAGATGAAAAGAAGCAATCCCAGGACTGCAAAAGAACTACAAACTCAAGGTCTTGCATTGAAAAGACCTTGAGTCAATATATTTTACAGTATGTCACAATTTCAAACCCTTAGTTGTACCACTACCAATGAAAGGTTAATGGTGTTAGATTTAGTGTCTACTTTTGTTTATGTTTTCCGTGTTAATTATCTATCAGACAATGTGAGCCCCAAAATGCTCTTCAATATTATACTGTCAAAGTACATGTGTAGTATGGTGAAGAGAAAAAAAAAAGCTAATCAAGCTAATCAGTGACATATGAGTCTATGAGTGACCTTCAAATCATAGACTCAAGTCTATGATTTGTACAGAACCTACACAAACCTCCTTTAAATGCAAGAAGTAGTTTACGTATTTGAATTGGTGTAAGAAAGGGTTTGAGATCTTCCGCCTCCACAAACAAAAGATCACTTTTTTGTTGTACACCAATAATGTCCGTCAGATGTTCTACAATGCAGATTATTTTCTCTCTGTCTATTGCCGGCAGGAGGCTTGTGAGTTCCTCTTCAATTTCCATCCCTGAAAAAGAATTAAGAGGAAACTGAATGGTGTAGGAAGACAACAAAAAGGCCTGCCATGTTATAAAGTGGTAATGGGTAATAATCCATCAGACTGTCAGCATTTACACACACACTTCTTTCTGTAGGGCAACGCAAGCAGTGAACTCCAAGGTCAATGAGAAGTATTGAGTGATGCAACTCGAGCACAAAGTACAATCCAGAATCGTTAACAAGTATAACAGCTATCTTCCCAAAAACCAAGCCATCATCAGTGTCATCTACAATGGAAACATAGCCTTTCACATACTTGGTACCTTTGTAGACAACTGCTGACACATCCAAAGTGGTTTGATTAGTGCAGCCGGCTTTTGCCACAGTTTCTTGAATGACAGCGTTGTAAAGATGATGATTATAATCACTTGCTTCTTCAGTGATTTGAACTGTAGGTGGAAACAGTTGGCCCACTGAGAGGTAGGACTGCAGTAACTGATGCCGTTCTGTCAGAGTCTTGCATAAGTTGACAAAGTTGTGCACTGTTCTTGTACATGCTTTGAAATACGAGTGCTTGCTCTCAAACCTAAGGGTCCACAAACGAATGAGTGGTCCAAAGTGAAGGATAAGCTCTGCATAATGTAACAAATAGTGATGTTTAGCTTTTAAAGCTTTGTCAGGAAACCTATTGTGTCTCAGATGTATATAGTCCTCTATCAGTATCTTTAGGTAGGCAATGTCATTGTGACTTATTTTGGGGGCACATACAAGATCAACAATGTCTCTAAGTTTAAGGTATAAATGCCAAACCTCACTATCCACAGGATGTTTTATCTTTTCACCAATGTACAGAGGCAGAAGTCGTAGAAGACACCAGTTCTGTGCTGCTGAACCCCCCAGCCTCTGCCCTGTTTTCACCTCACATGGCTTACTTAAAGCATCACTTCCTACGTGTTTGAACTGTACAATTGCTCTGTTTAACTGGTTGTATGTGAAATGCCCTTCCACTTGCACAAGGGTATCAATATATAGCGACAAGTCACTGGAAACCACTCCTTCAAATAAATCATGGCCCAAACATGGAGGTAACCCAGAGCACACATGGAAATACTTCAGTGAATTAAACACAGAGTCAAATTTAATGCCATTCACAACCGAGTGGTTACTTGTAGAGAGGACCTCAACACTGTCTTTATAGTTATCAGCTGTTCTTTTTTGTCCAAGTGATAGTGGATCATTGATAAAGCTTTCCCTGTCAATTAAGCAGTATCTGCAATAATGTTTGCTGCAGCTGAAATTCTCAGTGAAACCACCTATGCAGTGGGAGCCCAGATTGTCTCCTAAGATGGCTATCAAAGCTGCCTTCATTATGGTTCCATCCTCTACCAGAACCCCTGTCTCTTCTATATCTTTAAGGTCTGCAATAAGACTGGAAAAAACTTTGTTATGGCCAAAAGTTTTGAAGTCAGTGTCCCTGCAAAGCAGAACAAGTTGCATTGCATCAACAGAGGACTGGTTGTGTGGCAAGATCTCACCTAGAGTCATGTACACTGCCAGGATTTTATGTTTCTTTTTGCCAGACCCTAATGGATTAATCACTTCAAATGCATCTTGGTAGAGAACGAGTGAAAGAGATGATGGATAGTGCTGTAAAAGTGCATTATCCTTGACATTTTGACCATCTGAGACATCCTCTAAAACCATGTGTGGTGATCAGCGTAGTTTTGACTGTTTGTACTGTTCCCGTACTGTGGGTTGTCTCAAGAGAGACTTCAGTGTTTCTTTAATTGGCACATACTGAAAATAATGCTGTTTGCCTGTACTGTCAGATCCTAAAAAAATTTGAGTGGGTTCCACATAACTGAAATTTTCTTTGAAAAATGTCTTCAATGTTTTGTCAGATCTCAACACACCTTTATTGTACAGTGTTAAGAGATCATTCTGTGAAAGTTCTTGAATGATGTTATCCACTTCTGCCTGTGGAATATTAAATGCAGACAGTTTGTCAGACAGTTTTGCCAGAACATCGTGCATTGCACAGCTGTGAAGATCCTGAAATTCCTCTATGATGCACTATATAGTGCTGGTTGGCAAGAGCATTTTAGCCTGCATTTTTAAATAAAATAAAGCCAATCGATCTAGAAATAAATCTTCATCAGTAGTATTGTGCTGTGAATCCCTGTCTTCTAATAGATTAACTGTGTCTTGTCCTTGTATTATGGCAATTTCACCAATTTCTTGTTGCCTTGACTGCTGAACTGTCTGCTTATGTTTTCGAGAAATATGGCTGGAAAATGATGTTCGGACACTGAAGTATTTAGAGCAACCTTCAAATGGACATAATACTTTTTTCCCGTCTTTGATGTGAAATCTGAGATGGGCACAAAGAGTTGTGAAGTTTTGTGCAGCATACCCACATCCAGGAACTTGACAGCTGAGGTCACCAGTTAACTTATAGAACTCCTCCCCAGTGGTCTCCCTTCTGGTTCTGTGATTCCTATGCATATGTGAACGAAAGGCAGGAAATGTTCTGAACGTGGCAGGACAGTTCTCAGTTCCACAGGAAAACCTGTAGTTAGCTACATGTTTGTGGCTTTGTTACGACCCGGCTCAAAGCCGCAACATAAAAAAGGAGACGAATATCAGAGTGAGTGTGACAAGAGGTTCTTTCTTAAAATGGCATAGCAGGTTCCCCAAAATGGCTGGTGCCAACAAGGCAAAGACAAGTGAGCTCCCCGGAAGCTTGCCTCAGGTAAGCTTTTATGCACACCTGACTAGGTGTGGCCAATTAGCACCAGCTGAACACACTGAGCAGATTAGAGGCTGCAGAGGGACGTAACACCACCTCCCTTAAAAGGGTTCCTCTAGGACCCCTAAATTTATTAAAAGCCCCTCTGAAGCCTTCAGGTCCTTGACCCACAAACCTGAAATAAAAGTAAAAGCTAACAGAAGCACACCGTTCACATTATAGTTGGCATCTGTAAGCATGGATGGGCATGAGGATTTGAAGTTGCCACACTGAACACACACAAAAAGTAACATGTGACCAACACAAGGGAGCACAACAGTCACAAACCCAAAATGATTACCTGATCTGCTACAACACAAAACCAAAAGTAGCAACAAATAATCACAACTAAGTGATCTGTTGTCTCCACCACACAAACAGTCACATACAAGTGGCCTTATACCACAACAAGTTACTTTAATCCAAAAAGTTCAGTGAAGCAAGCACACTAGTGACCAACCACAAAATGGAGAGCTATGGCCACACAATGATCACATCAAGGGTGGCTCAGCACCCCTCAGTGTTATTGCCATCACCTGGCCAACAACACTCACAAGTGATCCAACAAAATAGCCATATTCCCCACAACACTAAAGGTCACAGCACAAAACACTCACCTCATGAGGATTTCACTAGCATCCGTCAACACTGACATATGCACACACAGTACACATTATGCCAACTTAAAAACAGCCTACCTGCCCCAGCTACAGATCATAATTAATGACTGGTCTCAAACCTCCTGCCAAGTTTAGTGCCACTGGTTCACTTTGAGCAACTCCCATCCTAAAACACTAAAAAAAACCCAATAAAACTTTACCTGTCTAGTCTTCAGTGGTGTACCGGGCTCGAGGCAACTTTAAACGCAAACTCAAGGGTAGGCAGCAGACCAGGGATATAATCTCCTACCAAACTCTGAAGCGTACCCCCACCCAGGATAACCACCAAACACAAAAAACTAAAACAACAAAGCAAAACAACAAGTGCGTCGATGGAAGGGCAGCACAGCCACCCAGCTGAAACACACTTACTAAAGGGATGTTACTCAATCACAGTGAACACCTTTGCTCACCCACTTAAAAGTCAAACAGATATTCAGACTCCACTAAAATGTCCAAATAATCCCGGACCAGCCCCCACTTATGTTACGACCCGGCTCAAAGCCGCAACATAAAAAAGGAGACGAATATCAGAGTGAGTGTGACAAGAGGTTCTTTCTTAAAATGGCATAGCAGGTTCCCCAAAATGGCTGGTGCCAACAAGGCAAAGACAAGTGAGCTCCCCGGAAGCTTGCCTCAGGTAAGCTTTTATGCACACCTGACTAGGTGTGGCCAATTAGCACCAGCTGAACACACTGAGCAGATTAGAGGCTGCAGAGGGACGTAACAGGCTTTTAACATGCAAACTGAACAATAGAAATTTCCGTGCACGGAAGCCACAAAATTTACAAATAAACATAGTTGCAAAAACTTCAATGACAAATTACCTAACCAAAATGACATATGCAATGCAAAAAAAAAAATAAGAGTATTGTCAATAGGGACCAATTCCCAGTTTTGACATGATCAAAATTATTCACAAAAGGCTTCAATAAACACAAAATGTGTGCCGACAAAAAGCACAGTAAAGACAAGTGAGCAGTGCACAAAAATGAAAAAATATTTGAGCTCGACGCTTGAATTAGTTTAGCCTGACTTAGTCAGCACCCCGCACCGTACAGGTAGTACAAGCACACCTGAAAACACTGACCATTTACCAGCTTTAAGCATGGTAAATGGGCGCAACCTCGTTAGTTCGCCGATTCACCTGTTGCAAACGTCCATGTTTCTATCAAGTCTCATAAATTCATCGGCAACCATTAGCTAACTAGTCTTTTGAGTCTCCACATTCATAGCTATTGACATTTTGTCTTAGCATTTGATTGAAAATAACCTGGCACGGTAGCTGAAAAATCAAAACAAACAGTAATAAGAACACATTTCTGACTTCTCTCGAATAAGTGAAAAAACACTTACCTTCAGACTGATTAGCTGGTTCCAATTCAACTTTAATGTTTCCCATGTCAGTCAGTTTTAGGGAAAAAGTGTTAAGTTTAGATGTTTCATTTACTTTTGAGATACTCCCGCATTAATTGGATGAGAAATTTGGAGTCTAGCAGAGTTAGCACGAATAGCATACGATCTTCAGATATAATCCAATCAACTGTGCATTTAACCTGATTGAACTCCATCCAGTTACCTCTGACTGCTTCTAAGTTGCACATCTTAGGGGTCCGTAAATTGTCTCTGTTGCTCTTCCACCATCTCATCATCTCTATGTGCTGCAGCAAACTGGGACTGTGGCACAGAATAGTTGATGGTCATGTTGTTCTCCTGCTTTGCAGCTTTGTTTGAGTCTGAATCGCGTCTTAAACGTGCACAACTAAGAAAAGCAGATCAATATTTTCTTCTTGTTGTTATTTAATGGTGGTTGGCAACCAGCGAAAGGAGCATTAACCGCCTCGATCAATATCTTCTATCCGCCATTGTTGTTTTGAAAGTGTGCGCCATACGTCACGTTGTACGTCAGGTAAAGGTGTGGTCTCGACTATGGCTCTCCCATTGAGATGTGTAACAAGTGCTACACACACCTGTCGCATAAAACGCTTTAAAAACGTAACATTCGCTTTAAAAACACAACCCAACGCGCTAAACATGAACAAACAAAAACACCCGTGTTACATTATCATGTATATCCAGGATATATATATGTATATATATATCTCTTCTGAACCAAGATGAAGTGGTGCTACAAAGGAATTATTTCTTTAGGAGAGTGCATTTTATAGCAGTCTGGCCTGCCACAAAATGCACAGTTTCTGCTTGTCCCAGAATTTATTAAATTTGAGAGTGAAGTTGTAGGACTGATGCTGGTTAGTGGTGTAGGTTTCATGGATGTGACACCTGAACTTGTGTAAAATGACCACCAGAGCATATTCCGAGACTTCTGGTTAGTTCACTGTAGTTAGGCAGAGGTGTCTTAAAAGTACCACCTTATACAGAAAAAAATGAAGTTCCAGTATAAAAAAGAATAAGAAGAGAAAAAAGCTACACCCTGCTAAATGAAGTAACTTTTAAACATTATTCTAAAGGTAACATATAGAAAGGAAATCAGTCTAAGTATACGTTACCTAGTAAGTATACTACTAATGCTTCTTGGGACTACATTGGCCCCCGTTTTAGTATATAGAAGTATACTTGAAATTAACTTTTAGATGTACTTTTTGTTCACTATAACTGTACTAGCATAATGTCCTTTCCAGTCTATAAGAGTATACTTAAAATATACTCTACTCTAACACAATACTAAACTTACAAGTATACTATTGATTTACTTTTTAGTTTATATTTGGCTTACTTCTGATTGAAACATAGTAATTAAAATCCAGTTGTGACAAATTCTTGTTTAAAACATCAATTATTTGTTTCATAGTTGTTTTAATTTTACAGTTAAAGCACTGCAATGCTTGCTGGGTATTTCGTTGTACTTCTTACTATACTTCAGGTATACTTAAAATACTTCAAATAGTGTAGCTGCAACTTACTCCTTAAGTTAAAAATGATGCTGCATATTGTAGTTTACATGTGATACTACTCTCACAATGAATTGCATTTTATGGTAATACACTCTGAATGAGGATTTAGGTAATTACTCTTAGATCTACAGTAGAAAACAACAGAAATCCAGATGGTATAATAGTATAATCTCAGTAACATCACCAATTAATACATTTGCTGTATTTTACAGCTGTTTCCATGAGTACAGTGAGTTACCGTAAAAATAATGTAATCTCATGGAATTTTCCCGCAATGACATGCAAATTACAGTACTAAACTGCAAACATCCTTTAGAGTTTTTTACTGTTGATTTTGCAGTACTAAGCTATGGAAATTACTGCAAAGGCTAACAGTGCAGCAAAGCTGTGATGATCCACTTGGTAAAGTAAATTAGGTGCACAAAAAAAAGAAAAAGAAAAGTGGAGCCAATAAGAATCGATAAGAGAATTCAGGGAATTGGATCAATGAGTGATATCATTAATGGAATCAGAATTGCTACATTCTTATCAATTCCCATCCCTACAGAGAAATGCAGACATATCAGAACTTAGGCTGTGTCCCAATCCAGCGACCGCATGATTCGGAGTATGCATTTTGAGACCTATTACGTCACAGCGACGCGACGACGGCTGTCGCAATCCGAAGTGTACTCCAAATGTGCCATCGATTTCCCCAAATTTCAAGCGTGGTCCGGTGTACACTTCGTGGTCCCATATATCCCACAATTCATAGCGCGGCGGTGTGTGTGGATAATTTTGCCGAAAAAAATGCCTGAAGCGGAGCGGCCGAAGAGTAAACTTTCAAAAGTAAGTACAGTACTGAATATTATGTCACTTATTTATGTGTGAATGTTTAATAATGAAGAAAGTTAAAACATTACTGTTGGCAAAGTTACAAACATTAGCGATGTTTGTACTAACTTGGTTTTAAAGCCTTTACTTTGAAATATATGCCGTTCAATAGTTGACCTTAATCTTACAGAGAATGTGATGATTTTATGGATAATTAAAGTCAGTCATATATCCACAAACACAACAAGCTGAAAGTCAGTGAATGCTGCTCGGTTTGCAGTCCTGAATATCACGACACAAGCAGGATTCACTGCACTGTTAATGTTAGCTATGTTATATTGCTGCCTCTGTTCGGTGGTGTCGAGCCAAACGGACTTTAACGTGTGTTTGAACGAGCTGACGGTTCACTCGTTAAGCTGAAAGAAAGATGCTTTAATCACAGGAGTCACACATGTGTCCACTGTACCATCTGGGAACTCTTCTTGTTTAGCACTCGTAATAACACAAACACTAAATCCTCCTTCTCTTGTGCTGTTTTGTAGCAGTGGATACACCTGAGACTGTCACCTGTCTGTCTGTCCTGCACTCTCTCTCTTTTTCTTCCTCTCTGATTGTGTAATAAAAGTATGAACATGAACAATGACTGGTGCGGGGTGTCTCTTAATTGGGACACAGCCATAGACTCCTCTGAATGCAGCCGACAAATACGTCCTCCTTTTCCCCGAATTTGAAGGATGGGTCCTATCCAGCCTTTTCTCTGCTCATATCTCCAAAACTAATTAAATCTATAAATAATCTTAATTTTAGGTTCATATTGAGGAACAAATTTCATTATATAAAGAAAAATGATATGATTAAAAATTATGAAGAGGGTGAGGCTAATGCCATTGACTTTGATTTTATGAATGGTGCACTAAAATTGAAATGATTAAGATCTTTCATTAGGAACAAAAATTCCTTTTGGAACATTATTCCCAATGTGATTTTTGGCAAAATGGGTGGAATAGACTTTTTGTTACATTGTGACTTTGATTGCAGTTCGTTACCTGTTAAACTCTCAGCTTTCCATCAGCAGGTCCTTCTCTACTGGAAATTAATCTATAAACATAACTTTACTCCTCACAATACCCCTATATGGAACAACAGGTATATCCGTTTGTGTAGGAAATTTGTGTACTTGGATGAATGGAGATCTAAAGGGATTTGGGCTGTAGCTCATTTTATGGACGAGAATGTGGTCTTACTAAAATATGAGACGTTTTGTGAGAAATTTGATGTAAGATGCACTGCTAAGAGATATAAATCCCTAATAAAAGCCATCCCAGTCCCTTTGAGATCAATGATAAAAGAAGATATTGTGCACTCTAAAATTTCTCCTGGACTGAGAGAGCTCTGCATAGCTGGAGTTGAATTTGGTGACAGCAGGTTTACAAACAAGGTGATCAGGAATATTTTGATAAATGAAATTTGTCCTAATCTGGTTAAAAGAAATTATATTCTTAAAGAATTCGAGACCATGGAGGTTAAGGCGATAAGAAGAAAGTATATCTCACTTCCTCTTTCCCCTAAAGTAAAAGAGGTTAACTTTAAAATCATAAATGAGATTTATCCAACCAATGAATTCTTAAGACGGAAATTTAACTTAGATGTGAACACCTGCACATTTTGTGAAAATGATATTGAAAGTCTGGATGACTTGTTTTTCTACTGTGAATCAGTGCACTCCTGGATTGACATGTGGAGCTGGCTACAGTCCAGGAGAATTCAGTTACCCCATTTGATGGTGACGGTAATAAAATTTGCAATACTTGCTGAGAATGCAGGTTTTGACTTGATGATTAGGATGGTTTTGTTACTGGGAAAAATTTTTATTCACAAATGCAGATACTTTAAAGCTAAACCATGTATAAACAGATGGCTGAATGACTTTAAACTCTGGGCTAAGTCGCTGAAACTTGTGACTAACAAGAAAGCTCATAAACTTGTTGTATTATTTAATAAGTTTAATCTATGTTAAAAAGAAACCTCCCTATTTAATGATCATGATTGCCCTTTTTTGTTCATATTATTTGTGCCTTTGGTTTCAAATCCTTCAATAACTGTTGTTTCTTTTTTTGTTAACTCTTTTTGGCTTTGTGTTTATTGTTTTGTGTGTTTTTTTCTTTTCTCGTTGTAACGCTCAACCAAGGATATTGGATATTTGAATTAATGATGGTGCCTTGTATGTTATACTGTCGTTTATAAATAAAGTTCATTTAAAAAAAAAAAGAAAAAAAAAAGGATGGGTCCGGTGTGTCCTTCGTGGCCCACCATATCCCAGGATTCATAGCGTGGTCCAGCCAAACTCCAGTTTCCGGCAATGGCGGCCACTACTAAGTTTTAAAATTACTCTTATTAATCTTTCTGGGTCACAAAATAAACTTTTAACATATTTTCAGGTGAGAATGTGGGTGTGTAAACTTCAAATATCTGCTCGGTTCATCAAGATATCGCATATTTGCAAAAGTGCTTCGACCTTTTCGGAGACGTCTGTTACCCACCAGCTCGATAGCTAGCTGAGAGCTCGAGGGTCACTAGAGCCGCCGAGAATGGCACAACTCCCAGCACATCATTTTCAGATCACCGCGGACCTTATAAATACATAAGTCACTTAGACAACCTAAAAATGTTATTGTTTGGCTTTTTTCAGTGTTTTATTTGTTCGTGAGTAAATCAGTTTGGCTGAGATTAAAGTTATTAGATTAGATTAGATAAAATAAAACTTTATTAATCCCCCAAGTGGGTTCCTCCGTGGTTTTCACACAGCTGAATAAATGTTAAACAGAAGTGTGAGATGGTCAAGAATTTACGCCAGTGTCCTGTTATATTTTAGATAGCAAGGAGCAGATGGCCGAGTTTATTAAACTCCACCGAGACAGCGGTGACGCTAATCAGAAGGCTAGACCGTCCAATTCCACAGCCGTTTAAGGTCGGCCTACCCGACCTTCTGAGGACCCGGCCCACGTAGACCGCAAAGGCCGGGTCCTCAGGAGGATGCAGCCCATGAATTTGGACACGACCTAAGTCTGTAATTAGGTGCCATTCTTCTTATTTTACGGCGCTGTTGTTCAATGCACTCTGTTGAGGAGAAAAGCATGAATTTGTTTGTATACAGATTATCCATTGTTTAAATGTCCCGGGCAGTCAAAAAGGAGGCAGAGCTGTTGAGAAATGCTATGAGCTAACTGGGCGCTAACCGTGTACTAACTGTCGCAATGTTGGCAAAGAGAGGAAGTGATATTAGATTTGCGCATGCGTGGTACCGATCGGGTTTCCGGTATGGATCGGGTAGTGACAGGGGCTGTATCCCAATTCAGGGTCTGCAGCCTAAAAGTACGCAGCTTTAACGGTCCACAGGGGCCGCGCACTCAAAAACCACTAAGGCCGGAAGTGCGAGGCTTGTGAAATGGGACGGTCTAGCCTCCGTCGTGCTGCCCAGGTTGCCTATAGCAACCATGATACTATCCGCTGGAAAAGCTTCATACAGCTTTGTTTGACAGAAATGAAGGAGAACATATTTTGTTCATCAGTTTGTTTGTTTCTACATGAGCTTTGATTTGATAAGTATCTGAGGCTGAGACCACGGGACTGATTATTGGGCTTCCTTTCTGTACTGAACAGTCATTTTAAGATTAGCTAGTAAATAACAATTACCTAATGTTGTTCATGAGACTAAAGTCATCTCACTTTGGTAATGTAAATATAATATGGCCAATACTGACGTTATTATTTCAATCATTATTAGTTTATTACAGCAGTGAATGAACTCCTACTGAGCTTCAGTAAAGATTCAAGCTGCATTTATATATATTTCCTGTCACCTTAAATCTTCACTCAAAGACAGGTTCCTTTGACACTGTATATATAAATGTATTATAGACAAATATTGTACTTTTAATATGTTGGCATTACTAAATTTCTCTCAGTGCTTACTCTAAATATCCATGAAATCATCACATTCTCTGTAAGATTAAGGTCAACTACTGAACGGCGTATATTTTAAAGTAAAGGCTTTAAAACCAAGTTAGTACAAACATTGCTAATGTCATTTTGATGCATTCTCAATCATCCAAGAAAGTAAATCTCCAAAAGTTGAATCTGTTCATCTGGACGTAGCGTTTTTTGGGAGAAATATTTCTGAGACTGAAGAAGTCACTTGGATGAGTGATGAAACGTTTCTCCCACAAAACGCTATGTCCAGATGAACAGATTCAACTTTTGTCACATAACTTTGCCGACATGTGGCCAACAGTAATGTTTTAATGTTCTTCGTTATTAAACATTTGCACATAAATAAGTGACAGAATATTCAGTACTTACTTTTAAAAGTTTACTCTTCGGGTGCCCCTCTTCCGCCCTTTTTTTCCGGCATAATTATCCACACCCACCACCGCGCTATGAAGTCTGGGTTTTGTTGGGCCACAAAGTCTACACCGCCACATCCTTAAAATTCAGGGAAATGAAGGACGCATTTGAGAGCTGCATTTCGAGCAGCCTTTGAATTGGGACAGCCTTCGTCGCGTCGCTGTGATGTAATCGGCCTTAAAATGCGGCCTTTAAGGCTGCGGACCCTGAATTGGGATACAGCCAGGGTCCTCAGGAGGATGCAGCCCATGGCTGTGTCCCAATTCAGGGTCTGCACGCTTGAAGTACGCGCACTACGCGTACTACGTACGGTGCGTACAAGAAGTGCGGAAGTGAGAGGCTTGTGAAATGGGACGGTCTAGCCTTCGTCGCGCTGTTCAGGTTGCCTAGCAACCATGATACTAACCGCGAGAAATGTTCCATACAGCATTGTTTGACAGAAATGAAGGAGAAAAAATGTTTTGTTGGTCATTACATTTTTGTCATGACATCACTTTGATTAGTTGAGTATCTGAGGCTGAGACCACGGGACTGTAAAACATGATTGTTGGGCTTCATTTCTGTACTGAACAGTCATTTCAAGATTAGTTCGTAAATAATAACTAGCTAATGTTGTTCATGAGACTAAAATCATCTCACTGTGGTAATGTAAATATAATATGGCCAATATTATATGTATTGTCATATATATATATATATATATATATATATGTATAGGCAGGAGAATAAACCAGCTGTTCTCCACAGAACCAGCAAAGGTGTACTCTCAGTGGCAAGGGAACAATAAGAGAACAGCACCACCAAGGCTGGAGACGGAGCAATACTGGAAGAGCATATGGGAGAAGGACGCAACCCATAACGGCAATGCTCAGTGGCTAGTGGATCTGAGGGCAGACCATAGCGACCTCCCTGAACAGGGTCCAGTAACCATCACAGTGGCAGACATCCAAGAAAGGGTCTCCAGTATGAAGAGTTGGACAGCACCAGGGCCCGACATGGTTCACGCCTACTGGCTGAAGAAGCTGACTGCACTCCACGAGCGTCTGGCAGCACAAATGAACCAGCTGCTAGTTAACGAGAGACACCCGGAATGGCTAACCGAAGGTCGGGCGGTCCTGATCCCCAAGGACCCCAAGAAGGGACCGGTCCCATCCAACTACCGACCAATAACCTGCCTCAGTACTACATGGAAGCTCCTGTCAGGCATCATATCGGCTAAGATGAACAGGCACATGGGTCAATACATGAGCGGGGCACAGAAAGGGATTGGCAAGAATACCAGAGGCGCAAAACACCTTGTAATCAATCCAGGCTGTGCACAGGTTGGTCAGTCTGGTCTTGCAGTCTCGGCTGACTGTTCTGTCTACCTACTGGTAGACAGAACAGTCAACAGTCACCAACCTGTGCACAGCCTGGATTGATTACAAGAAGGCCTATGACTCAATGCCCCACACCTGGATACTAGAATGCCTAGAATTGTACAAGATCAACAGGACCCTAAGAGCCTTCATCAGGAACTCAATGGGGATGTGGCGTACAACACTAGAGGCCAACTCCAAGCCCATAGCACAAGTCACCATCAAGTGCGGGATCTACCAAGGAGATGCTCTGTCCCCACTGCTGTTCTGCATAGGCCTGAACCCCCTTAGTGAGATCATTAACAAGACTGGCTACGGATACCGACTACGAAACGGAGCGGTTGTCAGCTACCTCCTGTACATGGATGACATCAAGCTGTATGCCAAGAGTGAACGAGACATCGATTCACCGATCCACACTACCAGGCTATACAGCAATGACAATGACAGGTAACAAAGAGAGGGAAGGTAGTCAGAACTGAGGGGATTGAACTACCAGAAGGCAACATTGCAGACATAGAGGACAGTTACAAGTACCTGGGGATCCCGCAGGCGAATGGGAACCATGAAGAGGCCGCTAGGAAAGCTGCAACCACCAAGTACCTGCAGAGGGTCAGGCAAGTCCTGAGGAGTCAGCTGAACGGTAAGAACAAGATCCGGGCCATCAACACCTACGCCCTGCCTGTGATCAGGTACCCTGCTGGGGTAATAGGCTGGCCAAAGGAGGAGATAGAAACCACTGACATAAAGACAAGAAAGCTCCTGACCATGCATGGAGGGTTTCACCCCAAGTCCAGCACCCTGAGGCTGTACGCTAAGCGGAAGGAAGGAGGCCGGGGACTGGTGAGTGTCAGCACCACAGTCCAGGATGAGACAAGAAACATCCACGAATACATCACGAAGATGGCCCCAACTAACAGCGTGCTCAGTGAATACCTCAGGCAGCAGAAACCCAAGAAAGAGGAGGAAGGCGAGGAACCATCATGGAAGGACAGGCCCCTGCACGGTATGTACCACCGGCAGATAGAGGAGGTGGCTGATATCCAGAAATCCTACCAGTGGCTGGGCAAAGCTGGACTGAAAGACAGCACGGAGGCACTAATCATGGCAGCACAGGAATAAGCACTGAGCACAAAATCCATAGAGGCTGGGGTCTATCACACCAGGCAAGACCCCAGGTGCAGGCTGTGTAAAGATGCCCCTGAGACAATCCAGCACATAACAGCAGGGTGCAAGATGCTAGCAGGCAGGGCATACATGGAGCGCCATAACCAAGTGGCCGGCATAGTATACAGAAACATCTGTGCCGAGTATGGCCTGGAAGTTCCGAGGTCAAAATGGGAGACGCCCCCAAGGGTGGTGGAGAATGACCGGGCTAAGATCCTGTGGGACTTCCAGATGCAGACGGACAAAATGGTGGTGGCTAACCAACCGGACATAGTGGTGGTGGACAAACAGAAGAAGACAGCCGTAGTGATTGATGTAGCGGTTCCGAATGACAGCAACATCAGAAAGAAGGAACACGAGAAGCTGGAGAAATACCAAGGGCTCAGAGAAGAGCTCGAGAGGATGTGGAGGGTGAAGGTAACGGTGGCCCCCGTGGTAATCGGAGCACTAGGTGCGGTGACTCCCAAGGTAGGCGAGTGGCTCCAGCAGATCCCGGGAACAACATCGGAGATATCTGTCCAGAAGAGCGCAGTCCTGGGAACAGCTAAGATACTGCGCAGGACCCTCAAGCTCCCAGGCCTCTGGTAGAGGACCCGAGCTTGAAGGATAAACCGCCTTGAACTCTGGGTTAAAGATTCAAGTTGCAGTTATTTATATTTCCTATCACCTAAAATCTTCACTCAAAGACAAGTATCTTTGACAGTGTAGATATAGATGTATTATACATAAGAGACAAATATTGTTCGTTTAATATGTTGGCATTATTACATTTGGCTCAATGCTTACATACATGTGTAAAAAGGAAAATGTACGAGCTGTGATAACTGTTTCTGATAGAATGAAGAGTAGACTGACATATTAAATATTCCTTTATTGGGTGAGAAAATCAGACCGTGTCATAACTGCTTTAAGTCATACAGAATAGATATCAGAGCCTTAAACAGGCTGACTTCTGCTAAATGGGTCAAACTGGGCAGAAAGTATACAAACACATAACATCCTTATAGAATATGATGTAACACTATAGATCAACTTACCTCAAAATATATAAAGCATATAAACAATTACAGCAATATAATGCACCAAACACAGCAGTACTACTAATCCAAAATACTCAAAGCTTCATAGAACTGAAACAAACATTTATTTTTAGCTCCATTCTGCTGCTGATACATACTTTAGGTTTCTGAATATTAAACTTGTTGCTGCCTTTCATAGTGTTTAACTTGAAGGCCCTGAGTACTTTCTCCCACACTGAAAACACTGGAATGATAAAATTATTTTAACATCACCTAATAAGACTGATTCAGGACAGACAATTAGTTATTCTAAACTTTCCTAGCAGTCCTTCACAAACAGGGAACAGTCTGTCTATTCTCTCCATCTGTCAGCTGCTGCTGGCTCTTCCTCTTCCTCTTCCTTACACACTGCTGAGTTTGTCCTGGTGGATCATCAGGGGTGCAAAGCCTCACAGATGATGTGCAGCAGTGGGTCCCTCAGTCTGTCCTCACTCTGGGCACTTGCAGTTGTAACACATGGAAATCAAATGTGTGATAAGCTGCAGGATTCGAACACAAGTGTAACTTATAAATACATGTTCATACTTTTATTCCACAATCAGAGAGAAGGAAAAAGAGAGAGAGTGCAGGACAGACAGACAGGTGACAGTCTCAGGTGTATCCACTGCTACAAAACAGCACAAGAGAAGGAGGATTTAGTGTTTGTGTTATTACGAGTGCTAAACAAGAAGAGTTCCCAGATGGTACAGTGGACACATGTGTGACTCCTGTGATTAAAGCATCTTTCTTTCAGTTTAACGAGTGAACCGTCAGCTCGTTCAAACACACGTTAAAGTCCGTTTGGCTCGACACCACCGAACAGAGGCAGCAATATAACATAGCTCACATTAACAGTGCAGTGAATCCTGCTTGTGCCGCGATATTCAGGACTGCAAACCGAGCAGCATTCACTGACTTTCAGCTTGTTGTGTTTGTGGATATATGACTGACTTTAATTATCCATAAAATCGTCACATTCTCTGTAAGATTAAGGTCAACTATATATATATTTAGAAGGCTTTAAAACCAAGTTAACGCTGAAAGTACTAACATCACTAATGTCACATAACTTTGCCGACATGTGGCCAACAGTAATGTTTTAATGTTCTTCGTTATTAAACATTCGCACATAAATAAGTGACATGATATTCAGTACTTACTTTTGACAGTTCACTCTTCGGCCGCTCCCTTCTGCCATCTGCCGTATTTTGCGGCAAAATTATCCACACCCACCGCCGCGCTATGAATTGTGGGATATATGGGACCACGAAGCGTGCACCGGACCACGCTTGATTTTTTTTTTTTTTAAATGAACTTTATTTAGAACAATAACAATGACAATCTCAAAGAGACAAGTGACATATTGAATCATTCAGAATAGAATCACACCTCCTTTTTCTTTTCTCCGAATCAGAGGAATACACATCATTGCCACAGTGCAGTTGGTACACCACAATGAAATCAATGAAATCGACAATGACTGAAAGTAAACATACATACATATATACATATGCACATACATATGCAAACATACAGATTTATACACACACGTCTACCTAACAATAATAATATAAAAACATGAATAACCAATACAAAAATAAAATAAATAAATAAATAACAATAAAAAAGAATGAAAAACAAGGAACAGAAATAAAGGAGACAAGGTGGATCATAAAATCTCTAAAAGTGAGGTTCCATAAACAAGACACATAACTTAAATAAGGGGCTAAGAAAAATCAAACTCTTCTAAAAATCTATGCAATTTGATTGCTTGGGGCTTATTTATTAGCTTAAGAGATTTACGGAACAGGGAGAGTTCGTTTTTAAGAGCAGACCATGAAGGGGGGGATTTAGCATATCGGCATTTATGAATGTAATACTTTGTTATAATAATGAGATTGTTAACTAAAAACTCACTATTTTTGTCCTTAAGGATTACTCCAATTTGAATATTTTGAAAAGACCAAAAATCAATATTTCCATACTGGGACAATATTAGGACATGGAGGGATTTCCATAAGTTCTGGATTGTCACACACCCATAAAACATGTGCTCTGTTGTTTCCGAAGTTGTTTTACAAATATAACAGTTGTCTAACACAAATTTAAATCTGTCTCTCATAAATTCATTGGAGGGGTAAATATTTTTTGTAGTTTTAAAATGGACTTCTTTAAATTTGGGGGGAATTGGAAATTTTAAATATTTGGTTCTGATCAACGAGATCTCAGATTTGTTATAATCTTTAAAGATGAGTGAATGTTTTGTCCTACCTGGATATAAGATGTTAACCAAATACCTCCTCAAAAACTGATTATTGCATTTTTCATTAACCAAGTCAAGACCATCTAATTTAATTTTATGTAAATTTGGAGTCGGTATATTTGAAAAATTGTTCTTTATCGTATTGACAAGGACTATTGGGATATTCTGTGAAACCTTTTTGTAGAGCTCGAACGAGCAACTCATGTCATATTTCTCATTAAGCCTGTTTAATTCAAGTGTATGTCCATTTTCATCCATTATATGTGTCACAGACCAAATTTGTTTTGTCATCCATTCTTCCACAAACATAGATTTCTATTATTCCACAATGGAACGTTGTGGGGACTAAAGTTATGTTTAAACATTAATTTCCAATTTAACAAAACTTGTTGATGAAATTTGGAGAGTTTTATGGGCAGTTTAGAAATTTCAAAATCACATACTAAAAGGAATTGGATCCAATATATCCAATATGATATAATGATGTTTATTTTTCCATATGAAATTAAAATTCACCTTATTGATGTCTTTTATAATCCTTGGTGGGATGGCTAGGAAATAAGCTGGATAGATTAATCTGGACAAAGATTCAACCTTGGTTAACATTATCCTGCCGAACAACGTTAAATCTCTCTGTAGCCAATGGTTTAGAGTTTTTTTGCATTTGTCAATTGTATTCTGAATATTCTTTTCTTCACTATCAGCCATGCATTTAGTTAGCCAAATTCCAAGATATTTGATTTCATTTTTGACAGGTATATTGTATAAAGAAGAGTGAGAACAATTGTGGATACTCATGAGTTCACATTTGTCCAGGTTCAGGCGTAGTCCAGAAGCATCAGAAAAGATCTTTATTGTATCTAAGGCCAATGGAATTTGTTCTTTATTTTTTAGAAAGATTGTTGTATCATCGGCAAGCTGACTTATTATTAATTTGTGGTTATTTATGTCTAATCCTTTGATGTTTGAATTTATGACAGTAATAGCAGGTAGTTCAGTGGCTACAATGAATAAAAGAGGTGAGATGCTACAGCCCTGCCTGATACCTCTCTCCACCCTGAACCTGGGACATGTGCCTTCTGAAAGAGAAACACAACTATTAATATCAGTGTATAACATAGTGATCATATCCAGAAATGCATCTCCAAACCCAAAATGTTTAAATGTCTTAATAATAAAAGTGTGTTCGATAGAATCAAATGCTTTATGGAAGTCCAAGAACAACATAAAACCATCATCCTTAATTAGGTAATTGTAATCGATAAGGTCCAAAACCAAGCGGATATTATTTTGGATCAACCGTCCTTTGAGAAATCCTGATTGTGTTGGGCTAATTATTTCAGAAATGCCTGTTTTTAGTCTTGTTGCTAAAACTTTTGTAAAAATTTTGTAGTCTGTATTTAAAAGTGTTATAGGTCTTAGATTACTTAGTTTTTTCTTATCTTTCCCCGGTTTTGGAATTAATTTTATAACTCCTTGTTTCATTGTTGCCATAAGCTCCTTTTGATTTATACATTCATTTAACGCACTAAACAATAGTAATTTTAGATCTTCCCAAAAGTGCTTATAGAAATTAGTCATTATTCCATCTGGTCCCGGTGAGTGATCAGATGCCATGCTCTTAATAGCAAAATCAAATTCTTCTATAGTTAGGTCTTCATCACAAATTTCTCTAAAATTATCATCAATTACTGGAATCCAATTACTGATTTTGTCAAAGAAGGAGGTGACATTTTGTTGTGAGTATGCCTGAGTAGCCTGGTCGATTTTTGGCCACAATGCTTCTCTGGATCTCCAGTCCTCCGGGGTCAGGTCTTCAGCAAAGCGGATGCCTTCTTCTTTGCACACGGGAGAAGCCTTTGTTCGCCTCCAAATGTCATCTGACCATTGCCTTCTCACAAACAGAATAATGATTTGTCGATGCTTATTCTCCGCCACTCTTCCCACTCTGTGGACAACATCAACCGCTTCTTCCATCTTCATCTTTAGGTCCGGAGCAATCCTTCCTAGAAGTTCCACCACTTCTTCTCTGATATTTTCATTTATTTTCTCCTTTTTCCCTTTGATACGGAGACACCATCTTCTTTTGTATCTTTCCTGGCTCAATACGCGATCTTTAATGTCGTCATTATCTTTTTTGAGTGATTCAATCTCTTTTTCCAGGTGTTTTATTTTCTTTTTCCATTCTTGCAGCTCCTCTGTATTAAACTGCACCGATTTAGCGATGGAAGCCAGCATGGCGCTATGTTGTTGAATTTGTTTGCTAACTTCGTCCATGCGATCATCAACACGTTTTCCAAGACTCTCAATAGCTTTCGGTATAGTGTCAGTTGATGTGTTGGAGTCGTTATCATTAGCCGTACCTTTTGATTTTTTCTCCATATGTGGTTTCTCAGGAGTATTATCAGGGGTTGTTAACAGTCTGTCCCTCTTGTTGCTGCTGGAATTAGCCGTTTCGATCGGGGCTGAGTAGTCATGCTCGCTGTTTCTCTGGGTTGTGAAAGGGAGGTTTTTCACTGCCGGAGGTTTAGTGTTGTTGTTTTTCTTCATGTTCGGGCTGAAACGTCGTCAATATAACTCAAAGGAGTGGATTATATAACTTCAAGATGAAAACATCGGGACTTTAGTGAGGAGTTCAGACTGATGCGACTGCTCAGTCCGCCATCTTGCCCTCCCCTCCCGGACCACGCTTGATATTTGGGGAAATCGATGGCGCATTTGGAGTACGCATTTGAAGTACACTTCGAATTGGGACAGCCGTCGTCGCGTGGCGGTGACGTAATCGTACTCAAAATGCGTACTTCAAGCGTGCGGTCTCTTAGGCTGTGTCCGAATTCAGGGGAAGGATGCTTAAAATGCCATATTTGGATGCAATGACGTCACAGCGACGCGACAAGGGGTGTCCGAATTCAAAGAGCACTCAAAATGTGGCAACAAATGCGTCCTACCTCTCCGCGAATTTGAGGGTTAGTTGTGTCCGAATTCAGGGGAAGGATGCGTCAATGGCATATTTGGAGGCAATGACGTCACGGCGACGCGACGAAGGCTGTCCGAATTCTCAAGCTGTGTCCCAAAACGTCGGCTGCATCCTTCGGAGGACCCGGCCTTCGCGGTCTACGTGGGCCGGGTCCTTCGAAGACCGAGAAGGCCGGAAGTGCGAGGCTGTGAAATGGGACGGTCTAGCCTTCAGATTTGCGTCACCGCTGTCTCGGTGGAGTTTAATAAACTCGGCCGTCTGCTCCTTGCTATCTAAAATATAACAGGACACTGGCGAAAATTCTCGACTGTCTCACACTTCTGTTTAATCAGTTTTCTGTTTGACGTTTATTCAGCTGTGTGAAAATCCTGGAGGAACCCACCCGATGGATTAATAAAGTTTGATTTAATCTAATAATCTAATAACTTTGATCTCAGCCAAACCGATTTACTCCGGAACAAATAAAACACGGAAAAAAGGCAAACAATTAAATTTTTTAGTTATCCGAGTGACTTATATATCATGTTTAACCTGAGTAGCGAAAGAGCGGGGGTCTGAAAACGATGAAGCCGGGAGTCCGCTGCTCTCGCCGGCTGGAGTGACCATTGAACCCCCCCCCCGGCTTGCTATCGAGCGGGTGGGTAACACATGTCTCCGAAAACGTCGGCGCACTTTTGCAAATTTACGATGTCTTGATATTTGTAATTTACACAGCTACTTTCTCGCCTGAAAATATGTTTGACAGGGGATTTCTTTAAATCACCCTGCCGTTCTTTCTTTAGCCAAGACTCCTGAGGTAGAAAGCACAAACACTGCAGTTTCTTTTACTCGCGAGGACGGTCACAGAGCGCTCGCACAGGAGACACTCATGGAACCGCGCTTTGTCACCGTCTGCGTTCTTTATTTATACAAAATTGATCTGTGTGTGTGTGTGTGTGTGTGTGTGGTGTTACAAAGATAATATCATCACTCCAGTAGCGGGACTTTCCCTTTTCTACATCTAAATGTTCAGAACAACAGGGAGCGCTTAGTATCTACATAAGTTCATCACACAAGTTACTAGGTGAAAAGTCACATAGACATGTGCTTAATTATAAAAAGAATACATTTCATGTAACTGATCAAAACATAATTTTCTTCTGACAATGTTAAAAGTTTATTTTGTGACCCAGAAAGATTAATAAGACTAATTTTAAAACTTAGTAGCGGCCGCCATTGTTGGCAGCTGAAATTTGGCTGGGCCGCGCTATCAATCCTGGGATATGGTGGGCCACAAAGGACACACCTGACCCATCCTTCAAATTCGGGGAAATGAAGGACGCATTTGTCGGCCGCATTTGAAGGAGTCGACGAATTGGGACAGCCTTTGTCGCCTGGCTGTGACGTAATCGGCCTTCAAATGCGGCCTCCAGAGGATGCAGCCGACGTTTTGGGACACAGCTAAAGAGTACTCAAAATGTGGCCACAAATGGGGGTGATGGCAAGATGGCGAACTAAGCAGCTGTCCTCAACTTAGCTCTGGTGCAAGGTACCTTTTAACCCTCCTTTTTTGATGCTTTGTTCCCTTAAAAATCTCAAGCTGACTTCACAAAGATGCCAAAAGAACAGAAGAAGGACAAAAGGGAAAGCAAGTCTTCCCAGAATGATAAAATACAAGATTTGGCTTTAGCTGCGAATGACCACGACTACTGTCTTTCAGACATGGAGTTTGAAAGTGGCGGCGGGAAAAAAAGAAATCTGGAGGAAATGAATGACTTGCTTCCCTCGACTCCATCTAAAGGTGACCATCCGAGAAAGATTGCTAAACCCAATCCCACAGCGAGCGACATACTGGCAGCTATTCAAGCCCTCCAATTGCGATTTGATAAACAAGATGACAAAATGGCGGACATTAACAACAAATTGTCGGAGAATACCTCGTTGATTGCCAGTCTTGCTGAGTCCATTGAATTCAATGCAGCTGAAGTCCGTGATTGTAAAGATAAGATCGCGGGTTTGGAGAAGGAAGCCTCAACCTTACGGAGAGACGTTGACGAACTCAAAGAAAAGGCAAGAGAGTGAGACCGGTATTCACGAAGATGGAATCTAAGGATTAAAGGAATGAAAGAAGGCATGGGAGAAGATATCAGAAAAGAGGTGATCAAAATTCTCGCCAAGATCGCCCCGGAATGGTCGGATAATATGGAGTACATCGTCGACACTGTGCACCGGATTGGAAGAAAAGAAGAGGGCAGAAATCGCCAAGTCATAATTCAATTCACAAAGCGCATACATCGAGATGGAATATGGAAGAAGTCCAAAAATGCTCAGATTTGTGAGAGTGAAAAAATCCGTTTTGCCGAAGATCTGACGAAGGAGGATCATCTGGAGAGGGAGAAAGTTTGGCCGAAAATTTTACAAGCCAGAAATGCGGGGGAGAAGGCTTACTACAGAGGAGCTATCGGCTATATTAACGGCCATCGCGTTCTGGCAGATGGTTGAAAAGTATTCACTTTTACTTGTTCTCTGAACTCTGCATAAAGAGGGACGTTTGACAGCTTTGAATGGCATAGGAGGTGCCGGCACCGCTGTTCTTTCACCTTTGCCTAAACAGGAAAGTAAACTAACTTTTTCTTTTTTTTGTATATATTCAAGTTTGATATTCTTAATATTTTGAGCTCTATTTTTATTTATCTTTAATGCTACGCACCTGTTTATCCTTTGTGTCGTTGAATGTTAGAGATCTCAGGGATAATGTTAAAAGAAAAGCAATGTTTATGTTTATCAAAGGGCTGAAAGCGAATTGCGCCTTACTACAAGAAACTCATTCAAGTGACACTGATGCCACCTTCTGGTCAAATCAGTGGGGTGAAAAAATCCTCTTCAGCCACGGATCCAACCACTCTGCTGGAGTAGCTCTCTGTTTCTACCGATGTCCAGGGAAGGTCGTGACTTTTCAGGCTGATAACTCAGGTCACTGGCTGGCAGTTGTATTGAATATTGATGGTTCATTTGTGATTCTAGTAAATGTTTATGGATATTCCTCTGTAACTCTAAATAAGCTCATGCTGGAAAAAATAACAGATGTCCTTTCAGAGTATAAACTTTTATACCGCACTGACCATATATTACTAGGCGGCGACTTTAATCTTGTTCCAAATGAATGGCAGGATAGAAATCCTCCTAGATACAGTGTTAATCAGTGGAATCCAATTCTGACAAAGTTCATTGATTAAAAAAATTTAAGTGATATATGGAGAGAGAAAAACCCTGGAGTTACTCAATTCTCTTGGATTAAACCAAATGGTAATAATATGTCCAGATTAGACCTGTGGTTGGGGTCGACTTTACTATATAGATCTGTTTCACATGTTTCCATCTCAGCAACCCTGTTGACAGATCACAGTATTATTACTCTTAAACTTAACCCTGAAAATAAAACAAAATTTAAAAAAGATTACTGGAAATTCAATGCAGATCTGTTATTTGATGATGGGTATGTGAAGATAGTTAAAGAGCTCCTCCATAAAATTTACAATGATGTAACAATTGGCACTTACACACACAGATGGGAATTTTTTAAATTTAAAGTTAGAGAATTTTCAATAACGTTTAGTAAAATGAAAAGTAGACAACAAAAGGAATTTGAAAGTAAATTACTTTACAATATAAATAACTATTGTAATAGACAGTTTTTGTCAGAGGCTGATAAGAAATCCCTTTTGTCTTTACGGGCTCAGTTAGATGATATATACAAGAAAAAGGCTCATGGAGCATACATTAGAGCTCGTGCAAAATGGATAGAAGAAGGTGAAAAAAGTACTTCATATTTCTACAATCTGGAAAAATGGAGGCAAGAGAAGAAATCTATTAATACATTAATTGTAAATGGGGAAGAATGCACAAATCATAAGACTATAGCAGAAGAAATACATAAATTTTATTCAAATTTATACTCATCTAAATATTTAATTACTGATTCATTAACTTTTTTTGATCAGATTGAACCTTTTATTCCAAAAATCGATTCTGTATTCAGAGAAATTTGTGACTCTGATATATCACTGGATGACTTAGATCAAGCCTTAAACAAACTGAAAATGGACAAAGCTCCTGGTCAGGATGGCTTGACTGCCATCTTTTATAAATTCTTCTGGAAAGAAATAAAATAATCTTTCTTCAAAACTATCAGGGAAATCATTAGTAATGAAACATTAGCAACGACAATGAAACAGGGTCTTATCTCCCTTATTCCCAAACCGGGTAAAGATAAAAGATTAATCGATAATCTACGACCAATTACTCTATTGAAAACAGATTATAAAATTCTTGCTCATGTTATTGCAAACAGATTAAAGGACGGCTTAGATCAGATTATTAGTGAAACGCAATCCGGGTTCCTTAAGAATTGTTCTATCCACAATAATATTCGATTGGTTTTAGATCTACTGGATTATAATCACTTAATTGAAGATGATGGTGTGATTCTTTTTTTAGACTTTTATAAAGCATTTGATACAGTCGAACATCCTTTCATTTTAAAAGCTTTACAGTATTTTGGTTTTGGTAAAAAATTCATAAATTTAATCTCTTTATTATACTCTGACATCAATAGTTCTATTTCTTTACCTTTTGGAACGTCTAAACGATTTAACGTCAGTCGAGGAATCCGTCAGGGGTGTCCAGCTTCTCCTTTACTTTTCATTATTGTAACGGAACTTTTAGCTATTTTTATGAAACACAATCCAAATATTCAACCACTGAATTTGATGGGAGCCCCGTTGATCATAAGTCAGCTAGCAGATGATACTACACTGTTTTTAAAGAACATGTCACAGGTTCCTCTCGCACTAAATGAAATTTCACTATTTTCAAAGGCCTCTGGTTTGTACCTGAATATTAGAAAATGCGAAATATTAACTATTCATGATTGTAAACCCAATATCTCTCTTAACATAGCTATTAAAACTGAAACTAAATATTTGGGTATTATAATCTCAAAGAATACAAATAATAGAGAAAATCTAAATTTTGAGCATATTACCCAGAAATCTAAAAAGATTTTAATCAGCTGGTTACAAAGAGACCTCTCCATCTTTGGACGAGTCTTGCTTACTAAAACAGAAGGTATCTCTCGACTGATTTATCCATCACAATGTTTATATGTTTCCAATAGACTAATCAATAATATAAATCAAATTAACTTTAATTACATTTGGAGAAATAAGCAACATTATATTAGGAAGAATCATGTAGTGAAGTCATTTGAAGAAGGAGGTTTGAATGTGATTGATTTTGAAGCAATGGATGGTTCCATCAAACTCAAATGGTTGCAGTCTTTCATAAATGATTCAAACAGTATTTGGTTTTATTTCCCCAAAGTAATTTTCGAGAAGCTTGGTGGCATTGAATTTCTCTTAAAGTGTGACTTTAAAATTTCCAAATTACCAATTAAATTGTCCAATTTTCATAAACAGGTTCTCCAGTACTGGAAAATGATTTACAAGCATAATTTTTCTCCACATACAAATTCGATTTGGAACAACAGATGTATATTGATAAAAAGAAAATCCATCTTTTATAAGGATTGGATGGATCATGGAATTTGGACGGTTTTACACCTTTTAGACAATGACGGCAATGTATTATCGTATAATAAATTCATAGATAATTATGGCTTATCATGTACTCAAAGTAAATTCACTAAAGTTGTGAAAGCCATTCCCCCTGCAATGATTCAGATGGCTAAAGCCAGTTTAACCTATTCTTCCTCTATAATTCGTGAACCGTCCTTAATTATTGATGATCGTCAATTTGAAGGAAAGACATGCAATAATAAGTTTTTAAGGACAATTCTAACCAAACAACTTTTTCCTTCTCAATTAAAAAGAAAATATTTGTTTAAAGATTATAACTCAAGGTTTTTGACTAAGTATCTTTCTTTTCCAATTCCACCTAAAGCAAAAGAAAATCACTTTAAAATCTTAAATGCCATATATCCGTCCAATGACTATCTTCACAAGAAATTCAGTATAGATACGAACACATGCACTTTTTGCAATACTGATATTGAGACTACTGAGCACCTTTTTTATTCATGTGAAAGTTCCAGATCTTTTTGGAATGATTTTCAGTACTGGTTAACCTCTAAAAATATTGACTGCCCTTCTCTAACCTTTCAAGTAATTAGATTTGGCCTACAAACAGAAAAAAAAAATAGAATTTGGGATTAACAACTTATTTATAGTTGCAAAATTTTTCATTCACAAGTGTCGCTTCTTGAAAATTACTCCGATTTTTGCTGGCTTTAAAAATGAAGTCCTACTATTGAAGGCTTCATTAGACAAATGTAACCTAAATAAAGCTCACTCCTTACTTGAATTTTTGATGCAGCTTTTCAACTGATGTAGCTAGACTGTGTGTGCGTACTTCTGTTTTTGTTTTGTTTTCTTTGTTTTCTGTTTTGTTTTTGTTTTTGTTTTTAACTTTTTTACTTTTATATGGAAGGTCACTTAATGTACTTGTATGTTGCTTTATGTTATCTCTGACCTATACTGTTCTTTTGCTCTTTGTTCGATGGCTGCTTTGTTCTTAACCACCTATACTTGTACATATCCTTTTGACTTGTAAGATTTGCGCTGTAATTGTTAGTTTGTACAATAAAAAAAAAAAAAAAAAATGTGGCCACAAATGCGTCCTACTTTCCCCCAAATTTTAAGGATGGGTCCTATGTATTCTTCGTGTCCTACTATTTCCCAGGATTCATTGCGGGTCATAGAGGAGATTTGTTTCTGATTACAATGGTGGTCGAAGCAGGAGAGGAAAACACTTTCAAATGTAAGTATATGAAAATCTGGTTGTACAAAAGTTAAATTGTTATAGCGGTCGTGTTGTTAAGCTTTGGGCATCTGCATAGACCAAACGGCTTAATTTATTAAAACGAGGAGAAAACGATCACCTCTTCACTGGGGTGAAGAATTGGGCCGCTACGGCGTGGATGTACAAGAATAAATCAATTTACACATCATATTCATATGAGTGCGGTCCTATTAACCCCCATGCTGTACAGCAGCAGTCCCCAACCTTTTTTTTGCGCCGCAGACCGGTTTATGTCAGACACGGAGCGGCCTTTAAGGTATCGTGGATAAATACAACCACATAAAATGATCCGACCAAGACAAAAACTGTGGTATTTTGTAAATATAATAATAAACGTGAATTTACTGTGTAATTGTGTAACTTTATTAGCAGCGTCCTCCTGAAAATGCGCCAATATTGACAGTAACATCCTCCTCTCTGCCACTTAATGCTCTCTGGTCGCTATGGTAACGTGTAAATATTTCTTTCAAAATAAGACACACAACTACAACAAGGGAAAGACCCAGGGAAACCGAGTTAACTATAAAACCCCTGAAAACCATAAATTTCACACCGGAGCCTTAACTCTCGTGGCCCGGTACCAAACGACTCACGGACCGCTGCTGTACAGAACCTGTGATGTCCAGACGGTATTCCTCTGGTGTTCTGCTGTGAAAACTTTTGGGTTTAGGGATTAACATAGTTGCCATGGTTTCCTTTCTTCTCTTATTTGTTGTGTGTGATCAGGACAATTCTGGACAAGATGGGCCTGCAGGGGAAAGTCACCCGCTTGCAGGCCAGAAGACATGAGATAACTTTAAAGAATACAAAGTACGTATGTGTGTTATCAAGAAGATAATTCTTAAGAATACAAGTTAATAAATGTGCAATTACTAAGAGTTGTTGTGGTGTTTTTATTTGCCTGCTGTCATTTTTGATTTCCTCTGCCTTTAGGATTGCAAGTATCCAGGCTCAGGAGAGGGGGTCAGTGGGAAGCCCACTGCTGCTACTTGGCCCTGGTTTACCCTCATGGATGAGGTGATAGGACAGATGCCTTCCATTAAGCCTCCTGTCCTAATTTCCTCTCTCCCTGAGGCCAGCAGGGCCAGGGCCAAGCACAGCAGTGGGTGACCAAAACGACAGCGATGATGAAGCGGCTCAGCCACCTACGACAGGGAGAAAGAGGAAAAGAGACAGGGATGATGAGCTGCTAGACCTCATCAGAGAGGACATGAGGCAGCAAAGAGAGGCTGAGGAGAGGAGAGCAGGGGGAGGATGGACAGACTGTTTTCACTTCTAGAAAGATTAGTTCCCAAATGAGTTATGTATTGAGAAATTTATTTATTTGAATATATTTGTTACATTGTTATATGTGTTGCATTAGTTTAAAGGTTTTATGTTATTAATAAATTGATTCAAACAAACAGTAATTGTCACTGAACTCAATTTGATTTACAGGCATTTTTAACATGTATGAACATAACACTAACTTTGAACAATATTACTTGGATATTTATTTGATAGCAATAAAGTAAATAACAATAACAATTAAACATGAATATTTCAAATACACAGTATGTAAAGATGAAAAAACAACATTTACAGTTGTTCACACAGGATTAACCTGAGTGACCTGTTCCTGGACCGTTTCTTGAACAACTGTAATAGATTACAGGAAGTCTCTGGCAGTGTTGCTGAATCTGCCCGAGCAAGATCAGACATGGATGGGATGCTGCAACTGAGACCTGCGGTTTGTCTTTTCTGGTCAGCGAGTGGAGAATCACACTGGGTGGTCTGCAAAGAGAGCTTTAGGATGCTTCCTCCCACTGTCCACTGCATCGTCCATCCACAGGCCTGGCTCAATCGACGGCTGCCACACCACTAAGATGTTTTCAGAAATATGCAAGCAGGAGATGGTGGGTGCTATATTATTAGTATAATACTTGTAACTCTGTAGCAGACAACAGTTTGATAAAGTGCTATGTAAAAAAACAAACAAACAAAAGATTAGATTCTATATGTTTCAAAGATATTTAGTTTATATATTTTATATGATACAGTACATGTGTAAGAATGACCGATGTTGTGCCAAAAAATGATCATCTGCCAAAAACTGATTTCCGGTTTTTGCCCTAAACTGATTGCTCGTATTTAACCTGCTATGAATAACTTGTTGTTCTATAATACGTGAAACATATGTCAAATGTATCCCTCATTAGTGATATCACGTCACTCTGAGCCACCAGCAACATTCCTGTAACAAGGTAGAAGCTGCAATCAGTTTTTGGCACTGACTTTTATATATCCTTTATTTATCCAGTTAAAAAAATCTTTTGGACATTAGAAATTTATTTTTTAAGAGTAATCTGGTCAAGAGGACAGCAGACAGCGCAACAAATATATCAATTGTACCTACATTATAACCAGAGTTATAAAGATACTTGAACAACAGGTAATTATTGTATATATAAAACCCCTTAGTAAACCATGTTCACCGAAGTCTATTTACCAACATACATAAAGATATTACACATATTACACACGGAAACATTGGAAATCAGTTTTGGCAGGCGAACACTTTTTTGGCACAACGCTGGCAATAACTCAATTATCCATGTAATTAACTAAGTAATTCCTAAATGCGTCTAGATTAACCCTTTAAGACCTACCATAGAACCAAGTCCGCCAGAGCTTATATTATATTTTTACATGCTGTAATGCCAATTTTGGGAGCATTTCAAGTTGATATACATCAATACAACCATTACAGCCCAAATTTTAATAATATGGATGCATTAAGTGCATAGTAATTACATAAATTGCAAAAAAGTGCAATAAACTAAAAAAAACCTGAAAATCGTTTTTGTTTTTTTTAACATATATTTCTAGTTAGAGAAATTTAAGAGGCTTATCCCTCAAAACTGTAAATACAAAAAGTTGCACAAACTAGTTTCCCACCACAGGAAATTTATTTGAAGTGTCTTCATAGTTTTACTTTTGAAATACACCAATTTTTATATACAGCAGGAAAAACGAAAATAAATATTATAGTGCAAATTTGCAAAAAAGCAGCATATGCATCAAAATAAACTATTTCCAGCAGTGCAATTTGAGTTCTAAGCATCCCAGAAACGACACAGAAAGTCATAAAGTCAAAGATAACTTTTAAAAACACCAGTACAGGCTCTGAGGCCCTGACAGTAAAAAAAACTACATTTCCGCGAAAATGACGTCACTTCCGGTTTCGGGCAGGTAATGGCGGACATGCGAAAGTTCGCGCTGACGTCTATTCCAACGTAGGAAGTGTTATGAACAGCTGATCGACTCGGCAAAGCGTGTTTCTGGAATATTATGTTTTTGTTGCTGCAAGCACTTTTTATGCAGTTTTTACAAAGCTATATGTGGAAGAAAACCGTGACCTAGGACAAGCTGATGGCATAAGATGTAAGTACAACTTCTCCGGTTTCATATGCAAAAAGAATTATTGCGCTAGCTTACGTGGTTGCAGTGATACAGGGATTTAAAAATAGATACGCAAATCGTAGCGGGGGCACTACGCTCGGCTCTAAAGGGTTAAAGGAAATTATTTTACCTGGATATGATTGTCTCTGATGAGCCTAAGGTACAAAACGTGCGGGCGACGACGATAAGGTTTTTTCTAGCTCCTCGAGAAATAAAATTGTCCACACAACGGAGCGACATTTCTGGGTCCATTTTAAAGTTTTGGCGCTGTGGCGCTAGCAAACGGGAAAAACACGCAAGTAAGGGCGGAGTTGAAGGCTAGGAGGCTGTCCACAACCCATCTGTTATTTGGATACTCAT
This sequence comes from Pelmatolapia mariae, assembly GCF_036321145.2. Lineage (NCBI taxonomy): Eukaryota > Metazoa > Chordata > Actinopteri > Cichliformes > Cichlidae > Pelmatolapia > Pelmatolapia mariae. The sequence goes on along the minus strand of NC_086245.2, from coordinate 32,147,724 downwards.
TGTTTGTTCAATAAAGTTTCTATGGAGAAAAAAAGGGGGCTGTCCACAGCCGCTCACTTCCTGACTACCCGTCTGTCTAAGGACACTACCTTGTGACGTAGGTAGGTAGTGTCCTTATGAGCATCCTTCCCCTGAATTCGGACACAGCCAATGCAGGCGGGGGGGTGGGGCTTTATTTGATAAGCACACCACATGGCCAATCACAAGCAAAGACAGACTGGGATCATACCATTATGTCAAACAAGGAAGGGGGCAGACGGAAAGTGTAGTGGTACAGGCCAGGTACACCTGGAAGATTTAAATGTGTCAGGAAAAAGTGAAGAAAGAAGCGAAAAGTAAAATGAGCAGCATCTGGCTGCATTTCAATGATATTGGAGACTGCAAAGCTGAGTGCAGAATTTATAAAATTGGGAGCTGGCTGAAGTGATACCCCTTTTTATTTTCAGCCATTTCCAGTGTGGAAGACAAAAGGTTTCAAACTTGTCCAGGCTTTAAACCTCACGTGGGTTATTCCTGTATGAGGCTTTATGAAATCACTGAATACATTAAATAAATACATTAAATTAAATTGCTTCCTTAAAAAAATACAACATTTAAAGTTTAGTATTGAATATTACATAAAATAAACTACATTTAAAGTGTCTTTGAATGGCAGAGATGCAGAAATGTCAGCATGTAGCACAGAGCCATGGCTCAGTGTTTGTCTAAATGAGTTTCATAGGCCTGACTGTGCGCTTGAAGCCAGTTATCATTATTAACTTTTTTGACCTGCTACTTGCCACACCACAAGCACAATCATAAATTCTGGACTTTTAACTGTATTTACATACGTTTTACAGCTTTTCCTACTGATTAAAAACCTCCCTTATAAAAAAAATCATATGATCATTCAAAGCAAAGTAATTATGCAATAAACAATTAAATGACAGAAAAGTTTTGTTTTTCCCTTTCAATAACACTTTATAACACAGCCCACCAATAACGTGCAACTACCCTGCACTTAAATGCATTTTGCGGGCAACATGTCAAGTTTTGCAAGAAGCAATGAAACAAGTACGCTATAAGTACCCTATACTTGCATGCAATTTCCAGGCAACAAGGCTCATTTACCCTGTACTTGTCCGGATTAACAGAATCAGCCTTTTAGGGTACCTTATACTAACGTGCAATTTGCGGGTACCAAGTTTGGTTTTTGTAAGAAACGATGAAACAAGTAAATTATAAGTACCATATACTTGCTTGCACTATGCAGGCAACAAGGTGCAAGTCCCCTGTACTTACATGCAATTTGCAGACAACAAGTCAGGTTTTTGCAAGAAACAATGAAACAAGTACCTTGCACGTTCAAGGGCGCAGGCCGTGTTATGCAACTAAGGCACAAATACCCTGTACTTACGTGCAATTTCAAATAATTACATAAAATAAAATTAAGTAATTTTAAGTACTGCGTTATTTCTTGATACATTTTGGGAAAAACAAACAACAGTTGTCTTAAAATGTAAGTACCCTGTACTTCCCGGGGTGTGGGCAATATTACGGAGTGACTTAGCTTTGCCTAACATCCAGGTATTTTATAGCAAAGGACACTAAGAAACAATTGCTTACATCCAAATCCAGCCTACACTGTAGCCAATTGCCTGCATTTTAATTAGGCATGCAATGTAGCAATTGGCTAAAAAGGGAGCTGAAAAGGATTTACAACCGATTAATATGATGAAAAATAAAGATGTAACTATTGTGTTGAGAAGGTGGAAGAGTGATGTGTGAGCAGCAGTATAGCTTCAGGATGGCACTTCAGATGTGATGTATAGCATGTATAGAATACATATGTGTGAAGGGGCTGGAGATAGATATGACAGTGAAGATGCAAGGAGTAGAGGTAGTGATGGTAGATCAGTTTCAATACATGGAATGAACCATACAAAGCAAGAAAGTCCAAAAAAGACCAACCTAGAGGTGGCAGAGCTGAAGATTTTAGAAGTGACCACAATAGAAAAGGATTGGAAATGAGTAGGTCAAAGGGACAGCTCAGGCTGAGGAGTCTAAAGGACAAAGATAAAGAAGTAAGGCTGAGATTGCTTGAACAGAAGAGCAGAAAAAGTGCAGAAGTGCAGAAGAGGGATTTATGGAAAATCTGAAAACACCCTAGGAAATGTATTCATCAATAATACATGTTTTTCACGCGACTAAGTCTTTCTATAGTCACCTGATTACAATAAAAATACAATACAAAAAAACCCACATTATATGTGTTAACAGATATTGTATTTGTAAGAATTTTATTTTTTTAATATTTATTTTGTAATTATTTATTTTATTAAAACAACACCTCTCCCACGACGTTTAAGTTGTTTTACATTAAGAAATTCACCGTGAATCAGAAGTCTAAATAATTAGTATCACAAGTAGCAGCTAAACTTCGTAAAATATATTGTAAGCATATTGCTAAAGTATAAAAATAAATGTTCAACCTAGTAGATTTATTTTATTTCCAAAATGTTATGTGTTTATTTTTATGTGTGCATATGTGACAATAATTTTATATATATATTTGTATATGTCACCCTAATCATGCTTTTCCAAAAATATATTGCATAGCAATAATTTCTTTTCACATAATAACGGGACTTCAAGAAACTTAAAATTGGCAATTTTTGTTCAAGGTTCAAGGTTCTTTATTTGTCACATGCATAGTTATACAAGTATAACACACAGTGAAATGTATCCTGACACGCTCCTCAACATGTGCAAAAAAAAAGGGGGGGGGGGGGGGGTAGAGGAATAACATTATAAATATATATATATATATAGTATATACATTGGGTGAATGTGCAGTAGTAGCAGCAAGCAGGTGAATTCTGTACATTAATATGAATAGACATCTGACTATTTTACAGAATGGACAATATAAACATATTTAAAGTTAAAGGAATTGAGTGTCTGGAGGAGAGTCTCAGTCAATTATAGATGATGTGAGAGGGCGGGTGTGTTTGTGTGTGTGTGTGTGGGGGGGGGGGGGGTTTAGGGCCCGGATGGCTTGAGGATAGAAGCTCCTCTTGAGTCTCTCTGTCCTTGCCCGGATGATGTGGAACCTTCTACCAGATTGTAGAAGTTGGAACAGTTTGTTGCCAGGATGGGACGGGTCCTTCAGTATCTGCGTTGCTCTAGTCCGGCATCTCCTGGTGTAGGTGTCCTGAAGCGGGGGGAGAGCAATCCTGCAGCAGCGTTCTGCTGTACGGATCACTCTCTGGAGAGCTTTTTGGTCCTTCACACAGCTGTTTCCAAACCACGATGTCATGTTCTGTGTGAGGATGCTCTCCACAGCGCCTGTATAGAAGATCCTGAGGATCTTTGGAGAGACCCTGAACTTCCTCAGTTGTCGTAGGTGATACAGGCGCTGCCTAGCCTTTTTGGTCTGGACCTGAATGTGGGCAGCCCATGTCAGGTCTGAGGAGATGTGGACGCCAAGATACTTAAAGGACTGCACCCTCTCCACTGGAGCTCCATTAATGATAATGGGCTTGTAGTCTCTGTGCTGACTCCTTCTGAAGTCCACCACCAGCTCCTTGGTCTTGCCGACGTTCAGCTGGAGGTGGTTGTCCTGGCACCATGATGCCAGATTCTTCACTTCGTCCATGTAGGCCGCCTCATCGCTGTTGGAGATGGCACCCAACACCACTGTGTCGTCAGCAAACTTCACAATGGTGTTGGAGCCGTGGGTGGCCACACAGTCTGAAATGTATATGTCACACAGTCTGATTTGTGTATTATTGTATGAAATTAAGACATTAACTGACATGTCACCTGAGTCACTGTTTTATTAATACGCCTGTCTTTTCTCTACTCTGCACAGCAATTTTATTATTTTATCTTTTTTAATCAAAGCCACAGGTCAGATGATGCCATTTCCTATCAACAGGGAAAGCAGTTGTTGTTGAAGATCACTTTGCACCCCACGGACTCTGTACAACGCGAGAATAAGAATAGAAGACTTACCAAAAATAAATCTTTCAGAAAGGTTTTCCTCCCAACTATTATCTGTTATATCAACTGTTATCATAGAATCTGGAAGGACCATGAAACGGAACAGTTTTCAGGTGTGGTTTAGCTAATGTTTCCCCTGAGAGTACAATGCTAAAACTTTGTGCGCACGTCTGTGCTTAGTTTAAAAAAAAAAGCATAAATAATTGGACCTTAAATATAATCATACATTACAACACAGCTTTAACAGAGCAGTATTTTTAAGAGATAACAAATAGCTATTTATTGTCATTGCACAGTCATGGATGTGGAGATGACAAGTCTCCAGCAACTGTGTAATACTATAATGTCAATATGATGACAAAAATCTCTGATGCTAACAATTCCCATTTTATTTCCTAGTATAACTGCATGTGCAAATACACTTAATGCACATCGTTTCTCAGTCCATATCCAGTTCTCTGGTCCTCATAAATATTCCACTATTCATGAGCTCTCTGGCTGTAAACAACAGAATATGTCAGAAGATAGGGGCTGATTCTTCTTGGCATGTATAAAAACTGTATCACTATGTGGATTGTTTTCTGTACTAAAATTTGCATGGAAACGTGAATGGGAAGGTAGTCAAGTTTAAAATACAATATGTTGTGTCGAACTCACCAGTGAAGGCTATTAAATAAATGTGAGTTTACTAGAATAAGATAATCTCTAATCGCATAATTAGATTCAGATTTGTGCCATCAGGAAGTCCATTCAGAATATAGTATTCTCAATTTATGTTAAACAATGGGCACTCCATTTTGACTCTTACTCTAGTGCACATTGTGTCAGTCAGCTGGCTCCTGTCCTTTGTCCACTGAGCTGTAAATAAAATATAACTGACAGTTTAGCCAGCTGGTATGCTGCAGAGGATATGCAGCTTTTTGCTTCAATGTTTGAAAGGTTTATTCAGCTAGCATAATAAATCTAAAACCATCTCAAAGCCTATATGACAACTGTGACAAAGTGGGTGAGAACACCACTTGTCTATGTTCTTAGTTAACATTCTTGTTTTGATTTAACCATATTTCACATGTAATCTGCAATAGGCAAACATCTACTATCCCGGGTTTGTTTATGTTTTGCACTTTTACAGATTATATAATATAACATCTTGGTTTACATCAATTGCTACAAGTTTGTTAAGTTAACATGTTAACTCTGTGTCACTGGCTGTAAAAATTAGTCCTCTGGCATATACAAATAATAAGGATTACAAATGTTTTCTCCTTTTTGTATCTTTTCGCATGTACTTGACCTTTCTCTTAAAGGGTTGCTACTGGGTAGGAGGTGGAGGCATAGTGGGAGAGAGAGTTATTGGGAGAGCAAGCTTAATTAAAAGATGCTAATGCATGTTACTACCTCCTGGCTGCAGCTGCAGCTTATGACCACCAAATCAGATCACTGGTAAATCCTGGATTAATGCTGCCTCCAATTCATCAAGGTAAGAAACACAACAGAGTACTGCCAATAAACTAAGTTCACACAGGACACAGTCACTGCTCTTATAATAAGTGTGTGGCCAGTGTCTAAATGTTGCATAAAAGTTACATATAAATCATAAAATATATTTTACAAACCAGGCAGTGTTAAAGTTTGACATGTCTTAAGTTAAAACTTCAAACTTCAAAGTTTTTCTTGCCGCACTCAAAGCATCCACACACTTCCATTTACTAACTAAGTGACATATCTTGTGCTCTTATTCTGTTTCAGTCCCCAATCTCACTATGCCCCTTTCCTTGTTAATTAGTCATGGTATTGCCACAAATACCAGAATGAGTATTGATACCAGTATTCAGCCTTATGCTCTTTGTCATATCACCAACACTGAAAACATGTAAACATTTGTGGTAGTGGCACAGGTTTTTATCACTGCACACAACATTATAGAATAATCCTGATATAAAGACATTAAACTGTAACTTGCCCATAACCTGAAGTATTATGACAGGAGCATGACAACAGATCTTATACTTATTTGATAACAACTGATTGATCGATCATGTATTTGAAAGAAATGAAACCCATTTTTGTTTGTGTCATAATGCTTAATCCTTTTGTATCAAATTCTAGTATGTTCAGGATCATATTGCCATCTAGTGTTGAATCCCATAATTTAGCTTTACAATGCAATGTTGCAACACTACAGATGTTGCATCTTTTCAGAAAACAGGAAACTGATGCTATGGGAAAAGGTACAATGATAATACTATTTCTGCCTCAAATTCTAAATTTATGCTATTGTTGTTAGTTGCTCTATTTTTATAAGCCCGCTTATCAGTGCCTATGTGAAATTTTAAACAAAACAAAATCCCATATCCCATGTGCTGCTAAATCTAAGCTTTATCACCTCTACTCTCCCACATTGTAAAGCTGTGTAATCACTGGTCTAGTCCAATCACCTTCTCCTGGTGTCATGCAGAGGTAGGTATGTCACGGCTGAGATGGCAGACGTGTAGGGTTATGAGTAAGGACTCAAGATGCAGGCATTGCTGATGTGAGTGAGCTTTATTGTGGAGAGGGACATACAACAAAAGGCAAGGGTGGCGAGAACAGAACTGAGAAATAACCTAAACTGGGAAAAACTAGGGCAAGTAAGTGCCAGAGTAATGGTTGGCAGACAAGTGCCAACCCATCAGTTTGGGATTTGCGGGCCAATCCCTCTGCAGAGCATACAAAAGGCTGGGCATCGTAGAGGCCAGCCAGCAAAGTTCCATCAAGTTGGCCACCAACGCAGCAGAAGCGGCGTCGAGGTGGCTGTGGCTCAAAAGAGGAGAGGCATGGCATGTAGGGTAGCGCTACCTGGACACAAGCTGAGGCTTGATATACCCTAGCTGGGTCGCCTGGGAGAGGGGGTCTGATTGTTGAAAGACCCGAAACCCCCTATGACCCCAGGTTAAATCACTGATGATGTGTCCAGGGGCACCAAATGGTGTAAAACTAGAATTCAGTATAACCATTGTGGGTCAAATGGATTTGAAGCTCACCTAAGACTTTCAAATTATTCACAAAATGTTTTCATATAAGCGAGAAAGGTGTCTTCTAGCCCATTGAGCCAGCTCGTAACAGCGAGAACCGCGTTTTGTCGCTGAGATAAGGTGTTATTCAGCTTCATGAAGACAGCTGTAATTATTTAAAGGAGACACAAACAAACATATTTATGCATGTACAGGGTGGGCCATTTATATGGATACACCGTAATAACATGGGAATGGTTGGTGATATTAAAGTCCTGTTTGTGACACATTAGTATATGTGAGGGGGCAAACTCCTCAAGATGGGTGGTGGCCATGGTGGCCATTTAGAAGTCGGCCATCTTGGATACAACTTTTGTTTTTTCAATAGGAAGAGGGCCATGTGACACATCAAAGCTATTGGTAATGTCACAAGAAAAACAATGGTGTGCTTGGTTTCAACGTAACTTTATTCTTTCATGAGTTATTTACAAGTTTCTGACCACTTATAAAATGTGTTCAATGTGCTGCCCATTGTGTTGGATTGTCAATGCAACCCTCTTCTCCCACTCTTCAAACACTGATAGCAACACCGCAGAAGAAATGCCAGCACAGGCATCCAGTATCCGTAGTTTCAGGTGCTGCACATCTCGTATCTTCACACCATAGACAATTGCCTTCAGATGACCCCAAAGATAAAAGTCTAAGGGGGTCAGATTGGGAGACCTTGGGGGCCATTCAACTGGCCCACGACAACCAATCCACTTTCCAGGAAACTGTTCATCTAGGAATGCTCGGAACTGGCACCCATAATGTGGTGGTGCACCATCTTGCTGGAGTACAACTCAGGGAACGTGCCAGCTTCAGTGCATAAAGAGGGAAACACATCATCATGTAGCAATTTCAAATATCCAGTGGCCTTGAGGTTTCCATTGATGAAGAATGGACCCACTATCGTTGTACCCCATATACCACACCAAACCATCACTTTTGTTGTTCCAACAGTCTTGGAGGGATCCATCCAATGTGGGTTAGTGTCAGACCAATAGCGGTGGTTTTGTTGGTTAACTTCATCATTCACATAAAAGTTTGCCTCATCACTGAACAAAATCTTCTGCGTGAACTGAGGGTCCTGTTCCAATTTTTGTTTTGCCCATTCTGCAAATTCTGTGTGCCGATCTGGGTCATCCTCGTTGAGATGCTGCTGTAGCTGGAGTTTGTAAGGGTGCCATTTGTGAGTAGCTAATATCCACCTAAGGGATGTTCGACTAATGCTACTCTCCAGTGACATGCGGCGAGTGCTACGCTGTGGTCTCTTGCTGAATGAAGCTAGGACAGCCACTGATGTTTCTTCATTGGTGACAGTTTTCTTGCGTCCACATTTTGGCAAATCCATCACTGAACCAGTTTCACGAAACTTAGCAAGCAGTTTGCATGCTAGCATGGGAGATGGGTGGTCTCGTAGGGTGTCTTGCATTGAAATCTGCTGCAATGACCCGGTTACTGCGTTCACCAGATATCAACACAATTTCGATCCGTTCAACCATTCAACCATGTCACCTTGGACAATACACTACCAACATTCACGCAATATGTGGTCTGTCTCATCAAGAGGGAGAGAATTTTAGATCTACTGTATGCGAATGTCAAGGATGCATAGAGCTCCTCCTCCCTCCCCCCACTGGGTAGGTCAGCTCACAACCTGATTCACTGCGGCCCCTGCTATGTGCCGATCGTGAGGCGGCAACCTGTGGCCACGAGAAGGGTCCTCTTTCGCTAGAGTTTGTCCCAGAAATATGGCACCTCAACCAAAAATCCTGACCACGCCCCCTCCTGTGATATCACGCTCCAAAGCTTTTCCTCAACATTTTGCCGCGACGTTTCAAAAAGCCGAAAAGCAAATACAGGCACAGGCCCTGGTGTGCTGTAGATGGCCTCAGCAAGCAGCACAGGCCCTGGTGTAATATAGGTGGCCTCAGCCAGCAGCACAGGATCTGATATTTTGAAAATGGCCTCATGCAGCAGCCCGGGCCCAGGGCCTGCGTTGTTGGCTAAAGCCATCTACAGTAGACCAGGGCCTGTACTGCTGGCTGAGGCCGTCTACACCAAAGATGCACCCATGCTACTGGATGGCGTCAGCCAGCACCACAGGGCCTGATGTGCTGTAGATGGTCTCAGCCAGCACCACAGTCCCAGGTGTGGTGAAGATGGTCTCAGGAAGCAACACATGCTCTCTCTTGTGGTGAAGATGGCCTCAGCCAGCAGCATGGTGCCTGGTGTGCTTTAAATGGCCTCAGCCATGCACATGCACTGGTGTAATGTTCATGTTCTCAGGCAGCAGCCCGGGTGCTGCTTTGGTGTAGATGGCCTCAGCCAGCAGCACAGGCCCTGATGTACTGTAGATGGCCTCAGCCAGCAGCACTTGCCCTGGTGTGCTGTAGATTGCTTCAGCCAGCAACGCAGGCCCTGGTGTAGTGAAGATGGTCTCAGCAAGCAACATTGACTCTCTTGCTTTTGGTGAAGATGGCCTCAGCCAACAGCACAGGCCCTAGTGTGCTGTAGATGGCCTCAGCCAGCAGTACAGGACTGGCTGTGCTGTAGATGGGCCCAGGCACAGGGCCTGGTGAAATGTAGATGGACTCAGCCAGCAGCACAGTCCATGGTGTTCTGAAGATGGCTTCAGCTAGGAGCACATGCCCTGGAGAAATTTGGATGGCCTCAGTAAGCATGGCTTAATCTCATATGATTCAGCACCCCCGTGTTGGGAAAACAGGTTTTGCAGCTGTTTGTGCTAAGATTTTCAAATTATTCACAAAATGAAAACCTATACTTTGTATGGGGCGAGAACTCCATTCAAATGCATGTAATAGCGAGAAACGCAGGTTTTGCAGCTGTTTGAGCAGAGATTTTCAAGTTTTTCACAAAATGAAAACCTATACTTTGTTTCGGGTGAGAACTCCATTCAAATGCATGTAATAGCGAGAAACGCACTGTCTTGGCGAAATAAAGCCTTTTTCTACAACTTCATAAAGATAGATGTAACTTTTGATAGAAGATAGAATTCAACACGCCCGTGCTGGCAAAATAGGTATTGCAGCTGTTTGAGCTTAGGTTTTCAAGTTATTCACAAAATGAAAACCTATACTTTGTTTTGGGTGAGAACTCCATTCAAATGCATGTAATACCGAGAAACGCACTGTCTTGGCGAAAAAAAGCAGCAGCACTTGCCCGGGTGCTGCTTTGGTGTAGATGGCCTCAGCCAGCAGCACAGGCCCTGATGTACTGTCGACGGCCTCAGCCAGCAGCACTTGCCCTGGTGTGCTGTAGATTGCTTCAGCCAGCAACGCAGGCCCTGGTGTGTTGTAGATGGCTTCAGCCAGTAGCACTGGCCCTGGTGTAGTGAAGATGGTCTCAGGAAGCAACACAGGCTCTCTCTTGTGGTGAAGATGGCCTCAGCCAGGAACACAGGCCCTGGTGTGCTGTAGATGGCCAAAGTCAGCAGCACCGGCCCTGGTGTGGTGTAGATGGCTTCTGCCAACAGCTCAGGCCCTGGTGTGGTGAAGATGGCCCCAGCAAGCAACATTGGCTCCCTTGCTTTTGGTGAAGATGGCCTCAGCCAACAGCACAGGCCCTAGTGTGCTGTAGATGGCCTCAGCCAGCAGTACAGGACTGGCTGTGCTGTAGATGGGCCCAGGCACAGGGCCTGGTGAAATGTAGATGGACTCAGCCAGCAGCACAGTCCATGGTGTTCTGAAGATGGCTTCAGCTAGGAGCACATGCCCTGGAGAAATTTGGAAGGCCTCAGTAAGCATGGCTTAATCTCATATGATTCAGCACCCCCGTGTTGGGAAAACAGGTTTTGCAGCTGTTTGTGCTAAGATTTTCAAATTATTCACAAAATGAAAACCTATACTTTGTATGGGGCGAGAACTCCATTCAAATGCATGTAATAGCGAGAAACGCAGGCTTTGCAGCTGTTTGAGCAGAGATTTTCAAGTTTTTCACAAAATGAAAACCTATACTTTGTTTCGGGTGAGAACTCCATTCAAATGCATGTAATAGCGAGAAACGCACTGTCTTCGTGAAAAAAAGCCTTTTTCTACAACTTCATACAGACAGCTGTAACTTTTGATAGAAGACTCAGACACACGTATTTAAGGTTTTATCTTATAGAATTCAACACGCCCGTGCTACCAAAATAGGTTTTGCAGCTGTTTGAGCTCAGATTTTCAAGTTATTCACAAAATGAAAACCTATACTTTGTTTGGGGCGAGAACTCCATTCAAATGCATGTAATAGCGAGAAACGCACTGTCTTGGCGAAATAAAGCCTTTTTCTAAACTTCATAAAGATAGATGTAACTTTTGATAGAAGATAGAATTCAACACGCCCGTGCTGGCAAAATAGGTTTTGCAGCTGTTTGAGCTCAGATTTTCAAGTTATTCACAAAATGAAAACCTATACTTTGTTTTGGGTGAGAACTCCAAATGCATGTAATAGCGAGAAACGCACTGTCTTGGCGAAAAAAAGCCTTTTTCTACAACTTCATACAGACAGCTGTAACTTTTGATAGAAGACTCACACACGTATTTATGGCTTTAGCTTATAGAATTCAACACGCCCGTGCTGGGAAAAAAGGTTTTGCAGCTGTTTGAGCTAAGACTTTCAAGTTTTTCACAAAATGAAAACCTATACTTTGTTTTGGGTGAGAACTCCAAATGCATGTAATAGCGAGAAACGCACTGTCTTGGCGAAAAAAAGCCTTTTTCTACAACTTCATACAGACAGCTGTAACTTTTGATAGAAGACTCACACACGTATTTATGGCTTTATCTTATAGAATTCAACACGCCCGTGCTGGGAAAAAAGGTTTTGCAGCTGTTTGAGCTAAGACTTTCAAGTTTTTCACAAAATGAAAACCAATACTTTGTTTGAGGCGAGAACTCCATTCAAATGCATGTAATAGCGAGAAACACACTGTCTTGGCGAAATAAAGCCTTTTTCTACAACTTCATAAAGATAGATGTAACTTTTGATAGAAGATAGAATGCAAAACGCCCGTGCTGGCAAAATAGGTTTTGCAGCTGTTTGAGCTAAGACTTTCAAGTTTTTCACAAAATGAAAACTTATACTTTCTTTGGGGCGAGAACTCCATTCAAATGCATGTAATAGCGAGAAACGCAGGTTTTGAAGCTGTATGAGCAGAGATTTTCAAGTTATTCACAAAATGAAAACCTATACTTTCTTTGGGGCGAGAACTCCATTCAAATGCATGTAATAGCGAGAAACGCACTGTCTTGGCGAAAAAAAGCCTTTTTCTACAACTTCATACAGACAGCTGTAACTTTTGATAGAAGACTCAGACACACGTATTTAAGCTTTTATCTTATAGAATGCAACATGCCCGTGCTGGGTAAAGAGGTTTTGCAGCTGTTTGAGCAGAGATTTTCAAGTTATTCACAAAATGAACACCTATACTTTGTTTGGGGCGAGAACTCCATTCAAATGCATGTAATAGCGAGAAACGCAGGTTTTGCAGCTGTTTGAGCAGAGATTTTCAAGTTATTCACAAAGTGAAAACCTATATTTTGTTTTGGGCGAGAACTCCATTCATATGCATGTAAGAGCGAGAAACGCAGGTTTTGTAGCTGTTTGAGCAGAGATTTTCAAGTTATTCACAAAATACAAACCTATACTTTGTTTTGGGCGAGAACTCCATTCAAATGCATGTAATAGCGAGAAACGCACTATCTTGGCGAAATAAAGCCTTTTTCTACAACTTCATACAGACAGATGTAACTTTTGATAGAAGATTCAGACACAAATATTTATGGCTTTATCTTATAGAATTCAACACGCCCGTGCTGGCAAAACAGGTTTTTCAGCTGTTTGAGCTAAGATTTTCAAGTTATTCACAAAATGAAAACCTATACTTTGTTTTGGGCGAGAACTCCATTCAAATGCATGTAATAGCAAGAAACGCAGGTTTTGCAGCTGTTTGAGCTAAGATTTTCAAGTTGTTCACAAAATGAAAACCTATACTTTGTTTTGAGCGAGATCTCCATTCAAATGCATGTAAGAGCGAGAAACGCACTGTCTTGGCGAAATAAAGCCTTTTTCTACAACTTCATACAGACAGCTGTAACATTTGATAGAAGACTCAGACACACGTATTTAAGCTTTTATCTTATAGAATGCAACATGCCCGTGCTGGGTAAAGAGGTTTTGCAGCTGTTTGAGCAGAGATTTTCAAGTTATTCACAAAATGAACACCTATACTTTGTTTGGGGCGAGAACTCCATTCAAATGCATGTAATAGCGAGAAACGCAGGTTTTGCAGCTGTTTGAGCAGAGATTTTCAAGTTATTCACAAAGTGAAAACCTATATTTTGTTTTGGGCGAGAACTCCATTCATATGCATGTAAGAGCGAGAAACGCAGGTTTTGTAGCTGTTTGAGCAGAGATTTTCAAGTTATTCACAAAATACAAACCTATACTTTGTTTTGGGCGAGAACTCCATTCAAATGCATGTAATAGCGAGAAACGCACTATCTTGGCGAAATAAAGCCTTTTTCTACAACTTCATACAGACAGATGTAACTTTTGATAGAAGATTCAGACACAAATATTTATGGCTTTATCTTATAGAATTCAACACGCCCGTGCTGGCAAAACAGGTTTTTCAGCTGTTTGAGCTAAGATTTTCAAGTTATTCACAAAATGAAAACCTATACTTTGTTTTGGGCGAGAACTCCATTCAAATGCATGTAATAGCAAGAAACGCAGGTTTTGCAGCTGTTTGAGCTAAGATTTTCAAGTTGTTCACAAAATGAAAACCTATACTTTGTTTTGAGCGAGATCTCCATTCAAATGCATGTAAGAGCGAGAAACGCACTGTCTTGGCGAAATAAAGCCTTTTTCTACAACTTCATACAGACAGCTGTAACATTTGATAGAAGACTCAGACACACGTATTTAAGCTTTTATCTTATAGAATTCAACACGCCCGTGCTGGGTAAACAGGTTTTGCAGCTGTTTGAGCTCAGATTTTTAAGTTATTCACAAAATGAAAACCTATATTTTGTGTCGGGTGAGAACTCCATTCAAATGCATGTAATAGCGAGAAACGCACTGTCTTGGCGAAAAAAAGCCTTTTTCTACAACTTCATACAGACAGCTGTAACTTTTGATAGAAGACTCACACACACATATTTATGGCTTTATCTTATAGAATTCAACACGCCCGTGCTGGGAAAATGGGTTTTGCAGCTGTTTGAGCAGAGATTTTCAAGTTGTTCACAAAATGAAAACCTATATTTTGTTTTGGGCGAGATCTCCATTCAAATGCATGTAAGAGCGAGAAACGCAGGTTTTGCAGCTGTTTGGGCTAAGATTTTCAAGTTTTTCACAAAATGAAAACCTATACTTTGTTTTGAGCGAGATCTCCATTCAAATGCATGTAATAGCGAGAAACGCAGGTTTTGCAGCTGTTTGAGCAGAGATTTTCAAGTTATTCACAAAATGAAAACCTATACTTTCTTTTGGGCGAGAACTCCATTCAAATGCATGTAAGAGCGAGAAACGCACTGTCTTGGCGAAATAAAGCCTTTTTCTACAACTTCATACAGACAGCTGTAACTTTTGATAGAAGACTCACACACACATCTTTATGGCTTTATCTTATAAAATTCAACACGCCCGTGCTGGGAAAATGGGTTTTGCAGCTGTTTGAGCAGAGATTTTCAAGTTTTTCACAAAATGAAAACCAATACTTTGTTTTGGGCGAGAACTCCATTCAAATGCATGTAAGAGCGAGAAACGCAGTCTTGGTGAAATAAAGCCTTTTTCTACAACTTCATACAGAAAGATGTAACTTTTGATAGAAGACTCAGACATAAATATTTATGGCTTTATCTTATAGAATTCAACACGCCCGTGCTGGATAAACAGGTTTTGCAGCTGTTTGAGCTAAGATTTTCAAGATATTCACAAAATGAAAACCTATACTTTGTTTTGGGCGAGAACTCCATTCAAATGCATGTAATAGCGAGAAACGCAGGTTTTGCAGCTGTTTGAGCAGAGATTTTCAAGTTATTCACAAAATGAAAACCTATACTTTGTTTTGGGCGAGAACTCCATTCAAATGCATGTAATAGCGAGAAACGCAGGTTTTGCAGCTGTTTGAGCAGAGATTTTCAAGTTATTCACAAAATAAAAACCTATACTTTGTTTTGGGCGAGATCTCTATTCAAATGCATGTAATAGCGAGAAACGCAAGTTTTGCAGCTGTTTGAGCAGAGATTTTCAAGTTATTCACAAAGTGAAAACCTATATTTTGTTTTGGGCGAGAACTCCATTGAAATGCGTGTAAGAGCGAGAAACGCAGGTTTTGCAGCTGTTTGAGCAGAGATTTTCAAGTTATTCACAAAATAAAAACCTATACTTTGTTTTGGGCGAGAACTCCATTCAAATGCATGTAATAGCGAGAAACGCACTGTCTTGGCGAAATAAAGCCTTTTTCTACAACTTCATACAGACAGATGTAACTTTTGATAGAAGACTCAGACATAAATATTTATGGCTTTATCTTATAGAATTCAACTCGCCCGTGCTGGCAAAATAGGTTTTGCATCTGTTTGAGCAGAGATTTTCAAGTTATTCACAAAATGAAAACCTATACTTTGTTTTGGGCGAGAACTCCATTCAAATGCATGTAATAGCGAGAAACGCAGGTTTTGCAGCTGTTTGAGCAGAGATTTTCAAGTTATTCACAAAGTGAAAACCTATATTTTGTTTTGGGCGAGAACTCCATTCAAATGCGTGTAAGAGCGAGAAACGCAGGTTTTGCAGCTGTTTGAGCAGAGATTTTCAAGTTATTCACAAAATGAAAACCTATACTTTGTTTTGGGCGAGAACTCCATTCAAATGCATGTAAGAGCGAGAAACGCACTGTCTTGGCGAAATAAAGCCTTTTTCTACAACTTCATACAGACAGCTGTAACTTTAGATAGAAGACTCACACACACATATTTATGGCTTTATCTTATAGAATCCAACACGCCCGTGCTGGGTAAACAGGTTTTGCAGCTGTTTGAGCGGAGATTTTCAAGTTATTCACAAAATGAAAACCTATACTTTGTTTTGGGCGAGAACTCCATTCAAATGCATGTAAGAGCGAGAAACGCACTGTCTTGGCGAAATAAAGCCTTTTTCTACAACTTCATACAGAAAGATGTAACTTTTGATAGAAGACTCAGACATAAATATTTATGGCTTTATCTTATAGAATTCAACACGCCCGTGCTGGATAAACAGGTTTTGCAGCTGTTTGAGCAGAGATTTTCAAGTTATTCACAAAGTGAAAACCTATATTTTGTTTTGGGCGAGAACTCCATTCAAATGCGTGTAAGAGCGAGAAACGCAGGTTTTGCAGCTGTTTGAGCAGAGATTTTCAAGTTATTCACAAAATGAAAACCTATACTTTGTTTTGGGCGAGAACTCCATTCAAATGCATGTAAGAGCGAGAAACGCACTGTCTTGGCGAAATAAAGCCTTTTTCTACAACTTCATACAGACAGCTGTAACTTTAGATAGAAGACTCACACACACATATTTATGGCTTTATCTTATAGAATCCAACACGCCCGTGCTGGGTAAACAGGTTTTGCAGCTGTTTGAGCGGAGATTTTCAAGTTATTCACAAAATGAAAACCTATACTTTGTTTTGGGCGAGAACTCCATTCAAATGCATGTAAGAGCGAGAAACGCACTGTCTTGGCGAAATAAAGCCTTTTTCTACAACTTCATACAGAAAGATGTAACTTTTGATAGAAGACTCAGACATAAATATTTATGGCTTTATCTTATAGAATTCAACACGCCCGTGCTGGATAAACAGGTTTTGCAGCTGTTTGAGCAGAGATTTTCAAGTTTTTCACAAAATGAAAACCCATACTTTGTTTTGGGCCAGAACTCCATTCAAATGCATGTAATAGCGAGAAACGCAGGTTTTGCAGCTGTTTGAGCAGAGATTTTCAAGTTTTTCACAAAATGAAAACCTATACTTTGTTTTGGGCCAGAACTCCATTCAAATGCATGTAAGAGCGAGAAACGCACTGTCTTGGCGAAATAAAGCCTTTTTCTACAACTTCATACAGACAGCTGTAACTTTTGATAGAAGACTCACACACACATATTTATGGCTTTATCTTATAAAATTCAACACGCCCGTGCTGGGAAAATGGGTTTTGCAGCTGTTTGAGCAGAGATTTTCAAGTTGTTCACAAAATGAAAACCTATACTTTGTTTTGGGCGAGAACTCCATTCAAATGCATGTAAGAGCGAGAAACGCACTGTCTTGGCGAAATAAAGCCTTTTTCTACAACTTCATACAGACAGCTGTAACTTTAGATTGAAGACTCACACACACATATTTATGGCTTTATCTTATAGAATCCAACACGCCCGTGCTGGGTAAACAGGTTTTGCAGCTGTTTGAGCGGAGATTTTCAAGTTATTCACAAAATGAAAACCTATACTTTGTTTTGGGCGAGAACTCCATTCAAATGCATGTAATAGCGAGAAACGCACTGTCTTGGCGACATAAAGCCTTTTTCTACAACTTCATACAGACAGATGTAACTTTTGATAGAAGACTCAGACACAAATATTTATGGCTTTATCTTATAGAATTCAACACACCCGTGCTGGCAAAATAGGTTTTGCAGCTGTTTGAGCAGAGATTTTCAAGTTATTCACAAAATGAAAACCAATACTTTGTTTTGGGCGAGAACTCCATTCAAATGCATGTAAGAGCGAGAAACGCACTGTCTTGGCGAAATAAAGCCTTTTTCTGCAACTTCATACAGACAGCTGTAACTTTTGATAGAAGACTCAGACACCCGTATTTAAGCTTTTATCTTACGAATTCAACACGCCCGTGCTGGGTAAAGAGGTTTTGCAGCTGTTTGAGCAGAGATTTTCAAATTATTCACAAAATGAAAACCTATACTTTGTTTTGGGCGAGAACTCCATTCAAATGCATGTAATAGCAAGAAACGCAGGTTTTGCAGCTGTTTGAGCTAAGATTTTCAAGTTGTTCACAAAATGAAAACCTATACTTTGTTTTGGGCGAGATCTCCATTCAAATGCATGTAATAGCGAGAAACGCAGGTTTTGCAGCTGTTTGAGCTAAGATTTTTAAGTTATTCACAAAATGAAAACCTATATTTTGTGTCGGGTGAGAACTCCATTCAAATGCATGTAATAGCGAGAAACGCACTGTCTTGGCGAAATAAAGCCTTTTTCTACAACTTCATACAGACAGATGTAACTTTTGATAGAAGACTCAGACACAAATATTTATGGCTTTATCTTATAGAATTCAACACACCCGTGCTGGCAAAATAGGTTTTGCAGCTGTTTTAGCAGAGATTTTCAAGTTATTCACAAAATGAAAACCAATACTTTGTTTTGGGCGAGAACTCCATTCAAATGCATGTAAGAGCGAGAAACGCACTGTCTTGGCGAAATAAAGCCTTTTTCTACAACTTCATACAGACAGCTGTAACTTTTGATAGAAGACACACACACACATATTTATGGCTTTATCTTATAGAATTCAACACGCCCGTGCTGGGAAAATGGGTTTTGCAGCTGTTTGAGCAGAGATTTTCAAGTTGTTCACAAAATGAAAACCTATATTTTGTTTTGGGCGAGATCTCCATTCAAATGCATGTAAGAGCGAGAAACGCAGGTTTTGCAGCTGTTTGAGCTAAGATTTTCAAGTTATTCACAAAATGAAAACCTATACTTTGTTTTGGGCGAGAACTCCATTCAAATGCATGTAAGAGCGAGAAACGCAGGTTTTGCAGCTGTTTGAGCTAAGATTTTCAAGTTATTCACAAAATGAAAACCTATACTTTGTTTTGGGCGAGATCTCCATTCAAATGCATGTAATAGCGAGAAACGCAGGTTTTGCAGCTGTTTGAGCTCAGATTTTTAAGTTATTCACAAAATGAAAACCTATATTTTGTGTCCGGTGAGAACTCCATTCAAATGCATGTAATAGCGAGAAACGCACTGTCTTGGCGAAATAAAGCCTTTTTCTACAACTTCATACAGACAGATGTAACTTTTGATAGAAGACTCAGACACAAATATTTATGGCTTTATCTTATAGAATTCAACACACCCGTACTGGCAAAATAGGTTTTGCAGCTGTTTTAGCAGAGATTTTCAAGTTATTCACAAAATGAAAACCAATACTTTGTTTTGGGCGAGAACTCCATTCAAATGCATGTAAGAGCGAGAAACGCACTGTCTTGGCGAAATAAAGGCTTTTTCTGCAACTTCATACAGACAGCTGTAACTTTTGATAGAAGACTCAGACACCCGTATTTAAGCTTTTATCTTACGAATTCAACACGCCCGTGCTGGGTAAAGAGGTTTTGCAGCTGTTTGAGCAGAGATTTTCAAATTATTCACAAAATGAAAACCTATACTTTGTTTTGGGCGAGAACTCCATTCAAATGCATGTAATAGCAAGAAACGCAGGTTTTGCAGCTGTTTGAGCTAAGATTTTCCAGTTGTTCACAAAATGAAAACCTATACTTTGTTTTGGGCGAGATCTCCATTCAAATGCATGTAATAGCGAGAAACGCAGGTTTTGCAGCTGTTTGAGCTCAGATTTTTAAGTTATTCACAAAATGAAAACCTATATTTTGTGTCGGGTGAGAACTCCATTCAAATGCATGTAATAGCGAGAAACGCACTGTCTTGGCGAAAAAAAGCCTTTTTCTACAACTTCATACAGACAGCTGTAACTTTTGATAGAAGACTCACACACACATATTTATGGCTTTATCTTATAGAATTCAACACGCCCGTGCTGGGAAAATGGGTTTTGCAGCTGTTTGAGCAGAGATTTTCAAGTTGTTCACAAAATGAAAACCTATATTTTGTTTTGGGCGAGATCTCCATTCAAATGCATGTAAGAGCGAGAAACGCAGGTTTTGCAGCTGTTTGGGCTAAGATTTTCAAGTTTTTCACAAAATGAAAACGTATACTTTGTTTTGAGCGAGATCTCCATTCAAATGCATGTAATAGCGAGAAACGCAGGTTTTGCAGCTGTTTGAGCAGAGATTTTCAAGTTATTCACAAAATGAAAACCTATACTTTCTTTTGGGCGAGAACTCCATTCAAATGCATGTAATAGCGAGAAACGCACTGTCTTGGCGAAATAAAGCCTTTTTCTACAACTTCATACAGACAGCTGTAACTTTTGATAGAAGACACACACACACCTATATATGGCTTTATCTTATAAAATTCAACACGCCCGTGGTGGAAAAATGGGTTTTGCAGCTGTTTGAGCAGAGATTCTCAAGTTTTTCACAAAATGAAAACCAATACTTTGTTTTGGGCGAGAACTCCATTCAAATGCATGTAAGAGCGAGAAACGCACTGTCTTGGCGAAATAAAGCCTTTTTCTACAACTTCATACAGACAGCTGTAACTTTTGATAGAAGACTCACACACACATATTTATGACTTTATCTTATACAATTCAACACGCCCGTGCTGGGAAAATGGGTTTTGCAGCTGTTTGAGCAGAGATTTTCAAGTTTTTCACAAAATGAAAACCAATACTTTGTTTTGGGCGAGAACTCCATTCAAATGCATGTAAGAGCGAGAAACGCAGTCTTGGTGAAATAAAGCCTTTTTCTACAACTTCATACAGAAAGATGTAACTTTTGATAGAAGACTCAGACATAAATATTTATGGCTTTATCTTATAGAATTCAACACGCCCGTGCTGGATAAACAGGTTTTGCAGCTGTTTGAGCTAAGATTTTCAAGATATTCACAAAATGAAAACCTATACTTTGTTTTGGGCCAGAACTCCATTCAAATGCATGTAATAGCGAGAAACGCAGGTTTTGCAGCTGTTTGAGCAGAGATTTTCAAGTTATTCACAAAATAAAAACCTATACTTTGTTTTGGGCGAGAACTCCATTCAAATGCATGTAAGAGCGAGAAACGCACTGTCTTGGCGAAATAAAGCCTTTTTCTACAACTTCATACAGACAGCTGTAACTTTTGATAGAACACTCACACACACATATTTAAGGCTTTATCTTATAGAATTCAACACGCCCGTGCTGGGAAAATGGGTTTTGCAGCTGTTTGAGCAGAGATTTTCAAGTTGTTCACAAAATGAAAACCTATATTTTGTTTTCGGCGAGACCTCCATTCAAATGCATGTAAGAGCGAGAAACGCAGGTTTTGCAGCTGTTTGAGCTAAGATTTTCAAGTTATTCACAAAATGAAAACCTATACTTTGTTTTGGGCGAGAACTCCATTCAAATGCATGTAAGAGCGAGAAACGCAGGTTTTGCAGCTGTTTGAGCTAAGATTTTCAAGTTATTCACAAAATGAAAACCTATACTTTGTTTTGAGCGAGATCTCCATTCAAATGCATGTAATAGCGAGAAACGCAGGTTTTGCAGCTGTTTGAGCAGAGATTTTCAAGTTATTCACAAAATGAAAACCTATACTTTCTTTTGGGCGAGAACTCCATTCAAATGCATGTAATAGCGAGAAACGCAGGTTTTGCAGCTGTTTGAGCTCAGATTTTTAAGTTATTCACAAAATGAAAACCTATATTTTGTGTCGGGTGAGAACTCCATTCAAATGCATGTAATAGCGAGAAACGCACTGTCTTGGCGAAAAAAAGCCTTTTTCTACAACTTCATACAGACAGCTGTAACTTTTGATAGAAGACTCACACACACGTATTTATGACTTTATCTTATAGAATGCAACACGCCCGTGCTGGCAAAATAGGTTTTGCATCTGTTTGAGCTCAGATTTTCAAGTTATTCACAAAATGAAAACCTATACTTTGTTTTGAGCGAGATCTCCATTCAAATGCATGTAATAGCGAGAAACGCAGGTTTTGCAGCTGTTTGAGCAGAGATTTTCAAGTTATTCACAAAATGAAAACCTATACTTTCTTTTGGGCGAGAACTCCATTCAAATGCATGTAATAGCGAGAAACGCACTGTCTTGGCGAAATAAAGCCTTTTTCTACAACTTCATACAGACAGATGTAACTTTTGATAGAAGACTCAAACACAAATATTTATGGCTTTATCTTATAGAATTCAACACACCCGTGCTGGCAAAATAGGTTTTGCAGCTGTTTTAGCCGAGATTTTCAAGTTATTCACAAAATGAAAACCAATACTTTGTTTTGGGCGAGAACTCCATTCAAATGCATGTAAGAGCGAGAAACGCACTGTCTTGGCGAAATAAAGCCTTTTTCTGCAACTTCATACAGACAGCTGTAACTTTTGATAGAAGACTCAGACACCCGTATTTAAGCTTTTATCTTACGAATTCAACACGCCCGACCTGGGTAAACAGGTTTTGCAGCTGTTTGAGCAGAGATTTTCAAGTTATTCACAAAATAAAAACCTATACTTTGTTTTGGGCGAGATCTCTATTCAAATGCATGTAATAGCGAGAAACGCAAGTTTTGCAGCTGTTTGAGCAGAGATTTTCAAGTTATTCACAAAGTGAAAACCTATATTTTGTTTTGGGCGAGAACTCCATTGAAATGCGTGTAAGAGCGAGAAACGCAGGTTTTGCAGCTGTTTGAGCAGAGATTTTCAAGTTATTCACAAAATAAAAACCTATACTTTGTTTTGGGCGAGAACTCCATTCAAATGCATGTAATAGCGAGAAACGCACTGTCTTGGCGAAATAAAGCCTTTTTCTACAACTTCATACAGACAGATGTAACTTTTGATAGAAGACTCAGACATAAATATTTATGGCTTTATCTTATAGAATGCAACACGCCCGTGCTGGGGAAATAGGTTTTGCATCTGTTTGAGCAGAGATTTTCAAGTTATTCACAAAATGAAAACCTATACTTTGTTTTGGGCGAGAACTCCATTCAAATGCATGTAATAGCGAGAAACGCAGGTTTTGCAGCTGTTTGAGCAGAGATTTTCAAGTTATTCACAAAGTGAAAACCTATATTTTGTTTTGGGCGATAACTCCATTCAAATGCGTGTAAGAGCGAGAAACGCAGGTTTTGCAGCTGTTTGAGCAGAGATTTTCAAGTTATTCACAAAATGAAAACCTATACTTTGTTTTGGGCGAGAACTCCATTCAAATGCATGTAAGAGCGAGGAACGCACTGTCTTGGCGAAATAAAGCCTTTTTCTACAACTTCATACAGACAGCTGTAACTTTAGATAGAAGACTCACACACACATATTTATGGCTTTATCTTATAAAATTCAACACGCCCGTGCTGGGAAAATGGGTTTTGCAGCTGTTTGAGCAGAGATTTTCAAGTTTTTCACAAAATGAAAACCAATACTTTGTTTTGGGCGAGAACTCCATTCAAATGCATGTAATAGCGAGAAACGCAGTCTTGGTGAAATAAAGCCTTTTTCTACAACTTCATACATAAAGATGTAACTTTTGATAGAAGACTCAGACATAAATATTTATGGCTTTATCTTATAGAATTCAACACGCCCGTGCTGGATAAACAGGTTTTGCAGCTGTTTGAGCAGAGATTTTCAAGTTTTTCACAAAATGAAAACCTATACTTTGTTTTGGGCCAGAACTCCATTCAAATGCATGTAATAGCGAGAAACGCAGGTTTTGCAGCTGTTTGAGCAGAGATTTTCAAGTTATTCACAAAATAAAAACCTATACTTTGTTTTGGGCGAGAACTCCATTCAAATGCATGTAAGAGCGAGAAACGCACTGTCTTGGCGAAATAAAGCCTTTTTCTACAACTTCATACAGACAGCTGTAACTTTTGATAGAAGACTCACACACACATATTTATGGCTTTATCTTATAAAATTCAACACGCCCGTGCTGGCAAAATAGGTTTTGCAGCTGTTTGAGCAGAGATTTTCAAGTTTTTCACAAAATGAAAACCTATACTTTGTTTTGAGCGAGATCTCCATTCAAATGCATGTAATAGCGAGAAACGCAGGTTTTGCAGCTGTTTGAGCAGAGATTTTCAAGTTATTCACAAAATGAAAACCTATACTTTCTTTTGGGCGAGAACTCCATTCAAATGCATGTAATAGCGAGAAACGCACTGTCTTGGCGAAATAAAGCCTTTTTCTACAACTTCATACAGACAGATGTAACTTTTGATAGAAGACTCAAACACAAATATTTATGGCTTTATCTTATAGAATTCAACACACCCGTGCTGGCAAAATAGGTTTTGCAGCTGTTTTAGCCGAGATTTTCAAGTTATTCACAAAATGAAAACCAATACTTTGTTTTGGGCGAGAACTCCATTCAAATGCATGTAAGAGCGAGAAACGCACTGTCTTGGCGAAATAAAGCCTTTTTCTGCAACTTCATACAGACAGCTGTAACTTTTGATAGAAGACTCAGACACCCGTATTTAAGCTTTTATCTTACGAATTCAACACGCCCGACCTGGGTAAACAGGTTTTGCAGCTGTTTGAGCAGAGATTTTCAAATTATTCACAAAATGAAAACCTATACTTTGTTTTGGGCGAGAACTCCATTCAAATGCATGTAATAGCAAGAAACGCAGGTTTTGCAGCTGTTTGAGCTAAGATTTTCAAGTTGTTCACAAAATGAAAACCTATACTTTGTTTTGGGCGAGATCTCCATTCAAATGCATGTAATAGCGAGAAACGCAGGTTTTGCAGCTGTTTGAGCTCAGATTTTTAAGTTATTCACAAAATGAAAACCTATATTTTGTGTCGGGTGAGAACTCCATTCAAATGCATGTAATAGCGAGAAACGCACTGTCTTGGCGAAAAAAAGCCTTTTTCTACAACTTCATACAGACAGCTGTAACTTTTGATAGAAGACTCACACACACATATTTATGGCTTTATCTTATAGAATTCAACACGCCCGTGCTGGGAAAATGAGTTTTGCAGCTGTTTGAGCAGAGATTTTCAAGTTGTTCACAAAATGAAAACCTATATTTTGTTTTGGGCGAGATCTCCATTCAAATGCATGTAAGAGCGAGAAACGCAGGTTTTGCAGCTGTTTGGGCTAAGATTTTCAAGTTTTTCACAAAATGAAAACGTATACTTTGTTTTGAGCGAGATCTCCATTCAAATGCATGTAATAGCGAGAAACGCAGGTTTTGCAGCTGTTTGAGCAGAGATTTTCAAGTTATTCACAAAATGAAAACCTATACTTTCTTTTGGGCGAGAACTCCATTCAAATGCATGTAATAGCGAGAAACGCACTGTCTTGGCGAAATAAAGCCTTTTTCTACAACTTCATACAGACAGATGTAACTTTTGATAGAAGACTCACACACACATATTTATGACTTTATCTTATACAATTCAACACGCCCGTGCTGGGAAAATGGGTTTTGCAGCTGTTTGAGCAGAGATTTTCAAGTTATTCACAAAATGAAAACCTATACTTTGTTTTGGGCGAGAACTCCATTCAAATGCATGTAATAGCGAGAAACGCACTGTCTTGGTGAAATAAAGCCTTTTTCTACAACTTCATACAGACAGATGTAACTTTTGATAGAAGAGTCAGACATAAATATTTATGGCTTTATCTTATAGAATTCAACACGCCCGACCTGGGAAAAACAGGATTTGCAGCTGTTTGAGCAGAGATTTTCAAGTTATTCACAAAATGAATAATTTGTTTTGGGCGAGAACTCCATTCAAATGCATGTAATAGCGAGAAACGCAGGTTTTGCAGCTGTTTGAGCAGAGATTTTCAAGTTATTCACAAAATAAAAACCTATACTTTGTTTTGGGCGAGATCTCCATTCAAATGCATGTAATAGCGAGAAACGCAAGTTTTGCAGCTGTTTGAGCAGAGATTTTCAAGTTATTCACAAAGTGAAAACCTATATTTTGTTTTGGGCGAGAACTCCATTGAAATGCGTGTAAGAGCGAGAAACGCAGGTTTTGCAGCTGTTTGAGCAGAGATTTTCAAGTTATTCACAAAATAAAAACCTATACTTTGTTTTGGGCGAGAACTCCATTCAAATGCATGTAAGAGCGAGAAACGCACTGTCTTGGCGAAATAAAGCCTTTTTCTACAACTTCATACAGACAGATGTAACTTTTGATAGAAGACTCAGACATAAATATTTATGGCTTTATCTTATAGAATTCAACACGCCTGTGCTGGAAAAATAGGTTTTGCATCTGTTTGAGCAGAGATTTTCAAGTTATTCACAAAATGAAAACCTATACTTTGTTTTGGGCGAGAACTCCATTCAAATGCATGTAATAGCGAGAAACGCAGGTTTTGCAGCTGTTTGAGCAGAGATTTTCAAGTTATTCACAAAGTGAAAACCTATATTTTGTTTTGGGCGAGAACTCCATTCAAATGCGTGTAAGAGCGAGAAACGCACTGTCTTGGCGAAATAAAGCCTTTTTCTACAACTTCATACAGACAGCTGTAACTTTAGATAGAAGACTCACACACACATATTTATGGCTGTATCTTATAAAATTCAACACGCCCGTGCTGGGAAAATGGGTTTTGCAGCTGTTTGAGCAGAGATTTTCAAGTTGTTCACAAAATGAAAACCTATATTTTGTTTTGGGCGAGATCTCCATTCAAATGCATGTAAGAGCGAGAAACGCAGGTTTTGCAGCTGTTTGAGCTAAGATTTTCAAGTTATTCACAAAATGAAAACCTATACTTTCTTTTGGGCGAGAACTCCATTCAAATGCATGTAATAGCGAGAAACGCACTGTCTTGGCGAAATAAAGCCTTTTTCTACAACTTCATACAGACAGATGTAACTTTTGATAGAAGACTCACACACACATATTTATGGCTTTATCTTATAAAATTCAACACGCCCGTGCTGGGAAAATGGGTTTTGCAGCTGTTTGAGCAGAGATTTTCAAGTTTTTCACAAAATGAAAACCAATACTTTGTTTTGGGCGAGAACTCCATTCAAATGCATGTAAGAGCGAGAAACGCAGTCTTGGTGAAATAAAGCCTTTTTCTACAACTTCATACAGAAAGATGTAACTTTTGATAGAAGACTCAGACATAAATATTTATGGCTTTATCTTATAGAATTCAACACGCCCGTGCTGGATAAACAGGTTTTGCAGCTGTTTGAGCTAAGATTTTCAAGATATTCACAAAATGAAAACCTATACTTTGTTTTGGGCCAGAACTCCATTCAAATGCATGTAATAGCGAGAAACGCAGGTTTTGCAGCTGTTTGAGCAGAGATTTTCAAGTTATTCACAAAATAAAAACCTATACTTTGTTTTGGGCGAGAACTCCATTCAAATGCATGTAAGAGCGAGAAACGCACTGTCTTGGCGAAATAAAGCCTTTTTCTACAACTTCATACAGACAGCTGTAACTTTTGATAGAACACTCACACACACATATTTAAGGCTTTATCTTATAGAATTCAACACGCCCGTGCTGGGAAAATGGGTTTTGCAGCTGTTTGAGCAGAGATTTTCAAGTTGTTCACAAAATGAAAACCTATATTTTGTTTTCGGCGAGATCTCCATTCAAATGCATGTAAGAGCGAGAAACGCAGGTTTTGCAGCTGTTTGAGCTAAGATTTTCAAGTTATTCACAAAATGAAAACCTATACTTTGTTTTGGGCGAGAACTCCATTCAAATGCATGTAAGAGCGAGAAACGCAGGTTTTGCAGCTGTTTGAGCTAAGATTTTCAAGTTATTCACAAAATGAAAACCTATACTTTGTTTTGAGCGAGATCTCCATTCAAATGCATGTAATAGCGAGAAACGCAGGTTTTGCAGCTGTTTGAGCAGAGATTTTCAAGTTATTCACAAAATGAAAACCTATACTTTCTTTTGGGCGAGAACTCCATTCAAATGCATGTAATAGCGAGAAACGCAGGTTTTGCAGCTGTTTGAGCTCAGATTTTTAAGTTATTCACAAAATGAAAACCTATATTTTGTGTCGGGTGAGAACTCCATTCAAATGCATGTAATAGCGAGAAACGCACTGTCTTGGCGAAAAAAAGCCTTTTTCTACAACTTCATACAGACAGCTGTAACTTTTGATAGAAGACTCACACACACGTATTTATGACTTTATCTTATAGAATTCAACACGCCCGTGCTGGGAAAATGGGTTTTGCAGCTGTTTGAGCAGAGATTTTCAAGTTATTCACAAAATGAAAACCTATACTTTGTTTTGGGCCAGAACTCCATTCAAATGCATGTAATAGCGAGAAACGCAGGTTTTGCAGCTGTTTGAGCAGAGATTTTCAAGTTATTCACAAAATAAAAACCTATACTTTGTTTTGGGCGAGAACTCCATTCAAATGCATGTAAGAGCGAGAAACGCACTGTCTTGGCGAAATAAAGCCTTTTTCTACAACTTCATACAGACAGCTGTAACTTTTGATAGAACACTCACACACACATATTTAAGGCTTTATCTTATAGAATTCAACACGCCCGTGCTGGGGAAATGGGTTTTGCAGCTGTTTGAGCAGAGATTTTCAAGTTGTTCACAAAATGAAAACCTATATTTTGTTTTCGGCGAGATCTCCATTCAAATGCATGTAAGAGCGAGAAACGCAGGTTTTGCAGCTGTTTGAGCTAAGATTTTCAAGTTATTCACAAAATGAAAACCTATACTTTGTTTTGGGCGAGAACTCCATTCAAATGCATGTAAGAGCGAGAAACGCAGGTTTTGCAGCTGTTTGAGCTAAGATTTTCAAGTTATTCACAAAATGAAAACCTATACTTTGTTTTGAGCGAGATCTCCATTCAAATGCATGTAATAGCGAGAAACGCAGGTTTTGCAGCTGTTTGAGCAGAGATTTTCAAGTTATTCACAAAATGAAAACCTATACTTTCTTTTGGGCGAGAACTCCATTCAAATGCATGTAATAGCGAGAAACGCAGGTTTTGCATCTGTTTGAGCTCAGATTTTTAAGTTTTTCACAAAATGAAAACCTATACTTTGTTTTGGGCCAGAACTCCATTCAAATGCATGTAATAGCGAGAAACGCAGGTTTTGCAGCTGTTTGAGCAGAGATTTTCAAGTTATTCACAAAATAAAAACCTATACTTTGTTTTGGGCGAGAACTCCATTCAAATGCATGTAAGAGCGAGAAACGCACTGTCTTGGCGAAATAAAGCCTTTTTCTACAACTTCATACAGACAGCTGTAACTTTTGATAGAAGACTCACACACACATATTTAAGGCTTTATCTTATAGAATTCAACACGCCCGTGCTGGATAAACAGGTTTTGCAGCTGTTTGAGCAGAGATTTTCAAGTTTTTCACAAAATGAAAACCTATACTTTGTTTTGGGCCAGAACTCCATTCAAATGCATGTAATAGCGAGAAACGCAGGTTTTGCAGCTGTTTGAGCAGAGATTTTCAAGTTATTCACAAAATAAAAACCTATACTTTGTTTTGGGCGAGAACTCCATTCAAATGCATGTAAGAGCGAGAAACGCACTGTCTTGGCGAAATAAAGCCTTTTTCTACAACTTCATACAGAAAGATGTAACTTTTGATAGAAGACTCACACACACATATTTATGGCTTTATCTTATAAAATTCAACACGCCCGTGCTGGCAAAATAGGTTTTGCAGCTGTTTGAGCAGAGATTTTCAAGTTTTTCACAAAATGAAAACCTATACTTTGTTTTGAGCGAGATCTCCATTCAAATGCATGTAATAGCGAGAAACGCAGGTTTTGCAGCTGTTTGAGCAGAGATTTTCAAGTTATTCACAAAATGAAAACCTATACTTTCTTTTGGGCGAGAACTCCATTCAAATGCATGTAAGAGCGAGAAACGCACTGTCTTGGCGAAATAAAGCCTTTTTCTACAACTTCATACAGACAGCTGTAACATTTGATAGAAGACTCACACACACATATTTATGGCTTTATCTTATAAAATTCAACACGCCCGTGCTGGGAAAATGGGTTTTGCAGCTGTTTGAGCAGAGATTTTCAAGTTTTTCACAAAATGAAAACCAATACTTTGTTTTGGGCGAGAACTCCATTCAAATGCATGTAAGAGCGAGAAACGCAGTCTTGGTGAAATAAAGCCTTTTTCTACAACTTCATACAGAAAGATGTAACTTTTGATAGAAGACTCAGACATAAATATTTATGGCTTTATCTTTTAGAATTCAACACGCCCGTGCTGGATAAACAGGTTTTCCAGCTGTTTGAGCTAAGATTTTCAAGATATTCACAAAATGAAAACCTATACTTTGTTTGGGGCCAGAACTCCATTCAAATGCATGTAATAGCGAGAAACGCAGGTTTTGCAGCTGTTTGAGCAGAGATTTTCAAGTTATTCACAAAATAAAAACCTATACTTTGTTTTGGGCGAGAACTCCATTCAAATGCATGTAAGAGCGAGAAACGCACTGTCTTGGCGAAATAAAGCCTTTTTCTACAACTTCATACAGACAGCTGTAACTTTTGATAGAAGACTCACACACACATATTTAAGGCTTTATCTTATAGAATTCAACACGCCCGTGCTGGATAAACAGGTTTTGCAGCTGTTTGAGCAGAGATTTTCAAGTTTTTCACAAAATGAAAACCTATACTTTGTTTTGGGCCAGAACTCCATTCAAATGCATGTAAGAGCGAGAAACGCAGGTTTTGCAGCTGTTTGAGCAGAGATTTTCAAGTTATTCACAAAATAAAAACCTATACTTTGTTTTGGGCGAGAACTCCATTCAAATGCATGTAAGAGCGAGAAACGCACTGTCTTGGCGAAATAAAGCCTTTTTCTACAACTTCATACAGACAGCTGTAACTTTTGATAGAAGACTCACACACACATATTTATGGCTTTATCTTATAAAATTCAACACGCCCGTGCTGGCAAAATAGGTTTTGCAGCTGTTTGAGCAGAGATTTTCAAGTTTTTCACAAAATGAAAACCTATACTTTGTTTTGAGCGAGATCTCCATTCAAATGCATGTAATAGCGAGAAACGCAGGTTTTGCAGCTGTTTGAGCAGAGATTTTCAAGTTATTCACAAAATGAAAACCTATACTTTCTTTTGGGCGAGAACTCCATTCAAATGCATGTAAGAGCGAGAAACGCACTGTCTTGGCGAAATAAAGCCTTTTTCTACAACTTCATACAGACAGCTGTAACATTTGATAGAAGACTCACACACACATATTTATGGCTTTATCTTAT
The DNA here is from genome assembly GCF_036321145.2 of Pelmatolapia mariae. NCBI lineage: Eukaryota > Metazoa > Chordata > Actinopteri > Cichliformes > Cichlidae > Pelmatolapia > Pelmatolapia mariae. Next base: position 32,116,534 of record NC_086245.2, on the reverse strand, counting down.
AAAATTCAACACGCCCGTGCTGGGAAAATGGGTTTTGCAGCTGTTTGAGCAGAGATTTTCAAGTTTTTCACAAAATGAAAACCAATACTTTGTTTTGGGCGAGAACTCCATTCAAATGCATGTAAGAGCGAGAAACGCAGTCTTGGTGAAATAAAGCCTTTTTCTACAACTTCATACAGAAAGATGTAACTTTTGATAGAAGACTCAGACATAAATATTTATGGCTTTATCTTTTAGAATTCAACACGCCCGTGCTGGATAAACAGGTTTTCCAGCTGTTTGAGCTAAGATTTTCAAGATATTCACAAAATGAAAACCTATACTTTGTTTGGGGCCAGAACTCCATTCAAATGCATGTAATAGCGAGAAACGCAGGTTTTGCAGCTGTTTGAGCAGAGATTTTCAAGTTATTCACAAAATAAAAACCTATACTTTGTTTTGGGCGAGAACTCCATTCAAATGCATGTAAGAGCGAGAAACGCACTGTCTTGGCGAAATAAAGCCTTTTTCTACAACTTCATACAGACAGCTGTAACTTTTGATAGAAGACTCACACACACATATTTAAGGCTTTATCTTATAGAATTCAACACGCCCGTGCTGGATAAACAGGTTTTGCAGCTGTTTGAGCAGAGATTTTCAAGTTTTTCACAAAATGAAAACCTATACTTTGTTTTGGGCCAGAACTCCATTCAAATGCATGTAAGAGCGAGAAACGCAGGTTTTGCAGCTGTTTGAGCAGAGATTTTCAAGTTATTCACAAAATAAAAACCTATACTTTGTTTTGGGCGAGAACTCCATTCAAATGCATGTAAGAGCGAGAAACGCACTGTCTTGGCGAAATAAAGCCTTTTTCTACAACTTCATACAGACAGCTGTAACTTTTGATAGAAGACTCACACACACATATTTATGGCTTTATCTTATAAAATTCAACACGCCCGTGCTGGCAAAATAGGTTTTGCAGCTGTTTGAGCAGAGATTTTCAAGTTTTTCACAAAATGAAAACCTATACTTTGTTTTGAGCGAGATCTCCATTCAAATGCATGTAATAGCGAGAAACGCAGGTTTTGCAGCTGTTTGAGCAGAGATTTTCAAGTTATTCACAAAATGAAAACCTATACTTTCTTTTGGGCGAGAACTCCATTCAAATGCATGTAAGAGCGAGAAACGCACTGTCTTGGCGAAATAAAGCCTTTTTCTACAACTTCATACAGACAGCTGTAACATTTGATAGAAGACTCACACACACATATTTATGGCTTTATCTTATAAAATTCAACACGCCCGTGCTGGGAAAATGGGTTTTGCAGCTGTTTGAGCAGAGATTTTCAAGTTTTTCACAAAATGAAAACCAATACTTTGTTTTGGGCGAGAACTCCATTCAAATGCATGTAAGAGCGAGAAACGCAGTCTTGGTGAAATAAAGCCTTTTTCTACAACTTCATACAGAAAGATGTAACTTTTGATAGAAGACTCAGACATAAATATTTATGGCTTTATCTTTTAGAATTCAACACGCCCGTGCTGGATAAACAGGTTTTCCAGCTGTTTGAGCTAAGATTTTCAAGATATTCACAAAATGAAAACCTATACTTTGTTTGGGGCCAGAACTCCATTCAAATGCATGTAATAGCGAGAAACGCAGGTTTTGCAGCTGTTTGAGCAGAGATTTTCAAGTTATTCACAAAATAAAAACCTATACTTTGTTTTGGGCGAGAACTCCATTCAAATGCATGTAAGAGCGAGAAACGCACTGTCTTGGCGAAATAAAGCCTTTTTCTACAACTTCATACAGACAGCTGTAACTTTTGATAGAAGACTCACACACACATATTTAAGGCTTTATCTTATAGAATTCAACACGCCCGTGCTGGATAAACAGGTTTTGCAGCTGTTTGAGCAGAGATTTTCAAGTTTTTCACAAAATGAAAACCTATACTTTGTTTTGGGCCAGAACTCCATTCAAATGCATGTAAGAGCGAGAAACGCAGGTTTTGCAGCTGTTTGAGCAGAGATTTTCAAGTTATTCACAAAATAAAAACCTATACTTTGTTTTGGGCGAGAACTCCATTCAAATGCATGTAAGAGCGAGAAACGCACTGTCTTGGCGAAATAAAGCCTTTTTCTACAACTTCATACAGACAGCTGTAACTTTTGATAGAAGACTCACACACACATATTTATGGCTTTATCTTATAAAATTCAACACGCCCGTGCTGGCAAAATAGGTTTTGCAGCTGTTTGAGCAGAGATTTTCAAGTTTTTCACAAAATGAAAACCTATACTTTGTTTTGAGCGAGATCTCCATTCAAATGCATGTAATAGCGAGAAACGCAGGTTTTGCAGCTGTTTGAGCAGAGATTTTCAAGTTATTCACAAAATGAAAACCTATACTTTCTTTTGGGCGAGAACTCCATTCAAATGCATGTAAGAGCGAGAAACGCACTGTCTTGGCGAAATAAAGCCTTTTTCTACAACTTCATACAGACAGCTGTAACATTTGATAGAAGACTCACACACACATATTTATGGCTTTATCTTATAAAATTCAACACGCCCGTGCTGGGAAAATGGGTTTTGCAGCTGTTTGAGCAGAGATTTTCAAGTTTTTCACAAAATGAAAACCAATACTTTGTTTTGGGCGAGAACTCCATTCAAATGCATGTAAGAGCGAGAAACGCAGTCTTGGTGAAATAAAGCCTTTTTCTACAACTTCATACAGAAAGATGTAACTTTTGATAGAAGACTCAGACATAAATATTTATGGCTTTATCTTTTAGAATTCAACACGCCCGTGCTGGATAAACAGGTTTTGCAGCTGTTTGAGCTAAGATTTTCAAGATATTCACAAAATGAAAACCTATACTTTGTTTGGGGCCAGAACTCCATTCAAATGCATGTAATAGCGAGAAACGCAGGTTTTGCAGCTGTTTGAGCAGAGATTTTCAAGTTATTCACAAAATAAAAACCTATACTTTGTTTTGGGCGAGAACTCCATTCAAATGCATGTAAGAGCGAGAAACGCACTGTCTTGGCGAAATAAAGCCTTTTTCTACAACTTCATACAGACAGCTGTAACTTTTGATAGAAGACTCACACACACATATTTAAGGCTTTATCTTATAGAATTCAACACGCCCGTGCTGGATAAACAGGTTTTGCAGCTGTTTGAGCAGAGATTTTCAAGTTTTTCACAAAATGAAAACCTATACTTTGTTTTGGGCCAGAACTCCATTCAAATGCATGTAATAGCGAGAAACGCAGGTTTTGCAGCTGTTTGAGCAGAGATTTTCAAGTTATTCACAAAATGAAAACCTATACTTTCTTTTGGGCGAGAACTCCATTCAAATGCATGTAAGAGCGAGAAACGCACTGTCTTGGCGAAATAAAGCCTTTTTCTACAACTTCATACAGACAGCTGTAACATTTGATAGAAGACTCACACACACATATTTATGGCTTTATCTTATAAAATTCAACACGCCCGTGCTGGGAAAATGGGTTTTGCAGCTGTTTGAGCAGAGATTTTCAAGTTTTTCACAAAATGAAAACCAATACTTTGTTTTGGGCGAGAACTCCATTCAAATGCATGTAAGAGCGAGAAACGCAGTCTTGGTGAAATAAAGCCTTTTTCTACAACTTCATACAGAAAGATGTAACTTTTGATAGAAGACTCAGACATAAATATTTATGGCTTTATCTTTTAGAATTCAACACGCCCGTGCTGGATAAACAGGTTTTGCAGCTGTTTGAGCTAAGATTTTCAAGATATTCACAAAATGAAAACCTATACTTTGTTTGGGGCCAGAACTCCATTCAAATGCATGTAATAGCGAGAAACGCAGGTTTTGCAGCTGTTTGAGCAGAGATTTTCAAGTTATTCACAAAATAAAAACCTATACTTTGTTTTGGGCGAGAACTCCATTCAAATGCATGTAAGAGCGAGAAACGCACTGTCTTGGCGAAATAAAGCCTTTTTCTACAACTTCATACAGACAGCTGTAACTTTTGATAGAAGACTCACACACACATATTTAAGGCTTTATCTTATAGAATTCAACACGCCCGTGCTGGATAAACAGGTTTTGCAGCTGTTTGAGCAGAGATTTTCAAGTTTTTCACAAAATGAAAACCTATACTTTGTTTTGGGCCAGAACTCCATTCAAATGCATGTAATAGCGAGAAACGCAGGTTTTGCAGCTGTTTGAGCAGAGATTTTCAAGTTATTCACAAAATGAAAACCTATACTTTCTTTTGGGCGAGAACTCCATTCAAATGCATGTAAGAGCGAGAAACGCACTGTCTTGGCGAAATAAAGCCTTTTTCTACAACTTCATACAGACAGCTGTAACATTTGATAGAAGACTCACACACACATATTTATGGCTTTATCTTATAAAATTCAACACGCCCGTGCTGGGAAAATGGGTTTTGCAGCTGTTTGAGCAGAGATTTTCAAGTTTTTCACAAAATGAAAACCAATACTTTGTTTTGGGCGAGAACTCCATTCAAATGCATGTAAGAGCGAGAAACGCAGTCTTGGTGAAATAAAGCCTTTTTCTACAACTTCATACAGAAAGATGTAACTTTTGATAGAAGACTCAGACATAAATATTTATGGCTTTATCTTTTAGAATTCAACACGCCCGTGCTGGATAAACAGGTTTTGCAGCTGTTTGAGCTAAGATTTTCAAGATATTCACAAAATGAAAACCTATACTTTGTTTGGGGCCAGAACTCCATTCAAATGCATGTAATAGCGAGAAACGCAGGTTTTGCAGCTGTTTGAGCAGAGATTTTCAAGTTATTCACAAAATAAAAACCTATACTTTGTTTTGGGCGAGAACTCCATTCAAATGCATGTAAGAGCGAGAAACGCACTGTCTTGGCGAAATAAAGCCTTTTTCTACAACTTCATACAGACAGCTGTAACTTTTGATAGAAGACTCACACACACATATTTAAGGCTTTATCTTATAGAATTCAACACGCCCGTGCTGGATAAACAGGTTTTGCAGCTGTTTGAGCAGAGATTTTCAAGTTTTTCACAAAATGAAAACCTATACTTTGTTTTGGGCCAGAACTCCATTCAAATGCATGTAATAGCGAGAAACGCAGGTTTTGCAGCTGTTTGAGCAGAGATTTTCAAGTTATTCACAAAATAAAAACCTATACTTTGTTTTGGGCGAGAACTCCATTCAAATGCATGTAAGAGCGAGAAACGCACTGTCTTGGCGAAATAAAGCCTTTTTCTACAACTTCATACAGACAGCTGTAACTTTTGATAGAAGACTCACACACACATATTTATGGCTTTATCTTATAAAATTCAACACGCCCGTGCTGGCAAATTAGGTTTTGCAGCTGTTTGAGCAGAGATTTTCAAGTTGTTCACAAAATGAAAACCTATATTTTGTTTTGGGCGAGATCTCCATTCAAATGCATGTAAGAGCGAGAAACGCAGGTTTTGCAGCTGTTTGAGCTAAGATTTTCAAGTTTTTCACAAAATGAAAACCTATACTTTGTTTTGAGCGAGATCTCCATTCAAATGCATGTAATAGCGAGAAACGCAGGTTTTGCAGCTGTTTGAGCAGAGATTTTCAAGTTATTCACAAAATGAAAACCTATACTTTCTTTTGGGCGAGAACTCCATTCAAATGCATGTAAGAGCGAGAAACGCACTGTCTTGGCGAAATAAAGCCTTTTTCTACAACTTCATACAGACAGCTGTAACTTTTGATAGAAGACTCACACACACATATTTATGGCTTTATCTTATAAAATTCAACACGCCCGTGCTGGCAAAATAGGTTTTGCAGCTGTTTGAGCTCAGATTTTCAAGTTATTCACAAAATGAAAACCTATACTTTGTTTTGGGAGAGAACTCCATTCAAATGCATGTAATAGCGAGAAACGCAGGTTTTGCAGCTGTTTGAGCTAAGATTTTCAAGTTATTCACAAAATGAAAACCTATACTTTGTTTTGGGCGAGAACTCCATTCAAATGCATGTAAGAGCGAGAAACGCAGGTTTTGCAGCTGTTTGAGCTAAGATTTTCAAGTTATTCACAAAATGAAAACCTATACTTTGTTTTGGGCGAGATCTCCATTCAAATGCATGTAATAGCGAGAAACGCAGGTTTTGCAGCTGTTTGAGCAGAGATTTTTAAGTTATTCACAAAATGAAAACCTATACTTTGTTTTGGGCGAGAACTCCATTCAAATGCATGTAAGAGCGAGAAACGCACTGTCTTGGCGAAATAAAGCCTTTTTCTGCAACTTCATACAGACAGCTGTAACTTTTGATAGAAGACTCAGACACCCGTATTTAAGCTTTTATCTTACGAATTCAACACGCCCGTGCTGGGTAAAGAGGTTTTGCAGCTGTTTGAGCAGAGATTTTCAAATTATTCACAAAATGAAAACCTATACTTTGTTTTGGGCGAGAACTCCATTCAAATGCATGTAATAGCAAGAAACGCAGGTTTTGCAGCTGTTTGAGCTAAGATTTTCAAGTTGTTCACAAAATGAAAACCTATACTTTGTTTTGGGCGAGATCTCCATTCAAATGCATGTAATAGCGAGAAACGCAGGTTTTGCAGCTGTTTGAGCTCAGATTTTTAAGTTATTCACAAAATGAAAACCTATATTTTGTGTCGGGTGAGAACTCCATTCAAATGCATGTAATAGCGAGAAACGCACTGTCTTGGCGAAAAAAAGCCTTTTTCTACAACTTCATACAGACAGCTGTAACTTTTGATAGAAGACTCACACACACATATTTATGGCTTTATCTTATAGAATTCAACACGCCCGTGCTGGGAAAATGAGTTTTGCAGCTGTTTGAGCAGAGATTTTCAAGTTGTTCACAAAATGAAAACCTATATTTTGTTTTGGGCGAGATCTCCATTCAAATGCATGTAAGAGCGAGAAACGCAGGTTTTGCAGCTGTTTGGGCTAAGATTTTCAAGTTTTTCACAAAATGAAAACCTATACTTTGTTTTGAGCGAGATCTCCATTCAAATGCATGTAATAGCGAGAAACGCAGGTTTTGCAGCTGTTTGAGCAGAGATTTTCAAGTTATTCACAAAATGAAAACCTATACTTTCTTTTGGGCGAGAACTCCATTCAAATGCATGTAATAGCGAGAAACGCACTGTCTTGGCGAAATAAAGCCTTTTTCTACAACTTCATACAGACAGATGTAACTTTTGATAGAAGACTCACACACACATATTTATGACTTTATCTTATACAATTCAACACGCCCGTGCTGGGAAAATGGGTTTTGCAGCTGTTTGAGCAGAGATTTTCAAGTTATTCACAAAATGAAAACCTATACTTTGTTTTGGGCGAGAACTCCATTCAAATGCATGTAATAGCGAGAAACGCACTGTCTTGGTGAAATAAAGCCTTTTTCTACAACTTCATACAGACAGATGTAACTTTTGATAGAAGAGTCAGACATAAATATTTATGGCTTTATCTTATAGAATTCAACACGCCCGACCTGGGAAAAACAGGATTTGCAGCTGTTTGAGCAGAGATTTTCAAGTTATTCACAAAATGAATAATTTGTTTTGGGCGAGAACTCCATTCAAATGCATGTAATAGCGAGAAACGCAGGTTTTGCACCTGTTTGAGCAGAGATTTTCAAGTTATTCACAAAATAAAAACCTATACTTTGTTTTGGGCGAGATCTCCATTCAAATGCATGTAATAGCGAGAAACGCAAGTTTTGCAGCTGTTTGAGCAGAGATTTTCAAGTTATTCACAAAGTGAAAACCTATATTTTGTTTTGGGCGAGAACTCCATTGAAATGCGTGTAAGAGCGAGAAACGCAGGTTTTGCAGCTGTTTGAGCAGAGATTTTCAAGTTATTCACAAAATAAAAACCTATACTTTGTTTTGGGCGAGAACTCCATTCAAATGCATGTAAGAGCGAGAAACGCACTGTCTTGGCGAAATAAAGCCTTTTTCTACAACTTCATACAGACAGATGTAACTTTTGATAGAAGACTCAGACATAAATATTTATGGCTTTATCTTATAGAATTCAACACGCCTGTGCTGGAAAAATAGGTTTTGCATCTGTTTGAGCAGAGATTTTCAAGTTATTCACAAAATGAAAACCTATACTTTGTTTTGGGCGAGAACTCCATTCAAATGCATGTAATAGCGAGAAACGCAGGTTTTGCAGCTGTTTGAGCAGAGATTTTCAAGTTATTCACAAAGTGAAAACCTATATTTTGTTTTGGGCGAGAACTCCATTCAAATGCGTGTAAGAGCGAGAAACGCACTGTCTTGGCGAAATAAAGCCTTTTTCTACAACTTCATACAGACAGCTGTAACTTTAGATAGAAGACTCACACACACATATTTATGGCTGTATCTTATAAAATTCAACACGCCCGTGCTGGGAAAATGGGTTTTGCAGCTGTTTGAGCAGAGATTTTCAAGTTGTTCACAAAATGAAAACCAATACTTTGTTTTGGGCGAGAACTCCATTCAAATGCATGTAAGAGCGAGAAACGCAGTCTTGGTGAAATAAAGCCTTTTTCTACAACTTCATACAGAAAGATGTAACTTTTGATAGAAGACTCAGACATAAATATTTATGGCTTTATCTTATAGAATTCAACACGCCCGTGCTGGATAAACAGGTTTTGCAGCTGTTTGAGCTAAGATTTTCAAGATATTCACAAAATGAAAACCTATACTTTGTTTTGGGCCAGAACTCCATTCAAATGCATGTAATAGCGAGAAACGCAGGTTTTGCAGCTGTTTGAGCAGAGATTTTCAAGTTATTCACAAAATAAAAACCTATACTTTGTTTTGGGCGAGAACTCCATTCAAATGCATGTAAGAGCGAGAAACGCACTGTCTTGGCGAAATAAAGCCTTTTTCTACAACTTCATACAGACAGCTGTAACTTTTGATAGAACACTCACACACACATATTTAAGGCTTTATCTTATAGAATTCAACACGCCCGTGCTGGGAAAATGGGTTTTGCAGCTGTTTGAGCAGAGATTTTCAAGTTGTTCACAAAATGAAAACCTATATTTTGTTTTCGGCGAGATCTCCATTCAAATGCATGTAAGAGCGAGAAACGCAGGTTTTGCAGCTTTTTGAGCTAAGATTTTCAAGTTATTCACAAAATGAAAACCTATACTTTGTTTTGGGCGAGAACTCCATTCAAATGCATGTAAGAGCGAGAAACGCAGGTTTTGCAGCTGTTTGAGCTAAGATTTTCAAGTTATTCACAAAATGAAAACCTATACTTTGTTTTGAGCGAGATCTCCATTCAAATGCATGTAATAGCGAGAAACGCAGGTTTTGCAGCTGTTTGAGCAGAGATTTTCAAGTTATTCACAAAATGAAAACCTATACTTTCTTTTGGGCGAGAACTCCATTCAAATGCATGTAATAGCGAGAAACGCAGGTTTTGCAGCTGTTTGAGCTCAGATTTTTAAGTTATTCACAAAATGAAAACCTATATTTTGTGTCGGGTGAGAACTCCATTCAAATGCATGTAATAGCGAGAAACGCACTGTCTTGGCGAAAAAAAGCCTTTTTCTACAACTTCATACAGACAGCTGTAACTTTTGATAGAAGACTCACACACACGTATTTATGACTTTATCTTATAGAATTCAACACGCCCGTGCTGGGAAAATGGGTTTTGCAGCTGTTTGAGCAGAGATTTTCAAGTTATTAACAAAATGAAAACCTATACTTTGTTTTGGGCCAGAACTCCATTCAAATGCATGTAATAGCGAGAAACGCAGGTTTTGCAGCTGTTTGAGCAGAGATTTTCAAGTTATTCACAAAATAAAAACCTATACTTTGTTTTGGGCGAGAACTCCATTCAAATGCATGTAAGAGCGAGAAACGCACTGTCTTGGCGAAATAAAGCCTTTTTCTACAACTTCATACAGACAGCTGTAACTTTTGATAGAACACTCACACACACATATTTAAGGCTTTATCTTATAGAATTCAACACGCCCGTGCTGGGGAAATGGGTTTTGCAGCTGTTTGAGCAGAGATTTTCAAGTTGTTCACAAAATGAAAACCTATATTTTGTTTTCGGCGAGATCTCCATTCAAATGCATGTAAGAGCGAGAAACGCAGGTTTTGCAGCTGTTTGAGCTAAGATTTTCAAGTTATTCACAAAATGAAAACCTATACTTTGTTTTGGGCGAGAACTCCATTCAAATGCATGTAAGAGCGAGAAACGCAGGTTTTGCAGCTGTTTGAGCTAAGATTTTCAAGTTATTCACAAAATGAAAACCTATACTTTGTTTTGAGCGAGATCTCCATTCAAATGCATGTAATAGCGAGAAACGCAGGTTTTGCAGCTGTTTGAGCAGAGATTTTCAAGTTATTCACAAAATGAAAACCTATACTTTCTTTTGGGCGAGAACTCCATTCAAATGCATGTAATAGCGAGAAACGCAGGTTTTGCATCTGTTTGAGCTCAGATTTTTAAGTTATTCACAAAATGAAAACCTATATTTTGTGTCGGGTGAGAACTCCATTCAAATGCATGTAATAGCGAGAAACGCACTGTCTTGGTGAAATAAAGCCTTTTTCTACAACTTCATACAGACAGATGTAACTTTTGATAGAAGACTCAGACATAAATATTTATGGCTTTATCTTATAGAATGCAACACGCCCGTGCTGGCAAAATAGGTTTTGCATCTGTTTGAGCAGAGATTTTCAAGTTATTCACAAAATGAAAACCTATACTTTGTTTTGGGCGAGAACTCCATTCAAATGCATGTAATAGCGAGAAACGCAGGTTTTGCAGCTGTTTGAGCAGAGATTTTCAAGTTATTCACAAAGTGAAAACCTATATTTTGTTTTGGGCGAGAACTCCATTCAAATGCGTGTAAGAGCGACAAACGCAGGTTTTGCAGCTGTTTGAGCAGAGATTTTCAAGTTATTCACAAAATGAAAACCTATACTTTCTTTTGGGCCAGAACTCCATTCAAATGCATGTAAGAGCGAGAAACGCAGGTTTTGCAGCTGTTTGAGCAGAGATTTTCAAGTTATTCACAAAATGAAAACCTATACTTTCTTTTGGGCGAGAACTCCATTCAAATGCATGTAATAGCGAGAAACGCACTGTCTTGGCGAAATAAAGCCTTTTTCTACAACTTCATACAGACAGCTGTAACTTTTGATAGAAGACTCACACACACATATTTAAGGCTTTATCTTATAAAATTCAACACGCCCGTGCTGGCAAAATAGGTTTTGCAGCTGTTTGAGCAGAGATTTTCAAGTTGTTCACAAAATGAAAACCTATATTTTGTTTTGGGCGAGATCTCCATTCAAATGCATGTAAGAGCGAGAAACGCAGGTTTTGCAGCTGTTTGAGCTAAGATTTTCAAGTTTTTCACAAAATGAAAACCTATACTTTGTTTTGAGCGAGATCTCCATTCAAATGCATGTAATAGCGAGAAACGCAGGTTTTGCAGCTGTTTGAGCAGAGATTTTCAAGTTATTCACAAAATGAAAACCTATACTTTCTTTTGGGCGAGAACTCCATTCAAATGCATGTAATAGCGAGAAACGCACTGTCTTGGCGAAATAAAGCCTTTTTCTACAACTTCATACAGACAGATGTAACTTTTGATAGAAGACTCACACACACATATTTATGGCTTTATCTTATAAAATTCAACACGCCCGTGCTGGGAAAATGGGTTTTGCAGCTGTTTGAGCAGAGATTTTCAAGTTTTTCACAAAATGAAAACCAATACTTTGTTTTGGGCGAGAACTCCATTCAAATGCATGTAAGAGCGAGAAACGCAGTCTTGGTGAAATAAAGCCTTTTTCTACAACTTCATACAGAAAGATGTAACTTTTGATAGAAGACTCACACACACATATTTAAGGCTTTATCTTATAGAATTCAACACGCCCGTGCTGGATAAACAGGTTTTGCAGCTGTTTGAGCTAAGATTTTCAAGTTTTTCACAAAATGAAAACCTATACTTTGTTTTGGGCCAGAACTCCATTCAAATGCATGTAATAGCGAGAAACGCAGGTTTTGCAGCTGTTTGAGCAGAGATTTTCAAGTTATTCACAAAATAAAAACCTATACTTTGTTTTGGGCGAGAACTCCATTCAAATGCATGTAAGAGCGAGAAACGCACTGTCTTGGCGAAATAAAGCCTTTTTCTACAACTTCATACAGACAGCTGTAACTTTTGATAGAACACTCACACACACATATTTAAGGCTTTATCTTATAGAATTCAACACGCCCGTGCTGGGAAAATGGGTTTTGCAGCTGTTTGAGCAGAGATTTTCAAGTTGTTCACAAAATGAAAACCTATATTTTGTTTTCGGCGAGATCTCCATTCAAATGCATGTAAGAGCGAGAAACGCAGGTTTTGCAGCTGTTTGAGCTAAGATTTTCAAGTTATTCACAAAATGAAAACCTATACTTTGTTTTGGGCGAGAACTCCATTCAAATGCATGTAAGAGCGAGAAACGCAGGTTTTGCAGCTGTTTGAGCTAAGATTTTCAAGTTATTCACAAAATGAAAACCTATACTTTGTTTTGAGCGAGATCTCCATTCAAATGCATGTAATAGCGAGAAACGCAGGTTTTGCAGCTGTTTGAGCAGAGATTTTCAAGTTATTCACAAAATGAAAACCTATACTTTCTTTTGGGCGAGAACTCCATTCAAATGCATGTAATAGCGAGAAACGCAGGTTTTGCAGCTGTTTGAGCTCAGATTTTTAAGTTATTCACAAAATGAAAACCTATATTTTGTGTCGGGTGAGAACTCCATTCAAATGCATGTAATAGCGAGAAACGCACTGTCTTGGCGAAAAAAAGCCTTTTTCTACAACTTCATACAGACAGCTGTAACTTTTAATAGAAGACTCACACACACGTATTTATGACTTTATCTTATAGAATTCAACACGCCCGTGCTGGGAAAATGGGTTTTGCAGCTGTTTGAGCTCAGATTTTCAAGTTATTCACAAAATGAAAACCTATACTTTGTGTCGGGCGAGAACTCCATTCAAATGCATGTAATAGCGAGAAACGCACTGTCTTGGTGAAATAAAGCCTTTTTCTACAACTTCATACAGACAGATGTAACTTTTGATAGAAGACTCAGACATAAATATTTATGGCTTTATCTTATAGAATGCAACACGCCCGTGCTGGCAAAATAGGTTTTGCATCTGTTTGAGCAGAGATTTTCAAGTTATTCACAAAATGAAAACCTATACTTTGTTTTGGGCGAGAACTCCATTCAAATGCATGTAAGAGCGACAAACGCAGGTTTTGCAGCTGTTTGAGCAGAGATTTTCAAGTTATTCACAAAATGAAAACCTATACTTTCTTTTGGGCCAGAACTCCATTCAAATGCATGTAATAGCGAGAAACGCACTGTCTTGGCGAAATAAAGCCTTTTTCTACAACTTCATACAGACAGATGTAACTTTTGATAGAAGACTCAAACACAAATATTTATGGCTTTATCTTATAGAATTCAACACACCCGTGCTGGCAAAATAGGTTTTGCAGCTGTTTTAGCCGAGATTTTCAAGTTATTCACAAAATGAAAACCAATACTTTGTTTTGGGCGAGAACTCCATTCAAATGCATGTAAGAGCGAGAAACGCACTGTCTTGGCGAAATAAAGCCTTTTTCTGCAACTTCATACAGACAGCTGTAACTTTTGATAGAAGACTCAGACACCCGTATTTAAGCTTTTATCTTACGAATTCAACACGCCCGACCTGGGTAAACAGGTTTTGCAGCTGTTTGAGCAGAGATTTTCAAGTTATTCACAAAATAAAAACCTATACTTTGTTTTGGGCGAGATCTCTATTCAAATGCATGTAATAGCGAGAAACGCAAGTTTTGCAGCTGTTTGAGCAGAGATTTTCAAGTTATTCACAAAGTGAAAACCTATATTTTGTTTTGGGCGAGAACTCCATTGAAATGCGTGTAAGAGCGAGAAACGCAGGTTTTGCAGCTGTTTGAGCAGAGATTTTCAAGTTATTCACAAAATAAAAACCTATACTTTGTTTTGGGCGAGAACTCCATTCAAATGCATGTAATAGCGAGAAACGCACTGTCTTGGCGAAATAAAGCCTTTTTCTACAACTTCATACAGACAGATGTAACTTTTGATAGAAGACTCAGACATAAATATTTATGGCTTTATCTTATAGAATGCAACACGCCCGTGCTGGGGAAATAGGTTTTGCATCTGTTTGAGCAGAGATTTTCAAGTTATTCACAAAATGAAAACCTATACTTTGTTTTGGGCGAGAACTCCATTCAAATGCATGTAATAGCGAGAAACGCAGGTTTTGCAGCTGTTTGAGCAGAGATTTTCAAGTTATTCACAAAGTGAAAACCTATATTTTGTTTTGGGCGATAACTCCATTCAAATGCGTGTAAGAGCGAGAAACGCAGGTTTTGCAGCTGTTTGAGCAGAGATTTTCAAGTTATTCACAAAATGAAAACCTATACTTTGTTTTGGGCGAGAACTCCATTCAAATGCATGTAAGAGCGAGAAACGCACTGTCTTGGCGAAATAAAGCCTTTTTCTACAACTTCATACAGACAGCTGTAACTTTAGATAGAAGACTCACACACACATATTTATGGCTTTATCTTATAAAATTCAACACGCCCGTGCTGGGAAAATGGGTTTTGCAGCTGTTTGAGCAGAGATTTTCAAGTTTTTCACAAAATGAAAACCAATACTTTGTTTTGGGCGAGAACTCCATTCAAATGCATGTAAGAGCGAGAAACGCAGTCTTGGTGAAATAAAGCCTTTTTCTACAACTTCATACATAAAGATGTAACTTTTGATAGAAGACTCAGACATAAATATTTATGGCTTTATCTTATAGAATTCAACACGCCCGTGCTGGATAAACAGGTTTTGCAGCTGTTTGAGCAGAGATTTTCAAGTTTTTCACAAAATGAAAACCTATACTTTGTTTTGGGCGAGAACTCCATTCAAATGCATGTAAGAGCGAGAAACGCACTGTCTTGGCGAAATAAAGCCTTTTTCTACAACTTCATACAGACAGCTGTAACTTTTGATAGAAGACTCACACACACATATTTATGGCTTTATCTTATAAAATTCAACACGCCCGTGCTGGCAAAATAGGTTTTGCAGCTGTTTGAGCAGAGATTTTCAAGTTGTTCACAAAATGAAAACCTATATTTTGTTTTGGGCGAGATCTCCATTCAAATGCATGTAAGAGCGAGAAACGCAGGTTTTGCAGCTGTTTGAGCTAAGATTTTCAAGTTTTTCACAAAATGAAAACCTATACTTTGTTTTGAGCGAGATCTCCATTCAAATGCATGTAATAGCGAGAAACGCAGGTTTTGCAGCTGTTTGAGCAGAGATTTTCAAGTTATTCACAAAATGAAAACCTATACTTTCTTTTGGGCGAGAACTCCATTCAAATGCATGTAAGAGCGAGAAACGCACTGTCTTGGCGAAATAAAGCCTTTTTCTACAACTTCATACAGACAGCTGTAACTTTTGATAGAAGACTCACACACACATATTTATGGCTTCATCTTATAAAATTCAACACGCCCGTGCTGGGAAAATGGGTTTTGCAGCTGTTTGAGCAGAGATTTTCAAGTTTTTCACAAAATGAAAACCAATACTTTGTTTTGGGCGAGAACTCCATTCAAATGCATGTAAGAGCGAGAAACGCAGTCTTGGTGAAATAAAGCCTTTTTCTACAACTTCATACAGAAAGATGTAACTTTTGATAGAAGACTCAGACATAAATATTTATGGCTTTATCTTTTAGAATTCAACACGCCCGTGCTGGATAAACAGGTTTTGCAGCTGTTTGAGCTAAGATTTTCAAGATATTCACAAAATGAAAACCTATACTTTGTTTGGGGCCAGAACTCCATTCAAATGCATGTAATAGCGAGAAACGCAGGTTTTGCAGCTGTTTGAGCAGAGATTTTCAAGTTATTCACAAAATAAAAACCTATACTTTGTTTTGGGCGAGAACTCCATTCAAATGCATGTAAGAGCGAGAAACGCACTGTCTTGGCGAAATAAAGCCTTTTTCTACAACTTCATACAGACAGCTGTAACTTTTGATAGAAGACTCACACACACATATTTAAGGCTTTATCTTATAGAATTCAACACGCCCGTGCTGGATAAACAGGTTTTGCAGCTGTTTGAGCAGAGATTTTCAAGTTTTTCACAAAATGAAAACCTATACTTTGTTTTGGGCGAGAACTCCATTCAAATGCATGTAAGAGCGAGAAACGCACTGTCTTGGCGAAATAAAGCTCTTTTCATTAACTTCATAAATACAGCTGTAGCTGGGGAATTCTATAATGCTGAATTCTATAAGGCAAAGCCTTAAATATCTGTGTCCGAGTCTTCTATCAAAAGTTACAGCTGTTTGTATAACGTTGTAGAAAAAGGCTTTATTTCGCCAAGACAGTGCGTTTCTCGCTATTACATGCATTTGAATGGAGTTCTCGCCCCAAAGAAAGTATAGGTTTTCATTTTGTGAATAACTTGAAAATCTCTGCTCAAACAGCTGCAAAACCTGCGTTTCTCGCGATTACATGCATTTGAATGGAGATCTCGCTCAAAACAAAGTATAGGTTTTCATTTTGTGAAAAACTTGAAAATCTTAGCTCAAACAGCTGCAAAACCTGCGTTTCTCGCTATTACATGCATTTGAATGGAGTTCTCGCCCAAAACAAAATATAGGTTTTCATTTTGTGAATAACTTGAAAATCTTTGCTCAAACAGCTGCAAAACTTGCGTTTCTCGCTATTACATGCATTTGAATGGAGTTCTCGCCCAAAACAAAGTATAGGTTTTCATTTTGTGAAAAACTTGAAAATCTTTGCTCAAACAGCTGCAAAACTTGCGTTTCTCGCTATTACATGCATTTGAATGGAGATCTCGCCCAAAACAAAGTATAGGTTTTCATTTTGTGAAAAACTTGAAAATCTTAGCTCAAACAGCTGCAAAACCCATTTTCCCAGCACGGGCGTGTTGAATTCTATAAGATAAAGCCATAAATACGTGTGTCTGAGTCTTCTATCAAAAGTTACAGCTGTCTGTATGAAGATGTAGAAAAAGGCTTTATTTCGCCATGACAGTGCCTTTCTCGCTCTTACATGCATTTAAATGGAGTTCTCGCCCAAAACAAAGTATAGGTTTTCATTTTGTGAATAACTTGAAAATCTCTGCTCAAACAACTGCAAAACCCATTTTCCCAGCACGGGCGTGTTGAATTCTATAAGATAAAGCCATAAATACGTGTGTGAGTCTTCTATCAAAAGTTACAGCTATCTGTATGAAGTTGTAGAAAAAGGCTTTATTTCGCCAAGACAGTGCGTTTCTCGCTATTACATGCATTTGAATGGAGTCATCGCCCAAAACAAAGTATTGGTTTTCATTTTGTGAATAACTTGAAAATCTCTGCTCAACCAGCTGAAAAACCTGTTTACCCAGCACGGGCGTGTTGAATTCTATAAGATAAAGCCATAAATATTTGTGTCTGAGTCTTCTATCAAAAGTTACATCTGTCTGTATGAAGTTGTAGAAAAAGGGTTTATTTCGCCAAGACAGTGCGTTTCTCGCTCTTACATGCATTTGAATGGAGTTCTCGCCCAAAACAAAGTATAGGTTTTCATTTTGTGAATAACTTGAAAATCTCTGCTCAAACAGCTGCAAATCCTGTTTACCCAGGTCGGGCGTGTTGAATTCGTAAGATAAAAGCTTAAATACGGGTGTCTGAGTCTTCTATCAAAAGTTACAGCTGTCTGTATGAAGTTGCAGAAAAAGGCTTTATTTCGCCAAGACAGTGCGTTTCTCGCTCTTACATGCATTTGAATGGAGTTCTCGCCCAAAACAAAGTATTGGTTTTCATTTTGTGAATAACTTGAAAATCTTTGCTCAAACAGCTGCAAAACCTATTTGCCCAGCACGTGCGTGTTGAATTCTATAAGATATAGCCATAAATATTTGTCTCTGAGTCTTCTATCAAAAGTTACATCTGTCTGTATGAAGTTGTAGAAAACGGCTTTATTTCGCCAAGACAGTGCGTTTCTCGCTATTACATGCATTTGAATGGAGTTCTCGCCCAAAACAAAGTATAGGTTTTCATTTTGTGAATAACTTGAAAATCTTAGCTCAAACAGCTGCAAAACCTTTTTTGCCAGCACGGTCATGTTGAATTCTATAAGATAAAGCCTTAAATATTTGTGTCTGAGTCTTCTATCAAAAGTTACACCTGTTTGTATGAAGTGGTAGAAAAAGGCTTTATTTCGCCAAGACAGTGCGTTTCTCGCTCTTACATGCATTTGAATGGAGTTCTCGCCCAAAACAAAGTACTGGTTTTCATTTTGTGAAAAACTTGAAAATCTTAGCTCAAACAGCTGCAAAACCCATTTTCCCAGCACGGGCGTGTTGAATTCTATAAGATAAAGCCATAAATACGTGTGTGAGTCTTCTATCAAAAGTTACAGCTATCTGTATGAAGTTGTAGAAAAAGGCTTTTTTTCGCCAAGACAGTGCGTTTCTCGCTATTACATGCATTTGAATGGAGTTCTCGCCCCATACAAAGTATAGGTTTTCATTTTGTGAATAATTTGAAAATCTTAGCACAAACAGCTGCAAAACCTGTTTTCCCAACATGGGGGTGCTGAATCATATGAGATTAAGCCATGCTTACTGAGGCCATCCAAATTTCTCCAGGGCATGTGCTCCTAGCTGAAGCCATCTTCAGAACACCAGGGCCTGTGCCTGTATTTGCTTTTCGGCTTTTTGAAACGTCGCGGCAAAATGTTGAGGAAAAGCTTTGGAGCGTGATATCACAGGAGGGGGCGTGGTCAGGATTTTTGGTTGAGGTGCCATATTTCTGGGACAAACTCTAGCGAAAGAGGACCCTTCTCGTGGCCACAGGTTGCCGCCTCACGATCGGCACATAGCAGGGGCCGCAGTGAATCAGGTTGTGAGCTGACCTACCCAGTGGGGGGAGGAAGGAGGAGCTCTATGCATCCTTGACATTCGCATACAGTAGATCTAAAATTCTCTCCCTCTTGATGAGACAGACCACATATTGCGTGAATGTTGGTAGTGTATTGTCCAAGGTGACATGGTTGAATGGTTGAACGGATCGAAATTGTGTTGATATCTGGTGAACGCAGTAACCGGGTCATTGCAGCAGATTTCAATGCAAGACACCCTACGAGACCACCCATCTCCCATGCTAGCATGCAAACTGCTTGCTAAGTTTCGTGAAACTGGTTCAGTGATGGATTTGCCAAAATGTGGACGCAAGAAAACTGTCACCAATGAAGAAACATCAGTGGCTGTCCTAGCTTCATTCAGCAAGAGACCACAGCGTAGCACTCGCCGCATGTCACTGGAGAGTAGCATTAGTCGAACATCCCTTAGGTGGATATTAGCTACTCACAAATGGCACCCTTACAAACTCCAGCTACAGCAGCATCTCAACGAGGATGACCCAGATCGGCACACAGAATTTGCAGAATGGGCAAAACAAAAATTGGAACAGGACCCTCAGTTCACGCAGAAGATTTTGTTCAGTGATGAGGCAAACTTTTATGTGAATGATGAAGTTAACCAACAAAACCACCGCTATTGGTCTGACACTAACCCACATTGGATGGATCCCTCCAAGACTGTTGGAACAACAAAAGTGATGGTTTGGTGTGGTATATGGGGTACAACGATAGTGGGTCCATTCTTCATCAATGGAAACCTCAAGGCCACTGGATATTTGAAATTGCTACATGATGATGTGTTTCCCTCTTTATGCACTGAAGCTGGCACGTTCCCTGAGTTGTACTCCAGCAAGATGGTGCACCACCACATTATGGGTGCCAGTTCCGAGCATTCCTAGATGAACAGTTTCCTGGAAAGTGGATTGGTTGTCGTGGGCCAGTTGAATGGCCCCCAAGGTCTCCCAATCTGACCCCCTTAGACTTTTATCTTTGGGGTCATCTGAAGGCAATTGTCTATGGTGTGAAGATACGAGATGTGCAGCACCTGAAACTACGGATACTGGATGCCTGTGCTGGCATTTCTTCTGCGGTGTTGCTATCAGTGTTTGAAGAGTGGGAGAAGAGGGTTGCATTGACAATCCAACACAATGGGCAGCACATTGAACACATTTTATAAGTGGTCAGAAACTTGTAAATAACTCATGAAAGAATAAAGTTACGTTGAAACCAAGCACACCATTGTTTTTCTTGTGACATTACCAATAGCTTTGATGTGTCACATGGCCCTCTTCCTATTGAAAAAACAAAAGTTGTATCCAAGATGGCCGACTTCTAAATGGCCACCATGGCCACCACCCATCTTGAGGAGTTTGCCCCCTCACATATACTAATGTGTCACAAACAGGACTTTAATATCACCAACCATTCCCATGTTATTACGGTGTATCCATATAAATGGCCCACCCTGTACATGCATAAATATGTTTGTTTGTGTCTCCTTTAAATAATTACAGCTGTCTTCATGAAGCTGAATAACACCTTATCTCAGCGACAAAACGCGGTTCTCGCTGTTACGAGCTGGCTCAATGGGCTAGAAGACACCTTTCTCGCTTATATGAAAACATTTTGTGAATAATTTGAAAGTCTTAGGTGAGCTTCAAATCCATTTGACCCACAATGGTTATACTGAATTCTAGTTTTACACCATTTGGTGCCCCTGGACACATCATCAGTGATTTAACCTGGGGTCATAGGGGGTTTCGGGTCTTTCAACAATCAGACCCCCTCTCCCAGGCGACCCAGCTAGGGTATATCAAGCCTCAGCTTGTGTCCAGGTAGCGCTACCCTACATGCCATGCCTCTCCTCTTTTGAGCCACAGCCACCTCGACGCCGCTTCTGCTGCGTTGGTGGCCAACTTGATGGAACTTTGCTGGCTGGCCTCTACGATGCCCAGCCTTTTGTATGCTCTGCAGAGGGATTGGCCCGCAAATCCCAAACTGATGGGTTGGCACTTGTCTGCCAACCATTACTCTGGCACTTACTTGCCCTAGTTTTTCCCAGTTTAGGTTATTTCTCAGTTCTGTTCTCGCCACCCTTGCCTTTTGTTGTATGTCCCTCTCCACAATAAAGCTCACTCACATCAGCAATGCCTGCATCTTGAGTCCTTACTCATAACCCTACACGTCTGCCATCTCAGCCGTGACATACCTACCTCTGCATGACACCAGGAGAAGGTGATTGGACTAGACCAGTGATTACACAGCTTTACAATGTGGGAGAGTAGAGGTGATAAAGCTTAGATTTAGCAGCACATGGGATATGGGATTTTGTTTTGTTTAAAATTTCACATAGGCACTGATAAGCGGGCTTATAAAAATAGAGCAACTAACAACAATAGCATAAATTTAGAATTTGAGGCAGAAATAGTATTATCATTGTACCTTTTCCCATAGCATCAGTTTCCTGTTTTCTGAAAAGATGCAACATCTGTAGTGTTGCAACATTGCATTGTAAAGCTAAATTATGGGATTCAACACTAGATGGCAATATGATCCTGAACATACTAGAATTTGATACAAAAGGATTAAGCATTATGACACAAACAAAAATGGGTTTCATTTCTTTCAAATACATGATCGATCAATCAGTTGTTATCAAATAAGTATAAGATCTGTTGTCATGCTCCTGTCATAATACTTCAGGTTATGGGCAAGTTACAGTTTAATGTCTTTATATCAGGATTATTCTATAATGTTGTGTGCAGTGATAAAAACCTGTGCCACTACCACAAATGTTTACATGTTTTCAGTGTCGGTGATATGACAAAGAGCATAAGGCTGAATACTGGTATCAATACTCATTCTGGTATTTGTGGCAATACCATGACTAATTAACAAGGAAAGGGGCATAGTGAGATTGGGGACTGAAACAGAATAAGAGCACAAGATATGTCACTTAGTTAGTAAATGGAAGTGTGTGGATGCTTTGAGTGCGGCAAGAAAAACTTTGAAGTTTGAAGTTTTAACTTAAGACATGTCAAACTTTAACACTGCCTGGTTTGTAAAATATATTTTATGATTTATATGTAACTTTTATGCAACATTTAGACACTGGCCACACACTTATTATAAGAGCAGTGACTGTGTCCTGTGTGAACTTAGTTTATTGGCAGTACTCTGTTGTGTTTCTTACCTTGATGAATTGGAGGCAGCATTAATCCAGGATTTACCAGTGATCTGATTTGGTGGTCATAAGCTGCAGCTGCAGCCAGGAGGTAGTAACATGCATTAGCATCTTTTAATTAAGCTTGCTCTCCCAATAACTCTCTCTCCCACTATGCCTCCACCTCCTACCCAGTAGCAACCCTTTAAGAGAAAGGTCAAGTACATGCGAAAAGATACAAAAAGGAGAAAACATTTGTAATCCTTATTATTTGTATATGCCAGAGGACTAATTTTTACAGCCAGTGACACAGAGTTAACATGTTAACTTAACAAACTTGTAGCAATTGATGTAAACCAAGATGTTATATTATATAATCTGTAAAAGTGCAAAACATAAACAAACCCGGGATAGTAGATGTTTGCCTATTGCAGATTACATGTGAAATATGGTTAAATCAAAACAAGAATGTTAACTAAGAACATAGACAAGTGGTGTTCTCACCCACTTTGTCACAGTTGTCATATAGGCTTTGAGATGGTTTTAGATTTATTATGCTAGCTGAATAAACCTTTCAAACATTGAAGCAAAAAGCTGCATATCCTCTGCAGCATACCAGCTGGCTAAACTGTCAGTTATATTTTATTTACAGCTCAGTGGACAAAGGACAGGAGCCAGCTGACTGACACAATGTGCACTAGAGTAAGAGTCAAAATGGAGTGCCCATTGTTTAACATAAATTGAGAATACTATATTCTGAATGGACTTCCTGATGGCACAAATCTGAATCTAATTATGCGATTAGAGATTATCTTATTCTAGTAAACTCACATTTATTTAATAGCCTTCACTGGTGAGTTCGACACAACATATTGTATTTTAAACTTGACTACCTTCCCATTCACGTTTCCATGCAAATTTTAGTACAGAAAACAATCCACATAGTGATACAGTTTTTATACATGCCAAGAAGAATCAGCCCCTATCTTCTGACATATTCTGTTGTTTACAGCCAGAGAGCTCATGAATAGTGGAATATTTATGAGGACCAGAGAACTGGATATGGACTGAGAAACGATGTGCATTAAGTGTATTTGCACATGCAGTTATACTAGGAAATAAAATGGGAATTGTTAGCATCAGAGATTTTTGTCATCATATTGACATTATAGTATTACACAGTTGCTGGAGACTTGTCATCTCCACATCCATGACTGTGCAATGACAATAAATAGCTATTTGTTATCTCTTAAAAATACTGCTCTGTTAAAGCTGTGTTGTAATGTATGATTATATTTAAGGTCCAATTATTTATGCTTTTTTTTTTTAACTAAGCACAGACGTGCGCACAAAGTTTTAGCATTGTACTCTCAGGGGAAACATTAGCTAAACCACACCTGAAAACTGTTCCGTTTCATGGTCCTTCCAGATTCTATGATAACAGTTGATATAACAGATAATAGTTGGGAGGAAAACCTTTCTGAAAGATTTATTTTTGGTAAGTCTTCTATTCTTATTCTCGCGTTGTACAGAGTCCGTGGGGTGCAAAGTGATCTTCAACAACAACTGCTTTCCCTGTTGATAGGAAATGGCATCATCTGACCTGTGGCTTTGATTAAAAAAGATAAAATAATAAAATTGCTGTGCAGAGTAGAGAAAAGACAGGCGTATTAATAAAACAGTGACTCAGGTGACATGTCAGTTAATGTCTTAATTTCATACAATAATACACAAATCAGACTGTGTGACATATACATTTCAGACTGTGTGGCCACCCACGGCTCCAACACCATTGTGAAGTTTGCTGACGACACAGTGGTGTTGGGTGCCATCTCCAACAGCGATGAGGCGGCCTACATGGACGAAGTGAAGAATCTGGCATCATGGTGCCAGGACAACCACCTCCAGCTGAACGTCGGCAAGACCAAGGAGCTGGTGGTGGACTTCAGAAGGAGTCAGCACAGAGACTACAAGCCCATTATCATTAATGGAGCTCCAGTGGAGAGGGTGCAGTCCTTTAAGTATCTTGGCGTCCACATCTCCTCAGACCTGACATGGGCTGCCCACATTCAGGTCCAGACCAAAAAGGCTAGGCAGCGCCTGTATCACCTACGACAACTGAGGAAGTTCAGGGTCTCTCCAAAGATCCTCAGGATCTTCTATACAGGCGCTGTGGAGAGCATCCTCACACAGAACATGACATCGTGGTTTGGAAACAGCTGTGTAAAGGACCAAAAAGCTCTCCAGAGAGTGATCCGTACAGCAGAACGCTGCTGCAGGATTGCTCTCCCCCCGCTTCAGGACACCTACACCAGGAGATGCCGGACTAGAGCAACGCAGATACTGAAGGACCCGTCCCATCCTGGCAACAAACTGTTCCAACTTCTCCAATCTGGTAGAAGGTTCCGCATCATCCGGGCAAGGACAGAGAGACTCAAGAGGAGCTTCTATCCTCAAGCCATCCGGGCCCTAAACCCCCCCCCCCCCCCCCACACACACACACAAACACACCCGCCCTCTCACATCATCTATAATTGACTGAGACTCTCCTCCAGACACTCAATTCCTTTAACTTTAAATATGTTTATATTGTCCATTCTGTAAAATAGTCAGATGTCTATTCATATTAATGTACAGAATTCACCTGCTTGCTGCTACTACTGCACATTCACCCAATGTATATACTATATATATATATATATTTATAATGTTATTCCTCTACCCCCCCCCCCCCTTTTTTTTTGCACATGTTGAGGAGCGTGTCAGGATACATTTCACTGTGTGTTATACTTGTATAACTATGCATGTGACAAATAAAGAACCTTGAACCTTGAACCTTGAACAAAAATTGCCAATTTTAAGTTTCTTGAAGTCCCGTTATTATGTGAAAAGAAATTATTGCTATGCAATATATTTTTGGAAAAGCATGATTAGGGTGACATATACAAATATATATATAAAATTATTGTCACATATGCACACATAAAAATAAACACATAACATTTTGGAAATAAAATAAATCTACTAGGTTGAACATTTATTTTTATACTTTAGCAATATGCTTACAATATATTTTACGAAGTTTAGCTGCTACTTGTGATACTAATTATTTAGACTTCTGATTCACGGTGAATTTCTTAATGTAAAACAACTTAAACGTCGTGGGAGAGGTGTTGTTTTAATAAAATAAATAATTACAAAATAAATATTAAAAAAATAAAATTCTTACAAATACAATATCTGTTAACACATATAATGTGGGTTTTTTTGTATTGTATTTTTATTGTAATCAGGTGACTATAGAAAGACTTAGTCGCGTGAAAAACATGTATTATTGATGAATACATTTCCTAGGGTGTTTTCAGATTTTCCATAAATCCCTCTTCTGCACTTCTGCACTTTTTCTGCTCTTCTGTTCAAGCAATCTCAGCCTTACTTCTTTATCTTTGTCCTTTAGACTCCTCAGCCTGAGCTGTCCCTTTGACCTACTCATTTCCAATCCTTTTCTATTGTGGTCACTTCTAAAATCTTCAGCTCTGCCACCTCTAGGTTGGTCTTTTTTGGACTTTCTTGCTTTGTATGGTTCATTCCATGTATTGAAACTGATCTACCATCACTACCTCTACTCCTTGCATCTTCACTGTCATATCTATCTCCAGCCCCTTCACACATATGTATTCTATACATGCTATACATCACATCTGAAGTGCCATCCTGACGCCATCCTGAAGCTATACTGCTGCTCACACATCACTCTTCCACCTTCTCAACACAATAGTTACATCTTTATTTTTCATCATATTAATCGGTTGTAAATCCTTTTCAGCTCCCTTTTTAGCCAATTGCTACATTGCATGCCTAATTAAAATGCAGGCAATTGGCTACAGTGTAGGCTGGATTTGGATGTAAGCAATCGTTTCTTAGTGTCCTTTGCTATAAAATACCTGGATGTTAGGCAAAGCTAAGTCACTCCGTAATATTGCCCACACCCCGGGAAGTACAGGGTACTTACATTTTAAGACAACTGTTGTTTGTTTTTCCCAAAATGTATCAAGAAATAACGCAGTACTTAAAATTACTTAATTTTATTTTATGTAATTATTTGAAATTGCACGTAAGTACAGGGTATTTGTGCCTTAGTTGCATAACACGGCCTGCGCCCTTGAACGTGCAAGGTACTTGTTTCATTGTTTCTTGCAAAAACCTGACTTGTTGTCTGCAAATTGCATGTAAGTACAGGGGACTTGCACCTTGTTGCCTGCATAGTGCAAGCAAGTATATGGTACTTATAATTTACTTGTTTCATCGTTTCTTACAAAAACCAAACTTGGTACCCGCAAATTGCACGTTAGTATAAGGTACCCTAAAAGGCTGATTCTGTTAATCCGGACAAGTACAGGGTAAATGAGCCTTGTTGCCTGGAAATTGCATGCAAGTATAGGGTACTTATAGCGTACTTGTTTCATTGCTTCTTGCAAAACTTGACATGTTGCCCGCAAAATGCATTTAAGTGCAGGGTAGTTGCACGTTATTGGTGGGCTGTGTTATAAAGTGTTATTGAAAGGGAAAAACAAAACTTTTCTGTCATTTAATTGTTTATTGCATAATTACTTTGCTTTGAATGATCATATGATTTTTTTTATAAGGGAGGTTTTTAATCAGTAGGAAAAGCTGTAAAACGTATGTAAATACAGTTAAAAGTCCAGAATTTATGATTGTGCTTGTGGTGTGGCAAGTAGCAGGTCAAAAAAGTTAATAATGATAACTGGCTTCAAGCGCACAGTCAGGCCTATGAAACTCATTTAGACAAACACTGAGCCATGGCTCTGTGCTACATGCTGACATTTCTGCATCTCTGCCATTCAAAGACACTTTAAATGTAGTTTATTTTATGTAATATTCAATACTAAACTTTAAATGTTGTATTTTTTTAAGGAAGCAATTTAATTTAATGTATTTATTTAATGTATTCAGTGATTTCATAAAGCCTCATACAGGAATAACCCACGTGAGGTTTAAAGCCTGGACAAGTTTGAAACCTTTTGTCTTCCACACTGGAAATGGCTGAAAATAAAAAGGGGTATCACTTCAGCCAGCTCCCGATTTTATAAATTCTGCACTCAGCTTTGCAGTCTCCAATATCATTGAAATGCAGCCAGATGCTGCTCATTTTACTTTTCGCTTCTTTCTTCACTTTTTCCTGACACATTTAAATCTTCCAGGTGTACCTGGCCTGTACCACTACACTTTCCGTCTGCCCCCTTCCTTGTTTGACATAATGGTATGATCCCAGTCTGTCTTTGCTTGTGATTGGCCATGTGGTGTGCTTATCAAATAAAGCCCCACCCCCCCGCCTGCATTGGCTGTGTCCGAATTCAGGGGAAGGATGCTCATAAGGACACTACCTACCTACGTCACAAGGTAGTGTCCTTAGACAGACGGGTAGTCAGGAAGTGAGCGGCTGTGGACAGCCCCCTTTTTTTCTCCATAGAAACTTTATTGAACAAACAATGAGTATCCAAATAACAGATGGGTTGTGGACAGCCTCCTAGCCTTCAACTCCGCCCTTACTTGCGTGTTTTTCCCGTTTGCTAGCGCCACAGCGCCAAAACTTTAAAATGGACCCAGAAATGTCGCTCCGTTGTGTGGACAATTTTATTTCTCGAGGAGCTAGAAAAAACCTTATCGTCGTCGCCCGCACGTTTTGTACCTTAGGCTCATCAGAGACAATCATATCCAGGTAAAATAATTTCCTTTAACCCTTTAGAGCCGAGCGTAGCGCCCCCGCCTACGATTTGCGTATCTATTTTTAAATCCCTGTATCACTGCAACCACGTAAGCTAGCGCAATAATTCTTTTTGCATATGAAACCGGAGAAGTTGTACTTACATCTTATGCCATCAGCTTGTCCTAGGCCACGGTTTTCTTCCACATATAGCTTTGCAAAAACTGCATAAAAAGTGCTTGCAGCAACAAAAACATAATATTCCAGAAACACGCTTTGCCGAGTCGATCAGCTGTTCATAACACTTCCTACGTTGGAATAGACGTCAGCGCGAACTTTCGCATGTCCGCCATTACCTGCCCGAAACCAGAAGTGACGTCATTTTCGCGGAAATGTAGTTTTTTTTACTGTCAGGGCCTCAGAGCCTGTACTGGTGTTTTTAAAAGTTATCTTTGACTTTATGACTTTCTGTGTCGTTTCTGGGATGCTTAGAACTCAAATTGCACTGCTGGAAATAGTTTATTTTGATGCATATGCTGCTTTTTTGCAAATTTGCACTATAATATTTATTTTCGTTTTTCCTGCTGTATATAAAAATTGGTGTATTTCAAAAGTAAAACTATGAAGACACTTCAAATAAATTTCCTGTGGTGGGAAACTAGTTTGTGCAACTTTTTTGTATTTACAGTTTTGAGGGATAAGCCTCTTAAATTTCTCTAACTAGAAATATATGTTAAAAAAAACAAAAACGATTTTCAGGTTTTTTTTAGTTTATTGCACTTTTTTGCAATTTATGTAATTACTATGCACTTAATGCATCCATATTATTAAAATTTGGGCTGTAATGGTTGTATTGATGTATATCAACTTGAAATGCTCCCAAAATTGGCATTACAGCATGTAAAAATATAATATAAGCTCTGGCGGACTTGGTTCTATGGTAGGTCTTAAAGGGTTAATCTAGACGCATTTAGGAATTAGTTAATTACATGGATAATTGAGTTATTGCCAGCGTTGTGCCAAAAAAGTGTTCGCCTGCCAAAACTGATTTCCAATGTTTCCGTGTGTAATATGTGTAATATCTTTATGTATGTTGGTAAATAGACTTCGGTGAACATGGTTTACTAAGGGGTTTTATATATACAATAATTACCTGTTGTTCAAGTATCTTTATAACTCTGGTTATAATGTAGGTACAATTGATATATTTGTTGCGCTGTCTGCTGTCCTCTTGACCAGATTACTCTTAAAAAATAAATTTCTAATGTCCAAAAGATTTTTTTAACTGGATAAATAAAGGATATATAAAAGTCAGTGCCAAAAACTGATTGCAGCTTCTACCTTGTTACAGGAATGTTGCTGGTGGCTCAGAGTGACGTGATATCACTAATGAGGGATACATTTGACATATGTTTCACGTATTATAGAACAACAAGTTATTCATAGCAGGTTAAATACGAGCAATCAGTTTAGGGCAAAAACCGGAAATCAGTTTTTGGCAGATGATCATTTTTTGGCACAACATCGGTCATTCTTACACATGTACTGTATCATATAAAATATATAAACTAAATATCTTTGAAACATATAGAATCTAATCTTTTGTTTGTTTGTTTTTTTACATAGCACTTTATCAAACTGTTGTCTGCTACAGAGTTACAAGTATTATACTAATAATATAGCACCCACCATCTCCTGCTTGCATATTTCTGAAAACATCTTAGTGGTGTGGCAGCCGTCGATTGAGCCAGGCCTGTGGATGGACGATGCAGTGGACAGTGGGAGGAAGCATCCTAAAGCTCTCTTTGCAGACCACCCAGTGTGATTCTCCACTCGCTGACCAGAAAAGACAAACCGCAGGTCTCAGTTGCAGCATCCCATCCATGTCTGATCTTGCTCGGGCAGATTCAGCAACACTGCCAGAGACTTCCTGTAATCTATTACAGTTGTTCAAGAAACGGTCCAGGAACAGGTCACTCAGGTTAATCCTGTGTGAACAACTGTAAATGTTGTTTTTTCATCTTTACATACTGTGTATTTGAAATATTCATGTTTAATTGTTATTGTTATTTACTTTATTGCTATCAAATAAATATCCAAGTAATATTGTTCAAAGTTAGTGTTATGTTCATACATGTTAAAAATGCCTGTAAATCAAATTGAGTTCAGTGACAATTACTGTTTGTTTGAATCAATTTATTAATAACATAAAACCTTTAAACTAATGCAACACATATAACAATGTAACAAATATATTCAAATAAATAAATTTCTCAATACATAACTCATTTGGGAACTAATCTTTCTAGAAGTGAAAACAGTCTGTCCATCCTCCCCCTGCTCTCCTCTCCTCAGCCTCTCTTTGCTGCCTCATGTCCTCTCTGATGAGGTCTAGCAGCTCATCATCCCTGTCTCTTTTCCTCTTTCTCCCTGTCATAGGTGGCTGAGCCGCTTCATCATCGCTGTCGTTTTGGTCACCCACTGCTGTGCTTGGCCCTGGCCCTGCTGGCCTCAGGGAGAGAGGAAATTAGGACAGGAGGCTTAATGGAAGGCATCTGTCCTATCACCTCATCCATGAGGGTAAACCAGGGCCAAGTAGCAGCAGTGGGCTTCCCACTGACCCCCTCTCCTGAGCCTGGATACTTGCAATCCTAAAGGCAGAGGAAATCAAAAATGACAGCAGGCAAATAAAAACACCACAACAACTCTTAGTAATTGCACATTTATTAACTTGTGTTCTTAAGAATTATCTTCTTGATAACACACATACGTACTTTGTATTCTTTAAAGTTATCTCATGTCTTCTGGCCTGCAAGCGGGTGACTTTCCCCTGCAGGCCCATCTTGTCCAGAATTGTCCTGATCACACACAACAAATAAGAGAAGAAAGGAAACCATGGCAACTATGTTAATCCCTAAACCCAAAAGTTTTCACAGCAGAACACCAGAGGAATACCGTCTGGACATCACAGGTTCTGTACAGCAGCGGTCCGTGAGTCGTTTGGTACCGGGCCACGAGAGTTAAGGCTCCGGTGTGAAATTTATGGTTTTCAGGGGTTTTATAGTTAACTCGGTTTCCCTGGGTCTTTCCCTTGTTGTAGTTGTGTGTCTTATTTTGAAAGAAATATTTACACGTTACCATAGCGACCAGAGAGCATTAAGTGGCAGAGAGGAGGATGTTACTGTCAATATTGGCGCATTTTCAGGAGGACGCTGCTAATAAAGTTACACAATTACACAGTAAATTCACGTTTATTATTATATTTACAAAATACCACAGTTTTTGTCTTGGTCGGATCATTTTATGTGGTTGTATTTATCCACGATACCTTAAAGGCCGCTCCGTGTCTGACATAAACCGGTCTGCGGCGCAAAAAAAAGGTTGGGGACTGCTGCTGTACAGCATGGGGGTTAATAGGACCGCACTCATATGAATATGATGTGTAAATTGATTTATTCTTGTACATCCACGCCGTAGCGGCCCAATTCTTCACCCCAGTGAAGAGGTGATCGTTTTCTCCTCGTTTTAATAAATTAAGCCGTTTGGTCTTTGTTCCCCACAACATATCACCAATTCGAATGTATGTAAGCGGCAATACATGAAAAACCGCGGGACCCGCGATACAAGCTGGTTTACGGTTATTTTAAATAGAAGAAACATGTCTATGCAGATGCCCAAAGCTTAACAACACGACCGCTATAACAATTTAACTTTTGTACAACCAGATTTTCATATACTTACATTTGAAAGTGTTTTCCTCTCCTGCTTCGACCACCATTGTAATCAGAAACAAATCTCCTCTATGACCCGCAATGAATCCTGGGAAATAGTAGGACACGAAGAATACATAGGACCCATCCTTAAAATTTGGGGGAAAGTAGGACGCATTTGTGGCCACATTTTTTTTTTTTTTTTATTGTACAAACTAACAATTACAGCGCAAATCTTACAAGTCAAAAGGATATGTACAAGTATAGGTGGTTAAGAACAAAGCAGCCATCGAACAAAGAGCAAAAGAACAGTATAGGTCAGAGATAACATAAAGCAACATACAAGTACATTAAGTGACCTTCCATATAAAAGTAAAAAAGTTAAAAAAAACAAAACAGAAAACAAAGAAAACAAAACAAAAACAGAAGTACGCACACACAGTCTAGCTACATCAGTTGAAAAGCTGCATCAAAAATTCAAGTAAGGAGTGAGCTTTATTTAGGTTACATTTGTCTAATGAAGCCTTCAATAGTAGGACTTCATTTTTAAAGCCAGCAAAAATCGGAGTAATTTTCAAGAAGCGACACTTGTGAATGAAAAATTTTGCAACTATAAATAAGTTGTTAATCCCAAATTCTATTTTTTTTTCTGTTTGTAGGCCAAATCTAATTACTTGAAAGGTTAGAGAAGGGCAGTCAATATTTTTAGAGGTTAACCAGTACTGAAAATCATTCCAAAAAGATCTGGAACTTTCACATGAATAAAAAAGGTGCTCAGTAGTCTCAATATCAGTATTGCAAAAAGTGCATGTGTTCGTATCTATACTGAATTTCTTGTGAAGATAGTCATTGGACGGATATATGGCATTTAAGATTTTAAAGTGATTTTCTTTTGCTTTAGGTGGAATTGGAAAAGAAAGATACTTAGTCAAAAACCTTGAGTTATAATCTTTAAACAAATATTTTCTTTTTAATTGAGAAGGAAAAAGTTGTTTGGTTAGAATTGTCCTTAAAAACTTATTATTGCATGTCTTTCCTTCAAATTGACGATCATCAATAATTAAGGACGGTTCACGAATTATAGAGGAAGAATAGGTTAAACTGGCTTTAGCCATCTGAATCATTGCAGGGGGAATGGCTTTCACAACTTTAGTGAATTTACTTTGAGTACATGATAAGCCATAATTATCTATGAATTTATTATACGATAATACATTGCCATCATTGTCTAAAAGGTGTAAAACCGCCCAAATTCCATGATCCATCCAATCCTTATAAAAGATGGATTTTCTTTTTATCAATATACATCTGTTGTTCCAAATCGAATTTGTATGTGGAGAAAAATTATGCTTGTAAATCATTTTCCAGTACTGGAGAACCTGTTTATGAAAATTGGACAATTTAATTGGTAATTTGGAAATTTTAAAGTCACACTTTAAGAGAAATTCAATGCCACCAAGCTTCTCGAAAATTACTTTGGGGAAATAAAACCAAATACTGTTTGAATCATTTATGAAAGACTGCAACCATTTGAGTTTGAGGGAACCATCCATTGCTTCAAAATCAATCACATTCAAACCTCCTTCTTCAAATGACTTCACTACATGATTCTTCCTAATATAATGTTGCTTATTTCTCCAAATGTAATTAAAGTTAATTTGATTTATATTATTGATTAGTCTATTGGAAACATATAAACATTGTGATGGATAAATCAGTCGAGAGATACCTTCTGTTTTAGTAAGCAAGACTCGTCCAAAGATGGAGAGGTCTCTTTGTAACCAGCTGATTAAAATCTTTTTAGATTTCTGGGTAATATGCTCAAAATTTAGATTTTCTCTATTATTTGTATTCTTTGAGATTATAATACCCAAATATTTAGTTTCAGTTTTAATAGCTATGTTAAGAGAGATATTGGGTTTACAATCATGAATAGTTAATATTTCGCATTTTCTAATATTCAGGTACAAACCAGAGGCCTTTGAAAATAGTGAAATTTCATTTAGTGCGAGAGGAACCTGTGACATGTTCTTTAAAAACAGTGTAGTATCATCTGCTAGCTGACTTATGATCAACGGGGCTCCCATCAAATTCAGTGGTTGAATATTTGGATTGTGTTTCATAAAAATAGCTAAAAGTTCCGTTACAATAATGAAAAGTAAAGGAGAAGCTGGACACCCCTGACGGATTCCTCGACTGACGTTAAATCGTTTAGACGTTCCAAAAGGTAAAGAAATAGAACTATTGATGTCAGAGTATAATAAAGAGATTAAATTTATGAATTTTTTACCAAAACCAAAATACTGTAAAGCTTTTAAAATGAAAGGATGTTCGACTGTATCAAATGCTTTATAAAAGTCTAAAAAAAGAATCACACCATCATCTTCAATTAAGTGATTATAATCCAGTAGATCTAAAACCAATCGAATATTATTGTGGATAGAACAATTCTTAAGGAACCCGGATTGCGTTTCACTAATAATCTGATCTAAGCCGTCCTTTAATCTGTTTGCAATAACATGAGCAAGAATTTTATAATCTGTTTTCAATAGAGTAATTGGTCGTAGATTATCGATTAATCTTTTATCTTTACCCGGTTTGGGAATAAGGGAGATAAGACCCTGTTTCATTGTCGTTGCTAATGTTTCATTACTAATGATTTCCCTGATAGTTTTGAAGAAAGATTATTTTATTTCTTTCCAGAAGAATTTATAAAAGATGGCAGTCAAGCCATCCTGACCAGGAGCTTTGTCCATTTTCAGTTTGTTTAAGGCTTGATCTAAGTCATCCAGTGATATATCAGAGTCACAAATTTCTCTGAATACAGAATCGATTTTTGGAATAAAAGGTTCAATCTGATCAAAAAAAGTTAATGAATCAGTAATTAAATATTTAGATGAGTATAAATTTGAATAAAATTTATGTATTTCTTCTGCTATAGTCTTATGATTTGTGCATTCTTCCCCATTTACAATTAATGTATTAATAGATTTCTTCTCTTGCCTCCATTTTTCCAGATTGTAGAAATATGAAGTACTTTTTTCACCTTCTTCTATCCATTTTGCACGAGCTCTAATGTATGCTCCATGAGCCTTTTTCTTGTATATATCATCTAACTGAGCCCGTAAAGACAAAAGGGATTTCTTATCAGCCTCTGACAAAAACTGTCTATTACAATAGTTATTTATATTGTAAAGTAATTTACTTTCAAATTCCTTTTGTTGTCTACTTTTCATTTTACTAAACGTTATTGAAAATTCTCTAACTTTAAATTTAAAAAATTCCCATCTGTGTGTGTAAGTGCCAATTGTTACATCATTGTAAATTTTATGGAGGAGCTCTTTAACTATCTTCACATACCCATCATCAAATAACAGATCTGCATTGAATTTCCAGTAATCTTTTTTAAATTTTGTTTTATTTTCAGGGTTAAGTTTAAGAGTAATAATACTGTGATCTGTCAACAGGGTTGCTGAGATGGAAACATGTGAAACAGATCTATATAGTAAAGTCGACCCCAACCACAGGTCTAATCTGGACATATTATTACCATTTGGTTTAATCCAAGAGAATTGAGTAACTCCAGGGTTTTTCTCTCTCCATATATCACTTAAATTTTTTTAATCAATGAACTTTGTCAGAATTGGATTCCACTGATTAACACTGTATCTAGGAGGATTTCTATCCTGCCATTCATTTGGAACAAGATTAAATTCGCCGCCTAGTAATATATGGTCAGTGCGGTATAAAAGTTTATACTCTGAAAGGACATCTGTTATTTTTTCCAGCATGAGCTTATTTAGAGTTACAGAGGAATATCCATAAACATTTACTAGAATCACAAATGAACCATCAATATTCAATACAACTGCCAGCCAGTGACCTGAGTTATCAGCCTGAAAAGTCACGACCTTCCCTGGACATCGGTAGAAACAGAGAGCTACTCCAGCAGAGTGGTTGGATCCGTGGCTGAAGAGGATTTTTTCACCCCACTGATTTGACCAGAAGGTGGCATCAGTGTCACTTGAATGAGTTTCTTGTAGTAAGGCGCAATTCGCTTTCAGCCCTTTGATAAACATAAACATTGCTTTTCTTTTAACATTATCCCTGAGATCTCTAACATTCAACGACACAAAGGATAAACAGGTGCGTAGCATTAAAGATAAATAAAAATAGAGCTCAAAATATTAAGAATATCAAACTTGAATATATACAAAAAAAAGAAAAAGTTAGTTTACTTTCCTGTTTAGGCAAAGGTGAAAGAACAGCGGTGCCGGCACCTCCTATGCCATTCAAAGCTGTCAAACGTCCCTCTTTATGCAGAGTTCAGAGAACAAGTAAAAGTGAATACTTTTCAACCATCTGCCAGAACGCGATGGCCGTTAATATAGCCGATAGCTCCTCTGTAGTAAGCCTTCTCCCCCGCATTTCTGGCTTGTAAAATTTTCGGCCAAACTTTCTCCCTCTCCAGATGATCCTCCTTCGTCAGATCTTCGGCAAAACGGATTTTTTCACTCTCACAAATCTGAGCATTTTTGGACTTCTTCCATATTCCGTCTCGATGTATGCGCTTTGTGAATTGAATTATGACTTGGCGATTTCTGCCCTCTTCTTTTCTTCCAATCCGGTGCACAGTGTCGACGATGTACTCCATATTATCCGACCATTCCGGGGCGATCTTGGCGAGAATTTTGATCACCTCTTTTCTGATATCTTCTCCCATGCCTTCTTTCATTCCTTTAATCCTTAGATTCCATCTTCGTGAATACCGGTCTCACTCTCTTGCCTTTTCTTTGAGTTCGTCAACGTCTCTCCGTAAGGTTGAGGCTTACTTCTCCAAACCCGCGATCTTATCTTTACAATCACGGACTTCAGCTGCATTGAATTCAATGGACTCAGCAAGACTGGCAATCAACGAGGTATTCTCCGACAATTTGTTGTTAATGTCCGCCATTTTGTCATCTTGTTTATCAAATCGCAATTGGAGGGCTTGAATAGCTGCCAGTATGTCGCTCGCTGTGGGATTGGGTTTAGCAATCTTTCTCGGATGGTCACCTTTAGATGGAGTCGAGGGAAGCAAGTCATTCATTTCCTCCAGATTTCTTTTTTTCCCGCCGCCACTTTCAAACTCCATGTCTGAAAGACAGTAGTCGTGGTCATTCGCAGCTAAAGCCAAATCTTGTATTTTATCATTCTGGGAAGACTTGCTTTCCCTTTTGTCCTTCTTCTGTTCTTTTGGCATCTGTTACGGCCCTAGCAGGGCCTCCTGATACTGCCCTTGTGTGGGCGTGGTGTGTTTCTCCGCCTCCTCCTTTCTTGCTCCACCCCTCTGTCTCTCTCTCTCGCTTCTTCTCTCTCCCCCAGGACACAGCTGCTGCTCATTGGCCTCGTTTACCACCTGGGCCCAGTCAGCAATCACCTCTCTGAGGTTATATAAGCTGGGGATGGACTGGATGTGGGAGAGTGGCTTTCTCTGGTGTCTCCGCGTTGCGTGTTATGTGTGTGATTCTCCTGCCTACAGTGTGGAGTGGTAGGAGCAGTGGGAGAGGTTTCTGGTGGATTTTCCTCTGTGCTGGTCAGTGTGTGTTTCCAGCCTAGGTGTGGAAAAGGCCTGCTGTGTGTGTGTGACCAGCCCCACCGTGCGTGGCTCTTTGTGAGTAGCTCTTAACCGTGTAGTGGTTTTGCTTAGGTGACGGCGGCCTCCATTACTTTGTTTGGCCTGCCTGGTTATTGTTAATAGCAGCGTTGCTGTCTTTTTCTGTTGAAGCCTTATAGTTGTTTTCTTTGTTGAAGTGGTCACCATTCTCCTTGTGTTGATCTGTCTGAGTTATCATTAAAGCAGCGGTGCTGTCTCTTTCTGTTATTACTATTTAAACGATTATTGAGGTATTTGACTATAATAAAGATTTATTTTGTGCTAAATACCTCTGCCTGGCATTCTTTTCATTTCACCCGGATCCAACTGTTACTGCCCCCCCCACCCTCATCGCCTAGCTTTCACGGGGGGACGTAACAAAGTGGGGGCTCGTCCGGGATCGGAATGAAAGGAGTTGAGTTAACTACGATTGTGAACAGGTGTTTGTGTGTTGTGTGAGGGTCATTTGACTAGCTGCTGCTCTCCCTGGCTAGAATAGGGGAGTGTCTAGCTGAGCGTTTGCTCTTCCTTCGGACACTCATTTTTTGTTTTTCCTTTGTTATTTTCGGAGCAAACCCGGGTGGGGATTAATTCTCTGTTGGGGGTAGGCTTTTCGGTGCCTTTGGCACTTGATGATTTGCCTTTAAAGTGGCCTCGAGCCTGGTACGCTCCAGAAGCTAGGTGAGGCTAGATTCTGAGTAGGCAGGACTGGGGAGAGGGTTGGTAGTATTTTAGTTAATGGTTGACTTGACACAACACATTTTGTTTTGCCTGTTCTTTTGTTTGTGTAGTAAAGGTGTTGTGTGGCCCTTGAGTGGTTAGCTTGTGTTTTGCAGGCCGTTTTGAGTTTTCATGGCCACTTTTGATGTTTCTGGGTTTACGGCAAAGCCGTCGCTTGCCCTGCTGGATGTTTGTAGGAAGAGGGATCTGCAGGAGGTGGCAACATATTATGGGATCAGTGTCTCCACTGGTCTACACAAAGCGGAGCTGAAGGCCGCTCTGGTGTCTGGGCTGTCGGAGAAGGGGGTGGTTGCAATGCAAGAACCCCCGAGCACACCCGGTCCGGCTGGACCGAGTGCTGCGCCTCATGTTCCAAGCCGGGTTGTAGGACCGCCAGTGTCTACACCTGTGGGCCAGGGGCTGCCCAAGGGCGGGCCAATGACGCTGCCCCGTTTTGATCCACTCTCCACCCAGTCATCAGAGGGTTCTAAGCAGGATGCTAGGCTCAAAGTCCGTCTGGCTCGTCTCCAGCTGGAAAAGGAGCAGCTCGAGAGAGAGTTCCAGCTCAAAAGGGAAATAGAGCTTAGGCGTTTGGACGCGGAACTGGCTAGGACTAGGGAGGTCGAGCTAAAGAAGGTGGAGGTGGAGGCGGAGACTAAGGTCAAGATGCGACAGCTGGAACTCCAGCAGGCCTCCTCCCCTCCTGTGGCGGCCTCTCTGTCACAGACAGAGGTGCAGTTTGATGTAGGCAGGAATAGTCGTCTGGTACCTGTGTTTCGTGACACTGAGGTGGAGGTTTACTTTGAATCATTTGAGCGGATAGCAACAGCCTTGCGTTGGCCGCGGGATGCGTGGGCCATCCTGCTGCAGTGCAAGCTGGTGGGCAAGGCACAGGAGGTTTGTTCCTCGTTGTCCACTGAGTGCAGTTTGGACTACGACAAACTGAAAAGTGCTATCCTGTTAGCCTACGAACTAGTCCCCGAGGCTTATAGGCAGCGATTTCGGGGGTTGAAAAAGGTGCAGGGTCAATCCTTCCTGGATTTCGCAAGGGAAAAAAGTGTCCTTTTTGACCGGTGGTGTATGGCCTGTAAAGCTGCAGATCTAGTTTCGGTACGGGAGTTAATTCTCATTGAGGAATTTAAAAACTGCATCTCCGAGCGGATGGCAGTGTATCTGAATGAACAGAAAGTCTCCACTTTGCAGCAGGCTGCTACACTGGCTGACGAGTTCGCACTTGTCCATGAAGCCAATATCATTAAGCAAGAGCAACGCGACACACGAGCGAGGGCTAGCGGTGCTAGTGGTGAGCAAGGCACAAGGGGGGAGGTGCCTGTGCCTCGTCCCAGGTCAGACCGTAAGTGTTTTTTCTGTTTCAAGTCTGGCCATTTAATAGCTAATTGTGGGGCCTACAAACAGAAACGGTCAGTCTCGAGGGCTAGGATTGTGCCAGCTGACAATGCTAACACAGGCATGGTGGCAAGAGCCAAAACAAAACTCTGTTTTTTCTGCCACAAACCTGGCCACCTGATTGCTCGGTGTCTGAAGGCCAAATCAAAGTAAAAGCGATCTGCTTTCAAAACAGTGAACCGTGGTTCGCAGACAGACAAAGTTGCCAGTCCTAGGCCACAATTGGAGCATAATTGCTCAGTGGTGCCATTTGGCCAATGTCAGAGTTCACCCATGTATGAGAGGCCACCTGTTGACAATCTGTCAGGTCCAGATGACCTGCAGTGTGACACCTTGTGTACGACACACACATTCAAACCTGCACCTCTGGCTAACCAGCATGCCCATCGCCATGACCTAGCAACGAAGCGCCTGAACAGTGTTTCGGAAAGGCCTTCTAGCTATTCGCTGGGTTCTCCATGTGTGATGGCTCAAAGAACATCTGGCTGTCGCTTGGGACACTATTTTGGGGGACTTGAGCCAACCCCATTCAGTGTTTTCGACCCATCAAAAAGGTCTTGGCAGATTTGGCAGGGTATGCCTAACCGTTATTGTGGTGCATGGTAAGTGATATGTTTAAAAGTTGGGTAGGACATTCCGTGACAAACCACTGGTTTGTATTTATGGGAGGGGGTGTTACGGCCCTAGCTGGGCCTCCTGATACTGCCCTTGTGTGGGCGTGGTGTGTTTCTCCGCCTCCTCCTTTCTTGCTCCACCCCTCTGTCTCTCTCTCTCGCTTCTTCTCTCTCCCCCAGGACACAGCTGCTGCTCATTGGCCTCGTTTACCACCTGGGCCCAGTCAGCAATCACCTCTCTGAGGTTATATAAGCTGGGGATGGACTGGATGTGGGAGAGTGGCTTTCTCTGGTGTCTCCGCGTTGCGTGTTATGTGTGTGATTCTCCTGCCTACAGTGTGGAGTGGTAGGAGCAGTGGGAGAGGTTTCTGGTGGATTTTCCTCTGTGCTGGTCAGTGTGTGTTTCCAGCCTAGGTGTGGAAAAGGCCTGCTGTGTGTGTGTGACCAGCCCCACCGTGCGTGGCTCTTTGTGAGTAGCTCTTAACCGTGTAGTGGTTTTGCTTAGGTGACGGCGGCCTCCATTACTTTGTTTGGCCTGCCTGGTTATTGTTAATAGCAGCGTTGCTGTCTTTTTCTGTTGAAGCCTTATAGTTGTTTTCTTTGTTGAAGTGGTCACCATTCTCCTTGTGTTGATCTGTCTGAGTTATCATTAAAGCAGCGGTGCTGTCTCTTTCTGTTATTACTATTTAAACGATTATTGAGGTATTTGACTATAATAAAGATTTATTTTGTGCTAAATACCTCTGCCTGGCGTTCTTTTCATTTCACCCGGATCCAACTGTTACTGCCCCCCCACCCTCATCGCCTAGCTTTCACGGGGGGACGTAACAGCATCTTTGTGAAGTCAGCTTGAGATTTTTAAGGGAACAAAGCATCAAAAAAGGAGGGTTAAAAGGTACCTTGCACCAGAGCTAAGTTGAGGACAGCTGCTTAGTTCGCCATCTTGCCATCACCCCCATTTGTGGCCACATTTTGAGTACTCTTTAGCTGTGTCCCAAAACGTCGGCTGCATCCTCTGGAGGCCGCATTTGAAGGCCGATTACGTCACAGCCAGGCGACAAAGGCTGTCCCAATTCGTCGACTCCTTCAAATGCGGCCGACAAATGCGTCCTTCATTTCCCCGAATTTGAAGGATGGGTCAGGTGTGTCCTTTGTGGCCCACCATATCCCAGGATTGATAGCGCGGCCCAGCCAAATTTCAGCTGCCAACAATGGCGGCCGCTACTAAGTTTTAAAATTAGTCTTATTAATCTTTCTGGGTCACAAAATAAACTTTTAACATTGTCAGAAGAAAATTATGTTTTGATCAGTTACATGAAATGTATTCTTTTTATAATTAAGCACATGTCTATGTGACTTTTCACCTAGTAACTTGTGTGATGAACTTATGTAGATACTAAGCGCTTCCTGTTGTTCTGAACATTTAGATGTAGAAAAGGGAAAGTCCCGCTACTGGAGTGATGATATTATCTTTGTAACACCACACACACACACACACACACACACACACACACACACACACACACAGATCAATTTTGTATAAATAAAGAACGCAGACGGTGACAAAGCGCGGTTCCATGAGTGTCTCCTGTGCGAGCGCTCTGTGACCGTCCTCGCGAGTAAAAGAAACTGCAGTGTTTGTGCTTTCTACCTCAGGAGTCTTGGCTAAAGAAAGAACGGCAGGGTGATTTAAAGAAATCCCCTGTCAAACATATTTTCAGGCGAGAAAGTAGCTGTGTAAATTACAAATATCAAGACATCGTAAATTTGCAAAAGTGCGCCGACGTTTTCGGAGACATGTGTTACCCACCCGCTCGATAGCAAGCCGGGGGGGGGGGTTCAATGGTCACTCCAGCCGGCGAGAGCAGCGGACTCCCGGCTTCATCGTTTTCAGACCCCCGCTCTTTCGCTACTCAGGTTAAACATGATATATAAGTCACTCGGATAACTAAAAAATTTAATTGTTTGCCTTTTTTCCGTGTTTTATTTGTTCCGGAGTAAATCGGTTTGGCTGAGATCAAAGTTATTAGATTATTAGATTAAATCAAACTTTATTAATCCATCGGGTGGGTTCCTCCAGGATTTTCACACAGCTGAATAAACGTCAAACAGAAAACTGATTAAACAGAAGTGTGAGACAGTCGAGAATTTTCGCCAGTGTCCTGTTATATTTTAGATAGCAAGGAGCAGACGGCCGAGTTTATTAAACTCCACCGAGACAGCGGTGACGCAAATCTGAAGGCTAGACCGTCCCATTTCACAGCCTCGCACTTCCGGCCTTCTCGGTCTTCGAAGGACCCGGCCCACGTAGACCGCAAAGGCCGGGTCCTCCGAAGGATGCAGCCGACGTTTTGGGACACAGCTTGAGAATTCGGACAGCCTTCGTCGCGTCGCCGTGACGTCATTGCCTCCAAATATGCCATTGACGCATCCTTCCCCTGAATTCGGACACAACTAACCCTCAAATTCGCGGAGAGGTAGGACGCATTTGTTGCCACATTTTGAGTGCTCTTTGAATTCGGACACCCCTGTGACGTCATTGCATCCAAATATGGCATTTTAAGCATCCTTCCCCTGAATTCGGACACAGCCTAAGAGACCGCATGCTTGAAGTACGCATTTTGAGTACGATTACGTCACCGCCACGCGACGACGGCTGTCCCAATTCGAAGTGTACTTCAAATGCGTACTCCAAATGCGCCATCGATTTCCCCAAATATCAAGCGTGGTCCGGGAGGGGAGGGCAAGATGGCGGACTGAGCAGTCGCATCAGTCTGAACTCCTCACTAAAGTCCCGATGTTTTCATCTTGAAGTTATATAATCCACTCCTTTGAGTTATATTGACGACGTTTCAGCCCGAACATGAAGAAAAACAACAACACTAAACCTCCGGCAGTGAAAAACCTCCCTTTCACAACCCAGAGAAACAGCGAGCATGACTACTCAGCCCCGATCGAAACGGCTAATTCCAGCAGCAACAAGAGGGACAGACTGTTAACAACCCCTGATAATACTCCTGAGAAACCACATATGGAGAAAAAATCAAAAGGTACGGCTAATGATAACGACTCCAACACATCAACTGACACTATACCGAAAGCTATTGAGAGTCTTGGAAAACGTGTTGATGATCGCATGGACGAAGTTAGCAAACAAATTCAACAACATAGCGCCATGCTGGCTTCCATCGCTAAATCGGTGCAGTTTAATACAGAGGAGCTGCAAGAATGGAAAAAGAAAATAAAACACCTGGAAAAAGAGATTGAATCACTCAAAAAAGATAATGACGACATCAAAGATCGCGTATTGAGCCAGGAAAGATACAAAAGAAGATGGTGTCTCCGTATCAAAGGGAAAAAGGAGAAAATAAATGAAAATATCAGAGAAGAAGTGGTGGAACTTCTAGGAAGGATTGCTCCGGACCTAAAGATGAAGATGGAAGAAGCGGTTGATGTTGTCCACAGAGTGGGAAGAGTGGCGGAGAATAAGCATCGACAAATCATTATTCTGTTTGTGAGAAGGCAATGGTCAGATGACATTTGGAGGCGAACAAAGGCTTCTCCCGTGTGCAAAGAAGAAGGCATCCGCTTTGCTGAAGACCTGACCCCGGAGGACTGGAGATCCAGACAAGCATTGTGGCCAAAAATCGACCAGGCTACTCAGGCATACTCACAACAAAATGTCACCTCCTTCTTTGACAAAATCAGTAATTGGATTCCAGTAATTGATGATAATTTTAGAGAAATTTGTGATGAAGACCTAACTATAGAAGAATTTGATTTTGCTATTAAGAGCATGGCATCTGATCACTCACCGGGACCAGATGGAATAATGACTAATTTCTATAAGCACTTTTGGGAAGATCTAAAATTACTATTGTTTAGTGCGTTAAATGAATGTATAAATCAAAAGGAGCTTATGGCAACAATGAAACAAGGAGTTATAAAATTAATTCCAAAACCGGGGAAAGATAAGAAAAAACTAAGTAATCTAAGACCTATAACACTTTTAAATACAGACTACAAAATTTTTACAAAAGTTTTAGCAACAAGACTAAAAACAGGCATTTCTGAAATAATTAGCCCAACACAATCAGGATTTCTCAAAGGACGGTTGATCCAAAATAATATCCGCTTGGTTTTGGACCTTATCGATTACAATTACCTAATTAAGGATGATGGTTTTATGTTGTTCTTGGACTTCCATAAAGCATTTGATTCTATCGAACACACTTTTATTATTAAGACATTTAAACATTTTGGGTTTGGAGATGCATTTCTGGATATGATCACTATGTTATACACTGATATTAATAGTTGTGTTTCTCTTTCAGAAGGCACATGTCCCAGGTTCAGGGTGGAGAGAGGTATCAGGCAGGGCTGTAGCATCTCACCTCTTTTATTCATTGTAGCCACTGAACTACATGCTATTACTGTCATAAATTCAAACATCAAAGGATTAGACATAAATAACCACAAATTAATAATAAGTCAGCTTGCCGATGATACAACAATCTTTCTAAAAAATAAAGAACAAATTCCATTGGCCTTAGATACAATAAAGATCTTTTCTGATGCTTCTGGACTACGCCTGAACCTGGACAAATGTGAACTCATGAGTATCCACAATTGTTCTCACTCTTCTTTGTACAATATACCTGTCAAAAATGAAATCAAATATCTTGGA
This sequence comes from Pelmatolapia mariae, assembly GCF_036321145.2. Classification (NCBI taxonomy): domain Eukaryota; kingdom Metazoa; phylum Chordata; class Actinopteri; order Cichliformes; family Cichlidae; genus Pelmatolapia; species Pelmatolapia mariae. The sequence continues at coordinate 32,071,832 of NC_086245.2, read as the reverse complement.
ATTTGGCTAACTAAATGCATGGCTGATAGTGAAGAAAAGAATATTCAGAATACAATTGACAAATGCAAAAAAACTCTAAACCATTGGCTACAGAGAGATTTAACGTTGTTCGGCAGGATAATGTTAACCAAGGTTGAATCTTTGTCCAGATTAATCTATCCAGCTTATTTCCAAACCATCCCACCAAGGATTATAAAAGACATCAATAAGGTGAATTTTAATTTCATATGGAAAAATAAACATCATTATATCATATTGGATATATTGGATCCAATTCCTTTTAGTATGTGATTTTGAAATTTCTAAACTGCCCATAAAACTCTCCAAATTTCATCAACAAGTTTTGTTAAATTGGAAATTAATGTTTAAACATAACTTTAGTCCCCACAACGTTCCATTGTGGAATAATAGAAATCTATGTTTGTGGAAGAATGGATGACAAAACAAATTTGGTCTGTGACACATATAATGGATGAAAATGGACATACACTTGAATTAAACAGGCTTAATGAGAAATATGACATAAGTTGCTCGTTCGAGCTCTACAAAAAGGTTTCACAGAATATCCCAATAGTCCTTGTCAATACGATAAAGAACAATTTTTCAAATATACCAACTCCAAATTTACATAAAATTAAATTAGATGGTCTTGACTTGGTTAATGAAAAATGCAATAATCAGTTTTTGAGGAGGTATTTGGTTAACATCTTATATCCAGGTAGGACAAAACATTCACTCATCTTTAAAGATTATAACAAATCTGAGATCTCGTTGATCAGAACCAAATATTTAAAATTTCCAATTCCCCCCAAATTTAAAGAAGTCCATTTTAAAACTACAAAAAATATTTACCCCTCCAATGAATTTATGAGAGACAGATTTAAATTTGTGTTAGACAACTGTTATATTTGTAAAACAACTTCGGAAACAACAGAGCACATGTTTTATGGGTGTGTGACAATCCAGAACTTATGGAAATCCCTCCATGTCCTAATATTGTCCCAGTATGGAAATATTGATTTTTGGTCTTTTCAAAATATTCAAATTGGAGTAATCCTTAAGGACAAAAATAGTGAGTTTTTAGTTAACAATCTCATTATTATAACAAAGTATTACATTCATAAATGCCGATATGCTAAATCCCCCCCTTCATGGTCTGCTCTTAAAAACGAACTCTCCCTGTTCCGTAAATCTCTTAAGCTAATAAATAAGCCCCAAGCAATCAAATTGCATAGATTTTTAGAAGAGTTTGATTTTTCTTAGCCCCTTATTTAAGTTATGTGTCTTGTTTATGGAACCTCACTTTTAGAGATTTTATGATCCACCTTGTCTCCTTTATTTCTGTTCCTTGTTTTTCATTCTTTTTTATTGTTATTTATTTATTTATTTTATTTTTGTATTGGTTATTCATGTTTTTATATTATTATTGTTAGGTAGACGTGTGTGTATAAATCTGTATGTTTGCATATGTATGTGCATATGTATATATGTATGTATGTTTACTTTCAGTCATTGTCGATTTCATTGATTTCATTGTGGTGTACCAACTGCACTGTGGCAATGATGTGTATTCCTCTGATTCGGAGAAAAGAAAAAGGAGGTGTGATTCTATTCTGAATGATTCAATATGTCACTTGTCTCTTTGAGATTGTCATTGTTATTGTTCTAAATAAAGTTCATTTAAAAAAAAAAAAATCAAGCGTGGTCCAGTGCACGCTTCGTGGTCCCATATATCCCACAATTCATAGCGCGGCGGTGGATAATTTTGCCGCAAAATACGGCAGATGGCAGAAGGGAGCGGCCGAAGAGTAAACTGTCAAAAGTAAGTACTGAATATCATGTCACTTATTTATGTGCGAATGTTTAATAACGAAGAACATTAAAACATTACTGTTGGCCACATGTCGGCAAAGTTATGTGACATTAGTGATGTTAGTACTTTCAGCGTTAACTTGGTTTTAAAGCCTTCTAAATATATATATAGTTGACCTTAATCTTACAGAGAATGTGACGATTTTATGGATAATTAAAGTCAGTCATATATCCACAAACACAACAAGCTGAAAGTCAGTGAATGCTGCTCGGTTTGCAGTCCTGAATATCGCGGCACAAGCAGGATTCACTGCACTGTTAATGTGAGCTATGTTATATTGCTGCCTCTGTTCGGTGGTGTCGAGCCAAACGGACTTTAACGTGTGTTTGAACGAGCTGACGGTTCACTCGTTAAGCTGAAAGAAAGATGCTTTAATCACAGGAGTCACACATGTGTCCACTGTACCATCTGGGAACTCTTCTTGTTTAGCACTCGTAATAACACAAACACTAAATCCTCCTTCTCTTGTGCTGTTTTGTAGCAGTGGATACACCTGAGACTGTCACCTGTCTGTCTGTCCTGCACTCTCTCTCTTTTTCCTTCTCTCTGATTGTGGAATAAAAGTATGAACATGTATTTATAAGTTACACTTGTGTTCGAATCCTGCAGCTTATCACACATTTGATTTCCATGTGTTACAACTGCAAGTGCCCAGAGTGAGGACAGACTGAGGGACCCACTGCTGCACATCATCTGTGAGGCTTTGCACCCCTGATGATCCACCAGGACAAACTCAGCAGTGTGTAAGGAAGAGGAAGAGGAAGAGCCAGCAGCAGCTGACAGATGGAGAGAATAGACAGACTGTTCCCTGTTTGTGAAGGACTGCTAGGAAAGTTTAGAATAACTAATTGTCTGTCCTGAATCAGTCTTATTAGGTGATGTTAAAATAATTTTATCATTCCAGTGTTTTCAGTGTGGGAGAAAGTACTCAGGGCCTTCAAGTTAAACACTATGAAAGGCAGCAACAAGTTTAATATTCAGAAACCTAAAGTATGTATCAGCAGCAGAATGGAGCTAAAAATAAATGTTTGTTTCAGTTCTATGAAGCTTTGAGTATTTTGGATTAGTAGTACTGCTGTGTTTGTTGCATTATATTGCTGTAATTGTTTATATGCTTTATATATTTTGAGGTAAGTTGATCTATAGTGTTACATCATATTCTATAAGGATGTTATGTGTTTGTTTACTTTCTGCCCAGTTTGACCCATTTAGCAGAAGTCAGCCTGTTTAAGGCTCTGATATCTATTCTGTATGACTTAAAGCAGTTATGACATGGTCTGATTTTCTCACCCAATAAAGGAATATTTAATATGTCAGTCTACTCTTCATTCTATCAGAAACAGTTATCACAGCTCGTACATTTTCCTTTTTACACATGTATGTAAGCATTGAGCCAAATGTAATAATGCCAACATATTAAACGAACAATATTTGTCTCTTATGTATAATAAATCTATATCTACACTGTCAAAGATACTTGTCTTTGAGTGAAGATTTTAGGTGATAGGAAATATAAATAACTGCAACTTGAATCTTTAACCCAGAGTTCAAGCTCACTGCTGTAATATATATATATATATATATATATATATATATATATATATATATATATATATATATATATATATATACAGTTAAGCCCAAAATTATTCATACCCTATGCAAAAATTGCTAATTTCATATTTTTGTCTATGAAAAGATGGACTGAGAAAACTTTGGTTTCAATCCATTTTAGTTATGGCAGATTACAAACCAATACATCAAATCTGGTTTCTTTGCTGTTGACTTAAAGGTTACATAATCAACATTTTAGGTTTTTATGCATGTCCATAATTATTCATACCCCTGTATGATCATAGAATGATCATGGAGTTTAAGCTATTGTTGGGCGTCAAAAGTAGGGGTCATCATTATTAATGCCAAACCTATAACCCACTACCCTTATCCAATCCCTTTTGCACCCTGTCATGTCATAAACTGAAATAAATTCAGTGACTGTGTGCATTCATTCTCACTTCATGGTCAACAGTCAAACCATTGACATGGCGAAGAAGAAGGAACTGAGTGAAGACCTTCGGTCGCGCATTGTGAATGCACACAAAGATGGTAAAGGCTATAAAGCTATAGGAAAGCAATTTCAAGTGCCAGTGGCTACGGTACAGAGCATTATCACCAAGTTCAAGAAGTTCCACACTGTAGAGAATCTCAAGGGGCGTGGCCGGAAACCAAAGATGACATCAAGATTGTCAAGAAAAGTTGTGAGACAGGTCAGCAATAATCCTCGGATCACCACCAAAGCTATCCTGAAAAACTTAAGTGACTCTGGAACCACCATATCAAGGCAGACACTCCAGCGCACATTGCACAATGAGGGCCTCCGTGGATGCCGGCCAAGGAAGACTCCACTCCTCCAGCCTAGGCATGTAAAAGCCAGACTAGCCTTTGCAAAAGCACATATCGACAAGGATGCAAGCTTTTGGTTGTCGATGCTGTGGTCTGATGAGACAAAAATGGAGCTCTTTGGCCACAGGGATGTGGCCTTCGTTTGGAGAAGGAAAGGTGAAGCGTTCCAACCGAAGAACACAGTCCCGACAGTCAAGCATGGTGGTGGAAGCATTACGCTTTGGGGATGTTTCTCTGCCAGTGGGCCTGGCAATCTAATCAAAGTGAATGGCATCATGAAAAAGGAACAGTACATGGAGATATTGGAGGAAAACATCAAGCAGTCAGCAGAAAAACTTGATCTGGGGCAGCAGTGGATCTTCCAGCAGGACAATGATCCTAAGCACACAGCGAAAGTAGTCAAGAAATGGTTAAAGGACAATAATGTGACTGTTTTGGAGCGGCCAAGCCAGAGCCCAGACCTGAACCCGATCGAAAATCTGTGGAGGGAGCTTAAGAAACGAGTTTCAGCAAGAAGACCTTCTAACCTCAATGACTTGGAGACCTTCGCAAAAAAGGAATGGGCAAAAATCCCTGCTGAAGTCTGCAGAAACCTGATCAGCAACTACCGAAAGCGTTTGCAAGCTGTCATTGCAAACAAAGGCTATGCAATTGACTATTAATCATGGGGTATGAATAATTATGGACATGCATAAAAACCTAAAATGTTGATTATGTAACCTTTAAGTTAACAGCAAAGAAACCAGATTTGGTGTATGGGTTTGTAATCTGCCATAACTAAAATGGATTGAAACCAAAGTTTTCTCAGTCCTTCTTTTCATAGACAAAAATATGGAATTAGCAATTTTTGCATAGGGTATGAATAATTTCGGGCTTAACTGTATATATGTATATATATATAAACACCCAGCTCGCCCCTGCGGGCGGTTTATCCTTCAAGCTCGGGTCCTCTACCAGAGGCCTGGGAGCTTGAGGGTCCTGCGCAGTATCTTAGCTGTTCCCAGGACTGCGCTCTTCTGGACAGATATCTCCGATGTTGTTCCCGGGATCTGCTGGAGCCACTCGCCTACCTTGGGAGTCACCGCACCTAGTGCTCCGATTACCACGGGGGCCACCGTTACCTTCACCCTCCACATCCTCTCGAGCTCTTCTCTGAGCCCTTGGTATTTCTCCAGCTTCTCGTGTTCCTTCTTTCTGATGTTGCTGTCATTCGGAACCGCTACATCAATCACTACGGCTGTCTTCTTCTGTTTGTCCACCACCACTATGTCCGGTTGGTTAGCCACCACCATTTTGTCCGTCTGCATCTGGAAGTCCCACAGGATCTTAGCCCGGTCATTCTCCACCACCCTTGGGGGCGTCTCCCATTTTGACCTCGGAACTTCCAGGCCATACTCGGCACAGATGTTTCTGTATACTATGCCGGCCACTTGGTTATGGCGCTCCATGTATGCCCTGCCTGTTAGCATCTTGCACCCTGCTGTTATGTGCTGGATTGTCTCAGGGGCATCTTTACACAGCCTGCACCTGGGGTCTTGCCTGGTGTGATAGACCCCAGCCTCTATGGATTTTGTGCTCAGTGCTTATTCCTGTGCTGCCATGATTAGTGCCTCCGTGCTGTCTTTCAGTCCAGCTTTGCCCAGCCACTGGTAGGATTTCTGGATATCAGCCACCTCCTCTATCTGCCGGTGGTACATACCGTGCAGGGGCCTGTCCTTCCATGATGGTTCCTCGCCTTCCTCCTCTTTCTTGGGTTTCTGCTGCCTGAGGTATTCACTGAGCACGCTGTTAGTTGGGGCCATCTTCGTGATGTATTCGTGGATGTTTCTTGTCTCATCCTGGACTGTGGTGCTGACACTCACCAGTCCCCGGCCTCCTTCCTTCCGCTTAGCGTACAGCCTCAGGGTGCTGGACTTGGGGTGAAACCCTCCATGCATGGTCAGGAGCTTTCTTGTCTTTATGTCAGTGGTTTCTATCTCCTCCTTTGGCCAGCCTATTACCCCAGCAGGGTACCTGATCACAGGCAGGGCGTAGGTGTTGATGGCCCGGATCTTGTTCTTACCGTTCAGCTGACTCCTCAGGACTTGCCTGACCCTCTGCAGGTACTTGGTGGTTGCAGCTTTCCTAGCGGCCTCTTCATGGTTCCCATTCGCCTGCGGGATCCCCAGGTACTTGTAACTGTCCTCTATGTCTGCAATGTTGCCTTCTGGTAGTTCAATCCCCTCAGTTCTGACTACCTTCCCTCTCTTTGTTACCTGTCATTGTCATTGCTGTATAGCCTGGTAGTGTGGATCGGTGAATCGATGTCTCGTTCACTCTTGGCATACAGCTTGATGTCATCCATGTATAGGAGGTGGCTGACAACCGCTCCGTTTCGTAGTCGGTATCCGTAGCCAGTCTTGTTAATGATCTCACTAAGGGGGTTCAGGCCTATGCAGAACAGCAGTGGGGACAGAGCATCTCCTTGGTAGATCCCGCACTTGATGGTGACTTGTGCTATGGGCTTGGAGTTGGCCTCTAGTGTTGTACGCCACATCCCCATTGAGTTCCTGATGAAGGCTCTTAGGGTCCTGTTGATCTTGTACAATTCTAGGCATTCTAGTATCCAGGTGTGGGGCATTGAGTCATAGGCCTTCTTGTAATCAATCCAGGCTGTGCACAGGTTGGTGACTGTTGACTGTTCTGTCTACCAGTAGGTAGACAGAACAGTCAGCCGAGACTGCAAGACCAGACTGACCAACCTGTGCACAGCCTGGATTGATTACAAGGTGTTTTGCGCCTCTGGTATTCTTGCCAATCCCTTTCTGTGCCCCGCTCATGTATTGACCCATGTGCCTGTTCATCTTAGCCGATATGATGCCTGACAGGAGCTTCCATGTAGTACTGAGGCAGGTTATTGGTCGGTAGTTGGATGGGGCCGGTCCCTTCTTGGGGTCCTTGGGGATCAGGACCGCCCGACCTTCGGTTAGCCATTCCGGGTGTCTCTCGTTAACTAGCAGCTGGTTCATTTGTGCTGCCAGACGCTCGTGGAGTGCAGTCAGCTTCTTCAGCCAGTAGGCGTGAACCATGTCGGGCCCTGGTGCTGTCCAACTCTTCATACTGGAGACCCTTTCTTGGATGTCTGCCACTGTGATGGTTACTGGACCCTGTTCAGGGAGGTCGCTATGGTCTGCCCTCAGATCCACTAGCCACTGAGCATTGCCGTTATGGGTTGCGTCCTTCTCCCATATGCTCTTCCAGTATTGCTCCGTCTCCAGCCTTGGTGGTGCTGTTCTCTTATTGTTCCCTTGCCACTGAGAGTACACCTTTGCTGGTTCTGTGGAGAACAGCTGGTTTATTCTCCTGCCTATATATATATATATACATATACATATATATATATATACATATACATATATATACATATACATATATATATATATATATATATATATATATATATATATACATATATATATATATATATATATATGACAATACATATAATATTGGCCATATTATATTTACATTACCACAGTGAGATGATTTTAGTCTCATGAACAACATTAGCTAGTTATTATTTACGAACTAATCTTGAAATGACTGTTCAGTACAGAAATGAAGCCCAACAATCATGTTTTACAGTCCCGTGGTCTCAGCCTCAGATACTCAACTAATCAAAGTGATGTCATGACAAAAATGTAATGACCAACAAAACATTTTTTCTCCTTCATTTCTGTCAAACAATGCTGTATGGAACATTTCTCGCGGTTAGTATCATGGTTGCTAGGCAACCTGAACAGCGCGACGAAGGCTAGACCGTCCCATTTCACAAGCCTCTCACTTCCGCACTTCTTGTACGCACCGTACGTAGTACGCGTAGTGCGCGTACTTCAAGCGTGCAGACCCTGATTTGGGACACAGCCATGGGCTGCATCCTCCTGAGGACCCTGGCTGTATCCCAATTCAGGGTCCGCAGCCTTAAAGGCCGCATTTTAAGGCCGATTACATCACAGCGACGCGACGAAGGCTGTCCCAATTCAAAGGCTGCTCGAAATGCAGCTCTCAAATGCGTCCTTCATTTCCCTGAATTTTAAGGATGTGGCGGTGTAGACTTTGTGGCCCAACAAAACCCACCACTTCATAGCGCGGTGGTGGGTGTGGATAATTATGCCGGAAAAAAAGGGCGGAAGAGGGGCACCCGAAGAGTAAACTTTTAAAAGTAAGTACTGAATATTCTGTCACTTATTTATGTGCAAATGTTTAATAACGAAGAACATTAAAACATTACTGTTGGCCACATGTCGGCAAAGTTATGTGACATTAGCGATCTCCAAAAGTTGAATCTGTTCATCTGGACATAGCGTTTTGTGGGAGAAACGTTTCATCACTCATCCAAGTGACTTCTTCAGTCTCAGAAATATTTCTCCCAAAAAACGCTACGTCCAGATGAACAGATTCAACTTTTGGAGATTTACTTTCTTGGATGATTGAGAATGCATCAAAATGACATTAGCAATGTTTGTACTAACTTGGTTTTAAAGCCTTTACTTTAAAATATACGCCGTTCAGTAGTTGACCTTAATCTTACAGAGAATGTGATGATTTCATGGATATTTAGAGTAAGCACTGAGAGAAATTTAGTAATGCCAACATATTAAAAGTACAATATTTGTCTATAATACATTTATATATACAGTGTCAAAGGAACCTGTCTTTGAGTGAAGATTTAAGGTGACAGGAAATATATATAAATGCAGCTTGAATCTTTACTGAAGCTCAGTAGGAGTTCATTCACTGCTGTAATAAACTAATAATGATTGAAATAATAACGTCAGTATTGGCCATATTATATTTACATTACCAAAGTGAGATGACTTTAGTCTCATGAACAACATTAGGTAATTGTTATTTACTAGCTAATCTTAAAATGACTGTTCAGTACAGAAAGGAAGCCCAATAATCAGTCCCGTGGTCTCAGCCTCAGATACTTATCAAATCAAAGCTCATGTAGAAACAAACAAACTGATGAACAAAATATGTTCTCCTTCATTTCTGTCAAACAAAGCTGTATGAAGCTTTTCCAGCGGATAGTATCATGGTTGCTATAGGCAACCTGGGCAGCGCGACGGAGGCTAGACCGTCCCATTTCACAAGCCTCGCACTTCCGGCCTTAGCGGTTTTTGAGTGCGCGGCCCCTGTGGACCGTTAAAGCTGCGTACTTTTAGGCTGCAGACCCTGAATTGGGATACAGCCCCTGTCACTACCCGATCCATACCGGAAACCCGATCGGTACCACGCATGCGCAAATCTAATATCACTTCCTCTCTTTGCCAACATTGCGACAGTTAGTACACGGTTAGCGCCCAGTTAGCTCATAGCATTTCTCAACAGCTCTGCCTCCTTTTTGACTGCCCGGGACATTTAAACAATGGATAATCTGTATACAAACAAATTCATGCTTTTCTCCTCAACAGAGTGCATTGAACAACAGCGCCGTAAAATAAGAAGAATGGCACCTAATTACAGACTTAGGTCGTGTCCAAATTCATGGGTTGCATCCTCCTGAGGACCCGGCCTTTGCGGTCTACGTGGGCCGGGTCCTCAGAAGGTCGGGTAGGCCGACCTTAAACGGCTGTGGAATTGGACGGTCTAGCCTTCTGATTAGCGTCACCGCTGTCTCGGTGGAGTTTAATAAACTCGGCCATCTGCTCCTTGCTATCTAAAATATAACAGGACACTGGCGTAAATTCTTGACCATCTCACACTTCTGTTTAACATTTATTCAGCTGTGTGAAAACCACGGAGGAACCCACTTGGGGGATTAATAAAGTTTTATTTTATCTAATCTAATCTAATAACTTTAATCTCAGCCAAACTGATTTACTCACGAACAAATAAAACACTGAAAAAAGCCAAACAATAACATTTTTAGGTTGTCTAAGTGACTTATGTATTTATAAGGTCCGCGGTGATCTGAAAATGATGTGCTGGGAGTTGTGCCATTCTCGGCGGCTCTAGTGACCCTCGAGCTCTCAGCTAGCTATCGAGCTGGTGGGTAACAGACGTCTCCGAAAAGGTCGAAGCACTTTTGCAAATATGCGATATCTTGATGAACCGAGCAGATATTTGAAGTTTACACACCCACATTCTCACCTGAAAATATGTTAAAAGTTTATTTTGTGACCCAGAAAGATTAATAAGAGTAATTTTAAAACTTAGTAGTGGCCGCCATTGCCGGAAACTGGAGTTTGGCTGGACCACGCTATGAATCCTGGGATATGGTGGGCCACGAAGGACACACCGGACCCATCCTTTTTTTTTTCTTTTTTTTTTAAAATGAACTTTATTTATAAACGACAGTATAACATACAAGGCACCATCATTAATTCAAATATCCAATATCCTCGGTTGAGCGTTACAACGAGAAAAGAAAAAAACACACAAAACAATAAACACAAAGCCAAAAAGAGTTAACAAAAAAAGAAACAACAGTTATTGAAGGATTTGAAACCAAAGGCACAAATAATATGAACAAAAAAGGGCAATCATGATCATTAAATAGGGAGGTTTCTTTTTAACATAGATTAAACTTATTAAATAATACAACAAGTTTATGAGCTTTCTTGTTAGTCACAAGTTTCAGCGACTTAGCCCAGAGTTTAAAGTCATTCAGCCATCTGTTTATACATGGTTTAGCTTTAAAGTATCTGCATTTGTGAATAAAAATTTTTCCCAGTAACAAAACCATCCTAATCATCAAGTCAAAACCTGCATTCTCAGCAAGTATTGCAAATTTTATTACCGTCACCATCAAATGGGGTAACTGAATTCTCCTGGACTGTAGCCAGCTCCACATGTCAATCCAGGAGTGCACTGATTCACAGTAGAAAAACAAGTCATCCAGACTTTCAATATCATTTTCACAAAATGTGCAGGTGTTCACATCTAAGTTAAATTTCCGTCTTAAGAATTCATTGGTTGGATAAATCTCATTTATGATTTTAAAGTTAACCTCTTTTACTTTAGGGGAAAGAGGAAGTGAGATATACTTTCTTCTTATCGCCTTAACCTCCATGGTCTCGAATTCTTTAAGAATATAATTTCTTTTAACCAGATTAGGACAAATTTCATTTATCAAAATATTCCTGATCACCTTGTTTGTAAACCTGCTGTCACCAAATTCAACTCCAGCTATGCAGAGCTCTCTCAGTCCAGGAGAAATTTTAGAGTGCACAATATCTTCTTTTATCATTGATCTCAAAGGGACTGGGATGGCTTTTATTAGGGATTTATATCTCTTAGCAGTGCATCTTACATCAAATTTCTCACAAAACGTCTCATATTTTAGTAAGACCACATTCTCGTCCATAAAATGAGCTACAGCCCAAATCCCTTTAGATCTCCATTCATCCATGTACACAAATTTCCTACACAAACGGATATACCTGTTGTTCCATATAGGGGTATTGTGAGGAGTAAAGTTATGTTTATAGATTAATTTCCAGTAGAGAAGGACCTGCTGATGGAAAGCTGAGAGTTTAACAGGTAACGAACTGCAATCAAAGTCACAATGTAACAAAAAGTCTATTCCACCCATTTTGCCAAAAATCACATTGGGAATAATGTTCCAAAAGGAATTTTTGTTCCTAATGAAAGATCTTAATCATTTCAATTTTAGTGCACCATTCATAAAATCAAAGTCAATGGCATTAGCCTCACCCTCTTCATAATTTTTAATCATATCATTTTTCTTTATATAATGAAATTTGTTCCTCAATATGAACCTAAAATTAAGATTATTTATAGATTTAATTAGTTTTGGAGATATGAGCAGAGAAAAGGCTGGATAGGACCCATCCTTCAAATTCGGGGAAAAGGAGGACGTATTTGTCGGCTGCATTCAGAGGAGTCTATGGCTGTGTCCCAATTAAGAGACACCCCGCACCAGTCATTGTTCATGTTCATACTTTTATTACACAATCAGAGAGGAAGAAAAAGAGAGAGAGTGCAGGACAGACAGACAGGTGACAGTCTCAGGTGTATCCACTGCTACAAAACAGCACAAGAGAAGGAGGATTTAGTGTTTGTGTTATTACGAGTGCTAAACAAGAAGAGTTCCCAGATGGTACAGTGGACACATGTGTGACTCCTGTGATTAAAGCATCTTTCTTTCAGCTTAACGAGTGAACCGTCAGCTCGTTCAAACACACGTTAAAGTCCGTTTGGCTCGACACCACCGAACAGAGGCAGCAATATAACATAGCTAACATTAACAGTGCAGTGAATCCTGCTTGTGTCGTGATATTCAGGACTGCAAACCGAGCAGCATTCACTGACTTTCAGCTTGTTGTGTTTGTGGATATATGACTGACTTTAATTATCCATAAAATCATCACATTCTCTGTAAGATTAAGGTCAACTATTGAACGGCATATATTTCAAAGTAAAGGCTTTAAAACCAAGTTAGTACAAACATCGCTAATGTTTGTAACTTTGCCAACAGTAATGTTTTAACTTTCTTCATTATTAAACATTCACACATAAATAAGTGACATAATATTCAGTACTGTACTTACTTTTGAAAGTTTACTCTTCGGCCGCTCCGCTTCAGGCATTTTTTTCGGCAAAATTATCCACACACACCGCCGCGCTATGAATTGTGGGATATATGGGACCACGAAGTGTACACCGGACCACGCTTGAAATTTGGGGAAATCGATGTCACATTTGGAGTACACTTCGGATTGCGACAGCCGTCGTCGCGTCGCGTCGCTGTGACGTAATAGGTCTCAAAATGCATACTCCGAATCATGCGGTCGCTGGATTGGGACACAGCCTAAGTTCTGATATGTCTGCATTTCTCTGTAGGGATGGGAATTGATAAGAATGTAGCAATTCTGATTCCATTAATGATATCACTCATTGATCCAATTCCCTGAATTCTCTTATCGATTCTTATTGGCTCCACTTTTCTTTTTCTTTTTTTTGTGCACCTAATTTACTTTACCAAGTGGATCATCACAGCTTTGCTGCACTGTTAGCCTTTGCAGTAATTTCCATAGCTTAGTACTGCAAAATCAACAGTAAAAAACTCTAAAGGATGTTTGCAGTTTAGTACTGTAATTTGCATGTCATTGCGGGAAAATTCCATGAGATTACATTATTTTTACGGTAACTCACTGTACTCATGGAAACAGCTGTAAAATACAGCAAATGTATTAATTGGTGATGTTACTGAGATTATACAATTATACCATCTGGATTTCTGTTGTTTTCTACTGTAGATCTAAGAGTAATTACCTAAATCCTCATTCAGAGTGTATTACCATAAAATGCAATTCATTGTGAGAGTAGTATCACATGTAAACTACAATATGCAGCATCATTTTTAACTTAAGGAGTAAGTTGCAGCTACACTATTTGAAGTATTTGAAGTATACCTGAAGTATAGTAAGAAGTACAACGAAATACCCAGCAAGCATTGCAGTGCTTTAACTGTAAAATTAAAACAACTATGAAACAAATAATTGATGTTTTAAACAAGAATTTGTCACAACTGGATTTTAATTACTATGTTTCAATCAGAAGTAAGCCAAATATAAACTAAAAAGTAAATCAATAGTATACTTGTAAGTTTAGTATTGTGTTAGAGTAGAGTATATTTTAAGTATACTCTTATAGACTGGAAAGGACATTATGCTAGTACAGTTATAGTGAACAAAAAGTACATCTAAAAGTTAATTTCAAGTATACTTCTATATACTAAAACGGGGGCCAATGTAGTCCCAAGAAGCATTAGTAGTATACTTACTAGGTAACGTATACTTAGACTGATTTCCTTTCTATATGTTACCTTTAGAATAATGTTTAAAAGTTACTTCATTTAGCAGGGTGTAGCTTTTTTCTCTTCTTATTCTTTTTTATACTGGAACTTCATTTTTTTCTGTATAAGGTGGTACTTTTAAGACACCTCTGCCTAACTACAGTGAACTAACCAGAAGTCTCGGAATATGCTCTGGTGGTCATTTTACACAAGTTCAGGTGTCACATCCATGAAACCTACACCACTAACCAGCATCAGTCCTACAACTTCACTCTCAAATTTAATAAATTCTGGGACAAGCAGAAACTGTGCATTTTGTGGCAGGCCAGACTGCTATAAAATGCACTCTCCTAAAGAAATAATTCCTTTGTAGCACCACTTCATCTTGGTTCAGAAGAGATGTCCTGGATATACATGATAATGTAACACGGGTGTTTTTGTTTGTTCATGTTTAGCGCGTTGGGTTGTGTTTTTAAAGCGAATGTTACGTTTTTAAAGCGTTTTATGCGACAGGTGTGTGTAGCACTTGTTACACATCTCAATGGGAGAGCCATAGTCGAGACCACACCTTTACCTGACGTACAACGTGACGTATGGCGCACACTTTCAAAACAACAATGGCGGATAGAAGATATTGATCGAGGCGGTTAATGCTCCTTTCGCTGGTTGCCAACCACCATTAAATAACAACAAGAAGAAAATATTGATCTGCTTTTCTTAGTTGTGCACGTTTAAGACGCGATTCAGACTCAAACAAAGCTGCAAAGCAGGAGAACAACATGACCATCAACTATTCTGTGCCACAGTCCCAGTTTGCTGCAGCACATAGAGATGATGAGATGGTGGAAGAGCAACAGAGACAATTTACGGACCCCTAAGATGTGCAACTTAGAAGCAGTCAGAGGTAACTGGATGGAGTTCAATCAGGTTAAATGCACAGTTGATTGGATTATATCTGAAGATCGTATGCTATTCGTGCTAACTCTGCTAGACTCCAAATTTCTCATCCAATTAATGCGGGAGTATCTCAAAAGTAAATGAAACATCTAAACTTAACACTTTTTCCCTAAAACTGACTGACATGGGAAACATTAAAGTTGAATTGGAACCAGCTAATCAGTCTGAAGGTAAGTGTTTTTTCACTTATTCGAGAGAAGTCAGAAATGTGTTCTTATTACTGTTTGTTTTGATTTTTCAGCTACCGTGCCAGGTTATTTTCAATCAAATGCTAAGACAAAATGTCAATAGCTATGAATGTGGAGACTCAAAAGACTAGTTAGCTAATGGTTGCCGATGAATTTATGAGACTTGATAGAAACATGGACGTTTGCAACAGGTGAATCGGCGAACTAACGAGGTTGCGCCCATTTACCATGCTTAAAGCTGGTAAATGGTCAGTGTTTTCAGGTGTGCTTGTACTACCTGTACGGTGCGGGGTGCTGACTAAGTCAGGCTAAACTAATTCAAGCGTCGAGCTCAAATATTTTTTCATTTTTGTGCACTGCTCACTTGTCTTTACTGTGCTTTTTGTCGGCACACATTTTGTGTTTATTGAAGCCTTTTGTGAATAATTTTGATCATGTCAAAACTGGGAATTGGTCCCTATTGACAATACTCTTTTTTTTTTTTTTTGCATTGCATATGTCATTTTGGTTAGGTAATTTGTCATTGAAGTTTTTGCAACTATGTTGTAAATTTTGTGGCTTCCGTGCACGGAAATTTCTATTGTTCAGTTTGCATGTTAAAAGCCACAAACATGTAGCTAACTATAGGTTTTCCTGTGGAACTGAGAACTGTCCTGCCACGTTCAGAACATTTCCTGCCTTTCGTTCACATATGCATAGGAATCACAGAACCAGAAGGGAGACCACTGGGGAGGAGTTCTATAAGTTAACTGGTGACCTCAGCTGTCAAGTTCCTGGATGTGGGTATGCTGCACAAAACTTCACAACTCTTTGTGCCCATCTCAGATTTCACATCAAAGACGGGAAAAAAGTATTATGTCCATTTGAAGGTTGCTCTAAATACTTCAGTGTCCGAACATCATTTTCCAGCCATATTTCTCGAAAACATAAGCAGACAGTTCAGCAGTCAAGGCAACAAGAAATTGGTGAAATTGCCATAATACAAGGACAAGACACAGTTAATCTATTAGAAGACAGGGATTCACAGCACAATACTACTGATGAAGATTTATTTCTAGATCGATTGGCTTTATTTTATTTAAAAATGCAGGCTAAAATGCTCTTGCCAACCAGCACTATACAGTGCATCATAGAGGAATTTCAGGATCTTCACAGCTGTGCAATGCACGATGTTCTGGCAAAACTGTCTGACAAACTCATTCGTTTGTGGACCCTTAGGTTTGAGAGCAAGCACTCGTATTTCAAAGCATGTACAAGAACAGTGCACAACTTTGTCAACTTATGCAAGACTCTGACAGAACGGCATCAGTTACTGCAGTCCTACCTCTCAGTGGGCCAACTGTTTCCACCTACAGTTCAAATCACTGAAGAAGCAAGTGAATATAATCATCATCTTTACAACGCTGTCATTCAAGAAACTGTGGCAAAAGCCGGCTGCACTAATCAAACCACTTTGGATGTGTCAGCAGTTGTCTACAAAGGTACCAAGTATGTGAAAGGCTATGTTTCCATTGTAGATGACACTGATGATGGCTTGGTTTTTGGGAAGATAGCTGTTATACTTGTTAACGATTCTGGATTGTACTTTGTGCTCGAGTTGCATCACTCAATACTTCTCATTGACCTTGGAGTTCACTGCTTGCGTTGCCCTACAGAAAGAAGTGTGTGTATAAATGCTGACAGTCTGATGGATTATTACCCATTACCACTTTATAACATGGCAGGCCTTTTTGTTGTCTCCCTACACCATTCAGTTTCCTCTTAATTCTTTTTCAGGGATGGAAATTGAAGAGGAACTCACAAGCCTCCTGCCGGCAATAGACAGAGAGAAAATAATCTGCATTGTAGAACATCTGACGGACATTATTGGTGTACAACAAAAAAGTGATCTTTTGTTTGTGGAGGCGGAAGATCTCAAACCCTTTCTTACACCAATTCAAATACGTAAACTACTTCTTGCATTTAAAGGAGGTTTGTGTAGGTTCTGTACAAATCATAGACTTGAGTCTATGATTTGAAGGTCACTCATAGACTCATATGTCACTGATTAGCTTGATTAGCTTTTTTTTTTCTCTTCACCATACTACACATGTACTTTGACAGTATAATATTGAAGAGCATTTTGGGGCTCACATTGTCTGATAGATAATTAACACGGAAAACATAAACAAAAGTAGACACTAAATCTAACACCATTAACCTTTCATTGGTAGTGGTACAACTAAGGGTTTGAAATTGTGACATACTGTAAAATATATTGACTCAAGGTCTTTTCAATGCAAGACCTTGAGTTTGTAGTTCTTTTGCAGTCCTGGGATTGCTTCTTTTCATCTTCAGACAAGGTCCCCAAAACTGCCTTGCCGTTACTACTCAATCCTAATTGAAGGGTTCATCTTTTAGTGAAGACATATTTGTTGACATAGTAGCTTTTTAAGGTAGCTTTTCCAATGATCTTTATTTATTTATTTTTTTAGATGGCAACAGACCAGAGAACCTGAATGACACCATTACTCTGGAGCCTTGCCCTGCTGTATCAGCTGAAACATCAAGCCATCCACCTCACCCCTCCTCCTCCACGTCCACCACTATGTACAACCATTACTCCAGCTCTTCGGTCTCACACTTACAGATTCCTTGGGAAAGATTTCCACTCCGACTGTCGCATGCAATCACAAGAGGAGACGGAGCTCATCCAGAGGACAGGAGAAGTATGGTCAGAATTGTTGTGGAGGCCATGCAAGTTCACTGCAGAAACCCTAAACGCGCATCTTGTGAAGAAGTTGCTAAAATCATTGTAAACAGATACCCTCAAACATTTGCAGATTTTACTGAAAAGGGAGAAAGACTGGGTTGTGGACATTATTCACTACTAAAAAGCATCAAATCTAGAGTTGAACATGTTAATCGAGATAATACAACACATAGACTTAATCAAACAAAGAGAACCAGGAATGAGGAAGACTGCAGTCCCAACAGTAGTGCAACCCCACCTAAAAAAGTTAGATGCCTTGTTGATAGCTATGGTTGTATAAATTGGCAGCCAGTTGAACTTCCTGAGGGGGAAACGCCAGCTTCTTTAGAGGAAAAGAAACACATCTTGTTAACAATTTTTAATTCAGAAGGACCTGGAGCTGTGGAGAGACCTGATGTGGATGACTTCATGTGCCTCACATATATTTCTCAGCGGCAGCTTATCAACAGTTGTCCCTCACTTTCAGTAGCTGAAATTCAGGAGCAGTGGCCATTCTTGTTTACTCGGAAAGGTCTTTCGAACCACTTTTACAAACTCACAGGCATCGATATCAGTGAGCGCTTAGGTCAGGCCCTCATAACCAAAGGCAGAAGGATTATTAACTATTTCTCCAGCCAGAAGCTCAAATGGAACCTTGGTATAAGGACACTCATCCAGCAGATAGAAAGTGAGGGAGTTTTGACCAACAACAAGGTTGGCACAGCAGCCATACTTCTCATGATGAAGTATTACAAGGAAGATGAAGACTCCCTCTTTGTTTTAGCAGATGTAAGCTTTTTTCATACAGCTCTATGTTTAATGCTGTTGCTTGCTGTCCTGTTTTTTTTTTTTTTGTTACATAAAATGTCTTGGTCCTTTTTCTGGCAGGAAACATCTACCAGGATGTCCCTTGAAGTAGAGAGCAACCTGCCAAGCACCCCAAGGCTGATTATGCTTGGTAAGAAGTCATTTATGAAATAGAGCTGATTAGACCATATTAAAATTTCTGTTTGGCACAGGAGCTTTTCGTGGACACAGGTATCCAGTCTTTGTTTTGTTAGCTCAAATTTCTGTAATTTCCTTTATAAACCAAGGTTATTGGACATGTGTCTCAGTGAATCCAGCAAAGTAACAATACCAAATTTCACATTACATATTACTGATCAACATAGTAGTCTAGCTACACCAACAGCAGAAATACTGAAGTCAATACTGTAAAGTTTAACAGCAGCACAAACTATAAACTCCAAAATAACCATACAGTTGATTCATCTCTGGTAGTTTAATTGGGCTGACTCTTTGTTAGGTGTGTTTAATGTGCAGAATAATTCCCAATTATGTACAATTATAATATGTTAAAACGGACCTATGTACATAAGGCCATTAATAATTAACTGTACGTAGCTATTTGCTTTATGACTATCTAGACAGTGTGAAGAAGTGAAGTATTGAAATTATTTTATGTTGCATAATGACAACATGTTGCCCCTATACATTTAAGGACAAAGTTCAATGACCGCCACCTGCTGGATGGTGAGTGCAGAGGGGCGTGTAATTGTTGAGCTGGACAAACAGAACACCTTTGCTGATGCAATGTCAGTCTTCTTTGGTTCATTCTATGTATTGAACCTGGAATACCAGGAGTCAGCGTGTGCAACATTGGAACTAATTCAGAGGTATGTTTGAACATTTAGCTAATAGTGATAGATGATAAATAAATTATCCCTAAGTAACTCATTATTTCAAATCACAACTCAATGTTACTGTATGTTACTATTTATTATGGCATGTTTTAAGGTTTTTTGTAAGGATAAACCCTGAAGAGGGAACAAAATGTACCTCCAAGGTTAGGACAAGCAGAAAGACTGGGACCACTGTGAAGCGAAAGGTTTTTCACATTAACCCTCATGTCACAACTTTCCTCCAGCGGCTTACTGAATTTGAGTGGAAAACTTCAAATTAGGTAACTGTTTTTGCCATTTTTAGTGAATTTCTTGTATAATTTAAGTGACCAGTGTGTTGTTACCTGTGTCTCCACAGATGATCCATGGCCCATGCTTTCTGGACATTTACACAAGACGAACAACAATGACGACAAGCTCTCTTGCCATCTTGCAAGAAGCTGTCTTTGTCCAATAGGTTTTTTGAGTGCAACAGTTTTGATTTTTTTTCCTTCTTTTACCAGTTTGTTACAAATTATTTCAGCTACTTACACTTTAATTGTCACATGTATTGGCTCACCCTACAAATCAATGAACTCAGTCCACAAAGCAAGATCAGGGTTCAGTGCAGGTCAGTCAAGTTCCTTCACACCACACACGCTCACCCATGTCCTTGTGGACCCTGTTTTGTGCATTGATTTGGTAGTGTGAGCCAGTATTTTGGACAAAGTGTATATAAAGGCAGAAGTGTGGGGCTTGATATTATGTTTATTACAGTTCAGTTTATTTGTATGGTGCCAACAAAATGAATGCCAAGGCACTTCACATTGTAGGTTTAAGACCCTACAAAATATAACTGAGAAAACCCAACACTTGAGCATATGTTGTCTGCCATGATATGGATATGACATAATATCGTTATTGTTTGTACAACCATCTGAGAAAATAATGGATTACATGGTTTAGTAAAAACAAGTGCTTCCTCAATGAAAATATGTTTTCAGTTCTTTTCAGTTTGTCACGGTCTGCCACGCAGACCGTGGGGATATGGGGAATGAGGACCCAAGATGCAGGACTTTGTGATGAAGGCAGTGCGTTTATTTACAGTGGTGTAAATAGTCACAGAATCAACCCCGTGTTTTCCCCTTGACTCCCGTGTCGTGTCTTCACCCACAAGTCCGTGCTCCGTGCTCTTCTGCTCCGCTTTGTCCCTGCACCCCGTGCTCGCTGCTCTTGTCTTCCCTGCTCCTTCCTGGAGAAAATAACAAAGAGGCAACCTGTCAGGACACTCGATTACCGCAGGCATGCACACACTGGACTATACATTCATCGACACTAACGTGGAGTTTCACACAACGATCCCACGCTGAGGAGCGCTCAGCCACAGTCTTAAGAAGCTCCCCAACGACGCTCCATTAGCTGCAGGTGTGCGAGTCATCATCTGCTTCAGGTGTGGCCATCCTCTAGGTAGGACACGCCCACCTGAACCCAGTACTCAGCCACACTCACAGACACACCCACTTGCCTATACATACAAGGACGGGGAATACAAGAACAGCAGCAGTGCAGACAACACACAAACATCACATAATAACAGCAATGATTATAATAGTAGTCCACACTGCCCACGGACCCTAAATCCCTGGAGCTGGGTCCGTGACACAGTTTTTGATTTTGGAAATGTGTATGTCAGCAGGGAAAAATCAGAACAGAAATAAAAAGTGGTGTGAAGCACATGAATTATATTTTGTGTGTGTGTGTATATCTATCTATCTCGATCAATCGATCGATAGTGGGTATATATATGTTTTTATATAAAAATATATATAAATAATAGGGGTGCAACGATACTCGTATCGATATTGAACCGTTCGATACAGTGCTTTCGGTTCGGTACGCATGTGTATCGAACAATACAAAATTTTTAATTTATTTTATCAACTTTTCTTCTGACGATGCTGTCTGTGTTGAGAGCTCAGTGGATCTGCGTTCGACTACTCCGCCTAGGCTGCACTGTCGAGCGCAGATCCACTGAGCGCAGCGCAAGCTAGCAAGACAGAAGCTAAGCTCGTTACAACATGGCAAATTGAGCCTCCCCCACCCTCATTCAGATCTGGCCTTTGGAACTATTTTGGTCTTCATGTGAAGTATAACCCTGATGGTAAGCGCATCATGGACAAAAGTAAAACAGTATGTCGGATGTGCCACGCAATGCTGAATTACATGGGTGGGAACTACTGCGTTAGCGCAGTTTGCTCGTTAACGTGTTGACGCCGTCCAGCCCCACGGACGGGGCGATCCTCGGTAGCTTGTTAACGGAGATTTGCCGTGTTGTGGCGTTAATGTCATTTCAGATTAACGCTGACAGCACTAGTGGGAACACAACGAATATGACTGCACATTTACTCCGACATCATCCTAGTGCAAAGACAAGTGGAAGCAGACAAAAACAACAAGCACGCATGCTACAAACTTTACCCGAGTCATTTAGACAGCCGTTAGCACATGATTCTCCTTATGGGGACCTGATATGTTTAATATGCTGCTGAGAGTATACCCCAGAAGAAGCGTATAGTATAGCTTTTATTTTGGAAAGAGCCATTTCTCTGTAATAAACTCTCTTTTCCAAAGATGAGGGATTTCTCCATGAGATATTTATGTTTTTATTACTTTGTCGTTTCAGCAACATTAAATTTAAAAACTGTACTTTTGAGTTAAAATATATATTTATAATTTTAATAAATGACAAATTAAAAAAGCATGAACATTTTTTGTATCGAAAAAATATCGAACCGTGACACCAAAGTATCGAACCGAACCGAACCGTGAATTTTGTGTATCGTTGCACCCCTAATAAATAAATAAATGGTACATTTTTTTTAATACAATACAATTTTTTTTTGGAACCCTCCAGTCTCTTACAGTATGTTACTGTTTCCTTAAATTACGGTAAATTACGACCTGTTAAACAGTAAATGACCGCCTGTTGGGACACGGTATCCTCTAGCAGAGATGAATATTTTTGGTACTGATGATGCGTGATAACGGTAAGTTACTGGTAAATATATTGCAGTTTATTACCTTGCAGCGGGCTTGCCGCGACATACCGTGAATAAACGGTAGTATACCAATTTCTTAATCACAGTATGATGTTACTTTGTTGACGTAATTTACGACATAACGACATAACGGTATCTCACTGGCGACAGTGACGCCAGTGAGATACCGTAAAAAAAGCTACGGTGCGTTACCATAATTTGTCCAAGAGTATTATACCACGACAGCAAAAAACGGTCCTGCAGAACGGTAAGCTACCGTAACACAGCGTCACGGTATGACGCTGGCAACAGTGACGCCAGTATGTTACCGTAAAGTGGAGACGAAAAGTCTAACAGTGTGTATTGGTCCAATTGATCGACCTTTGTTGTTAGTATTATTTATTTTATTTTATTTTTATTTTCAGTTATTACAGACGGGACAGACATGGTTGGGGGATAGGAAAGGGAGAAAGAAAGATGAAGGAAAAGAAAAACAGAGGGGAAGAGGGACAGTGAGAAAGGGCACTTAAAAAGAAAAAAATCTCCCAGATCACCTGTTGAGAGAAAAAAAAGAGAAAACGAGCAAAAAAGAGAGCAGCAAAATAAACACAACACCATCGCATTAATCTAGCTAAGTGTAAAAAACAGTAAATACTAAATGTTGAATGTTGTTGTGCAGCACGCAGGACCGACAGCGCACAATGTGCTTTGAGGTGGCAGCCAAGAAAGGTGTGGTTTGTGTATGAACAGTGTGCACCCGTGTGTACACCTGTGTGCACACCTGTGTGGATGAGCGCGCTTGTATTCAAAAGGTTTCTCCATGTATCTGCTAGAGGGTGTAGGGAGCCATGGCCCTGCCCCCCATGGATGCCTGGATGCATGCTTCATGCATCCAGGCCCCAGACATCCAGAAGCCCCAGAGTGCGAGAGCCCAAGGAGGACCACTGGAGGGGCCTCCTTGCCACCCTCCTGGGAAGAACTGAGCATGGCTGCAGTGGCGTGCCCGCGGGCTCTGCTGGCAGCCAGTTGTGCCAGAGTGAAGGCCCTGGAAGTGTTAAGACTGTGATTTAAGACTGTGATTGTGGCTCGGCAAGTTTGAGGACTGTTTTACACTAATACTAGATTTGTGGGGTTTAAAGACTCAATTTGTTTCGTTCCTTCCGAGCCCAGAGTTATTTCTACAGATACTGTTGACACGGAGTTAGTTAACCCTGAGTCAGGCTACTCTGTGCCTGTTTACTCTATGCTGGATTTTTCTCGGTGGGTATGAACTGAGCTTAAAAGTGAAACTGAAATGTTTTTGTCAAATACTGTTAGTCTCCATGGGAGCTCAGCCCAAAGCCCCATTTCCTGGGGCTGATTTTGTGTCGAAGAACTGTGTTAATCCTTCTCCTTCTGATCTCAGACCTGCGGGCTGGTCAGACTTTCCTGTCAGAATAAAAGACTGTTTTTTCGCCTGCTCATTCTGAGCAGAGAACTAACTCCACAAAGACTATTTCTGAGTTTCAAAAACTGGCTTTTCCAAAGACTGTCCTCTCTGAGCCTGCTTCTGTGTATGGTATACATTTTAGGAAATCCTCAGGTCTCAGACAAAAAAATGTCAGGTCTCAGACAAAAAAATGTCAGGTGTCAGACAAAAAGTCATCAGGTCTCAGGAAAAAAGTAACCAGGTCTCAGACCAAACAAATATCAGGTCTCAGGACTCAGGCAAAAAGTCTTCAGGTCTCAGGAAAAAATGACCTGATCACAACCACCCCTGCTTCAATAATTGACTAATGCCAGATATTGAAATGTATGTGTGTTACTCTATATAAAGTCAGTCACTGAAAGTTACATCATCATCTACAAGGATTTTACGGTCCTACATAGCAACAGTGATATTCAAATTGATGTATGCTCCAGAAGATAAATAAGCTCTTCAGAGATAACACATGCACTATAATAATGAGAAATAAAGAAGTTAGAAACCGCTGAATAGGTTCAGTCACATGTCCATGGCCAGGGAGATTAGAATGTGTTTTATGGACCAACTGCAGATCACATTAACATTATTACATTCTCTGTGAATGAACAGAGTGAGAGACAAGCAGGAAGGGAGGAAACAAAGATATAAATTGTGAGATGGCAACAAGACAGAGGATATGGGGGGGAGTGGAGAAATTAAATAGAAAAGAATAAGCAATGGACAAGTGTGAAAAATATGAGAGAACATAAGCAAGATGAAGATAAAAGATAAACACTATTTAACTGATAATAAGATGCATAATAATTAGCTTTATTTATGTAGCACTTATAATAAAAGGATAAACAGAAAAGGCATTCTATAGGAAGAAGAGGTACATAAAACAAATTTTGTATCTGAACTGCTATTGATTAATTGCAGACCAGCAGGCCTTTACACACCTGCTATTTTAATATTAACTTATAACTATAAGTAAACACAGGTTTTGTAATGATTTTAATGGATGTTCTTCTCAACAGAGCCATGCAGAGATGTTTTAAAGGATGTGTGCTCAATGAACCAGACTGAATAACAACAACCCACTGTGGTGGAATTAAGGCACAGTGGGACCACAGATCGGTGTTTTGAGCCATCTTTATTTAACATTTGTCACACCACCACAACAACAACCACCAACCCCTGAGTCCCCGTGTTTTAACACGGCTGGCGTGATTGCGGATGCCGTGCAGGTGCGCCCACACGGCACCGCAAACAACGCCCCACCACACCCACATTCATCAAGAATCTTATATGGGATCGCATCACACTATATCACTGTCATCACCTATGTTTGACCTGATGGGGTACAATGTTGCTGGTGAGGGGTTGCTGCTGCTCCTGCTGCTGATAGTGCTGAAGGGCAGGGCTGTGTTGATGAAGTTTTATGAGATAAGATAAAATGCAAAGAATGGTGACAGTGCTTGGAAGGCAACAGATTAAAAAAAAACTATGGGAAAGTGTGGGAAGGCTCTGCCTGTGACTCACTCTTTGCCTCTCTTCATCCATATCTTCATCTGATCTATCACTCTCCACATGCTGTCCATCTGAGAAGAAGGGACAAAATGCAATTGCATTAATCTATTATTTAATTAACTACACTTAACTAGAGATGGACCGATCCGATATTACGTATCGGTATCGGTCCGATACTGACCTAAATTACTGGATCGGATATCGGCGAGAAATAAAAAATGTAATCCGATCCATTAAATATCAAAAAAGCACCTCACAAAACTTGTGACATGGCATAACTCGGCTCATAACCGTAGCACGTCGGAGCAGTGTGCATCACGTGATAGAGCGGCTGTGTGTATTTGTAGCCTGGCTAGCAAACCAGCATTTCATCTCCGAGGAAGTTATCCCAGAGAGAAGTAAAGCAAGTGTGTAAGTTCATCTCTGAATGTTCGTAAAGCGTTCCCACATTAAGCTTAACAACCGATATATTTAGCGACTGCCTCTCTCTCTCCCTCCCTCTCCTGCCGCTACTTCATGAAACTGCTTAATGATCAGCTGATCGGCTTTTCTGTCGCGAGTCTGTCTCTCTTCTTTGTTTTTGGCCCACTTTGCACCAGAAAAAGGAAACCAGCGGCTGAACAACAGCAGCACGTTTAAGCTTGATAAGCTGTTGTTAGAATTTATTTAATATTACTTTCTACACCAGGATCCTTTTCTACGTAGCTGACGGCTGGTAACTGTGCAGGGGTGGATCTAGCAAAGTTTAGCCAGGGGGGCCGATAGGGCATGAACAGGGAAAAGGGGACACAAAGACATACTTATCTTTCTTATTCTCATTTAAAATGTCTAGCTTTTAATAAATAATTATCTGAATCTTACACCCAAAGTTTTAATCTGATGTAAAATGTATAGAAGTCCATTACTGTATATACTAACTGTTAAGTCTAATATACCCTAGTAAGCTATAGTACTTTTTCCTTTGGGAAGATACCATCTGTGCAGTTTGCAATTCTGTTGAAGAAAGATATTGAATCTATTTAATTATTCTTGAAAAATAATTTAATTCTGTGCATTTTTTTTTACACTGCATCAAATAAAAGTTGATTACTTCAATTAAGCATCATGAGGTGGGGGGTGGTTCCCTATTTTTTTTTGCTGGGAGTTTGCAACCCTATTTGTTAGTTTGCTTAATATTTCTGCTAAGTACTCTTTAAAATACCAGAATAGGGAGGATAGAGTAGGTTTAAGTTTATTAGATTGATCAGTGTTTCTGAACTATGAAATATTTTGGGTGCAGTGTATTTTTTACATACAGGTATAACAGAATAGCTTTAGTGTTGTTGTTTATTTAAACTTGAGTATAAACTTATACAAAATGCAGCAATATATTAAAAAACAGTTTTATTGATTAAAAAACACACTATATCGGAGTCATATCGGTATCAGCAGATATCCAAATTTATGATATCGGTATCGGTATCGGACATAAAAAAGTGGTATCGTGCCATCTCTACACTTAACAACTCTTGCACCTATCCATAATTAAGTAATGATAGAAAAATGTTATAGAACCAAAACACTGGAATTGTGTTTATTATTATTTTAATACTTGAATACCTCTGCAATGCAACTGGTACATGTGTTATTTTTACCTGTGCTTTTTTAAATCCAGCTGTTGAGGGATCCACTACCTTTAGCAGCCTCACATAACTCCTTTTGTTGCTGTTTCCTCCTCCTTTCCTTACGAGGCATGTCTGGACAGTGTTATATCATGAGTAATTTTTTTTTAAATCTATGCACATAAAACACACACACATAAATGTACATACAGTGACATATTATACCTTCTCCAGAATATTTTTTTTTATATACTATGGCCACAGGTTTGCATCATGGTGCTGATCCAGAATCCTTCCTTTATTATTTATTCCTAGTGTTATAATAATAAAATAATAAGAATTAAAAAATAATAATAAATATAAAATAATGTATTTATGATAATTCCATTTATTTGACTATCCAATCTGTGCAGCCAGAAAGCTTATTAAATGTTTAAACAGTATACTTTTTGTATATCTGAAATATAAATCTAATATAATCTATTTCTTAATGTATTTACTTTAAAATACTGTGTGTTTTTTTTAATTTCATAATTATAGTAATCCATAATTGTGTGGATATGCATATTAGACAGTTTTTAGTGAAATATAAGCCCTCCAGAAAGGCAGGAAAAGTCCTGTAACATACTTTAAAACAAAATGTTTTTTAACTCGGTGGACAGAGCTACAGACCCATGACACCCTTACCCAGTTAGCTAGCAGGTAATGACTAGCACTAGTTGTGCAGTTAATAAAAGGACAGGTAATGTTTTGTTGCGCTGTTGCACACATAGCACGCTCATTTGTTTCGTTTGGTCAGTTGCCACAAGACAATGTTGAAAACCCAATTCTTTGATCGTCGGGCTGAAGGAAGAACGACACTCGGTGTTTAATGCTCTGTTTAATCTCTTTAATCAGTACAATTCATACAATCGTCCGGACAGTCTAACTGTTGCACACACTCTTATAGTTTCAACCCCCGCACCAGTCATAAAACCTAAACATTCACATTTTTTCTCCCTCAGTGAGCCTAAGTTACGACCTTGGCTTCCTGTTTTTCTCCTCCTGTGCAGTATGTTCTGTTCTCTTTGTAATCAAAAAGCAAGGCCATGATTCTATGCAACCAGTAGTCAAAGGAGTTTGCAAAGAAAAGCGTCTGGACTTCTTTGAGTTGCTTGAAGACGTTTCACCTCTCATCCGAGAAGCTTCTTCAGTTCTAAGGTCAAATGGCCGAGAGTCCCAGATTTAAACCCAGTGGGAGTATCCCCCCAAAGAGGGACAAAGGACCCCCTGATGATCCTCTAATCACATGAGCCAAGGTGTGAAAGCGGGTGTGGGACCTAATCAGCCAGGGTTTCGGGTGAGCTCATTGTGAAACCTGGCCCCACCTTGTCATGTGAATTCCTGAGGTCAGATGGCCCAGGATGTGAGTGGGTGTTAAGGCGTCTGGGGAGGGAACTCAAAACTGGATTATAGATGGCAGACAGTTGGTGTCGTAAACCACCGCCTCTGTTCAAAGATGGTCGCTCACAGTGGACATAGATGGCCTCTTTCACTCCTCTTTCAAACCGTCTGTCCTCTCTGTCCAAAATGTGAACATTGGCATCCTCGAAAGAGTGACCTTTGTCCTTTAGATGCAGATGGACTGCTGAGTCTTGTATCGTGGAGGTGGCTCTTCTATGTTGTGCCATGCGCTTGTGAAGTGGCTGTTTGGTCTCTCCAATGTAGAGGTCTGGGCATTCCTCGCTGCACTGTACAGCATACACCACATTGTTAAGTCTGTGTTTTGGAGTTTTGTCTTTCGGGTGAACCAGTTTTTGTCTGAGTGTGTTGCTGGGTCTGAAGTACACTGGGATGTCGTGCTTGGAGAAAACTCTCCTGAGTTTCTCAGATACACCGGCTACATAGGGGATGACAACGTTGTTGCGTCTGTCTTTCTTATCCTCCCTCGCTGGTGTCTGATCTTCTTTTCTGTGCCTCTTTGCTGACTTTATGAATGCCCAGTTAGGATAACCGCATGTTTTGAGTGCTTCCTTTACGTGTGTGTGTTCCTTCTTTTTCCCTTCAGGCTTAGAGGGAACATGTTCTGCCCGGTGGTGTAGGGTCCTGATTACCCCAAGTTTGTGTTCCAGAGGGTGATGGGAGTCAAAGAGGAGGTACTGGTCCGTGTGTGTGGGCTTCCGGTAAACTTCGATGTTGAGGTTGCCATTCTCTTCAATGTGCACAGCGCAGTCCAGGAAAGGCAAACAGTTATCCTTTGTGTCTTCCCTGGTGAACTTGATGTTTTTATCCACAGCGTTAATGTGCGCAGTGAAGGATTCCACTTCTTGTGTCTTGATTTTGACCCAGGTGTCGTCTACATATCTGTACCAGTGGCTGGGTACTCTTCCTTTGAAAGAGCCAAGAGCCTTCCTTTCCACTTCCTCCATGTAAAGGTTGGCTACAATAGGTGACACGGGGGAGCCCATGGCACAGCCATGTTTTTGTCTGTAGAAGCCTTCGTTGTATTTGAAGTATGTTGTGGTAAGGCAGAGGTCTAACAGTGTGCAGATCTGATCGGGTGTGAAGTTGGTCCTGTCTTCCAAGGAGCTGTCTTCTTGTAGTCGTTTTCTAACAGTCTCCACTGCCTCCGTGGTGGGTATGCAAGTGAAGAGAGAGACTACATCAAAGGACACGATGGTTTCATCTGGATCCAGGGTAAGTTTCTGGACCTTGTCGGTGAAGTCGGTGGAGTTCTTGATGTGGTGTGGGGTGTTCCCCACGAGAGGTGCAAGGATGGTAGCAAGGTGTTTCGCAATGTTATAAGTGGCTGAGTTTATGCTACTGACTATGGGTCTGAGTGGGACCCCTCCCTCTTTGGGGGGATACTCCCACTGGGTTTAAATCTGGGACTCTCGGCCATTTGACCTTAGAACTGAAGAAGCTTCTCGGATGAGAGGTGAAACGTCTTCAAGCAACTCAAAGAAGTCCAGACGCTTTTCTTTGCAAACTCCTTTGACTACGATGACCTGGATGACTGAGAACCTTCACAGACATAAGCAACCAGTATTTCTTTATAAAATAAGGTATCATGAAACAGTGTAATTCATTTGCAATCATAAATCAGCAGTATAGTGTAATACAAATCAGTGTAATAATTTCACAATTTCTAAATCAGTAGTATAATGTAAGCTAAAACAATATAATAATTCCACAGTTTTTAACCAGCGGTATAATGTAGCATAAAACAGTCTAATGATTCCACAACATAACGATATTGTTGAGGGGCACAGGCAGGACTCCACCCACTCACCCACTCACTCACTCGCAAAAAAAAGCTTCAGGGCACCCAAGAGTAAAGGGACAGGTGTTCAAGCCCCCTTCGCTTCCTCCTCTGCACATGCCTGCTTCTCAGTGTACTTACGGAGTCTAATACTTGTGTTTACCTACTATTTTATTTAAAAAGACTATTGACAAGAAAGTCTGTTTTGAAAGGCTGAGCCTGCAGAGACGAGTGCCATTAAAAAGAGCAATCACATAGTGGTCAGCTATTGCTGTGAAGACAGCAATAGCTGAAAAGTCAGCTCAGCTCCTACAGGAATTAGACATCAGTAACAGTTATATGAATCACTACCTTATTGTGGTGAAGGGTTTTGTGTGTCTTAGTGTCCAAGGAGCTTGGGAGTTCCTTTCCCCCTGGTAGCAGGGTCTCCCAAGGCAAATTGTTCAGGAGTGAGGGGCCAGACCAAGTGGTGTTCAGAAACCTGACAGGATCAGGGTTACCAGAACCTCACGCTGAAGCTAGGCCCATGAGAAGGGCACATTGGAAGGCCCCTGATGGGCTGGATTTCAGCTTGCCTGGGCCAGGGTCAATCCGAAGGAGAAACACCCACAGCCCTCCTGTGTAGCCACCACACACAGAGGGGGTCATATGTGCTCTGTGAAATGTTGATCAGGTGAAGTCAAAGTTGATCAATTCTTGGTTGCTGGTTCTTGGGGCATGGAATGTCACACCTCTGCTGAGGAAGGAGCCTGAGCTAGTGTTGGAAGTTGAGAGATACTGAATAGATCACATTGTCATTTTGAGGGGTAGTATTTTTCGGCTGTGTGCAGAGGTGGGTCGAGTATCCAAAAATTGTACTCAAGTAAGAGTAGCATTACTTTAAAATATTATTACTCAAGTAAAAGTGAAAAGTAGTTGTCAAAAAAGTTACTCAAGTAAGAGTAAAAAAGTACTTGGCGAAAAGACTACTCAAGTAGTGAGTAACTGTTTGAAATGTCCGATTTATTTTATAAATAAATGCTATCAAACAAACAAAAATAAATAAATATACAAATTTTAGCATTTTCCAAATAGAATATATATAAAAACATCAACAAAATAAGGCACAACAATTCTAATTTCCAGATTTCAGTTTTTCACAACATAAAGCTTTTTTCACCAATACCTACAGTAAATAATATAAATATATAAACAGTGCAAACAATTTCCAGTGACAAGATATGCTGTAAACTTGTAAATATTCATTTTTGCTCCAAATGGCACAACAGCCTCAGAGAAAACATTAGAACGAGGCATCTTCAACATATGTACATACAAGGCAGCTCAGTTTACCATAAATTGTATGGGTGTGCATCTATTTCTGCATATTTAGCAAAAATGTGCCATTTCTTCACTCAGTGACGTGATTGTTAAGCTTCAGCAGCAGTTTGCTCTCGAGGTTCTTTCGGTGAAGCTGTAACTGTTTAGCAGTGAACAGGAGTCCTGCATGACTGAGAAGTCCTTCACAAGCTCCAGATGCAGGAAGAGCTGTATTGATTTTGATTGACAGCTTCTTGATGTGAGGAAAGCCATGCAATAGATCCACACCTCCAGTGAATGGACATGAAAGGTACCTCTCCAGTTCCCCTGCTTCTGGCTTTCCTGACCCCATGGATCCATCATCTTAGTCGGTTAGGCTGCTGTTTGCGCTGGCCTCATCCAGCTCTGTGTCTAGGTGATGTCTGATGAAGTTCAGACCTGTGGAAAGATATATGGTTTTCAAAAGAATTAGGTCTGGTCATTATAGTACTGTATACACTGCCAAGCTGCGGATGTTTGGGAAGAAAATTTGATCACACTGGAGATGTTTTTTACTAACTCTTGTTGAAAAACAAAATCTTGTCATTCATATCCCGCATTCCAGATTAAGTTTAAAATAAGAACGCCTGCAAGTACGAACGAGAGAATTAGGTATATTGTAATAGGTATATTGTACCTACATGATAGTATATTGTGCAAACATGAAAAGTATATTGTTAGAACAATATACTTTTGTTAGAACAATAGTATACTATAATAATATACTTTTCACGTTATAACGTGACATAGCTCTATTTTTCTTTTGCCTGGGTTGCAGCTCTACGCTTCCGTATCCGAGGCTTTTCAATGTGGCCTCACAAAATTATCACGACTACAACAACCATGAAAAGAGTTGGATGGACATTCCTGCTCAATCACAGCTGCCTGGTCAATGGTTTTCATTAGTAATTTAGCAAAGTTGATAGTGTGTGTGTGTGTGTCTGTGTGAGTGAAAGATAGAGACAGGGAGAGCGAGAGACAGATTTTGTATGATAAGTTTCATGTTATGGACGCACAATTTGAGCACTCAGGTCGCATCAGAGCATCAGGCCGTATATTGTGAGACCCTGCATCGTGACCTATGAACTTCTAAGCCCTGAGATTCAATTGTACAGTTTGAGCAGGAGCTGAATAACGCGACTGAAAAAAAAATCGCACAGTGTTTGCCCAGCTTAATGCAGACTGTTTAAACTAAACAAGCTGCTGTTTCACATAATAAACCCTGTCACCCGCAGTATTGCCTTCTGTTTTAACTGTTAAAGCAGTAGAGACGAGCTGTTTACATGTGCGTTGAACTCTAGCTTGTTTAACCAGGCTAACTGTAAGCTTATAGCTCACACTAGCTAACCAGCGAGCAGTTAAAAGGACAGCTGAAGCTGCACGAAACACCCACAAACTTATCTCACTACAACGTAGCGCCGAAAATATGACTCGCAGCTTGAGCTCGACACAGCTGCTGTAACATAAGACTGACATCCAGCTAACCACAGCTAAAAAGATATTTAGAGAAAACTTACCGTTTCCTCAGGTTACACGAGTTCAGTTGTTTCACGCTGAAAAGTTGGTTTGTTTTGGCTCTCACTGAAGACACCGACACTGAAGACATAGCTGTTCTTTTGTACTGCTTTTAAGCGAAACATTCTTTGTATGTGAGGCCAAGGGTGTTCATCCTCTTCAGCTCTAGCATAGACATTTGGCTCTGCCATGTTTTCATGTGTTTCTTCTTTCCGTGTGTCCGCTACTTTGAAACGCTTGGGCCGCTCTGCCCGCCACAGTTTCAAACTGGTCATGTGACTGCATGGCCATATCTGATTGGTAAAAAAGTTACCGGAAACTCCACTGGTGGCATATTATCTGATGTGTTAAACTAATTATTTTTTTAAAAGTAACGAGTCGAATTTTGCAAATGTAGCGGAGTAAAAGTACCGTTTCTTCTTCACAAATGTACTCAAGTAAAAGTAAAAAGTATCGTGCAAAAAAGGTACTTTAAAAGTACATTTTTTTCAAAAACTTACTCAAGTAAATGTAACGGAGTACATGTAACTCGTTACTACCCACCTCTGGCTGTGGTCATCTCTGGGCAGAGCCGTTCTCACTCTCTCTCAGGAGCCGCACCTGATGCTTATTAACGCAGCAGCATTTAAGTCCAGCTGTGTCAACTATTCTTCGCCAGAACGCCAGAACGCCAGCTAACCAGCGTTGGTGTTGGCCAACTCATGAGC
This sequence comes from Pelmatolapia mariae, assembly GCF_036321145.2. NCBI lineage: Eukaryota > Metazoa > Chordata > Actinopteri > Cichliformes > Cichlidae > Pelmatolapia > Pelmatolapia mariae. The sequence continues at coordinate 32,037,800 of NC_086245.2, read as the reverse complement.
TTTGTTATCATCGTGCTTAAATTAACCTTGTTTTCTCCAGTCTCTAGTTGCCTCTACAGATATTCTCTTGACCTACCAACAGTTATGACCAACACGGTCGCTGAACTTACCTGCTGCCATCTCCACCACAGCACCACAGGGAGGCAGGCAGGTTTCCCTTTTCACCAGTCCTGTTGGACTCACGGATCACTCAACTCAGGAATGGGCTCACACTCACCCAGAGCTTCTCTCACCGACCCTCCTCTCATGTGTGCCTCTCCCTGCAAACAAGTAAGTCATAAACAGACACTCATTGGAATTATCACCGCGAACCAGTTGCTGCATCCATTTGTTGACTTACCTCCCCTCTGTTACAGTCGCCCTGACTCCCGGATCACTTTCCCAGCTCCCCGGCCTGATCTCAGTCTCACTTGGATTCCTAGCCTTGCTCATGGAACAAACAGCTCACATTAACCAGTCACCCGCCATAACTAAGTCTCCCTCTTAGATTATGCATCCTTCTTAGTGTCAATTCACCTACCTTAGCACTCATAGTCACATTATCATGATAAAGACTCCTTCATAAACTAAGTACCTTGTTTATATATGTTATGTTTCTTGGTGTTCATAGTCCTAGTGCCATCAGCTCTCGCCATAGCTAAGCTAGTTTATTGTTTTCACAGTTCATAGTGTCATTTATACTGCTTGTTCCCTGTCTGTGCACTTGTGTATTTGCCTTGCTGTTTCACTTTTGCCTATATATAGCCCGCACTTCTTCACCATCACTGTATATAACTGTCACGTTTCTTTTTCCACGTGACTTAGTGTTCATGTTGAATCTTTCCTTTGGTCCATCTCATGTCTGACATTGTTCGCCATGACACACATGGCCTGGGTGCTATTACCAGTCTTATGGAGAAGGTTCAACTTTATTCCAGTCTGAGTTTGTCCTTGATGAAAAGCAGTGAGCAGGGGTGGGTCCCTTTGTCTTGGTACCTGTACATTTGTGTTTTTTCCCTGGTGAATTAGGGGGTTGATTGCTCTGCCTTAGGGTTAGCGAATATAGGTGAGCTTGGGACTTCATTGTCCTGCTCAGGCACTCGGGAAATCGAAAGAGCGTGGTTGGGAGGGACAGAGTTTGTGTTTTTCTTTCTTTTTGTGAACGAAAGCTGTGGACGGGATTATTTTAACAAACTAAGGACATTTTTGCCTGATAATTATTCTTATTGTCCTGTAACTTTACTGTATAAAGAGCTCAAACCTCCAAAGTTTCAGGAGTAGTTAGTCGTTATAAGAAGTGTTTTGTGAACTAAAACTCAAGAATGTGGGATACTGTTTGTCCATGATTTGGAGTGCCCAGGGTGTGCTCCTGACGCAGGGGAAACGAATTCTGTTGGGGATACCTACCCTGCACATGACCTGCACATGACAGCTGTTGTGCAGGTGAAGCCAAAGGCAAGATATGCTTCATTAAATGTTCTAGTCTTTGGCTTGGAAGGAAGTTGGCTTGGACGCATATTTGGCAATGCTTCAACCTCTGCTTTGCGTTTGTGTGGGAGCCCTGTCAAAAAACCTGTCCATTATGTCCAAGCATTCTCCTTTTTTCTTTTTTTCTTAAATTCATACAATGCAATGGCTCTGCACCCCACCTAGGGAACCCCTGCTCTAGCAGATCATTACATGGAGAAACCCAAGCGTGCCCGTCTACATGAGTGTACACATGGGTGCTAACAGACTCAAACTACACCTTTCTTGGCTGCTACCTCAAAGCACAACATGCGCTGTCGGTCTTCCGTGCTGCACAATAACAATATTTAGTACTTACTGTTACTTACATTTCACTAGCTGGGACCACATCCTCGGTAACGACGGGTGATGAAGGATGAGGAAGTGTGAACTGGTGCTGTGGTTTGGGGAAGGCCTCGAAGGGGACTGGCGACGGCTCCAGGCCGGGCAGATCCCCATGTACTAATGAGAAATGAATGAAGGAAAGGAAGAGAGGAGAAGAGGAGAAGAGAGGGAAAATGGGGGGGGGGCATGAAAATGAGAACAGCAGGTATTGGTGAAGGGGGGCTTTTATAGCCGGAGGGGGCGTGAAGGAGGAGTGGCTCCTGAAATTCAGATGATATCTCCACTTCACTAGCTGGGAACACATGAGCCGCCGCATGAAGGGTATAATGGAAGGGGAATGGCTTCGGCCTTTGTTGATTATGTCAACTACGGCGAGGTTGTCAGAGAGAATGAGGATGGGTCTTTTTGACCATTCGTGGCCCCACAGTAAGGCTGCTCGGGAGGCCAAGCTGAAGAGAACCACCTTCCGCAGTAATAGCCCCCAAAGCCGGCAGAAGGGGCAGCCACTGTGTAGAACTGAACGTCATCGGGGTGGGACAGCTGATTGTCGTAGAAGAAGGTGATGCCGTTCCAGTTAGCGAGCACCAGCGTGATGGAGTCAAGAAGTGACGGTTTAGATGCAGTGAGTGAAAGCAAGTAAGGGATAAAGGAGCGGCCTTGAGGGATTATGCATAGAGCAAAGTTTAAGTGTGTCAAAAGAGAGAGAAGCTGTCGTTTGGAGCAAGTGGGTGCGAGGAGAAAGTTTTGGAGGAGAAGGGTGACGTAATTGAGCTTTTCGATGGGCAGGGAAGCCTGGAAACTTTCGGTGTTGAGGGTTATCCCGAGGAACTCCAGAGATGTTGAAGTTCCTCTGTTTTCTCTTCCGACAAAGGAACGCCGTGTTCGCAGAAGACTGACCTCAGAGTGAATAACACGTGAGCTGGTGGTGACGTGGGAGGGGAGATGACTAGGAAGTCGTCGAGAAGGTGGCAGCTCATGGTTGTTGGAGAGGATCCAACATAGAGCTTCGGAGAGTGAGTCGAAGAGCTTGGGGCTGCTTTTGCAACCGAAGCTCAGCCTGACTGCGGAATAATAGGCATCCCTCCACTTGACTCCGAACAAGCACCGGAAGTCGGGGTGAATCGGCAAGACCTTAAAGGCACTTGTGATGTCGGCTTTAGAAAGCCATGAGCCTCTGCCGGCGAGTTTAATGAGAGAAATGGCGTGGTTCACTTTGGAGTATTTGAGAGAGTAGTTGTCGCTGGGAATGAGGCTATTTATGCTTGGAATCTGACTGCCGTGAGGAGCAGAAAGATCGATGATGATGCGCTTTTTGCCTGAATATTTTCTGGTGGCGATGACCAGAGGGTTGATGCGAGAGAGGGGAAAGGGAGGTTCGGGGAAGGGTCCGATCATAAAACCCTCCCTGACTTCCTTGGCGAGCAGGCTTTCCACAGTTTCTGGGTCTTTGAGAATTGACTGCAGGTTTTTGCAAGTGCAAGAAACCGATGGCTGGGCGACGATCCCTGGGTGGAAGCCTTCTGAAAAACCTTTTACTAGGAAGTTGACGAAGTCTGGGTTAGGGTGATTTTTTTAAGGCGTCTTTTAGTGCCGGAATATGGTTGGGTGTTGAAGCTGACAAAGCTAGTCATGGCTTGGTGGGGTTTTGGGGGCATGCGGGGCAGGAATGGCCGCCACCGCAAAAGGAGCAGCAGTGAAGATAGTGGCACTGAGACATGGAACAGCCGGAGTCGTTAAAGTTATTGCAAATGGTGCAGCCTCCGAGGTGCATGATGGGCCTGCCCCGCTTGTTTGAACCTTGAGGCAAAGGCATGCTGGGGATGGAAATTGTGGGTTTAGAAAGTTTTGGTATGGGAGCTGGTTTCAAGCGGGTAAGAACAGAGGGACGGCGCGAGGGCTGTGGATCGTTTTGGGCTGGGATGATGCAGGCGGAAGCAGGATGTGACGGGGTGCCGCAGCACGACTTGCAGAAGAGAGAAGAACAGGCGGCGAAGACACAGCAGTAGAGTTCCTGATTGAGATTGCCCCAGACGGTGTCTTGGTTAAACTGCTGAAGGCGAGCAGCTGCCTGAGAAACAAACTGGATGTGGTACTGATAAAAGCCGGTGCCGCCGAATCGTAACGCGAGATCGAGAATAATAGTCAGATAGGAGTCAAACTCTTGTCTTCGGGAGGGAAAGGTGGTGCAGAGAACGTCTCTGTATAACGAGAAAGCAAAAGCAAACTCGAGCGGAGTGAGCTCTTTTGAGAAGGGGCTGCACCACATATGATGATGGAACCGTCGTGGCCGTCGATCACCCTGGGAAGAGCAGGCTGCGTGAGAGGAGGGAGAATGAGCTCAGCCAAATCTACGTATTTACTGGCGATGATTTGTTGGCGAAGGTTAGCGGATACAGAAGAAGGTTTTGGGGCTGGTGGGTTGGGAGGAGGAATTGCAGAGGCCAGCGAAAACTGGGCAGTGCTAGCTTGAAAAAATGGAGCCTGGGCTAAAAAGCTAGGCCAGGTGCAGCTTGGAGCTTCACCGACGGGAGGAGGAAAGGCTGCTGGGTTGGAGGGATGAACGGTTGGACGGCTGGTTGTAAGGATGTTAGCTGAAATATGATGGGAAGGAGCGAAGGTGAGAGGACCTGGCATCCCGGTGCTGAGGTTACTTGCAGTGTTTGGTAGAGGAGGAAAAGGTAGCTGAGAGCCTGGCAACCCAGTGCCAAGGTTAGCTGCAGTGCTTAACAGAGGAGCAATGAGTGGCTGAGAACCTAGCATCCCAGTGCCAAGGTTACCTGTAGTGTTTAGCAGAGGAGGAAAAGGTGGCTGAGAACCTGGTAAACTGGTGCCGAGGTTAGCCGCAAAACTGAACGGAGGAGGAATATGTGGCTGAAAACCTGGCATCCCGGTGCTGAGGTTAGCGGCAGAGTTTAGCAGAGGGGGAATATGTGGCTGAGGGCCTGGCAACTCGGTGCCGAGAGGGTTTGTTGGGGCGAGTTGCAAAGGGGGGATTGGAGACCGCAGAACTGGCAACCCTAGCCGAGTGTCATGCTGAGTAGGAGGAGCAGCTAAGGAGGGAGTATGCGGAGTGGTGGCGAGTTGTGGCTGTTGCTGGCTGGGTGAGGCGAAAAAAAGCAAGGAAGCGTCGTTAATGGAGGCGCTGGCTTCATTTATGCCCGGAGGAGGATTAACTCTGTTCGGTGAATGAGAGCGGGAGCGCTGAGATGTTAAGAAGAAACGGAATAATGTATCCTTGTTATCGGATCAGCGAAAGCGGATGCCTCTCTCTTTCAAAACTCATTGGAGACAGGGGCGACGGTCCAGTCAGAGATCTTTGTCGGCAAAGAATCTTCGGGAGACCTCACTGCAGTGTGGGAACGGCGACACGACCTTGGAGTTGAACACTGAGATGGATTGTATTTCCAGGAAGCTCCGCGGGGCTGGAGATGCGCCGCAGGATGATCCGGAGTGGAGCTCTGCCGTGAACCTTTACTGGGAGTGGATCGTCATAGCAGTTCGAAGGTTGTAGTTTCGCGGGGATGTGGGCCGCTGTATTGTTGAATGGAGCGAAGAGAGGAGTTCCGTTGGATGCAAACAGCGGACCTGACAGCTGCGCGGCGAGGACGGCTGCTGGAAGGCGCCCCAGACGGGTCGGCTGTAATCGGCTTCTCCGCGGCGGCTCCACTAGGAAGTTTAGGTTGTAGATCCCGGACTGCCTGGGGAAAATCAGGTGGAGAAAGAGTGAGGTCTTGGTCCGATGGGCTGAGCGACAGGGATCCGTGATGATGAGCCGAAGGGTGAGCAGGAATCAAACTCTTAGAATTTTGCGAGGCGTCTGACGACGAGGGTTGTTCGCATGAAAATGATAACAGCAGGTATTGGTGAAGGGGGGCTTTTAGGGGCGTGAAGGAGGAGTGGTCCCGCTCCTGAAATTCAGATTATATCTCCACTTATTTAGATTATTGCAATGATGTTGTGTGTATTGTGTTGCTCATTTTGTGAATAACTTGAAAATCTTAGCTCAAACACCTGCAAAACCTAGGTTATTCACAGCTTTTACACTCAACTAGGTTATTCACAAAGTTATTTTGTGAATAACTTGAAAATGTTGTTCTAATAGCAACAAACGCACTGTCTTGGCGAAATAAAGCGATTTTCATTTACTAGATGAAGACAGCTGTAACTTTTGATAGAAGACTCGGACACAGATATTTAAGGCTTTGCCTTATAGAATTCAGCATTTCTGTGCTGGGGAAATAGGTTTTGCAGGTGTTTGAGCTAAGATTTTCAAGTTATTCACAAAATGAAAACCTATACTTTGTTTCAGGCGAGAACTCCTTTCAAATGCATGTAATAGCAACAAACGCACTGTCTTGGCGAAATAAAGCGATTTTCATTTACTAGATGAAGACAGTTGTAACTTTTGATAGAAGACTCGGACACAGATATTTAAGGCTTTGCCTTATAGAATTCAGCATTTCTGTGCTGGGGAAATAGGTTTTGCAGCTGTTTGAGCTAAGATTTTCAAGTTATTCACAAAATGAAAACCTATACTTTGTTTCAGGCGAGAACTCCTTTCAAATGCATGTAATAGCGAGGAACGCACTGTCTTGGCGAAATAAAGCTCTTTTCATTAACTTCATAAAGACAGCTGTAGCTTTTGATAGAAGACTCGGACACAGATATTTAAGGCTTTGCCTTATAGAATTCAGCATTTCTGTGCTGGGGAAATAGGTTTTGCAGGTGTTTGAGCTAAGATTTTCAAGTTATTCACAAAATGAAAACCTATACTTTGTTTCAGGCGAGAACATTCAAATGCATGTAATAGCGACAAACGCACTGTCTTGGCGAAATAAAGCGATTTTCATTTACTAGATGAAGACAGCTGTAACTTTTGATAGAAGACTGGGACACAGATATTTAAGGCTTTGCCTTATAGAATTCAGCATTTCTGTGCTGGGGAAATAGGTTTTGCAGGTGTTTGAGCTAAGATTTTCAAGTTATTCACAAAATGAAAACCTATACTTTGTTTCAGGCGAGAACATTCAAATGCATGTAATAGCGACAAACGCACTGTCTTGGCGAAATAAAGCTCTTTTCATTTACTAGATGAAGACAGCTGTACCTTTTGATAGAAGACTGGGACACAGAGGTGATACTTTGTTTCAGGCAGAGCTTTGCCTTATAGAATTCAGCATTTCTGTGCTGGGGAAATAGGTTTTGCAGGTGTTTGAGCTAAGATTTTCAAGTTATTCACAAAATGAAAACCTATACTTTGTTTCAGGCGAGAACATTCAAATGCATGTAATAGCGACAAACGCACTGTCTTGGCGAAATAAAGCTCTTTTCATTTACTAGATGAAGACAGCTGTACCTTTTGATAGAAGACTGGGACACAGAGGTGATACTTTGTTTCAGGCAGAGCTTTGCCTTATAGAATTCAGCATTTCTGTGCTGGGGAAATAGGTTTTGCAGCTGTTTGAGCTAAGATTTTCAAGTTATTCACAAAATGAAAACCTATACTTTGTTTCAGGCGAGAACATTCAAATGCATGTAATAGCGAGGAACGCACTGTCTTGGCGAAATAAAGCTCTTTTCATTTACTAGATGAAGACAGCTGTAACTTTTGATAGAAGACTTGTACACAGATATTTAAGGCTTTGCCTTATAGAATTCAGCATTTCTGTGCTGGGGAAATAGGTTTTGCAGGTGTTTGAGCTAAGATTTTCAAGTTATTCACAAAATGAAAACCTATACTTTGTTTCAGGCAGAACTCCATTCAAATGGATGTAATAGCGAGGAACGCACTGTCTTGGCGAAATAAAGCTCTTTTCATTAACTTCATAAAGACAGCTGTAGCTTTTGATAGAAGACTCGGACACAGATATTTAAGGCTTTGCCTAATAGAATTCAGCATTTCTGTGCTGGGGAAATAGGTTTTGCAGCTGTTTGAGCTAAGATTTTCAAGTTATTCACAAAATGAAAACCTATACTTTGTTTCAGGCAGAACTCCATTCAAATGCATGTAATAGCGACAAACGCACTGTCTTGGCGAAATAAAGCGATTTTCATTTACTAGATGAAGACAGCTGTAACTTTTGATAGAAGACTGGGACACAGAGGTGATACTTTGTTTCAGGCAGAGCTTTGCCTTATAGAATTCAGCATTTCTGTGCTGGGGAACTAGGTTTTGCAGCTGTTTGAGCTAAGATTTTCAAGTTATTCACAAAATGAAAACCTATACTTTGTTTCAGGCGAGAACATTCAAATGCATGTAATAGCGACAAACGCACTGTCTTGGCGAAATAAAGCGATTTTCATTAACTTCATAAAGACAGCTGTAACTTTTGATAGAAGACTCGGACACAGATATTTAAGGCTTTGCCTTATAGAATTCAGCATTTCTGTGCTGGGGAAATAGGTTTTGCAGGTGTTTGAGCTAAGATTTTCAAGTTATTCACAAAATGAAAACCTATACTTTGTTTCAGGCGAGAACTCCTTTCAAATGCATGTAATAGCAACAAACGCACTGTCTTGGCGAAATAAAGCGATTTTCATTTACTAGATGAAGACAGTTGTAACTTTTGATAGAAGACTCGGACACAGATATTTAAGGCTTTGCCTTATAGAATTCAGCATTTCTGTGCTGGGGAAATAGGTTTTGCAGCTGTTTGAGCTAAGATTTTCAAGTTATTCACAAAATGAAAACCTATACTTTGTTTCAGGCGAGAACTCCTTTCAAATGCATGTAATAGCAACAAACGCACTGTCTTGGCGAAATAAAGCGATTTTCATTTACTAGATGAAGACAGTTGTAACTTTTGATAGAAGACTCGGACACAGATATTTAAGGCTTTGCCTTATAGAATTCAGCATTTCTGTGCTGGGGAAATAGGTTTTGCAGCTGTTTGAGCTAAGATTTTCAAGTTATTCACAAAATGAAAACCTATAATTTGTTTCAGGCAGAACTCCATTCAAATGCATGTAATAGCGACAAACGCACTGTCTTGGCGAAATAAAGCGATTTTCATTTACTAGATGAAGACAGCTGTAAGTTTTGATAGAAGATTGGGACACAGATATTTAAGGCTTTGCCTTATAGAATTCAGCATTTCTGTGCTGGGGAAATAGGTTTTGCAGGTGTTTGAGCTAAGATTTTCAAGTTATTCACAAAATGAAAACCTATACTTTGTTTCAGGCGAGAACTCCATTCAAATGCATGTAATAGCGACAAACGCACTGTCTTGGTGAAATAAAGCGATTTTCATTAACTTCATAAAGACAGCTGTAACTTTTGATAGAAGACTCGGACACAGATATTTAAGGCTTTGCCTTATAGAATTCAGCATTTCTGTGCTGGGGAAATAGGTTTTGCAGGTGTTTGAGCTAAGATTTTCAAGTTATTCACAAAATGAAAACCTATACTTTGTTTCAGGCGAGAACTCCTTTCAAATGCATGTAATAGCAACAAACGCACTGTCTTGGCGAAATAAAGCGATTTTCATTTACTAGATGAAGACAGCTGTAACTTTTGATAGAAGATTGGGACACAGATATTTAAGGCTTTGCCTTATAGAATTCAGCATTTCTGTGCTGGGGAAATAGGTTTTGCAGGTGTTTGAGCTAAGATTTTCAAGTTATTCACAAAATGAAAACCTATACTTTGTTTCAGGCGAGAACTCCATTCAAATGCATGTAATAGCGAGGAACGCACTGTCTTGGCGAAATAAAGCGATTTTCATTAACTTCATAAAGACAGCTGTAGCTTTTGATAGAAGACTCGGACACAGATATTTAAGGCTTTGCCTTATAGAATTCAGCATTTCTGTGCTGGGGAAATAGGTTTTGCAGCTGTTTGAGCTAAGATTTTCAAGTTATTCACAAAATGAAAACCTATACTTTGTTTCAGGCGAGAACTCCTTTCAAATGCATGTAATAGCAACAAACGCACTGTCTTGGCGAAATAAAACGATTTTCATTTACTAGATGAAGACAGCTGTAACTTTTGATAGAAGACTCGGACACAGATATTTAAGGCTTTGCCTTATAGAATTCAGCATTTCTGTGCTGGGGAAATAGGTTTTGCAGGTGTTTGAGCTAAGATTTTCAAGTTATTCACAAAATAAAAACCTATAATTTGTTTCAGGCGAGAACTCCATTCAAATGCATGTAATAGCGAGGAACGCACTGTCTTGGCGAAATAAAGCTCTTTTGATTAACTTCATAAAGACAGCTGTAGCTTTTGATAGAAGACTCGGACACAGATATTTAAGGCTTTGCCTAATAGAATTCAGCATTTCTGTGCTGGGGAAATAGGTTTTGCAAGTGTTTGAGCTAAGATTTTCAAGTTATTCACAAAATGAAAACCTATAATTTGTTTCAGGCAGAACTCCATTCAAATGCATGTAATAGCGACAAACGCACTGTCTTGGCGAAATAAAGCGATTTTCATTTACTAGATGAAGACAGCTGTAACTTTTGATAGAAGACTCGGACACAGATATTTAAGGCTTTGCCTTATAGAATTCAGCATTTCTGTGCTGGGGAAATAGGTTTTGCAGGTGTTTGAGCTAAGATTTTCAAGTTATTCACAAAATGAAAACCTATACTTTGTTTCAGGCAGAACTCCATTCAAATGCATGTAATAGCGACAAACGCACTGTCTTGGCGAAATAAAGCGATTTTCATTTACTAGATGAAGACAGCTGTACCTTTTGATAGAAGACTGGGACACAGAGGTGATAATTTGTTTCATGCAGAGCTTTGCCTTATAGAATTCAGCATTTCTGTGCTGGGGAAATAGGTTTTGCAGCTGTTTGAGCTAAGATTTTCAAGTTATTCACAAAATGAAAACCTATACTTTGTTTCAGGCGAGAACATTCAAATGCATGTAATAGCGAGGAACGCACTGTCTTGGCGAAATAAAGCTCTTTTCATTTACTAGATGAAGACAGCTGTAACTTTTGATAGAAGACTGGGACACAGATATTTAAGGCTTTGCCTTATAGAATTCAGCATTTCTGTGCTGGGGAAATAGGTTTTGCAGGTGTTTGAGCTAAGATTTTCAAGTTATTCACAAAATGAAAACCTATACTTTGTTTCAGGCAGAACTCCATTCAAATGCATGTAATAGCGACAAACGCACTGTCTTGGCGAAATAAAGCGATTTTCATTTACTAGATGAAGACAGCTGTAACTTTTGATAGAAGACTGGGACACAGATATTTAAGGCTTTGCCTTATAGAATTCAGCATTTCTGTGCTGGGGAAATAGGTTTTGCAGGTGTTTGAGCTAAGATTTTCAAGTTATTCACAAAATGAAAACCTATACTTTGTTTCAGGCGAGAACTCCATTCAAATGCATGTAATAGCGACAAACGCACTGTCTTGGCGAAATAAAGCTCTTTTCATTAACTTCATAAAGACAGCTGTAGCTTTTGATAGAAGACTCGGACACAGATATTTAAGGCTTTGCCTTATAGAATTCAGCATTTCTGTGCTGGGGAAATAGGTTTTGCAGGTGTTTGAGCTAAGATTTTCAAGTTATTCACAAAATGAAAACCTATACTTTGTTTCAGGCGAGAACTCCATTCAAATGCATGTAATAGCGAGGAACGCACTGTCTTGGCGAAATAAAGCGATTTTCATTTACTAGATGAAGATAACTGTAACTTTTGATAAAAGACTGGGACACAGATATTTAAGGCTTTGCCTTATAGAATTCAGCATTTCTGTGCTGGGGAAATAGGTTTTGCAGGTGTTTGAGCTAAGATTTTCAAGTTATTCACAAAATGAAAACCTATAATTTGTTTCAGGCGAGAACTCCATTCAAATGCATGTAATAGCGACAAACGCACTGTCTTGGCGAAATAAAGCGATTTTCATTTACTAGATGAAGATAACTGTAACTTTTGATAAAAGACTGGGACACAGATATTTAAGGCTTTGCCTTATAGAATTCAGCATTTCTGTGCTGGGGAAATAGGTTTTGCAGCTGTTTGAGCTAAGATTTTCAAGTTATTCACAAAATGAAAACCTATACTTTGTTTCAGGCGAGAACTCCATTCAAATGCATGTAATAGCGACAAACGCACTGTCTTGGCGAAATAAACCTCTTTTCATTTACTAGATGAAGACAGCTGTAGCTTTTGATAGAAGACTGGGACACAGAGGTGATACTTTGTTTCAGGCAGAGCTTTGCCTTATAGAATTCAGCATTTCTGTGCTGGGGAAATAGGTTTTGCAGCTGTTTGAGCTAAGATTTTCAAGTTATTCACAAAATGAAAACCTATAATTTGTTTCAGGCGAGAACTCCATTCAAATGCATGTAATAGCGAGGAACGCACTGTCTTGGCGACATAAAGCGATTTTCATTTACTAGATGAAGACAGCTGTACCTTTTGATAGAAGACTCGGACACAGATATTTAAGGCTTTGCCTTATAGAATTCAGCATTTCTGTGCTGGGGAAATAGGTTTTGCAGGTGTTTGAGCTAAGATTTTCAAGTTATTCACAAAATGAAAACCTATACTTTGTTTCAGGCGAGAACTCCATTCAAATGCATGTAATAGCGACAAACGCACTGTCTTGGCGAAATAAAGCGATTTTCATTTACTAGATGAAGATAACTGTAACTTTTGATAAAAGACTGGGACACAGATATTTAAGGCTTTGCCTTATAGAATTCAGCATTTCTGTGCTGGGGAAATAGGTTTTGCAGGTGTTTGAGCTAAGATTTTCAAGTTATTCACAAAATGAAAACCTATACTTTGTTTCAGGCGAGAACTCCATTCAAATGCATGTAATAGCGAGGAACGCACTGTCTTGGCGAAATAAAGCTCTTTTCATTAACTTCATAAATACAGCTGTAGCTTTTGATAGAAGACTCGGACACAGATATTTAAGGCTTTGCCTTATAGAATTCAGCATTTCTGTGCTGGGGAAATAGGTTTTGCAGGTGTTTGAGCTAAGATTTTCAAGTTATTCACAAAATGAAAACCTATACTTTGTTTCAGGCGAGAACTCCATTCAAATGCATGTAATAGCGACAAACGCACTGTCTTGGCGAAATAAAGCTCTTTTCATTTACTAGATGAAGACAGCTGTAGCTTTTGATAGAAGACTGGGACACAGAGGTGATACTTTGTTTCAGGCAGAGCTTTGCCTTATAGAATTCAGCATTTCTGTGCTGGGGAAATAGGTTTTGCAGCTGTTTGAGCTAAGATTTTCAAGTTATTCACAAAATGAAAACCTATAATTTGTTTCAGGCGAGAACTCCATTCAAATGCATGTAATAGCGAGGAACGCACTGTCTTGGCGACATAAAGCGATTTTCATTTACTAGATGAAGACAGCTGTACCTTTTGATAGAAGACTCGGACACAGATATTTAAGGCTTTGCCTTATAGAATTCAGCATTTCTGTGCTGGGGAAATAGGTTTTGCAGGTGTTTGAGCTAAGATTTTCAAGTTATTCACAAAATGAAAACCTATACTTTGTTTCAGGCGAGAACTCCATTCAAATGCATGTAATAGCGACAAACGCACTGTCTTGGCGAAATAAAGCGATTTTCATTTACTAGATGAAGATAACTGTAACTTTTGATAAAAGACTGGGACACAGATATTTAAGGCTTTGCCTTATAGAATTCAGCATTTCTGTGCTGGGGAAATAGGTTTTGCAGGTGTTTGAGCTAAGATTTTCAAGTTATTCACAAAATGAAAACCTATACTTTGTTTCAGGCGAGAACTCCATTCAAATGCATGTAATAGCGAGGAACGCACTGTCTTGGCGAAATAAAGCTCTTTTCATTAACTTCATAAATACAGCTGTAGCTTTTGATAGAAGACTCGGACACAGATATTTAAGGCTTTGCCTTATAGAATTCAGCATTTCTGTGCTGGGGAAATAGGTTTTGCAGGTGTTTGAGCTAAGATTTTCAAGTTATTCACAAAATGAAAACCTATACTTTGTTTCAGGCGAGAACTCCATTCAAATGCATGTAATAGCGACAAACGCACTGTCTTGGCGAAATAAAGCGATTTTCATTTACTAGATGAAGATAACTGTAACTTTTGATAAAAGACTGGGACACAGATATTTAAGGCTTTGCCTTATAGAATTCAGCATTTCTGTGCTGGGGAAATAGGTTTTGCAGGTGTTTGAGCTAAGATTTTCAAGTTATTCACAAAATGAAAACCTATACTTTGTTTCAGGCGAGAACTCCATTCAAATGCATGTAATAGCGAGGAACGCACTGTCTTGGCGAAATAAAGCTCTTTTCATTAACTTCATAAATACAGCTGTAGCTTTTGATAGAAGACTCGGACACAGATATTTAAGGCTTTGCCTTATAGAATTCAGCATTTCTGTGCTGGGGAAATAGGTTTTGCAGGTGTTTGAGCTAAGATTTTCAAGTTATTCACAAAATGAAAACCTATACTTTGTTTCAGGCGAGAACTCCTTTCAAATGCATGTAATAGCGAGGAACGCACTGTCTTGGCGAAATAAAGCTCTTTTCATTAACTTCATAAAGACAGCTGTAGCTTTTGATAGAAGACTGGGACACAGATATTTAAGGCTTTGCCTTATAGAATTCAGCATTTCTGTGCTGGGGAAATAGGTTTTGCAGGTGTTTGAGCTAAGATTTTCAAGTTATTCACAAAATGAAAACCTATACTTTGTTTCAGGCGAGAACTCCATTCAAATGCATGTAATAGCGAGGAACGCACTGTCTTGGCGAAATAAAGCGATTTTCATTTACTAGATGAAGATAACTGTAACTTTTGATAAAAGACTGGGACACAGATATTTAAGGCTTTGCCTTATAGAATTCAGCATTTCTGTGCTGGGGAAATAGGTTTTGCAGGTGTTTGAGCTAAGATTTTCAAGTTATTCACAAAATGAAAACCTATAATTTGTTTCAGGCGAGAACTCCATTCAAATGCATGTAATAGCGACAAACGCACTGTCTTGGCGAAATAAAGCGATTTTCATTTACTAGATGAAGACAGCTGTAGCTTTTGATAGAAGACTCGGACACAGATATTTAAGGCTTTGCCTTATAGAATTCAGCATTTCTGTGCTGGGGAAATAGGTTTTGCAGCTGTTTGAGCTAAGATTTTCAAGTTATTCACAAAATGAAAACCTATAATTTGTTTCAGGCGAGAACTCCATTCAAATGCATGTAATAGCGAGGAACGCACTGTCTTGGCGAAATAAAGCTCTTTTCATTAACTTCATAAATACAGCTGTAGCTTTTGATAGAAGACTCGGACACAGATATTTAAGGCTTTGCCTAATAGAATTCAGCATTTCTGTGCTGGGGAAATAGGTTTTGCAGCTGTTTGAGCTAAGATTTTCAAGTTATTCACAAAATGAAAACCTATACTTTGTTTCAGGCGAGAACTCCTTTCCAATGCATGTAATAGCAATAAACGCACTGTCTTGGCGAAATAAAGCGATTTTCATTTACTAGATGAAGACAGCTGTAACTTTTGATAGAAGACTCGGACACAGATATTTAAGGCTTTGCCTTATAGAATTCAGCATTTCTGTGCTGGGAAAATAGGTTTTGCAGGTGTTTGAGCTAAGATTTTCAAGTTATTTACAAAATGAAAACCTATAATTTGTTTCAGGCAGAACTCCATTCAAATGCATGCAATAGCGACAAACGCACTGTCTTGGCGAAATAAAGCGATTTTCATTTACTAGATGAAGACAGCTGTAGCTTTTGATAGAAGACTCGGACACAGATATTTAAGGCTTTGCCTTATAGAATTCAGCATTTCTGTGCTGGGGAAATAGGTTTTGCAGGTGTTTGAGCTAAGATTTTCAAGTTATTCACAAAATGAAAACCTATACTTTGTTTCAGGAGAACTCCATTCAAATGCATGTAATAGCGACAAACGCACTGTCTTGGCGAAATAAAGCTCTTTTCATTAACTTCATAAAGACAGCTGTAACTTTTGATAGAAGACTCGGACACAGATATTTAAGGCTTTGCCTGATAGAATTCAGCATTTCTGTGCTGGGGAAATAGGTTTTGCAGCTGTTTGAGCTAAGATTTTCAAGTTATTCACAAAATGAAAACCTATATTTTGTTTTGGGCGAGAACTCCATTCAAATGCATGTAATAGCGAGAAACGCAGGTTTTGCAGCTGTTTGAGCAGAGATTTTCAAGTTATTCACAAAATGAAAACCTATACTTTGTTTGGGGCGAGAACTCCATTCAAATGCATGTAATAGCGAGAAACGCACTGTCTTGGCGAAATAAAGCCTTTTTCTACAACTTCATACAGACAGATGTAACTTTTGATAGAAGACTCAGACACACGTACTTAAGCTTTTATCTTATAGAATTCAACACACCCGTGCTGGCAAAATAGGTTTTGCAGCTGTTTGAGCTCAGATTTTCAAGTTATTCACAAAATGAAAACCTATACTTTGTTTTGGGAGAGAACTCCATTCAAATGCATGTAAGAGCGAGAAATGCACTGTCTTGGTGAAATAAAGCCTTTTTCTACAACTTCATACAGACAGATGTAACTTTTGATAGAAGACACAGACACAAATATTTATGGCTTTATCTTATAGAATTCAACACACCCGTGCTGGCAAAATAGGTTTTGCAGCTGTTTGAGCTCAGATTTTCAAGTTATTCACAAAATGAAAACCTATACTTTGTTTTGGGAGAGAACTCCATTCAAATGCATGTAAGAGCGAGAAATGCACTGTCTTGGTGAAATAAAGCCTTTTTCTACAACTTCATAAAGATAGATGTAACTTTTGATAGAAGACTCAGACACAAATATTTATGGCTTTATCTTATAGAATTCAACACGCCCCTGCTGGCAAAATAGGTTTTGCAGCTGTTTGAGCTCAGATTTTCAAGTTATTCACAAAATGAAAACCTATACTTTGTGTCGGGCGAGAACTCCATTCAAATGCAGTGGGAAACGCACTTGATAGGTTTGTAGTATAAACCAATTCGCTGGAACATTCAAGACAATTCAGTTACACAGCAAAAAGCATTGAACACCAAGCAGAACTCTTTATATTTCTCATATACGAGGGAGGCCCAAACCAAGTGTCGTTCCTTCCACTTGACCTCAGTTGCTCTCGTCCGCTCCCTCGTAACACTGCTCTTTTATTAAGTTTACATGAATATACATAGGTTCATTAACACAGGTACACATGTGAACAAAGAGTACCGTCTGTGCGCGCGCGTGTGTGTGTGTGTGGGGTCAAGATGTGACCCCATAAACGACTTCCCTAAACCTTCTGGTCTGGAAGTCCAGCTGTTCATCTAAACAAAAGGCACTTATACTAAAACAGATATACGTGTGTTTGCCATACCATATATCAGCAAGAGAATATACGAGATCTCTCATGACCCTAGAGTGTGAGTGTGTATGCCAGAACACTCTGGAATGCACACAAAGTCTTTGCAGACTACTAAGGATCAGACATCCTATCACTACTGTTGCGAAATCAGTTTCACCCCGGTTCTTTTTATTCCTCGGGCATCCAGAAACGGCACTGGACTCAGTAGTCATTTTCACAAAACCTTTATTCATCTTTATTCATTCTCAGTTAAGCATGCATCTTCTAGAAGGGGAGACGTGCAAGGCCGGTGTCCCTCTGCAGATCTTCCACTCCTTTGTTTGTTACAGTCAGCTTTATAGAAGCGACCCCATCATAAAACCCCCATGGTGTGCTGCAAACTCTGTGTCTGTGTGTGTATGCACGAGCACACAGCCCCACAGCATGATGGAACCGCCACCAGATTTTACTGTGGCTAGCAAGTGTTTCTCTTGGAATGCTGTGTTCTGTTTCCACCATGCATACCGCCTCTTGTTATGCCCAAATAACTCAATTTTAGTTTCATCAGTCCACAGCACCTTATTCCAAAATGAAGCTGGCTTGTCCAAATGTGCTTAATCATACTTCAAGCGACTCTGTTTGTGGCATGTGCACAGAAAAGGCTTCTTCTGCTTTACTCTCCCTTATAGCATCTCCTTGTGCAAAGTGCGCTGAATAGTTGAACGATACACAGTGACACCATCTGCAGCAAGATGATGTTACAGGTCTTTGGAGCTGGTCTGTGGGTTGACTATGACTGTTCTCAACATCCTTTGCCTCTGCTTATCTAAGATTTTCCTTGACCTGTTACTTCCGGCCTTAACTAGAACTGTCCCTGTGGTCTTCCATTTCCTCACTATGTTCCTCACATTGGAAACTGACAGCTGAAATCTCCTAGATAGCTTTTTGTATACTTCCCCTAAACCATGATGTTGAACAATCTTTGTTTTCAGGTCATTTGAGAGTTGTTTTGAGGCTCCCATGTAGCCACTCTCGAGAGAAGATGCAAAGAGGAGAAAAACTTGCAATTGTCCACCCTAAATACCCTTCCTCATGACTGGATTTACCTGTGTATGTAGGTCAAGGGTCAAGGGTCAATGAGCTTACCAAACAAATTTTATGTTTCAATAATTAGTGCTAAAGGTATTCAAATCAATAAAACAACAGGGGTGCCCAAATTTATGCACCTGCCTAATTTAGGTTAAGTAACTATTGCACCCTTTCTGTAAATCCTATAAACGTCATTTCACTTCTCAAATATCATTGTGTTTATCTGCTATATGATATATTTAAATGAAACATATTAGATTATTAGATTATTGAGGTGTCGCAGAGAGGTGTTTTCCTTTTCTGTCCTTTGCAGAAGAAGGAGCAGATTCCAGAACCACAGCAAAACCACGAAGGGGTTGGTGAGAATCCAGGAAGCACCACACTGAACGGATCTGGTCAATAAAGAGGGACACGGATGTGACCTAAAAGACGCATAGATCCCAGAGAATCGCCCGTCCCAGAAGATTAGTTGTTTACACTGTAGAGAAGGTCAAAAGCACGTCAGACAGAGGTTATAGTGTGAGCACAAAGTAATGAAAAGTAATGGGAGGATTAGCTTTAGGAATAGTTTGTATGATTTTTATGTTATGTCCATTGCCCAAACACAGTGGTCATGCCGGAGATGGTCTACCCATTAAAGGGGGACAAAGGGACAATTAAGTGAACTGTAAGTTGTGTGCTGAGAAACCAGGAGTGCTTTTTAAAGAAGAAACGGGTTAACTCTATAGAGACTGTTTCCACAGATTGACAAAATAATCTAGGACCTTTTATTAGGAAAAGCTAATTATATCTGTTTGGATTTTACCGTGAGCAGTGAGGGAAGTCAGAAGCGGGTTTAAACTATCATGCTGGGTGAAAAGGGGGTGTTAGGAAGTAAAGGTAGGACAGCTCACAGCCCTGTCTTGGAGCTTGATTTATTTGTTTGATTTATTTGTTGTGGATAGAAGTAATTATGCCACAATAATAAGGGAACACTGAAAATACACAACCCGTTGAGGGGACGGATGACATATATGGTTGGGCAATAGAAAGGTTTCATTTTGTTTAGTATGATTTCTTTTGTTAAATTCTTAGCTATTATTCTCACATGCAAGTAAAGTTAATGGGATAACTCATGAATTAGTTCATCTCTCAGTTAGAGAGATGAAAAAGGGGGAAGTTTTTAAGGTAAAATATATATTCTTAGTGCTTATTTGCTGTTTATATTGTTTTAGGTAGGCCAGTAGATTGGGAAAGTCAGAAAGTATGCTAAAGGTCACAAAGTGTAAGACAGGAAACTGCAGGAGACGCTTTATGCAGAAGTAGACAGGAAGTGAAACTAGGCAGAGTGCACTGCAGAGTTGTTTTGATCGAAACTATGTGTGACTATGTATGACTGATTATGTTGTGCGCATTTGGCTGCTAATGCTTCAGATCTGCTCAAGATTTAGCCTGTGCACATCCCCTTCCAGAAAGTAATGCTTGAATAAAATAATTATAAAGTTTTGACCACACTGAGTCGGGTTTTTTCTCTGTCAGTAAAAGAATATAAAAGAACCGGATATGATAGTGCAATGACTATAATGATTATAACCACTTATTTTAGTAAAAGAAATCATCCATCCATCCATCCATCTTCTTCTGCTTTATCCGGGGCTGGGTCGCGGTGGCAGCAGCCTAAGCAGAGAAGCCCAGACCTACCTCTCCCCAGCCACCTCCTCCAGCTTATCCGGGGGAACACCAAGGCGTTCCCAGGCCAGCCGAGAGATATAATCTCTCCAACGTGTCCTGGGTCTGCCCCGGGGCCTCCTCCCAGTGGGGCATGCGCGGAACACCTCACCTAGGAGGCGCCCAGGAGGCATCCTTGTCAGATGCCCAACCACCTCAGCTGGCTCCTTTCGATGTGGAGGAGCACCAGCTCTACTCTTAGCCCCTCCCGGATGGCTGAACTTCTCACCCTATCTCTAAGGGAGAGGCCAGCCACCCTTCGGAGGAAGCTCATTTCCGCTGCTTGTGTCCGCGATCTCGTTCTTTCGGTCACTACCCACAGCTCGTGGCCATAGGTGAGGGTAGGGACGTAGATCGACTGGTAAATTGAGAGCTTCACTTTTACACTCAGCTCCCTCTTCACCACGACGGACCGGCGCAGCGTCCGCATCACTGTGGCTGCAGCACCAATCCGTCTGTCGATCTCCAGCTCCCTTCTCCCATCACTCGTGAACAAGACCCCGAGATACTCTTCCACTTGGGGCAGGAACTCATCCCCAACCCGGAGTGGGCATTCCACACTTTTCTGGCTGAGAACCATGGCCTCAGATTTGGAGGTGCTGATCCTCATTCCCGCTCCTTCACACTCGGCTGCAAACCGCTCCAGTGCGTGCTGGAGGCCATCACCCGATGAAGCCAAGAGAACCACATCATCCGCGAAAAGCAGAGATGAGATTCTGAGGCCACCAAAGTGAAAGCCCTCCGCCACTTGGCTGTGCCTAGAAATCCTGTCCATAAAAATTGTGAACAGAATCGGTGACAAAGGGCAGCCCTGGCGGAGCCCATCACCCACCGGGAACGAGTCTGACTTATTGCCGGCAACGTGAACCAAGCTCTTGCAACGGTTGTATAGAGATCGAATGGCCCGTTGCAATGGGCCAGACACCCCATACTCCCGTAGCACCTCCCACAGGACACCCCCTGTAGTTGGAACACACCCTCCAGTCCCCCTTCTTAAAGATGGGGACCACCACCCCAGTCTGCCAGTCCAGGGGTACTGCCCCTGATCTCCACGCAACATTGTAGAGGCGTGTCAACCAGGACAGCCCTACAACGTCCAGAACCTTCAGGAACTCGGGGCGGACCTCATCCACACCAGGGGCTCTGCCACCAAGGAGTTGTTTAACTGCCTCAGTGACCTCGCCCCCGGAAATTGGCGGGTCATCCCCCCCAGACTCTGCTTCCTCCTCGGAAGACGTGTCAGTGGGATTAAGGAGGTCCTCGAAGTATTCCTTCCACCGCCCAACAATTTTCTCAGTCGAAGTCAGCAGCGCTCCGCCAGCACTACACACAGTGCAGGTAGAGCACTGCTTTCCCCTCCTGAGTAGGGATGGGTATCGAAACCCGGTTCTTGTTGAGAACCGGTTCCCACTGTTTCAATTCCTTGGAATTGTTTGCCATTTTTGCAAACGATTCCCTTATCGATTCCAGTCGCCCCGAATGACGTCACCACGTTGCGGAGCAGGGCGCCTAAGTGGCTCAAACGCTCAAAAGTTTGGTTATACTTTACGAGAACGGATGACAACGGGGCAACTTGCAATACTTGCAAAGTAGATGTTTCATTTAAGGGCGGAAACACTACGAATATGCAAAAGCATTTGCTCACAAAACACGCAATAACCTTAAATGAATGTCGTGTTTTTAATTCCGCTCCGGACTCGTGAATCTCAACCCAGCAGCAGCGGTAACGTTTGCACGTCCTCTCCCGTTAATGCGGCAGGTAAATAATCAACAACAGTGTCTGTGAAGGTTCTCAGTCATCCAGGTCATCGTAGTCAAAGGAGCTTGCAAAGAAAAGCGTCTGGACTTTTTTAAGTTGCTTGAAGACGTTTCACCTCTCATCCGAGAAGCTTCTTCAGTTCTAAGGTCAAATGCCCGAGAGTCCCAGATTTAAACCCAGTGGGAGTATCCCCCCAAAGAGGGACAAAAGGACCCCCTGATGATCCTCTAATCACCTGAGCCAAGGTGTGAAAGCGGGTGTGGGTCCCAATCAGCCAGGGTTTCGGGTGAGCTCATTGTGAAACCTGGCCCCACCTTGTCATGCGAATTCCTGAGGTCAGATGGCCCAGGATGTGAGTGGGCGTTAAGGCGTCTGGGGAGGGAACTCAAAACTGGATTATAGATGGCAGACAGTTGGTGTCGTAAACCACCGCCTCTGTTCAAAGATGGTCGCTGCTGACTTTAATTGGGCGTTTATAAAGTCAGCAAAGAGGCACAGAAAAGAAGATCAGACACCAGCGAGGGAGGATAAGAAAGACAGACGCAACAACATTGTCATCCCCTATGTAGCCGGTGTATCAGAAAAACTCAGGAGAGTTTTCTCCAAGCACGACATCCCAGTGTACTTCAGACCCAGCAACACACTCAGACAAAAACTGGTTCACCCGAAAGACAAAACTCCAAAACACAGACTTAACAACGTGGTGTATGCTGTACAGTGCAGCGAGGAAAGCCCAGACCAAACAGCCACTTGGAGAGACCAAACAGCCACTTCACAAGCGCATGGCAAACATAGAAGAGCCACCGCCACAGGACAATACTCAGCAGTTCATCTGCAACTAAAGGATAAAGGACACTCTTTCGAGGATGCCAATGTTCACATTTTGGACAGAGAGGACAGATGGTTAGAAAGAGGAGTGAAAGAAGCCATCTATGTCCACTGTGAGCGACCATCTTTGAACAGAGGCGGTGGTTTATGACACCAACTGTCTGCCATCTATAATCCAGTTTTGAGTTCCTTCCCCAGACGCCTTAACGCCCACTCACATCCTGGGCCATCTGACCTCAGGAATTCGCATGACAAGGTGGGGCCAGGTTTCACAATGAGCTCACCCGAAACCCTGGCTGATTGGGACCCACACCCGCTTTCACACCTTGGCTCAGGTGATTAGAGGATCATCAGGGGGTCCTTTTGTTCCTCTTTGGGGGGATACTCTCACTGGGTTTAAATCTGGGACTCTCGGCCATTTGACCTTAGAACTGAAGAAGCTTCTCGGATGAGAGGTGAAACGTCTTCAAGCAACTTAAAGGAGTCCAGACGCTTTTCTTTGCAAGCTCCTTAATCAACAACAGTGCATATTATGTTTGCGCGATCTGCCTTATTACAAAACTGCCATTACTGTGCGCTGCATTTAGGTGACCATGATGAGAGAGACAGACAGAGTCTGGCTGGCTCACATGCTGGCAGTTCTTGCTGCAGTCTACCGTTAGCGTCTCCTTTCAGGCCAGGATAGACGAATGTCACCGAGCAGTGACTAAGTTTGTGGTAAAAGGCTTGCACCCATTTGCCACAGCAGATGCCCCCGATTTTCGGTAAGTGAATGTGTTTAATTGTAGGCAGGGACATTACTGGATATTCTTGTGTAATTGCTACAGAATAATTTATGTTATACTTTGTTATTGCTACAGAAGAATATTTATTTTATTATTTCACATTTACAATTTTTTTTCCTGGGGACCCTGTGACACCCCATTGAAGAGCCATAGGCTGTGGATCTCTTAAGATCTCACTGTTGGGTTTGTAAGGCCATGCTACTCCTAAATTTCTATCTTGTTCAAAGAGAAGATATAAAACAAAGTTCTAAGCTAATCGACCTTAGTGTTCTCCTTTTTAAAAAATAAGAATCGATAAGAGAATCGATAAAGAATCGAATCGTTAAACAGAATTGAAAATGGAATCAGAATCGTGAAAATCTTATCAATACCCATCCCTACTCCTGAGACGCCTGACGGTTTGCCAGAATCTCTTCGAGGCAGTCCGAAAGTCTTTTTCCATGGCCTCTCCGAACTCCTCCCACACCCGAGTTTTTGCTTCAGCCACTGCCCGACCCGCATTCCGCTTGGCCTGTCGGTACCTGTCAGCTGCCTCCAAAGTCCCACAGGCTAACCAAGCCTGATAGGACTCCTTCTTCAGCCTGGTGGCTCCCTTCACCTCTGGTGTCCACCATTTGGTTCGGGGATTACCACCACGACAGGCACCAACCACCTTGCGGCCGCAGCTCAATGCAGCAGCTTCGGCAATGGAGATGCTGAACATGGTCCATTCAGACTCAATGTCCCCAGTCTCCCTTGGAATGCTGTTCAAGCTCTGCTGGAGTTGTGCGTTGAAGACCTCACGGACTGGGGCCTCTGCTAGGCGTTCCCAGCACACCCTCACTACGCGTTTAGGTCCACCGGGTCTGTCCAGCATCCTCCCCCACCACTTGATCCAACTCACCACCAGGTGGTGATCAGTTGACAGCTCAGCCCCTCTCTTTACCCGAGTGTCCAGAACATATGGTAGCAGGTCTGGTGATACGATTACAAAATCAATCATCGACCTGCGGCCTAGAGCATCCTGGTGCCACGTGCACTTATGGACACTCTTATGTTCGAACAAGGTGTTCGTTATGGCACAAACTGTGATTTGCACAGAAGTCCAATAACAAAACACTGCTCGGGTTCAGATCAGGGAGGCCGTTCCTCCCAATCACGCCCCTCCAGGTCTCGCTGTCGTTACCCACGTGAGCATTGAAGTCTCCCAGTAGGACAACAGGGTCTCCAGGTGGAGCACCATCCAGCACCCCACCCAGGGACTCTAGGAAGGCTGGGTACTCTGAACTGCCACTCAGCGCATAAGCGCAGATGACAGTCAGGACCCGTTCCCCGACCCTAAGGAAGAACCCCAACATACCGGCAGCCAGCCGAGGGGATATTAGAATACCCACCCCAGCCCGCCGCCTCCCACCAGGGGCAACTCCAGACTGAGACAGAGTCCAGCCCCTCTCCAGGAGACTGGTTCCAGAGCCCAAGCCATGCGTAGAGGTGAGCCCGACTATATCTAGCCAGTACCTCTCAACCTCACGCACTAACTCAGGCTCCTTCCCCACGAGAGAGGTGACATTCCATGGACTAAGGCCCGGCCACCAGACGCTCGCCCTCGGGCACCCTCCCCGGGCCTGGCTCCAGGGCGGGGCCCCAGTAACCCTATCCTGGGCAGGGTAAACTGTTCCCTCTATGTTTTTCTCATAAGGGTCTTCTGAATCGCTCTTTGTCTGGTCCCTCACCCAGGACCAATTTGCCATGGGAGACCCTACCAGGGGGCAAAAGCCCCCAGACAACATAGCCCCTGGGATCCCTGGGACACACAAACCCCTCCACCACGATAAGGTAGCGATTCACGTAGAGGTAAAAGAAATCAAACGTTTTCAATCCTAACATTTTCCCTCCTTTCACAAAAAGCATGTGTTTCATTCAGCCTGCTGTCCCACAGTTTCCCCTCCAGTGTGATACTCAGCTTCTCATGAACACAGGCATTTTATCTTCCAAACGTGATTCAGTGTATTTTAATCATTAAAGCTTAAACATGGAAATAATGATTTATGTTTAAGTTTGACCAAAAAGTCATAAAACTGATAATAGAAACCATTGTTTCATGTTAAACCTGGAATATCCCCCTTTTTGACACTCCCATGTGTCAATTCACTGGAGCTAGAAATTAAAAGAAACCATTAGTAACATCATCTCTCACAAAACATCACAAATTCTCCTCTCGAGTATCGTTGCTCCAGCTCTGTCACCCTGTGTTAGGGAATGAAATCAATTTAATTATCACGTTAAATCTGTTGAACTCCTGGCTCCGCCCAGAGCCTGCATCCGCAGAACTACATAGAAACAAAACTTGTGTTAACATGAACTTCACATTTGCAACTCTGTTGTACCCCACTGTCTTACCCTCACTGACCACAGCAGGGGAATTTATGTCCTGATTCAGCCATGAATCAAGCTCACCTGATTCATCACTGAGCCCAACTGTCACTGGCATCTGATAGTGTGGCACTGCATATTCTTCCCTTAATGTCACTGTTTTCAATCTGTCAATTAGAGTCCTTAAACATGAAGTAGACCGCGTCCACAACAAGTCAATACAGCTGTGAATGTGGCCAGTTATCAATCAATGACAAAATGATAGCTTTTATTTTCTACATGCTTCAGTCAACCACTCAACCAGAGGAGCTGCAGTCCCAGAAAATTCCTTCGCCTCATTTAATAATGTCTGTCATCCTTCCATACCCTGGTAACTGGTCCATCCGGAGCTGTATCAATTTGAAATATATATACAACAAGCCGAGCCACACCTTGGTCACACCAACCCTTTTCCACCCTGAGGATGTCCAACGCCATCCTAGTCTGGACTGTCAAAGGTGACTTTAACGCCGACTGTTCTGACAGTCCTTGGTCCTGGTCATATTAGCTAATCTTTGCACATTAGAATAATCAACATGGTCAACATTATAGTGAGTGTTATTTCAAAATATTATAGATTCAAAACCTCCATCCCTATGGGGTTTGCTAAATTATGTTTATCTAGAACTCCACTCTGTCTCTAAATTTTGGAGAATTTTATACTTGGTGCAGTTTAAGAATTTGACCATAAGTGACATTTATGGTGTTATCACTCCCATCGGGGCTTACCTTTCCCACTTTTTGCTGATATTCCTCCCTCGTACATTTGCAATTTACTTCCTTTGGTGGCGGAAAGCCGGAGGTGTGGCCAAGTGGGTGCTATAAAAAACAAAAGCTTCAACACAATAGCAAGCTTTCTTTACTCTGCCTTTGTTCTTTTGCAGTGCCACGTCCTAGCACATGCCCCTGTCGGTTGTATTCTACTTTTAATGACTCACTATTTTAACAGGAAAAAAACTCAGTCATGTGCACCAGTATTTGTTATTACATAACTCTATTTTGAATGTGACAAATCTACCATTCCCCTTTTATTCATAAATATTGTTTTGGTTCTGGCTATTTTCCTCTATAAAATTTAATTGACTTTTACAGTGGCCTGCTATGGTCAATAGTAACATATTCCAGTCATAAGTGATATCAAAAGTTTTCTCCACTGTAGCATTTGGCATTCTCAACAATATAAGGTGATACTGTAATCAAAACACAGCCAACAAAACACAATTTTCTTAATGCAAACACCAGTAACTCAAAATTAGCAGCCAAAGGGTTAAGTCTGCAGTTCCACACTCTCATGTGAAGCTACAGTCTCCCCCTCTGGTCTCTCTTGTAGTGATGGGATTTCCGGCTCTTTTTAGAGAACCGGCTCTTTCGGCTCCCAACCAGCTCTTCAGGTTGTTTTGTTGCTTTAATTAATTTATTATTAACAACAATATAAAATTGCGCAAAAGGAATTACTAATGTAAAAAAATCTCGTGGTTTTATTTATATATGTTTATATATAAATATATACGGTGGCCCCTAGAGACAAAGCACATGCAAACTCCAAAAAGCACGTACAAATTCCAAAGCACGTACAACCTCAAAGCACGTACATACTCCAAAGCATGTACAAACTCCAAAACCCATTTCTAGTGTTAACTGAACTTCCAAAACAGAGCTACCTAGATCACTTAAATTGCACAATTGAAAGCATATGTGTATTGTTTGTGTATTTATACACAAGCACTCATATATATTCAAATAATGTAAAAAAAACCCTGTTCATTTACCTGTTACTACCACACACCAAATCCGGTCGTTGGTACTTCCTGGCTTGTGTAGCCACTAGGTAACAAAAGCTCAACACTGCCCCTAGCATCCTGGAGCACTTCTGTTGTGTTTGTATGTGTTTTGGAGTTTGTACGTGCTTCAGGGTTTCTATCTGCTTCGGAGTTTGTACGTGCTATGGAGTTTTTACGTGTTTTGGAGTTTTTGCGTGTTTTGGAGTTTTTGCGTGTTTTGTACGTGCTTCGGGGTTTGTACGGGCTTCGGGATTTGTACGTGCTTCGGAGTTTGTACGTGTTTTGGAGTTTGTATGTGTTTTGGAGTTTGTACGTGCTTTGTCTCTAGGGGCCACCGTAAATATACTTTTATTTATTCACTCCACATAAAATGTAATAAATAAATCATATAATACAAAAACCAACTATTTACATTTCAACTTTTAACAATTTAAATTTTCAGCTTTTTCCTTTTAAACAAATTTAAAGTGAAACAACACAAAACACCGCAAACAACAACACAATTAAATATAAATTAAAATATGAAAACAAAAAGAAGATGCATATTCTCTGTCACATAGGCCTGCATGAATAAACTTTCTGAATCCTTTATCATCCGCAACTGAAAATAGTTGTGGATGATTACTATACCTTTCTAATGTGACATTGTTGTCCCTGGCTCTCTTTCTCTCTCTCTCTCCCTCCCGCTCTGTTCCTGTGCTACTGCGAGTGTAACTACCGCCCCTCCCCCTTCTGCCCAGCGCAAGCACAAGGCTCATGTGCGGAAAGCGGAAAAAAAGTGAGAGAGAGAGGGTGAGAGAAAGAAAAAAAAAGGAGCCGGCTCACGTCGTTCACTTCAAAGAGTCGGCTCTAAGAGCCGTTTGGTTCGCGACCAACACATCACTATATTCTAACCCCTGAGGTTTGAAGAAAGAATAGAAGAGCGCAGAGAATCGCCCATCCCGGAAGATTAGTTGTTTAACTGTAAAGAAGGTCAAAAGCCCCTCAGACAGAGGTTCTAGTCTGAGCACAA
Organism: Pelmatolapia mariae; assembly: GCF_036321145.2. Classification (NCBI taxonomy): domain Eukaryota; kingdom Metazoa; phylum Chordata; class Actinopteri; order Cichliformes; family Cichlidae; genus Pelmatolapia; species Pelmatolapia mariae. The sequence continues at coordinate 32,009,313 of NC_086245.2, read as the reverse complement.
AGGTTAAAGCAGAAAACAACCAGAATGGGAGATCTGAGAATTAGCTTTAGTAATAGTCTGTGATTTTTATGTTATGACAATTGCCCAAACACAGCAGTCATCTCATATATGGTCCACCCGTTAAAGGGGGAAAGAGGGAAAAGAAGCATAGAGAACTGACACCTGGTGGGTAAAAAGGGGGTGTGTGTAATGTCTGGAGAGATGAAAATGGTAAATGGCCTGTATTTGTATAGTGCTTTACTTAGTCCCTAAGGACCCCAAAGTGCTTTACACTACATTCAGTCATTCACACACTGGTGATGGCAAGCTACATTGTAGCCACAGCTGCCCTGGGGCACACTGACAGAGGCAAGGCTACCAGACACTGGCGCCACTGGGCCCTCTGAACACCACCAGTAGGCAACGGGTGAAGTGTCTTGCCCAAGGCCAACCGAGACTGTCCGAGCTGGGGCTCGAACCGGCAACCTTCCAATTACAAGAAAACTGCCAACTCTTTGAGCCACGATTGCCACAGATGTGCTGCATTTTCATTCCCAACAACATGACCCCAGATGGTTCTGTAACTAGAGCCCTGGGAAGACTCAGAACATCATTTAAGAAAATAATAAATGCATGAATATTTGGAATTGATAACAATTCCAAATATTGTTATTAGCTTTGACGCCAAAGCTAATAAGAAAGATGAGGGAGATTGACAGTCAGACAATCAATCTGACTGTCAATCTCTACGCCATCCATGTAAAATGTTTCATCTTGAAGTGGTGGCTCACTTACATTTAGTTCATTCACAAGCTGCCTTGCAGTCTGTCTGTTAGGATGGGCCCTGTGATGGCTGCGTGGTTTGTACTTGCAGCAACTTTTGTAGTGATTCAATTTTTTACAGTTGTGACACTGTTGTTCGAATGTTGGACACTTGTCTCGCTTGGCCGCCTCCACAATTGGAGCAATTTGTGACAGTCTGTGGGAATGAAAAGGGCTTAGGCTTGTGCTTGCTGTTTAGAACGGGCTTTACTGCGTCAACACTGGTAGCTTGTGTTGCTAGTGTCTTGCTGTTTTTTTCAGTCATTTTGTGTATTTGACACACTGAGATAGGTGTGCGCTGTCTCTTAACAGAGCCTTTCTTAACGTGTCGCTAATGACACCACAGATGATAGGATCACTGAGCAGCTCATCAGTGAGGTCCCCAAAGTGACAACATTTAGCCTTGATCTTCAAATCGCTGATGAATGATTCAAGTGTCTCACCTGGCTTCTGGTTTCTGGTGTGGAACCTGTATCTTTCCATCGTCCTGTTGTGGTAAGGATTGCAGATTTCACGAAACTTTGCCTTCAAACATTCCGGATCCTCTCTCAACTCAGCAGCAGTGAGTATCTCTCCATCTGCACCAGCTGTGCGAACGGCAGGAGCATAAACAAATGAGCATTCTTGTTCAATGGCGTCTGGTCCAGCAATATTCAGGAGAATGTAAGCCCTTGTCTTTGCTGGCTTGTCAGAGTGGGCAGCGGTGATGAAAATATCATATTCCCATTCAAAAACACGCCAATTCTCGGCAATGTTCTCATCAAAAACCAGAGGGTCGAATCTGCAAAATCCGGGGCAACTTCTTTTTTTTTCAGCGGCTAATCCGACACAGCGCAGGATAAACAATGCGGTATCCAGAGAGGGATGTAAACAGTCTGTGCCAAATGATCTACAAGCTAAAAAAATCCAGACAGACAGCCTGTGTCTGTCCAACCAGTCAGAGAGCTCCTTACATCCCACGGTGTTGCAGCAGGAATTTTAAAATGAAGTTGCTAATCCAAAGGTTAATCCCTGAGCGAACGGGAAAGGGAAATGGATTTTGAAATGAGGAGTGGAATTGACAATTTAAAAAGAATTTTGAAAATCACTTTATTAAATTGGAATTCGAAAAAGGTTTTGGAAATGAAGTTTATTAAATTGGAATTCGAAAATGTTTTCTGAAATGAAGTTTTTAAAAAGCATTTTAAAAATCAGTTTATTAAATTGGAATTCAAAAATGAATTACAAATGCAGAATTTATTCTACAATTCATTATTTAAAGACAGAATTCTTTATTTCGATACCAAACTCATAAAGATTAAATTTGCATAACGACCGAAACTAGCACTACTGGTTAAACGTGGGCCCAATGAGTGTCATCAGGACGCTACAACACAGAGAACACCATCCCCACAGATAAAGCTAGGGAAGCAGAAGAACTTCATATCAAGAAGCCCCGAGTAAATGTGGTTATCCTAGCTGGACATTTGTCAAAGATGGGAAGGCGCCTAAAGAATGCTCCAGGTGATCCAGGAGAGAAGGCCTAAGGGTACATCTTTCACTATTTTACAATGCTTTGATTGCAACCATTTCCCAACTCTCTGTGTATGGTACTTGCAGCCATTTATTTATAATCAAGAAAAATTGCATATTAATGATCATTAAACTGACCTCATGGCCCATTGTTAATCAGTGGTGCTAGTTTCGCTCATTATGTGATATTTCAATGTGATATTTATAAGGCTGGGGAAACCAGCAGTCAGCTAAGACTGAAGTCACTTGGACGAGTGACAAAACATTTCTCCCACTTAAAACGCTACCTCAAGATGAGCAGAATGAACTTTTGGGATTGTTTTAATTATATTTGTGAAGGATACTTGATGCAGATGTAGATTGCTGAGCCAAAACACAGAGAAAGCCAGAGAGCGTCAGCCACAGTAAGGTCCCATTGGACGTGTAAACCTGCAATACCCTGGGCATTATGCCAGAAGAATCAAAGCCTGCACTCAGCGAGCTTAGGGAAAGCACCAAGTGTGAAACCTGCAACCATGAGAAACAGACCAAATCCCTACGACAGCAAAGAGAAGAACTCTTGCTTGTCAGGTTAACAGCGTCAGCCACAGCAAGGTCCCACTGGATGCATGAACCCGTGATTGCGGACAATAATAATAAAAAACCAGAAAGGATCACAGCCGGCTCTAGCATCCTTAAATAGTCCAAAGATATCCAGTTAGAGGGTGAATTGGTAATTCTAAATCGCCCGTAGGTGTGAATGGGTCTTGTTGTTAGCCCTGGCACAGAATGGTGATCTGTCCAGGGATAGACAAAAACAGAACAAACAAAAACGGAAAATGTTTTATTTAGATTAGCAAATTTCATATTTCCACTTTAAATATCTATTGATCAACTATCAACTCCACATTCATGTCAAAGGCCCTGCCCATCCAGCTACACAGGATGTGAAGCTTCAAAGAAAGGACCAGAACTCTGCTGCATTAAATCTCATAAGTACTGAATAACTTTATTTAGGGATGTGAATCGAGAACCAGTTCTCAAAGGATGAGAGTGTGATGGTAAAGTGGAGGACAGAAACAACTGCATTATACTGTTAACAAAACTTCGGCAGCATGCTAACACTAAGCTAACAAGAACCCCGAGTGATGTTAAAGCTGAGTAAATGCTGACCCCAGCCCACACAACTTGCAGCCTCCGTTTTTACCTGTTCATGTTTCTAAAGTAGAATCACTTTGTCTCTTTGTTCTGGTTTTTACCTTTGCTTTGTGCTGTCCTCATTGGGATAGGGATTTGTGTTAGTGTGTCGGGCTGTAGCCTCAGGTTTGTATTGCTAATTATGATACAGTGTGTTGCAGATTATTTTACAGACTAACATGACAGTAACGTAACGAGTAGTATAACAAATGTCGTTCTCCTGGGTGTAATTAAGTAACGTACTGCATTACTTTTAAAATAAAAGGGTTCTGTGTAATATGAGCAAGAATGACTCTGGGTATTGACCCTAACACTGATCAAAACAATGAGAGGAAACACCTCCAACATGCACACACATTTGACATCTGAGCATGTAATAATTTTGGGTGACTGCAGTGTCTTTGATATGCTGCTTAGAGATGGTGGTGACTCACAAAGTGGAGCCAAAGAGAATGGATAAAGGAATCGATAAGGGAACGAATTGATAAGTGATATTAATATTGGAATCAGAATAGCAAAATTCTTATCAATTCCCATCCTCTAACTTTATTGATCCAAAAGTTTTAGCAAAGAACCAAACAACCAGAAAAAAGGAAAAACAACCCAAAAAAAAAAAAAAAAAAAAAAGGCGAGAGCTGCTGGTTACCATGGCATTGGAAACAGGAAGCAGAAACAATAACCGCCATCCATCTTCTCTAATGTCATTAATTCTAATGATGTCATGGACATGACTCCACCCCTTGACTTGACTGGTTCCTGTTTATCATATTTCTTAGGGCAGGGCATGTCAGTCATCCTTGTTTCTGTGCCAAGACTTTCTGTTTCCTATATTTGTTTCAAATTTAAAGTTAAGTGTGAAAACAGTCTCTGCAGTTCCATTTGCCCTCTACTGTTAAGACACCACTACAGTCCTAGTTCTGGTCCAGGTATCCTAGATGGACTCAATCTGGCGACGGACCTTCTCAGAGGCAAGGCGGTCAAGTCGTCGCTGGCGGATGACAACGAGGACGGCGAAGAGGGTTGTCAGAGCCAACATGGCCGCCTCAAACTTCCAGAACAGATGTTCTTCCATGAGAACAGAGCGGCAGCTGAGTAGGAGGAAGAAAAATTAGTACATTCATTGTAATAACGTCAGTTCCTGTAGTGACTATTAATCTATGGCTGAGGTGCAGGGGTCTAGGGTATAATTGTCCATTTTTGACTATTTTTGATTTGTCTTGTTTGGAATCATTCTTTTCAGCACAATTTCAAATGTCTGAATTTACAGTTATTTCATTTTGACATACTGTAATAGCACGATTGATCTAAATTAAGACAAAAAAGATCAGAGTAGAAAAAAAAAGTTATATTTTTCACTGTAAAAACCAAAAAAGAATGTTCAATGAATCATTTTCATAACTTGGAAATGCAAATAGTCGTAACAATAGAAATTGTAATTTTTTAAAAATTATGCACAGGTTTTGGAAACAACAAAGTTATATGCAGCTATTTACCTAAAAATGCAGCCAAGGCCTCAGGCAGTTTTTATATAACCATTTAAAACTATTAACAGAACAATCAGGTGTTCTGCATCAAATAAAAAGGCACACAAATTATTTGTACCAATCCAAAAAATATTTTCTGTCCAAATTAAGACAGAGGAGAACACCACATGCCAAAACTCTGCAGGTCTGACAACAAGAGGTGTATCACTCATGTTGCTGTCTGCCTTTTTCCACCAAAGGCAGACAGCGTTTACACTGCAGTCTGCCTTTGGTGGCTTTTTTGCAGCAACTGTGACATTCAGCAGTCGTCTCATTGTTCTGACACACAAAACAAAACTATCGACTACACTACACACTAACTGCACAAGACAACACACCAACTACACACTCCAAACACGGTAAACTTCACAAATCTCTTCCATCTCAAAACTCACTACTCTTTTTCTTTCGCTCACACGATCTCTCTCTCTCACCAGGGTCACTCCTAAAAGTCCCCCCTCTTCTTAAACAAACCATGTGCCACATGTTGCTATATAATTTTTTTTTGTTGGTCGGCATGGTACACCTTAATACAGAGCCCCGCAAAGGACACTGAGGAAAAGATAACATTTTGCGAGATCTTGCAAAACTTTTGGGACATTTTTTTTCTCCAATGTCGCTTGCGGAGCTCCGTACTTTAACACCAATAGGGAAGGAGTGTTTTTTCTTTTTTTTTCTTGCAAGCGGAGAGTGTTTGCTAGCGCTGTCTTTTGAAAATTCAGTTTATACCATTTCTTCCCACTGTAAATACCACTGTTTTATTCAGAAAAAAACATCATGTTTGATTTTTTTTTATCATAACTTTTAAAATCATATTTTACGCATTTGCAACCCTATTGAGACAAATTTCTCTCCATGTTTCAGAGTCCTGTCCATCTTTGGATCCACATACCTATGTGTAGGACTACATGTTTTGTTTTGTTTTTTAAATATGTAGTTCATGTTAAAAAGAAAAACAAAAACAAAACCTGTAGTCCAAACACACACTTTCTTGACTGATGACAAGTCCTGCATGAATAAAGGTGACTTCTTACAGCCCTGATATTGAGACATTCTGCAGTGATGTTCAGAAACAGAAATCACACTAAAAAAGTGAGAACAGTATCATTTAACATGCAATAAATATCTATTTTTTCCACCCTGAGCTTTTATTTTATGTTCAGGGCTGGAGGGTTGATTACTGTTTGTAGCTTAATGAAAAACAAACAAACAAAAGAAACAAAAACAAGATGGCAGCATATTAAAATGGACTGAAGTCATAATTAAACACACAGTTTTCAAGATCCTTCTTCTTCTTTTTTAATTATTGGGCCACTGTTACGTTTTAATCATTTGAAAGTGGGCAATGTTGTATTTGATTAATTTTCCACAAGGTGTGAACTGAAATAGACCTTTAACCTCCGAGGACCTAGTGTCCACATATGTGGATGTCACATTTTGGCTTATTTAGAACAAAATAGTCAATTTTGTTCTACAAGGGCTTGATATCCACTTACAGTGGTATGCAAAAGTTTGGGCACCCCTGATAATTTTCATGTTTTTCCTTTGGTTGTTTGGATCAGCAATTTAATTTAAATATATCATATAGCAGATGAACACAATGATATTTGAGAAGTGAAATGAAGTTTATAGGATTTACAGAAAGGGTGCAATAGTTACTTAAACTAAATTAGGCAGGTGCATAAATTTGGGCACCCCAACAGAAAAATTACATCAATATTTAGTAGATCCTCCTTTTGCAGAAATAACGCCTCTAAATACTTCTTATAGCTTCCAATGAGAGTCTGAATTCTGGTTGAAGGTATTTTGGACCTTTCGTCTTTACAAAATATCTTCAGTTCAGTCAGATGGTTTCTGAGCATGAACAGTCCGCTTTAAGTCACACCACAGAGTTTCAATAATATTCAGGTCTGGGGATTGAGATGGCCATTCCACAATGTTGTACTTGTTCCTCTGCATGAATGCCTTAGTAGATTTTGAGCAGTGTTTAGGGTCATTGTCTTGTTGAAATATCCAGCCATGGTGCAACTTCAACTTTGTCACTGATTCTTGAACATTGTTCTCAAGAATCTGCTGATATTGACTGGAATCCATGCGACCCTCAACTTTAACAAGATTCCCAATACCTGCACTGGTCACACAGCCCCACAGCATGATGGAACCGCCACCAGATTTTACTGTGGCTAGCAAGTGTTTCTCTTGGAATGCTGTGTTCTGTTTCCACCATGCATACTGCCTCTTGTTATGCCCAAATAACTCAATTTTAGTTTCATCAGTCCACAGCACCTTATTCCAAAATGAAGCTGGCTTGTCCAAATGTGCTTAATCATACCTCAAGCGACTCTGTTTGTGGCATGTGCGCAGAAAAGGCTTCTTCTGCTTTACTCTCCCTTATAGCATCTCCTTGTGCAAAGTGCGCTGAATAGTTGAACCATCTGCAGCAAGATGATGTTACAGGTCTTTGGAGCTGGTCTGTGGGTTGACTATGACTGTTCTCAACATCCTTTGCCTCTGCTTATCTAAGATTTTCCTTGACCTGTTACTTCCGGCCTTAACTAGAACTGTCCCTGTGGTCTTCCATTTCTTCACTATGTTCCTCACATTGGAAACTGACAGCTGAAATCTCCTAGATAGCTTTTTGTATACTTCCCCTAAACCATGATGTTGAACAATCTTTGTTTTCAGGTCATTTGAGAGTTGTTTTGAGGCTCCCATGTAGCCACTCTCGAGAGAAGATGCAAAGAGGAGAAAAACTTGCAATTGTCCACCCTAAATACCCTTCCTCATGACTGGATTTACCTGTGTATGTAGGTATGGTCAAGGGTCAATGAGCTTACCAAACAAATTTTATGTTTCAATAATTAGTGCTAAAGGTATTCAAATCAATAAAACAACAGGGGTGCCCAAATTTATGCACCTGCCTAATTTAGTTTAAGTAACTATTGCACCCTTTCTGTAAATCCTATAAACGTCATTTCACTTCTCAAATATCATTGTGTTTGTCTGCTATATGATATATTTAAATGAAATTGCTGATCCAAACAATGATTTATGAAGGAAAAACATGAAAATTATCAAGGGTTCCCAAACTTTTGCATACCACTGTAAGAGGACATTATACTGCTACTGTTCTATCGAAATTTTAAATGAATATCCTCATATGTGGCTCTCATTTTTCATAGAAACAAAAATCAGGTAAAAAAAAAAAATCTGGTAATTCTTTGTTTTTACATTCATTGGGTCCCAATATGCCCAAATATCAAAGAGAAATTAAAAATGCATGCCGTGGAAGAGTTCGGGTCTTAGGAGGTTAAATTTAGGTTTTGTTTAAAGGTATGCCTGCACATGCCAGTGTTATTTTTTTCACCTCTTGAAAGCTTTTGTTAAATAGTTCTTAAAAAGTAAAAAAGCTCTTCTTATTATTAGAACATCTTATTATTCTTATATTAAAAGTATATGTTTTATCCTCTCCGGATTACATCCGTCTGTTTGTTACCACACTCACTGCTTTGTTTTCCTCCCACTATTTGGTCGGAGGGGCTAAAATGGCTCTTTTGATATTGAAGGTTGGCGACCTTTATTGTTTGTTTGCTGTCATCCATTAGAGTATTTCCTTTAATTTAGAATGATCACCTGCTCAGATTTTAGTCCTCCCACCTGTTGCTTGCATTCATCATGATTTTGAATGATACATGTCGCCTGTCTGGTTAATCAGGACCCAGACTCACCTTTTGTACTCCTCTCTGCTGGACTGGCTGCAGTTCACTCGCTCTACATAGCCTGTCAGTCTGCAGGCCAACTGTGACTTCTGAAACACACACACACACACACACACACCCTGCCAATTAGACGATGCTTCAGAGAACAGAAAAGATTGGTCTGTGCTTATGTATTTAAAGTTACATTTTAAAGATGGTGGAAAAAATTCACGTGGAGGTGTCTAATTTTTACTTTGATTCACCCAAAAGCCCATTTTTCATTAGTACCCATTCGGATGGAGTCACCACAACTCAACTCTGATTGGCTGGTTTTCCATTGCAATCGAGTAGAACCCAATATGTGTGGTCAACATAGCGTTGCGTCCACGCTTCCCGTGATGTAATTAATATGTAACACGAACACTACAACAAAGGTAGACATCGAGGCCTGCTACTTGGTTTGTGGCTTTTCATCAGACTCGGGGGAGCACAGTGTTTTTTGTAGCCATTTCTCTCATTGCCGGGTTTCAAAAAGAGGTTGGTATGATTTTCTTGAATAAGGCTACGTTCACACTGCAGGTCTTAATGCTTAATTCCGATTTTTTGATGAAATCCGATTGTTTTGTCTGCTTGTTCACACTACAAATAAAATGTGACAGCAAACGCGCGCTAGTGTGAACCCTCCAAGCATCCCGCATGCACAAAAGAAGACGTCACACACAACGCGCTCTGTTTAGACCCAGACCAAACAGTATTGTTTGACTGATGGCCCTTAATATAAAGACTTGTTCCGGACTTTACGTTTCCCAATTTTGCTTTAAGTTATAAAGTTATTTACATATGGCCTAATAATTGTCCTTGTTGCTGTTTTAGAGAGGAGCGGTGCTTCAAAGGATAGTTGCAGATTTCTGTCAGAATCTGCAGATTATACAGTACAAATAAAATGTTCACGTTTCTCCAACGTTGTCTTCCCAACAGTTTCACTAACATCTACAATGGATGGCCAGGAAGCGTTCACGATGCCTTCTCGGGTGCTTCTCCGGCGCTGATAATTGGCGTCTGTCTTGTGTCAGTGGCGTAAAAGACGGATTTAATGCGACATGAGCATTCAAACAGCAGTCGCTTTCTAAAATGGTAAATGGTAAATGGCCTGTATTTGTATAGCGCTTTACTAAAACATCAGATATGTATCGGATTCAGTACACATACGAAAGTGACCCAGGTCGGATTTGAAAATATCGGATTTGTGCTGTTCACACTGTCATACTATGATCGGCTAAGACTCTCCTGACTCATGACGCCACTGAGCAGCCAATCAGGTATGTACTAATGGAAAAGGGGCTTTAGGTAACTATTTAAAAAATAAATAAATAAAAATGTATTTTCAAATAAAATAAAATAAAATAAAATAAATAAATAAATAATTGAAAAAAAAAACAAAAAACACATGACCATCTGCCAGATAACTTCATCTGCCTGTCCGATGACTTGATCAGCTGATTTCTGAACAGTGGTGACCTGAGAGTTGACGCTGCCCTATGTGGCACTGAAATTACTCACAGTATTGAAGTCGCTGCAGCGCACGCACGCCTCCGTCACCACAAACTCCTCCAACAGCCAGCAGGGGGCGGCCTCAGGCTTAACTGCTGCCAGGACAACAACAATATGTTACTGGCTGCATATACTTTCTGTGTGTAGCTGGAAGTGAAATAATAATAATAATTAGGGATGCACCGATACCACTTTTTGGAAAACGAGTACGAGTACGAGTACTTGCATTTCAGTACTCGCCAATACCGATACCGAGTACTTAATAAAAACATGATTTAAATTTACAGGTAACAGCTTTAGTCATATAATTTAACAAAAAACAAACAAACAAGGCACTAGTTTGGAATTAAGAACATTTATTTAAAATGAAAAGCATGTTGTATGCAACATATTACAGAATAAATAATTATTAATAATTATATAAATAATTTGTTCGTCTGTTTCTCTGTTTAGAAGTCTCACTAGCACAGTCACAGCTGGGATGACATCAGAGGCTAGTGCTTCGCAGCTACTCACTTTTTTAGTTAGTTCCTCAAAAGGTGCGAGGATGGCAACAGTCTTCTCCATAAGAGCCCATTGGTGAGCGGTGAGATAGTCAGGGAGTTCATGCTCGGACACATACACCCCCAGCACTCGCTTTTGCTCTATGAGGGACTGGAGCATGTAATACGTACTGTTCCAGCGCGTCTGTACGTCCTGCTGCAGTCTCTTTATTGGCTGGTTGAGCTGTCCCTGAATGTCCTCGAGGCGGGAGTAGGCTAAGGCGGAATGTTTAAAATGCCCAACTATTTTCCGCCCCACTGCTATAGCATCAGCTATGCTCCTCTGTGCTAATAAGCCCTCGTGAACAGCCAGTTGGAGCGTGTGCGCGACACACAGCAGACTTGGGAGCCCTGCGTCATTCATGGCTTTAATCATGTTTTTGGCATTGTCACGAAGCACAACATGTACTCATGTTTTATGTATACCCCATGTCTGGAGCATTTCCTCAAATGCATGCGCTATAGCCTGGCTGGTGTACGAGCCGCGGAATTGTTTGGCATGTAATATGGCTCGTTGCGGCGTGAAACTCGTCTATCCACTGGGAGGTTAAGCTAATTAGCGACACGGGGCTAACACTGCTTGTCCAAATATCCGTGGTGAAACTAAACGCAGAGGAGGCTTGCAGTAGGCTGTGGATATGTTTTTTCACAGACTTGTGTAGTTTAGGCAGCTCCATTTAGTCATGTAGTGGCGGCTTGGGACATCATATCTGGGCTCCAGAACATGGAGGAGACGCAGGAATCCAACATTTTCTACCTCCGAGAGTGGCTGGTCACTCAATGCAATGTACTCGATAATTGCCTGTGTTATTTTCACAGTACGTGGATTGTCTCTGGACATTTTCTCTCGTCTTGCAAGAGTTTGCTGCAACTCTGAGCTGCAGCCGGGGCCTGGGGGCGGGCACTCGGCGCCTGTGATTAACCCCTTACACGCCGCTCAAACATAGACATTTCTCAGACCGTGGTATCGGTCCCCGGTATCGGGGGACTTTTAACGAGTACGAGTACTTTAGAAAATGTGGTATCGAATCCGATACTCGATACCGGTATCGGTGCATCCCTAATAATAATTATTATTACTATTATTATTACTATTATTATTATTTTTGCTGTTGGATTAAAACTAGTGAACCTGTCACATGACATGACTTTGTTTCCACAGAATTAGTTCTTCAACAGTTCTTTAAAAAAGAAATCTTTAATTAAAGCCACACTTTATGCTGTTAACAAAGAAGAAAGAGGCAGGAGGAATCCATTTAGGGATACGCATAGAACAAATGGGATTTCTGGTTAGATCAGCGAGGTATACAGTCAAGCCCTTAATTATTCATACCCCTGGCAAATTCTGACTTAAAGTTAATTTTATTCAACCAGTTATTCAACTTATTCAAGTTTTTTTTTTTTTTTAATGGAAATGACACAGGCGTCTCCCAAAGGATAAGAAGACAATGTACAAGAGGCATCATTGTGGGGGGGGGGAAAAAAAAGTATTTCTCAGCTTTTATTTACATTTGAGCAAAAAGTGTCATGTCCAAAATTATTCATACCCTTCTCAGTAATCAATAGAAAATCCTTTACAGCAATCAAACGCTTTCTATAATTGCAGACCAGCTTTTTGCATGTCTCCACAAGTATTTTGCCCATTCATCTTCCATGTTTTTGTCTGCTAACTATTTCTTCACCACTTTTGCTGTGTGTTTTAGGTCATTGTCGTGCTGAAATGTCCACTGGTGCCCAAGGCCAATTTTCTCTGCAGACTGTCTGACGTTGTTGCTGAGAATCTTCATGTATTGCCTTTTTTTTTTTTCCATGGTGCCATTTACTGTGATTACAGGGCTCTACACTAACTTTTGGCCACAGTTGCACTGGTGCACCTAACTTTTTTCCTTAGGTGCACCAGCACAAAAGTTAGGCGCACCCAAATTTTTCCACCACATCACTTAACCCCACAGTTTTATGTGTTCTTTTTTTTTGGAAATTGCTGTCCATACTGGGCAGTCCATTTATCACAGCATATAATGTGTTTTCTGGATACACAGCATTTCAGTTCGAAACGTATTAGCACCAGTCACAAATCCAATATTGTTGGCCATGGGCTTTCCGCATTCATGACAGTAAATGCAGTGCATAATGTTGTCAGCTTTACTGTATTTTAGCCAGGGAAACTGGTCAAGCCACTGTCTTCGAAATGTATACACTTTCCCCCTTTTACTTTCAGTGGGCTCTGGCTCTGAGTCAATCATATGTGGCTCATTATCTGAAGCCGTCTCCAGACCAGTGTTAGACATAACATGAGAGGTTGATGGCTCTGTGTCATAGCACTGGCTATGAATTTCAGACGGATCAGGCCTTAACTTACCTTAAAAAGTTATCAATCATTCATTTAATCTTTCCCCACTACCCACACACACATCCACTACATCCATCGCTACATCCACTTCTGTCGGGCCTAGGGTACTCACTAGGGCTGGGTATCATCACTGACTTCAATAATCGATTTGATTCCGATTCACAAGGTCCTGATTAAATTTTGAAACAAACAGTCAAAAATATTATAATTCTGATCATTTATCAGTACTGACACTTTTGAGATTTCATCAGAGGTGTAAGCATCACAGCAGATGCCTTTGTGTCAAGTAACTGAGGATAAAACACAGAAAAACATGAAGGGGATTTTACTGGAATGGCTATTTATAGCATATAACCACCTTAGAAATATTCTGCAGTAGAACAAAAACTGAAGAAAACCATGAATCAATATATGAACATTACCCAATGCTGCTGAAGTGAAGCAGAACAAAGTTACAGAGGTGTTATTAGAGACACAGCCAAGCATTTGGCATAAATTTTAAAAGTTTACATTTCTTCGGTATCAAAGAAAATAAATAAAATAAAATAAAAATAAATTAAGCTTTCTTGTCGGAGGTCATTTTTTGAACAAACAAACAAACAAACAAACAAAAAAAAAAAAAAAAAAACGCACACGACTTGTACATAAGTCGTGTGCAGTGGGGAAACAGAGAGAGGGCTGTGCAGGAAGTGTGATTTTATTGTGGTGGACGCAAAACAGCAAAAGTAAGAGCAAATTAATGACAATGTTTATCAAATGTGAATTGTAGTTTTGATCCTTGTTTTACTGCTGGTTCAGTCAAGTTTGGTTGGAGATAGACAAAACCTGCAGCATCAGTCTAGCGCAGGGGTCGGCAACCCTGGCCACGCATGCCAGCTGTGGCACGCGAAGGGTTAACTGATGGCACAACCATAGCTGGACTGGCCATTGGGCATACCGGGCATTTGTCCGATGGGCCGATTGTGATTTTTTGTTTTTAAACGGGCCGATGGTTTTGTTTTGTTTTTTTTTTGGGGGGGGGGGGGGGGTTTGTAACGGTATAAACAATGAAAGGTGGTGGATTGGCCAGATGCTGGCTGATGTGTAAAAATAACTCAGTTGTTTGGTGGTGGCTATGGCGGAGCTTCCATAGAGGCCGGCAGGTGGATGAGGGAAAGGGGAGGCAGGAGGAGAGACCCGAGGCGGCCACTGGTCCGAGTGTCAGGTGAACTGAACTTCAGGTAAGAAGTTATGACCTGCAGTCTATCTGGGTCAGATATAAACTAAGTTTAGGTGTAGTTTATTTTCGTTGTGCTAACTTTTTACAGTCAGTTACAATAACTCGTACTGTGTACTAGCTAGCATGACGGAGTTTCTATACAGCTGGGTGGGTGCTATGTGAACTTTATTTTATTCATAAGGTTAGTTAGTTGAGTTGCCAACCATCCCGTAAAAAACGGAATCGTCTCATATTCAGAGAAAATATTACGCGTTTCGTATTGAGCTGAAAAGGAACGCAGTTTGTCCCGTACTTCAGCTAGAATGGAAAAAGACACAAAGCTGGAATTATTCTGTCTTTACGCTGTCAGCTGCCTCTTCTTCTCTCATTCTCTCCCCCTCCCTCTCCTGTTGCTACTTCAATCATGAAACTGATCAATGAACAGCTGATCGGCTTTTCTGTCGCAAGTCCCGTCTCCCTTTTTTGTTTATCGCCCACTTTGCGCCAGAAAGAGGAAACCAGCGGATATCGCGCTAAACAACAGCAGCACATTTAAGCTTGATCAGCTGTTGTTAGAATTTATTCAATATTAATTTCTAGCATCAGCTGATGTTTGCTGGAGCCACAGCTGTAAAAGCTGCTGGTCATTATCTCGGTTTGGTTATCTGGTGAGAGGGAAACATGAAGATGAAACCAGGAGATGTCATTACTGAATCATCAGAGCTGAACAGGTGATGGAGAAACAGGTTTACCTTTTAGGTGACATGAATGAGTTGAAGGGAAGTTATGAACTGTTTCTGAGAGACAAATAACACCAGAATCCTTTAATAAGTAGCTGACAGCTGGTAACTGTGCAGGGGCGGGTCTAGCAAAGTTTTGCCAGGGGGCCAGGTAGGGCATTAACAGGGAAAGGGGGGCACAAAGAAATACTCTTCTTTCTTATTCTTATTTGAAATGTCTAGCTTTTAATAAATAATTATCTGAATCTTACAACCAAAGTTTTCATCTGATGTAAAATGTATAGAAATCATACATATACCAACAAGACAGTGTACATCACTGTCACAACAGCATTTGTTTTCATTCAAAAGCTTTATGGCTTTTCCTATAATACCTCGGGCAGGTCTCTAGTCAAAATGCCCGGGCCGGTTTTTTGTCCCAGTCCAGCCCTGGGCACGACACGAAGTGAATTAATCTGATGAGGGCCAGCGGTGCACATCGCAAATTAGCTCACATAGACACATTAGTTGTGCCGCTTCTTAATGATGGTATCTCAGCTAACAACCCCAACTACCAGATTCAACTTGTAATTGGCTAAAAATAACTTAGCCTACCGGTGAGAGGGACGTTGCTAGCTGGCAGCTTTTTCAAGCGATGTTGAAATTTCCACATTCCGACACTTCAAATGCTACAGGAGCTGTCTGCTCAGCGTAGCATCAGCACCATGGAAATACACAGATACATCCAAAGACTCGAGACAGGATTCACAATGTGTTTTCGGGATTTTCAGGTGTATGGACCAATGTTTTCTTTTCTGATCAAACCAGAAAGCTTTAATGAGCAGCTGGATTTGTCTCACATTAACTGGCTGGACACAGAGGACATTGAAATGCAGCTGACTGAACTGAAAAGCTCGACTCTGTGGGGGTTACAGTTTGCAGAACTATAAACACAGCTGGTATCCATAGGTGTGCGTGTTCATGGAGCTTGCATTTTCACCTGCTGGACATCACTACCTGACAAGTTTAACTGTCTTCAGAACATTGCAGAGGCATTATTGACAGTATTTGGCTCTACATATCTGTGTGAGCAGATTTTCTCTCACACAAAGAGTGTCCTCAGGTAGCTGTCTGAATGCTGGACACTGGGAGACCTGCATCTCCGAGTGGGAGACCTTGGTCTCTCCAGAAGTTGATTCTGTTCATTTGGATGTAGCGTTTTCAGTGGGAGAAACGTTTCGTCACTCATCCAAGTGACTTCCTCAGTCTCAGCTGACTGCAGGTTTCCCCAATCTTATAAACAGTACATTTGCATAATGACTGAAGCCAGCCCACTGAATGAACAATGGGCTGGGAGGTCAGTTCCTTCATCATAATTATGCAAATTCTCATGACCATTGATCAACAACCACCAGCAGAGCACAGATTCACCAGGATGATCTTGGTAGTGAACCTTGGATTCTTTTTCACCTCTCTCACTATCCTCCTGACCAGCACAGGTGTCACTTGGCTTCCGACCATATCCTCTGTGATTTTCCACAGTGCAGAACATCTTGTATTTTTTAATAATAATTTATACTGTAGCCACTGGAACTGGAAAACATTTATATATGGCCTTGTAGCCCTTTCCTGCCTTGTGAGCAGCCACAATGCACAGCCGCTGGTCCTTACTGAGCTCCTTTGTCTTAGCAATGACTATCCACAAGCCAACTGCAGAGAGCTGCTGTTTTTCACCTGTTGAGTTGATTAAAACATCTGTTCCCAATTAATCAGGGTAATTAGGATGCTTTATAAGTGCTTGGACTATTTGGAATAGTATAGAACTTTGGATTTTCCCAGAGACTGTGACAGTTGTGAAGGGTATGAATAATTTTAGACGCAACACTTTTTGTAAATAAACGCTGAGAAATATTTTTTTTCTACAATGATGCCACTTGTATGTCGTCTTATTATATTTTAATATTTTAGGAGAAGCCTGTGTCATTTCTGGTAAAAACAAACAAACAAACAAAAAAAAAAACACACATGCTGGTTGAATAACAGTAACTTTAAGTCAGAATTTGCCCGGGGAATGAATAATTATGGGCTTGACTTTAATACAGAAAGAACAATAACTGCATTTTTTTAAGCAAGCTAACAAAACATAGCTCTAAAAACAGATGACAAGAGTTTGAGACATACCTGTAACTGTTCCTATAGATTTCTCCTCACTCAGCAGAGCTGCTCCGAACACCCTGAAACACATTAACATTTTTGAAAGTCATATGACTTTCCCGCAGTGCTGCCTGCAGGTTTGAATGACCTCTGAACTTACCTGAGTGACACAAGACCCCAGAACAGGGCATGCAGTACAAGGACGCGTGGGCGGCAGCAGGCGACGGGGATCCGACAGTCACCCTCCATCAGTCTGCTGCCCCAGCACCACAACGCCGTCGCCACGCTGTCCGCCTCCTGACCGGTTATTGAAAAATTATGATTCGTGGCCGAGTGCTATCAGTCCAAGCTGTAGTCAGTCTTTTACCATGATGCTCACGTTGATCAAAGCCTTAAGGCTCCACGCTATTGAGAGCTGAAAAAACAAACATATGTCACTTTGCTAATCGATAATCAGAGTGCAGATGATCACAGTTCAGTGTATTTAGTATAAGAGTACACAGGCTAATTACTATTTGATTGTAATAAAACAGCAACAAACCTAATCAATACATGAGTAATGAGCAGATTCATTAACACAGACACAGCAATATTTCACTCAGCTGATCATTAATAACCCATCAATAACTTAAAAAAGAGCTAATATCACAGACTTTAAGCGGCTTACAACGTGATTTTTTTTGTATTGATCAGTCTGCTAATGCTAACAAGTTGCTAACACGTTAGCAATACCGTTAGCTCTACTCACCGCGATCTCTTAAAAAAAACACCCGCCATATTGGACTCAACGCAGGGAAGCAGAGAAGAGGAGCCTAAACATCAGAACCGCCGATGATTCGACACTGCTGTTAAATAAAGCTCAGAGTTAGCGGCGAGCAGCTGAAGTCCATCGATTGTTGTTACCGGATTCACACAGACAGGTTAACCACGACACGCACAGGCAGCACTTCCGCCACAGAGTTCACTACCCGCAAGGATAAAATGCTCCCAGGAAAAGAGTCTGTTATATTCATGTAAATACAATAATATATATGCATCCATGTGCCCCGGGTGAAACACAGTAAACATTTTTCGCTAGGTTTTTTAATTAAAGTTTACGGACTGTAAAGATTATTTTAACACTTTTTGTCTTTATTTACGTCCTATTGTCTCTTAAACATTTTATGTAATTTAGGAACCGTTATTTTGAAGGGCAGAGTGCAGGCGCAGCCTCATCCTGTTTTGCTAGAAACTAAACGTAGATTTAAACGTCATCATTCTCTACGTCAGCTGCTGTTGAAATCAGGTGATTGAATTGAAAGTCTTTCCTGCAGACTTGTGTACGATATTTAAAGTGGAAATGAAACACTAAATGTATAAAGGCTAATTTACACCATGGAGCCCTGCTCTCAAAAACTGACACAAATGTAACACTGTGTATCTAGATTTAAGAAATAAATGCTTAGTCAAAGTTTTAAAGGGAACCCTATTAAGACATGTTTGCACTAAAATATGTACTGTGCTTTCAATAACACATATGTGGTATTAAAATAAGCCAAATGTTTACCTTTTAAGCACATTTTATATAAAAACCGATTTACCAGTAGGCCGCCATTGTTATTTACTTTTCAATGCACTATGGGTAGTGACATCATACGGTTGCACTGCATACAGTTCACAGTTAGCAGCACACTGGAATTGGCTTCTGTTCAACCTTTTCAGTTTGAACCAGCGCAAACCGAGAGAGAGAATGAAAATAGTCAACCAGTACTTAGTTTAGATGAAGATGAAAACAATCCGTCACATGAGGATGCGAGAGCGAGGGAAAACTACTGGTGTCTATGAGGCTACTGCTTGCCGATAGCAACGGCGACTGATAGCATTTGTTGTAAAGCACCATAATTTTGAAGCCGTATGTCTTAATCCAGATGTTCTTTGGGCAGCCCTTGTTAGCCTCCATGACCAGTATCCGGTCTTTGAGTGATAACGTGATGAATCCTGCTTCCGGGCCCAAAGTAGTCTGCATTTAATAAGGCTGTTGTGTTTTTAACATGTTTTAATGCTTTGTATCTTGTTCGATTTAATCTCAACAAGCCCCTAAAAACAGTCAGTGATCACTGTCGGCTTCTCTCGGTTTTTATTACCGCTAATCATTTTAAAGCTCAGTTTTTAAACCCTTATGATGTAACTACAGCCCAGTCCCTGCAGAAATATATTAACAGTGTTGGTCAAGTTACTTGAAAAAAGTAATCAGTAACTAATTACTGATTACTTCCCCAAAAGAGTAATCCCGTTACTTTACTGATTACTTATTTTCAAAAGTAATTAGTTACTTAGTTACGTTTTAAAAACATGATTTACAACCTGAATAGGTAATAAAGCGATAGATCTTTCAGCCCAATTCTACTTTTTCTGCATAATCCATCATATAAAATGTAATCAAATGAAAAAGTCTCTTTTTAAAACCAGTTTTATTAGTTTTAATCTTTTAACTTTATGTATCAAGCAAAAATTAAATTATATGCAACATTCTCTGACAGGCAGAAATTTGTTTAACATTTAAACCTATTTTCTGCACATTCCAGCATATAAAATAAAATGGGTTTTTTTGTGTTTACACTCACTCTTTCAAATAGATGCAAGTAAAACACAGCAGAAAATAAATAAAATCAAAGACTCAGTGATCCTGTTGCTCTATTTCTCTATTTGCTCTATTTCACCTGTATAGCAGGAGTGGGGCAGGCGGAGGTTTGCCCTGGTGCAGGTGTGTCGCAGCGGTTAGTGGAAGGATCTGGGAGTTTCTCTGTGAATTTCACATTCCCGTGGCAGCGTACTCAGTGCTTGCTCTGAAGTTTAGGGGGGGGTTTCACTGTAAAAAGAAGTTTTCTTCCCACGCAGTGAACAGCTAATGTTTTTGTCATTTTTTACGGAATCAAACTCAAAGTAAGGTCAGTACTTCCACGCTTTAAACGCTGCACGGTGTTCTGACAAACCATCCTACTTTGGCAAAACATCCTACCGTAAGTAGTTTATGCACATTTCTGCTGTCACAGAGTAATTCCAGCACCAATTTAAGTAGGTATGACGGTTTGCCACTTAACTTTGCCCATCAGAGTATGCTTGTAGCTCATATTCATAAAGCCAGGATGGTTTGCCACTTCGTTTTACCCGTTAAAGCAGTGGTTCCCAAACTTTTTTTGCTGGGCCCCCCTTTGCTTTACAAGAAAAATGTTCAGTAAGCGTGTAAACCTGCAGGTTTTACACGCTTACATACACACACACAGTTACTGTCCCTCAATTTAGAAAGGCAGAGGCGTCACGGTGTAATTATTTTACGTGTAGTTGTTTTTTTTTCTGTGTAATAATATTCAACATTGCTATCAATACATTTCTCAAAAAATGCCTCAATGTGCAAAAGGGGTTCAAAAAAATAAACAACTGTGGGATACTGTTAGTCCGTGATTTGAACCGGAGAAACAAATCGTGGCAGGATCAGCCTGATATTATTTGGATCCCACTGTAACTTTACTGTATAAGTAAAATGTCAGGAGTATTTATTTATTACAAGAAGTGTTTGTGAACTATAAATCAAGAATGTGGGATTCTGTTTGTCCGTGATTTGGAGAGCCCAATGTGTGCTCCCGACGCAAGGGAAACTAATTCTGTCACAGAGACCTACCTTTGCACTTGTGCAGGTGAAGCCAAAGGGAAGACATGCTTCATCATATTTTCTAGTATTTGGCTTGGAATGAAGTTGGTTTGGAAACATATTTGGCGATGCTTCATCTCCTGCTTTGCGTTTGTGTGGGAGCCTCGTCAAAAACCTGTCAATTATGCTAGCAGTGTCCAAGTGTTTTTTGTTTTTTTTTTATACCGCGCCCCCCCTGCAATG
The DNA here is from genome assembly GCF_036321145.2 of Pelmatolapia mariae. Classification (NCBI taxonomy): domain Eukaryota; kingdom Metazoa; phylum Chordata; class Actinopteri; order Cichliformes; family Cichlidae; genus Pelmatolapia; species Pelmatolapia mariae. Next base: position 31,988,218 of record NC_086245.2, on the reverse strand, counting down.
GCTCTGCGCCCCCCCATAGGGGGCGGGCCCCACACTTTGGGAACCTCTGTGTTAAAGTATGCTTGTAGGTAACATTCACAAAGGTAGGATGGTTTGGCACTTAATTTTACCCGTCAGAGTATTTTTCTAGCTAATATTCACAAAGGTAGGACGGTTCGCCACTTAATTTCGTGTTGTGCACATGCGCAGAAACAACGGGTAGGATGGTTTGTGAGGTAGGATGGATTCCCAGAACACCGGTCATACTCTCTCCCACACTCGTTATGTTATCCATTGTTGATCTGCACACAGCTGTTGCCACAAACGTCGCACGCACTTACGTCATTGTCATGAGACACTCTCGCTAAAAAATCACGGTTTTAGTAATGCAGTAACGCAGCATGCTTATGGGAAAGTAATTGTTAGGTTCATTTAAACAGGTGGATTCAGTGGCAGAAACACACACGGGCACAGAATAGCGGTAAAGCAGATTTATTATAAGTGATCAGGGAATATTTACAAGGGGACGGGGCTATATACAATGGCCGGGTAAATGTGCGAATAAACAGAGCCGAGGGGGATGAAAAACGAAGCCAAGGTATGCAGGCAGACAGGTGGCGAACCAGAGCTACCTGAGAACGAGGGACAAAACAGAATTAGGGGATAAACGTCGAAAATCGAGAATGAAATTGAAGCGGGCGGAGAGAGTTGGAGAGCTTACTTGAAACACCAGAATACAGGAATAACAGCGATCGCAGGCCAGCGCCAGGTAAGTCTCTGTCACAGATCCAAAAAATGGGCCAGCGCACAAAGAAACAGGCAGGCGAACAGGCAGCGAGACAGGCTGGTGCAGAGAAAAAGCAGGCAGAAGATGAACCTTCAAACATGTAGCTCAATCGCACAGAACCAACAGATTAAACTTGCAACAGCACTGTTACCACTTGTGGGAACAACAATAATCCGACACCAGACGTCCATCACTCAGCTCCATAAATGCTCCCACTGATGACGTCCGATGCGCTGCAGGTGTGCCGGAATGCCGTCAAACACCGCCCCGCCTACCTGTGCCGAAAAAAGAAAACAAACCCCAGAAACACCAACACGCATACCACCAACTTCTAATAGTACCCCCCCCCCCTCACGGGTTTGGTTGTCCTCTGCGAATATTCCTCTGAAGTGCATGTCCAGGAAGCTTGCTCCTCGCTTCCTGGGTCCTTTCACCATTCAACGCATGGTGAAAGGGCCGCCATGCTCCTCCGATCAGCAGCATGGCGGATCCGAGTCACAGTCTGGAGCAGCGCTGCCTTAGCCCGGCGCCAGATCCGCGGACTGCGACGTAAATGGTCCTGAACCGCTGGAACAGCAATCTCCGCCTCCTGAGAAGGAAACAGCGGTGGCTGATATCCAAGACAGATCTCAAACGGAGAAAAACCAGTGGCCGCCGATGTGAGGGAGTTATAAGCGTACTCAATCCAGGCAAGATGACTACTCCAGGAAGCGGGGTCAGAGGAGGCCACACAGCGCAAAGCAGACTCCAGCTGCTGATTAGCCCTCTCAGTCTGTCCGTTAGATTGCGGGTGATAGCCCGAGGAAAGGCTCACCCCCACCCCAAAAGCAGCACAAAAAGCCCTCCACACCCGAGAAACAAACTGAGGCCCCCTGTCAGACACAATGTCCAAAGGAATCCCATGTAACCGAAAAACATGATCAACCAGCAAGCGAGCAGTCTCGAGGGCCGAAGGGAGCTTAGATAGAGGGACAAAATGAGCCGCCTTGGAGAACCTGTCAACAATGGTGAAGATAACCGAGTGGTTAGAGGAACGTGGCAACCCAGTAATAAAGTCCACCGCAATATGCGACCAGGGCCGACCCGGAACAGGCAGGGGGTGCAGCAGCCCGGGAGGGGCCAGGTGGCGGCTCTTATTGCGCGCACAGATGTCGCAGGCCAGCACATATTCGCGGGCATCACTCGCCAAAGCGGGCCACCAAAAGGAGCGCCTTAACAGGGAAACCGTACGACGCACGCCGGGGTGACAGGCGAGTCGAGAAGCGTGTACCCAGTGCAGGACGCGCGCACGTACGGCCGAGGGAACAAACAGCTTGCCAGGCGGGCCCGAACCGGGGTCCGGTTCCCGCAGCTGCGCACGGCGCACCAGGCTCTCGATTCCCCACGTCACAGCCAATGTTCCCTCTAATTTTTCATGTGTCTGAGCGAACACACAAACTCCCTGAGCGATCTCGTGGACCACTGTGAGCGACATTAGACGTGTGCACTGTGGTCACGCCAGCGTCGAATCCATCCAAGTTACATGGTTTATTAAAATAATCAAATTACAGCATTTACATTTCTGTTAGACAACTTTTCATTAACTGCTTTAGCCCACTTACAATGAAAATGTAAAACAAAAATGTAGTCATTGACCTGTGTAGTATGTTAACACTATTGGAAGTAAAAATAACTTGAACTCCAATTTTGAAAACACAACTTTCTTTATTATTATTTTTTAAATAAAACTCTGACTTGCATTATGAGTATGAGTCTGTGGTCTGGGAGAGAGTCCTGTAACTCTGTCTACAAAATACAGTATATAATGACCAATGTTGGGCAATTAATTATATAGTTACTTCTTCAAAAAAGTTACTGAGTTTTGCAAACAACAAAGTTTTTTTCAGCTCTTTACCTAAAAATGCAGCCAAGGCATTTTTAAACAAACATTTCAAAATACTTACAGAACAATCAGCTGTTCTGCATCAAATTTGATGCCACACAAATTATTTGTGCCAGTCCAAAAAATAATTTCTGTCCACTATGAGATAAAGGAGAACAACAGCCTGATACCTGCAGACCTGACAACAGGAGATGTATCACTCCTGTAACACCTGTAACATTCAGTAGTCGCCTCATTGTTCTGACACACACAACAAAACTATTGACTACACTACACACTAACTACACAAGATTTGCGCTAAACGTTCCAAATCTCTTACATCTCAAAACACCGCCGTCACTCCTAAAACTTCCTCCCGTCTCTTAACAACTAAATGCCATGTTTTGATTGGTCGACATGGTACATTTTTCGACCAATGGGAAAGGGTGGGGGGTGTTTTGGTTTCGTCTTTGCTCACAGGCTTTCGAGCGTTTTCCTTATAAAACGCCGTTTTTACCGTTTCTTCCCGCAGTAAATATAAACAACGATAGTATTCAGGAAGAGAAAAAAACATTGCATATATTTTATCATAACTCTGGTTTTACGTGGCCTATCAACACAATTTAAAAACTGGTATAAAGTCCACACTTTTTCCGTCAATTGTTCCGTCTGTCCTGCTCACATCTCCAATGGTTGTACACGTTGTCATTAACGTGGCTTCACTCCACATCAGCCACGCCGCTCTGCTAGCTAAAACACCGGTGTACATATTTACTTTAATTTCAATTCGGGTTAGAATTTTTTTGTGTGCGCAACGCAGATTTTCTCTGCGCAGAGACCGTGCCAACAGTGCGCAATTGCGCACGTGCGCAGCTTAGAGGGAACATTGGTCACAGCCCCCACCACGCAGGACGAGGGGACGATAGTGGCCGCCCCTGTAGACTCAGAGTCGGGAGAGAACAAACGAGACAAAGCGTCAGGCTTAGTGTTGCGGGAACCCAGTCGAAAGGAGATAGTAAAATTAAACCAGCTAAAAAACAGCTGCCACCTGGCCTGCCTGGAGTTGAGCCGCTTCGCACTCCGAATGTAGGAAAGATTTTTATGGTCCGTCCAAACCACAAACGGCTGCTCCGCCCCCTCTAACCAATGACGCCATTCCTCCAAAGCCAGCTTAACCGCCAGCAGCTCCCGATTTCCCACGTCATAGTTCCGTTCAGCAGGAGAAAACCGCCGCGAAAAAAAACGCGCATGGACGGAGGCGGCCATCGTCGGGCGAGCGCTGCGACAACACGGCTCCCACACCCGCATCAGAAGCATCCACCTCCACAACAAACTGCCTGGAACTATCGGGGTAGGCGAGAACGGGCGCGGAGCAAAACAACTCCTTCAACCGGGTAAACGCCCGCTCAGCTTCAGGCGACCAACAGAAAACTCGAGCCAGGGACGTTAGTCGAGTAAGCGGAAGAGCAATCTGACTGTAGTTCTTAATGAACCGGCGATAAAAATTAGCAAACCCCAGAAACTTCTGCAAGTGTTTGCGCGTGGGGGGAGTCGGCCAGTCAACGATTGCACTGATTTTACCAGGATCGGGCCTAACCTGCCCCGTAGCAAGCACATAACCCAGAAATGACACCGAACTAGCATGAAACACACACTTTTCCGCTTTCACAAAAAGCTTGTTTTCCAGAAGCCGCTGCAAAACATCACGCACCTGCTGAAGATGTTCCTCAAAAGACCGGGAAAAAATGAGAATATCGTCCAGGTAGACAAACACACACCGATTCAAAAAGTCCCTCAGCACATCATTAATCAATGCCTGAAACACCGCCGGTGCATTAGTCAAGCCAAAAGGCATCACCAGATATTCATAGTGTCCACGCGGCGTGTTGAAGGCAGTCTTCCATTCGTCTCCCTGGCGTATGCGCACCAGGTGATACGCATTGCGAAGGTCCAGCTTTGTGAAAATGACCGCGTCCCGTAGGGGTTCAAAAGCAGAAGAGATCAGAGGAAGGGGGTATTTATTTTTCACAGTTATGTCATTAAGTCCCCGAAAATCAATGCAGGGCCGGAGAGATCCATCCTTCTTGTCCACAAAGAAAAAACCCGCCGCCACTGGCGAAGACGACGGACGGATCAAGCCCGCCTCCAGTGACTCCGTGATATACTTCTCCATAGCCGCTTTTTCCGGACCAGAGAGGTTGTACAGCCGGCTGGTGGGCAGTGGAGCTCCAGGCAACAGTTCAATGCTACAATCGTAAGGACGATGGGGGGGAAGCGAAAGCGCACAGCGTTTACTGAAAACTGCCCCCAGATCATGATACTGCTCAGGTACCGACGAGAGATCCAACTTCTCAGGTGCCAGCTGAGACGAGCAGACAGGCGAAAGCGGAAGAGCAGACTGTAAACAGTGAGACAAGCAGTGGCTACTCCAACTCTCAATGCGACGGGTGGACCAATTAACGTGAGGATTATGACGCTCGAACCACGGGAAACCCAAAACGACGGGAGACTCAGGGGAGGAAAAAACAAAAAACCGAAGAAGCTCACGATGATTACCGGAAAGAAGCAACGAAACAGGTTCAGTCTCGTGAGTAACAGAGGGCAGTGATTGTCCATTGAGAGCTGTAACGGAGATAGGGACCTGCAGGGGCCGCGTCTTAATGCCGAGACGATGCGTGAGGCCGCAGTCAATAAGATTCTGCTCGGCGCCAGAATCCAAAAGTGCAGTAGTGGAAAAAGCACCAGACGCCGTATTCACGGTAGCAGGGAGCTGCATGTGGGGGACTCGGGAAAGAGAGGAAGTGCCACCCACCAGTACCCCCACAGTTACTGGCGGGCGCCACCTTTGATCGCGACGGGCAGGCGGACACAAAGTGGCCCGACTGGCCACAATACAAACACAACCGCCCCACAAACCTCCTCTGACGCTCCTCAGGAGTAAGCCGCGTACGACCCAGCTGCATCGGCTCCTCAGCAGTGTCAGCCGGAGGAGACCATGCGCGGGCCGGACCGGGAGGAGGAGGACGGGAGACCGCGCGCACCGCAGCGTACTCTCCCAACCCAGCACGGGACCGGCCTCCCCTCTCTTCCGCACGCTCGCGAAGGCGATTGTCGATTCGAATGGCCAGATTAACGAGAGCCTCAAAACTCTCGGGTTCGTCACGAGTAGCGAGCTCATCTTTCAAATGATCAGACAAGCCGATGACGAAAGCCCCGCGTAGCGCGTCATCACCCCACCCCGTCTCAGCGGCTTTAACCCGGAAATCAATAGAGAACTCCGCCACCGAGCGGAGTCCTTGTCGGAGCCCGTGCAGCTGTCGCGCGGCCTCATCAGAGCGCAGGGGATGGTGAAAAACAGCCTTAAAATCCTGAACAAACTGTTCATACGTGACAGTCTCTAGGGGATGAAGAGCGAGATAAGATTCAGCCCAGTTTAACGCACGATCACGGAGGGCACCGATAAAATGTGAAATCTTAGAGGCATCGTCAGAAAACGCATGGGGAAACCGCTGAAAAAGCAGGGAAACCTGAATCAAAAACCCCCCACAACGGCCCAGTTCTCCCGTAAAAGGCACCAGAGCTGGGGGAGCGGGGTCACGAACAGAGCCCGAACCCTGCGGAACGGGCGGGGGGGGGCGGCACACTAGGAACGGTTGGAGGAACTAACCGGGCTAGAGTCTCTTGTATGGCTGTCAGGGTCTCATTAACCCGACCAGCCCATTGCTCGGATTCCCTAAACTGCTGAGTTAAACTTGACAAAGACTTCTCATGTTCCTTAAGTAAGTCGCCGGAAGCGGGAGCTGTGCGTTCTGCCGAATCCATAATAGTGGTCGGATTATTCAAATCAGATCCAAACAATGGGCCAGCGCACAAAGAAACAGGCAGGCGAACAGGCGGCGAGACAGGCTGGTGCAGAGAAAAAGCAGGCAGAAGATGAACCTTCAAACATGTAGCTCAATCGCACAGAACCAACAGATTAAACTTGCAACAGCACTGTTACCACTTGTGGGAACAACAATAATCCGACACCAGACGTCCATCACTCAGCTCCATAAATGCTCCCACTGATGACGTCCGATGCGCTGCAGGTGTGCCGGAATGCCGTCAAACACCGCCCCGCCTACCTGTGCCGAAAAAAGAAAACAAACCCCAGAAACACCAACACGCATACCACCAACTTCTAATAGTAATAGTAATCTAATTACCTTTTGCAATAGTAATCCCTTACTTTACTCATTACTTGAAAAAAGTAATCGGATCTCTGTATATTAATGACTAATCTTGTATTGTGGATGTATTATCTCGGTAGTTCTCCTGACTGACGTTTGGTCCGTTTACAGCATCCTGCCATGCGATTGCATTTGCCCCTAACCACTGGGAACCCTCACATTAACTTTGATTGAGTGGAAAAAAAGTCCTCCGTTCGTTAGCGTTCGTCCTCCAGCTTTACTGTTTATGTTATGCTAACATAGCTTTGCTGCGCTAGCGATCACGTAGCACATCATTATATACCAGCCACACTGATCATTTTATTACAGATGAACAAATTTAGACAGTTTTTCAACTTTCATTAATGCTGCAGTGATCATTTGATTTTGGGACCTGCAGCGGAGTTTGGGCCCAGACATGACTAATAACATCACACAGTGGCAGTCCTAGCCTGTTTGGCGCTCTGGGCGAACACTCCCTCTGCTTTTACACACGCTCTTTTCTACTCTGTAATATTCTTGTCAGTTTTCTTTATATTTATTTATAATCACCTCTGTTAATGCTTGATATTTAGAACTGAGTGATCTGTATATATTAGTGCTATTTCTTAAATGTGTAAAATCTGTAACATAATGTGTTGTTTGGAGTTTAGTCTGTTACTGTCATGGCCTGGGTCTGATGACCCAGGGCTCATATATTTCTTGTATATGTTTATTTTTCCATATGTTGTGTTTTGGTGGTTTTCGCTCCCTTTTTGTCCTCCTTCTCCCTGTGTGCTCCCGGATGTTTTGGGGTCACTGAGGGGACTGCGACCCAGAACTGTTCCCGCACTGGAGGCTGCCACATCTGCCGCTCGTTAGCCTTCACCAGCTGCAGCTGATAGCCTCATGAAGAGCGTCCTATTTAAGAAGGTGGCGGAGCTCCAGTCAGCGCGGGATTATACTAGCCGGTGCCACCATCGGGCACCAGCTCCGCATGTTCGAGCATGTTCGAGTCAAGAGTCACCAATGTGGAGGTAAAGACAGACGACACGAAAGCTCTCGATTAACACTCCTCGTTTATTACTCATTACCACACAACTGAATACTTTTCCCTCCAAAACACAGCAATAACACTTCCTGAGAACTGGGTGTGAGTGGAGCCCTCCAGCGGTCCACCACAGAGCAATTTTTTTTTTTTTTTGCCTTTGCCCGAGATTCCGCCCCGCACCACGATGCCGCCCTGGGCAACTGCCCATGTTGCCCATATCAAAAACCGCTACTGACGTCAGAGTCAAAGATCGGATAGTGCTGGTCTACCAAGTTGTAACCAGGTCACTAAAAGGCAAGTTAATTAATACCATTGCTACACTTTAAAAAACAAAACAGGTTAGCTGAACGAAAGCACCTATACTGAGAACAACCAATACATGTCATCGTCCCAGAATGCATTGTGTGCAAAAAAACATGGCCACTCCCACGGCTCCAAAATAGTTTTAAACAACAAAGATTTAATGAATAACAAAAATTTTTTAGTTATTTTCAAGTATGTTTTTATGTAGTGGAGATAATTTGTAACATATTTAGAGTAACTTGTCATATTAGTTGGGGTTCCTTTTAAAAACATGTTTAGCATCAGCTTCTGTCACGTGACGCCATCAGGTTGGTAGGCTGGTTGCAGTAAGAAGAGGCGGAGCCAGACATTTTATACACCCGGGGCTTAGCCCTAAGGGGTAGTATCCATGTGGGATGGGGTTAGAAATGACTGAAAGATTTATTTGGCTGTGTTTTGAGTTTTGTTTAAAAAAGAATAACTTTATGTAGGACAAAAATATATATCACATATGCAGGACACCTTAAACTAGTTTTTTAATTAAGCAGCAAGGCAGAACAAAATCAGGGCTGTATCAAGACACAGGGACTAAACCCCAATTCAACCAGACCCAGAACTGATTGGGAATTAAAACAGGACTGCAATAGTTCAAAATCAGTACTACTTTAGGACTTAACCAATACAGAACCAGAATCAAAACACCGAAAATCATCATAGACCTGCACTACACTTATTTTTTAATTCTACCAAAGTACACTGTTTAGATTCAGAAAAGTTTATATAACTATTTAGCCTTGTTATGCAAACAAGCCTGCATAAGTTAATAAATATAGAATTTGAAAAATAACAAACCTAAAAAAGATACACTAGGTACTAGATACATATTCTGATGAGTTTTGGCAAACAACCATTTGAGTAATATGTCTGTCTCACCTGGGTCTTGTTCTATCTCTGGTTCTGTCCTCATTCTCATTCTCCTCTCCCTCTCTGTTCCTTTCTCTCCCCTCTCCCAATCAAGCCATTAGATATTTACATACTCTTCAGATAAAAACACAAACACTTTTTTAATTGTAAAACATCAAATCAGACTAAATGTTTATGTTTTTAGATTGATAAATATAAAAAACATATTTGTTAAATTTAAGAGTAAAGAGAGAAATTGTATGTATTTCTTAATTGCAAATGGCAATTAAGAAATACATACAAAAATTGAGCCACACTTATGCAGGTCCACAATTCTTTTCCTGGTGTTTTGTTTGATATCTCTTGATTTTCCCATGACAAAGAAACAGGCTCTGTGTTTTGGGGGTGCCTTATATGCATCCACAGGTGTGCCACCAATTTACTCAAATGGACTCAACTAACCTATCAGAAGCTTCTTAAGCTCAGAATGGAATCGTCTAGAGTTTTCTTATTAATTAAAGACACAATAAACTTAGTGTATATATACTCCGAAATTTGATTAAAAGTGATTAAAAAAATAGACAGCTGTCTCTCTCTTTATTCTGACATTTAACTAATTCAAAAGATATTTTAATATTTTAATATTTATTTATCTAAAACAGTTTACTCTAAAAGTTTACTCTGAATTGATGTTTAACAGTAAAAAAAATTTTCTTGTTTTTTCCCTAAAGTGTATGTAAATATCTGGTTTCAACTGTGAATATACTGCTGTGTATTGAAATTCCTCTTGTTTTGCATATTGAACAGCATTCAAAGCATAAGGTAAAATAACATTTACCTGAGTCTTTTCTTTGAAAGAAGCCCCTTATGCCCATTGTTATGTTCATCAGTACATAACTAAAACCGATTTAGAGTGCTTTATTTAGCTGTGTAGGGTAATAACTGAAAATATGAAATAAACACACATGTAAGCTAAGACTCTCTAAAAAAACAGCATTGTTCATTTCGCCATTTGTTCATTCACTCGAAGAGCAAGTAACATAATATGGGTCAAGTGATCAGTTTGATATCAATCTTTTGTGATACACCGTCATATTTACATTATTTGTACAGTATGAAAAATTTGCTTTGGTACCTGGTCAAACTCAAGTTCTCTTCTCTCTGCCTGGCTGCACTTCTCCTACAGCAAACTCGCAGGCAGCAGCTTCTCTCCCCTCGCTCACATGTGTAAGTGCTGTGCTCAGTCGCCTAGTGCCTGAGCTTGGATCATACCAAAATTAGAGGGAATTTACGACTGTGCGCTATGTGCTTCGAATACTGTGTGTAGTTTTTATACAGTTGTCAATCGGGCATCTAACTATGAAACAAATTACACTCCAAAAGAACCCGGGCTTAAGCCCAGTAAGCCACCCCCCGCTCCACCGATGGCGGTAAGTACACTTACATTAATTTGCCTAATCATTTCCAACACCCTGGAGGACAGTGAGGAGAATTTAGGCGTTCCTCAAAAATACATTGACTGGTGCTTTGAGGTGCTGGGTCTTCTTCTATTGTCATGAAGAAGACCCAGAGTTCATCTTTCCCAGCCAAGAACAAGACACCGTCCTCCAAGAGAAGTGGACTCAATGGCTGAGCAGTTCTCCAGCTTTGATCCAAGGTTGTCCCTGGTCAAAATTCTGCACCTGGAATTCAAATCCCTGAGGGAATCGTGGAGTTGTGTCAGCAGCAGCTGGAAACTGAACAGGCCTGATCCGTCTGAACACTGAACCTGAAGTCTCTGTGGCCACAGTCAGAGCTAGTTAAGTTCTCTCAAAAGGAAATGTGCTTCAGTGCTTCCTTTATTACCTCTTTTTGCAGAGGAGACACTAAAGCATCCTTTATTTACATTCCATAATTCATAGCGATGCATTATCAAACCATTAATGAAAACCATCGACAAAAGTGATTCACATCATATCAATGTTGATTATCATTATTTCTGTTTTTCATTTCAGTGAAGTGCTGATATGCTTTAAATTTTGAACATCATGCTGATGGAATGAAATCGGATTTGTGTGTGGCTTTGCATGAACAACACAGATTTATAAACTCTCTGAATCCAAATTATAAGATCTATTAAACAGATCAAAGTGTGTTTAGGGTCTGCTCCAGTTTACTTTGTATGATTAACATCTGCATTATCACATATTATTCACCACACTTCTCCTTTCTTCTTTATAAATTCTCATTCACATCAGAAAGTAGGCATTTGTTTTATTCAAACATTCCTTGATATTTAACTTTCACAATGTGTTAAAGCTTCAGTCTGCATCATACTGTGTGTGCTATGTGAAATATTTTATTCTAAACAAAAAAAAACTCTTTACAAAAAGTTTTCTTATATTTATTAAAAAGCATTATCACTCAGAGGCTGTGGAGAAAGAAATGTGAACACCTGGAACCCCGTGGGCACTGACACAGCTGACCTGAATGACTTGTCTGACTCCGCCCCCAACAGAACTTCTCCAAGTTACACTGAAAATGAATCACAGTGGACACTCAGGTGGCATGCTTTATTTTGAAAGGACTTGAGTGGTTCTTCCCTGAGGTGTCAGTTTATTTTTACCAGGACAGTGACTCTGCGTCTCTTCAAACGCCGACAAAGTCCAGGAAGTCGTCTGAAGATGTTTTCCTTGACAGCTGAGGCGATGTTTGAAGCATTTACCTGAGAGATGACAGACATATTAAAGGTGTCTTATTCTGCTCCATATTTCATGTTTTTTAATCAGAGACTCTGTTAGTGTATCTTGGCATGATTCACAGGACAAAGTAATGATTCTTTATCTTATTCTAGGACTTGGTGCAGCCCCTCAGTTCATACTCTGTCTAAATAACAAGTTTTAGCTCTGCCTCTTCAATCCAGTCCAGCCCAGCTGCTTTTATAAACCACATTTAAAAACAATAAAGTTCGCAAAAGTGCTGTACATAAATATAGGGAGGTCACACAATGAGAATATAATAAAAATACAAAATGTAAAAAAGTTGACACACCTACATAACAAACACCAACACATGACTGTAAATACAAGCAGAAACAATCAAATTAAGTATTCATCTTTCACACTGTGCTAAAAGAGTAAAACTAGAGACAATTTTTTCCTGGTTGGTGAGCTTCAGATAGCCAACAGAGGGGCAGCCAATTGGTGCTAAAACCAATTATGGAGACAACGTTGACCATAAAAGGAAATCTGTTACAAATTGATGTCAGTGTGCGTTTAAAGTAGAAAAATGTTTGGATCAAATCTATTACTTATTGATTTCTTTATCTTATTTGAAACTGTGCTTAATCAGCGGTGGAAAGTAACAAAGTACAAATAGTTTTCTTGCTGTACTTGACTCAAATTCTTTCAGGTGTCTGTAGTTTACTTGAATATTATTTTTTCTGATATTTTTTTACCTTTTCTCCCTTCAGTTTAACACAAATATTTTAACTTTCTGCTTCTGACATTTTCTAAACAGGCTTTTATTTACTGTAAGTTTGAGTAATGAGTTTTGTTACATTTTACCATCAGTTTTCCTTCCAGTAAACCAATTTGAGCCTAAATGGAGGAACAATAACACAATCCTAGACAATCCTATTGGTGTATCCATCAATGGTGCTTATCACTGAAGAAGTGATGCAAGAAGCAAATATTTTATGTATAATTTATTGTAATATACTGGTTAAAGTGGACTTGAACGGCCTCTAACAGCATTCAAGGTTCAAAAGAGGATAAAAGGGAATAACACTGGAAAATAATTTTAAAGTTACTATGAGCTCAAGAAATCTCAGCAAGCAAACAAGCTGTTTATTGTGAACTGTGTCTGTGAAGTTAGGATTTTTTTAATATTGTGAAACATCATCATAATAATGGATTGCATTTATATAGCGCTTTTCGAGACCCTCAAAGCGCTTTACAGTTCCACTATTCATTCACTCTCACATTCACACACTGGTGGAGGCAAGCTACAGTTGTAGCCACAGCTGCCCTGGGGCAGACTGACAGAAGCGAGGCTGCCATATCACGCCATCACCAGTAGGCGGTAGGTGAAGTGTCTTGCCCAAGGACACAACCGGCTCGAACCGGCAACCTTCCAATCACAAGACGAACTGCCAACTCTTGAGCCATGAACGCCCCCTACTCAGTGCATGCGATATGTTGTTCCCTAGTTGGGAGGACAGCCTAGCTCCTGAGACCCAGAAGAAAAACGGTTTTTATATGTTGACTTTTTTTAATCATTTAAGTATTATGGTTGAAAAAAACATGCTACAGCTATTTTTTTTTTTTTTCAAAATATCTTTTCAAACTTTTTGATTAAACTATATTCTGCACACCTGGTAGCCACCTGAAGCTGGATTGTTAGACCATGTGGCACTAACAAAAATAAAGGACAGAGCCATGAAAGAGGCAGAAATGTTGTTACTGCACGGCGTCAACGCGTTAGCGCCATCCAGTCCCGAGCCTTATCTCCTACAGTCTTAGAAACACAAAACTTAGCTTGTTATTTGGTGGTTTTGAAACTAAACTTAAACAGTCCTTTTTAGCTGGTACTGAAACTCGGCTCTCACAAAAAGAAATGGCAGTATGGTGTACATTTGAGGACATCCTCAGGTCTCAGGAAAAAAGCTGTCAGGTCTCAGGTCTCAGACAAAACAATGTCAGGTTTCAGGAAAAAAAGCCGTCAGGTCTCAGACAAAAAGCTGTCAGGTGTCAGGTCTCAGACAAAAACTCGTCAGGTGTCAGGTCTGAGGTGTCAGGTCTCAGGTGTCAGGTCTCAAATGTCAGGACTCAGGTGTCAGGTGTCAGGTGTCAGGTCTCAAATGTCAGGACTCAGGTGTCAGGTCTCAGGTGTCAGGTCTCAAATGTCAGGACTCAGGTGTCAGCTGTCAGTTGTCAGTTCTCAGGTCTCAGGTGTCAGAACACAAGCTATCAGACAGAGAGAAGCCTCCTTCAGGTGGCGCTGTTGTCAGGTCCCAGCGAATGACTGTAGCAAACATAGACGACAGGACAGCGTCAGTGGTTCAAACGATGCTCTTTTATGTTCAAGGGGTCTCCTTTCTCATACGTTTGATTCTAATTACTACCATAATGATGTGAAATTGGGGTGTGATGTAATCGTAACAGCTTTGACTGGAAACTGCAGTCACGCACAAACCTGCGTATCTCTGTTCGGGAATGGGAGATAGAGCGGGGGTGCAGAGAGGAGCTCCAGCGTTTACGTTATAAAACCATGACCGACTGTTTTAACCTGACAGCCTGAGGTGTTCTTCAGTAGGGCTGGGTATCGTCACTGATTTCTAGAATCGATTCAAATCCGATTCACAAGGTCCCGAATCGATTCGATCCACGATTCGATTTAATTCGATTCGATTCAATTCGATTTGAATCTGGGAAATTTTGACAGTCAGAAATATTATAATTCAGATCAGTACATTTACATATTTTTGTATCAATAAAAAGGAAGCTGACACACAAGACTTTATCAAAGGTGTGAGCGTCACAGCAGATGCCTTTGTGTCAAAGTAGCTGAAGATAAAACACAGAAAAACATGAAGGTGATTTTCCTGGCCTGGGATTTTATAAAAAAATATTCTGCAGTACATCAAAAACGAAAGAAAACCATTAATCAACATATGAACGTACCTCTGACGTTACAGCGGTTTTATTAGAGACACGGCTAAGCGTTTTGCATTTTGCATAATTTTAAAAAGTTTAAATTGGTTCAGTATTGAACAGCAGAAATGAGGTTTTCTTTTCTGAAGAATGTAAAAGGGGGGGGGGGGGGGGGACAGCGGCCGACAGCGCTGTAAACAACGGTAGACTTGAGAGAGAGAGCAAGAGAGAGAGAGAGAGAGCTGTGCATGAAGTGTGGTGGAAGCAAAACAGTAAAAGTCAGAGTGAATTCATGACGATGTTTATGTGAAGCGTAGTTTGGATCTTCTTTTGCCGCTGGTTCGGTCAATATTGTTTGGAGAGAGATAAAACTAACAGCTTTAGAATCAGCGCAAAAAGGGCGTGAACACAAAGCGCGGACCCGCCGACAGATCAGAATCAGTGAGCTGTCGGCTTTCAGCCCCGACCGTGAGAAAGGCGACATCTCACTGATTCTGATCCGCGGGTCGCGCTGTGTGTTTAAGTCTTTGTGCAGAATCCGTGTTCCTGCTCTCATTTACTGTCTTAGCTGTTTGGTGGTTGTTGAAATTTTGTGAGAATTCACCAGAGATTCTGGCATTTCGGGCAAAATAAATTTATATTAAAAAATCGATTCAGGATTTTAATTAATCGATTTTACGTTATCCAAGCCAGAATCGATTTTAATCGATAAATCGATTATAAAAACCCACCCCTATTCTTCAGTATACTGGACTACCCGACAGAAGGACCCGGCACCCCGCCGCACTTTTTCAGTAAGTTAAACGTGTTAGTAAGCTAATCCGTAACCACCGTCCTTAGCTGGGTCCTGAGACCTAGCTAAGATGAGCACTCGGCTGTCGGGGAAACTTGTTTTGTAAAGTCCGTTTAGCTAATGCGGGTGAATGAATTTAGCCTGATTAAAGAAATCAAGAGAAAAGCACCGAACTGCTCAGTCACTAACTGACTACCGTTACTGTACTTTTATTATAGTATTATATATGCTGTTTGCACATTAAATATGTACAAACAGCAGCATGTTTTCAGTCTCTTGCCACATCTGTAAAGACATTATAAAACTTAAAAAAAGAAGCTTGCACTTGCCACATCTGTAAAGACAGTATAAAACTTAAAAAAAGAAGCTTGCACTTAAGTAACCTCTCATTAATCATTAACTATGGATTAAAATAGCAAAGCCTAATATATATGCACTGAAACCAACTACAGCCGTTTGGCAGCTTAAAATTTATGTTTAATTTTTCCACTGATTACTTTCTTAGCACTGACTGTTTTTTTTCTTACTAAGTTTGTTTCAAATATTCAGGTTAAAAAACAGTCTGGGTAATTCTTAATGAAGTATTGTTCACAGTTAAATGTAGAGTACAAAGTACAGCTTACATCCTTTGAAAGAAATCATTTGAAGCATTAATGTTTGTTGTCTGCAAAACTGTAGAACTGAAAAAATGTAAGAATATAACTTCAGATCCCCAGTGTGAGAGGACAGAGAAGGATCACTTGTATTTCAATTTTGAGGGATAAACTTTATATTTCAGTTTGTGATGATTCTGTTCTCGTTGTGATTACGGGAGCTGCCCTCAGATTCAGACCTCAGCACCATCCAGTGACTGCAGACAGATCATCCAACATGTTTACATGTTAACTGCAAAATTAACTAATGAAAACAGTACAAAGGTTCAAGTACCACATGTGCTGTCAGTGAAAGCTGCAGCTGTTTTTATTGATAAATTTAAAGACAAAAAGTCAAAAGGATTATTCATCCATGTAACTGTGTCACTATATATCAGCATTAACAATACCTCAGTTTGGTGTTTCAGAAAACTACTAATCTCAGACCTGCACCGCTTCTGTTTTAAACACTGAATGTACTCAACTGCATGAAGAGCTCTTGAGATTTTCTCTGACACAATTTAATAAAACCTAATGAAGGTCAAAGGTCATCACTTATATGTTGAACCAAAAACTTCTGATCTGGAATTCTTTCACAGTTTTCTGCCAATAGTGTGTTATTTACCATAAAGTAATTCAGAGTCAATCATACCAGAGTTACCAGAGAACATAATATTAAATATGTAACTTTCTACAGGACTAAGTATAATATCTTTATGTAAAAATCCAGAGCCTCTGAGGATTATCCAAGTGTTTATCACATTACACAAATCAAAGGTCTCCATCACAATGTTCATGAAATGCTGGGTTTATCCATCTTCTGGGGCGGGCCTACAGTGGAGCTCTGAAGATTTCCCTGAGAGGGAGCTGGTGGTGAAAATCATGAGGTCCTCCTTGATCCCTGCGATGAGCTTCAGTCTTCCTGGTATTTCTGAAATGATGCCTCTCTCAGTGGGTCAACAGAACATCTGGCACAGGACAGCTGTAATGAAAGAAAGGGAAGAAGTTTCTCCAAATCTCTGGGCCCAGGAAACCCGGCTTGGTCCTGATGGTCTCCCTGTTGATAATAATGTGGAATCTATTATTACATGAAAAGAACAAATTAAAATTACACTACTATGAAACCTTCTGCTGCTGTCTTTATTTAAAGTTTTCATGTTAGCAAGCTGTGGAGTGCTCTGTCAGTGTAATGGATCTAAAAGTGTTTAAATCTTCAGTCTTATGTTAAAATCTCAAAGGACAGCATTACATTTTTGATATTAACAGTAACTCTGGGCCTCTGTGGAGTGGGCAGCTGATCTCATCTCTGTCTAAAACTGGATAACAAAAACTAAGGAGTGCTGAATCATTCAAAATTATGTGTAACAGGTGTGTAGCATCGCTAACTAGCTAGCAACAAGCCTCCAACACATTGTATATGCTAGCAGCTAATCTAGCACACAAATTAACAACAGAGTGATTTTAGATGTTGTAGAACTATAAGGTGATAAGCTGTGTGTATTTTTGATAATAGTGA
Source organism: Pelmatolapia mariae (assembly GCF_036321145.2). NCBI lineage: Eukaryota > Metazoa > Chordata > Actinopteri > Cichliformes > Cichlidae > Pelmatolapia > Pelmatolapia mariae. The sequence continues at coordinate 31,970,594 of NC_086245.2, read as the reverse complement.
CATGGTTGAATTTACCTTAATTGAAGGAGTCGTCAGTCGCGGTAAACCCATCAGCAGATAAACTGGAGCAGCTGGGCTACATAAAAAGTGTAGGGGACATGTTCGTGGTCACATCCAGCGGGTGCGTGGACGGGAGCGTCACGCGGACGCTCCACCTCAAGTCGCTACTGTGCAGACTCTGACTCCAAAAGAGCAACATGGCAGCCTCCACAAGCGGGATATTTTGGCTTCATTTTTGTACAATGGGAGGAAGTGCTGTCGCGTCGTCCATGTTTGCTACATGGAAATTGGCTGGGACCTGACAACAGCGCCACAAGCTATCTCTGTCTGATAGCTTGTGTTCTGACACCTGCCACCTGACGACTTTTTGTCTGAGACTTGACACCTGACAGCTTTTTGTCTGAGACCTGACGGCTTTTTTCCTGAAACCTGACATTGTTTTGTCTGAGACCTGACAGCTTTTTTCCTGAGACCTGAGGATGTCCTCAAATGTACACCGTATGGCTGGCTTAACACCCACATATACCGTCTTGGTGAGTGGGTACAGAAGAGTCACCGGTGTCAAGCTCAAATCCTGGCCAGTTCATTAACCAAGTATGCAGTTTGGGGGCTGATCAGCTCATGAACACAAAAAAGTATCTTTATCAAAACCAATGGACACAATCACTTCCTCCAGAGACTCAGGTGCACAAACATTATGTTCATTACTTGGCTCATAGGCAAGAAAACCAGTCTCTGAAAGGTGAGTGCCAGCCACAGGTAACATAGTTTTATTGTTATCCAGCTTAGAAGTTGAGTTAATTGATTTGTTGTCAACTGCCACAGTCTTAGGAACGTTTCTAACTGACTGGAAAACACTTGAGGATAAGTCAACTGTACTCACGGGGAACAGCAGAGCTCATATGGAGGAGGCAACACCCGTGATCTGCTCTCCCCTCAACAGACCAGTTGGGTCAACCTCTGAAGGGCTAGAAAGCAGGCAACTTGAAGCCCTAACTATATGATTTAGCAAAAAGTAATGTTTTAAGCCTAATCTTAAAAGAGATGGTGTCTGTCTCCCAAATCCAAACTGGAAGCTAGTTCCACAGAAGAGGGTCCTAGAATCTGAAGGCTTTGCCTCGTATTCTACTTTTAAATACTCTAGGAACCACAAGCCCGTTGTCTGAGAGCGAAGTGCTCTAATGGGGTGATATAATACTATAAGGTCATTAAGATAAGATGGGGCCTGATAATTTAAGATTATGTATGTGAGGAAGAGAATTTTTAATTCAATTCTGGATTTAACAATGAGCCAATGAAGAGAAGCCAATATAGACGAAATAAGCTCTCCCTTTCTAGTCTCTGTCAGTATTCTTGCTGCAGCATTTTGGATCAACTGAAAGCTTTCAGGGAGTTTTTAGAACATCTTGATAATAATGAATTACAGTAGTCCAACCTAAAATAAATACATGAGCTAGTTTTTTAGTGTCATTCTGAGACAAGATATTTCTAATTTTAGAGATATTTTGGAAATGGAAGAAAGCAGTCCTACTTATTTGTTTAATATGCATTGAAGGACATATCCTGGTCAAAAAAGACTCCAAAGTTCCTCACAGTGTTACTGGAGGCCAAGGTAATGCCATCCAGAGTAAGTATCTGTGTTAGCTATCATATTTCTCAGATTTTTAGGGCCAAGTACAATAACCTCAGTTTTATCGGAATTTAGAAGCAGAAAAGGGTCGCGCGACCTCGGGGGAAGGTGCCTCGATGTGCACGGTCGCTCAACCTTCACTCCTTCCAGCTCCGGTCCAAGCGTGGTCGCCTCCGGGGAATAATACTGAGGAACCAATGCAGCTGGGTCGCACGAGACTTACCCCCGAGGAGCGTCAGAGACGTTTTAAGGGGCGGCTATGTTTGTATTGTGGTCAGTCAGGCCACTTTGTATCTGCCTGCCAGCTTCGTTTAAAATGCGGGGCCCACCAGTAACTGCGGAGATACTGGTGGGTGGCACCTTTTCTCGGTCTCAGATTCCCCGCATGCAGCTCTCCGCTGTTTTGTCTAATGACACCAAGACCTACTCTACTCAAGCTCTTTTAGACTCCGGGGCTGAACAAAATTTGATTGACAGCGGTCTGGTACGTCTCCTCGGTATTAAAACGCGGCTTCTAGAGGTCCCTGTTTCGGTTGTTGCCCTCAATGGTCAGGCTTTGCCCTCAGTCACCCATGAAACGGAACCTGTCTCATTAATTCTCTCGGGCAATCATCGCGAATTTCTCCGGTTTTTTGTTTTCCCCTGATTCCCCTGTAGTCTTGGTTCGAGCGCCACAATTCCCATATCAACTGGGCCACCCATCGTATAGAGAGTAGCCACTGTTTGTCACACTGTCTGCGGTCTGCTTTACCTCTTCTGCGGCCGGTGCTCCCGAATTGACACAAAAAGATTTGGACCTGTCGTCTGTGCCGGAGGTCTATCAGGATCTGAGGTCAGTTTTCAAACGTCGCGCTCTGTCTCTGCCTCCTCACCGGCCATATGACTGTTCTACTGAATTGTTGCCTGGAGCTTCGTTGCCTACTAGTCGGCTGTACAACCTCTTCGGGCCGGAGAGGGCTGCCATGGAAGCCTATATTACGGAGTCTCTGGAGGCAGGCTTGATTCGGCCAATCTCTTCACCCGTGGCTGCAGGGTTCTTTTTTGTGAGGAAAAAGGAGGGATCTCTCAGACCTTATGTTGACTACTGTGGACTTATTTCCATCACTGTGAGGAATAAATATCCCCTTCCACTGCTTTCTTCCACCTTTGTTCCGTTACAGGAAGCGGTTGTCTTCACTAAGTTGGACCTACATAATGCGTATCACTTGGTATGCATACGTCAGTGGGATGAGTGGAAGATGGCGTTCAACACTCCGCTGGGACATTATGAGTGTATGGTAATGCCATTTGGGCTGACTCTGATCAATGATGTGTTGCGGGACTTTTTGAACCGTTTTGTCTTTGTGTATCTGGACGACATTCTCATTTTTTCCCGATCACTGGATGACCACGTACAGCATGTGCGCTGTGTATTACAGCGGCTTCTGGAAAATAAACTGTTAGTGAAAGCTGAGAAATGTGTCTTCCATGCGCGGTCAGTGTCCTTTTTGGGTTACGTACTGGAAAAGGGATAGCTCAGAGCCGACCCCTGTAAGCTTGAAGCCATTGTGAGTTGGCCGACCCTTTCCACACACAAGCAATTGCAGAGGTTTCTGGGATTCGCTAATTTTTATCGGTGGTTCATTAAGAATTTCAGTCAAGTTGTCCTTCCGCTTATTAGTTTGACATCCCCTGCTCATGTTTTTCAGTGGGCGCCGGAAGCCGAACGGGCTTTTTCACGGCTTAAGGAGCTGTTTTGCTCCGCTCCCGTCCTCGCCCACCCCAACGTGTCCAGACAGTTTGATGTTAAGGTTGATGTTTCCGATACGGGCGCGGGAGCTGTGCTGTCTCAGATTTTGCCGGACGATGGGCATCTCCACCCGTGCGCTTTTTTTTGCCTGTCCCGTTTGGATCTTTAGCCATCAGAATTGTTGTCTGAAGGCCAAGAAAGATGCCAAGCGGCTTTACTTTACCAATTGGATCATCATGGCCTTGCCATATTGGTCCATTTGATTGACCTTTATTATAATTATGTATTTATTTTATTTGGTTTTCGGTTGTTACAGACGGGACAGACATGACTGGGGGATAGGACAGGGAGAAAGAATGAAAGAAAGAGAGCTTTTTTGCGTTTTTTTTTTTTCTCTGCAGTTTAGTTCCGCCAAGAGAAATTATGACCTGGGTAACCGGGAACTCCTGGCTGTTAAGTTGGTCTTGGAGGAGTGGCGCCACTGGCTCCGTTTGTGATTTAGACCGATCATAGAAATTTGGTTTACATTCGCAACACGAAGCGGCTTAATTCCAGACAGGCCAGGTGGCAGTTGTTTTACAGCTGCTTTAAGTTTACGATTTCCTTCCGTCCGGGCTCCCGTAACACGAAGGCCGACGCGTTGTCGCGCCAGTTTTCCTCGGAAGCTGAGGCTTCGGACGTGGGCACGATCGTCCCCCCACTCCTGTCTGGTGGGGGCTATGGTATGGGAAATCAAGGCTGTGGTGCGCCGGGCTCAGCGGCACGAGCCTGATCTGGGATAGGGACCTCTGGGTAGGCTATTTGTTCCGTCCGCCGTGTGCGCGCGCATCCTGCATTGACTGCACACTGCACGCTTTGCCTGTCATCCCGGCATTTAACGTATGGTGTCTTTGTTGAAACGGTCCTTTTGGTGGCCTTCGTTGGAGAGGGATGCGCGCGAGTATGTTGTGGCTTGCGAAGTTTGTGCGCGTTCTAAAAGCTCTCCTCTGGTCACTCGGTCATCCTTACCGTCGTGGATAGATTCTCCAAGGCTGCCCATTTTGTTCCCTTGTCTAAACTCCCTTCCACCCTTGAGACTGCTCACTTACTCGTTGTTCATGTTTTTCGGCTGCATGGAAATTGTGTCTGACAGGGGACCTCAGTTCGTGTCACGTGTGTGGAAGGCGTTTTGTGCGACTTTGGGGGTGGGGCCATGTGGCAAACGAGGATTTTCTGGGGAGGCTTCATTGCTTAAATTACAGGTGGAAAAAGGTAAAGTGATGGAAGAAGAAACTGAGATGCAGATGCAGACTGAGGCTATGAGAGAGGCGACAAGAGGATCAGTGAGGGGTGGAGACCACCTCCAGCTGACGACCCGCAGAGAGCTGTGCCACTGGGCTTCCTAGAGAGCATCGACAGGAGATGGTGGACAACAGAATGGGTATCTGAAGGATAAGGGGAGCGTGCCAAGCTCCAACCGAAAGCACAGAGGAAGTTCAGGGATGGCATCATGATTCTGTAAACAACACAGAAAACAGATGCTATGGCGGTGACAGGAACTGACTGACGGCAATTTCCCAAGGATTATCACCTAATGTTTTTTCACTGTGCCATACAGAGGTTGACACTCTACAGAGGGTCTTCCTTTGTGTCATTGTTATTGCCATTTGCATCATGAACACTTCTACAAGACTGCTGCTGAAATTTTGAGCCATGGGCGTGGTCATGACTCAACAGGAGGGAGCAGGATAACAGCAGTAAAACAACTGGATCCAATTTCCTTTTAAAAATAACATTGCTGAAAGATCAACATGGATTCACCAGAGCCACTGCAAGAAGATCACGCACCTTGACGCTGAGCCTGAGTCCGACTAAAAAGGGGGAAGAAAGCCTCTAGGACCTTCCATCTCAAACCAGGTGAAGAAACCAATGACTCCCTTACCTTTAGTCAGCAGCAAGGATGACAGCATGGCTGAAAGTATTCCTGTTCATGACGATAGCTGAAGCACTATGGGACCGAGGAAACCACACTCAATAACCTCATGGCTATTCTACGAACTTCTGGTGGCAGATGATGAACACCACGGCGCACCTTAACAACAAGATGGACTGCTACGTATGTGCCCACATGCCACTATCCACTCACAGCTCCGGATTATGGCCGTATAACATTCTTGCTAACCGCATCCCAAGGTGTAAGCTAATTGGTGAGACATGTTGCACATTCATTCCAGACGAATACTCCACTGGCGGCGACATCTATGAGGACCTACAGAACTTAACTGTGCTGCAAAGGCATGTGGCAGACCACACACCATGAGCCTCAACACAGGATTGGCTCGCATGGCTGACTTCTGGACCTTGGTAGCACATGCTACTGTAGATTTTGACCCCAGTATTTGTTGTTTTAGTTCTTATGTTTATTGCTGTGACCTGTATTCTCCCCTGCATAAAAAGCATGATACAAAGGATGGTAACTAATACCTTTATTTACTACACATTAGCCCAGGAGGACCCAAAGAAGGACATGGAAGATTGCATTTAAATGAAGTAAGCATTGAAAATGCACCTGAAAGTGATGCTGTACTGATAATTGTAAACACAAGCTTTTAAAATGTCAAACAGAAGGGAATAATGTTAGGTTTAATGTATGTGTTGTAGGTTGCTATTTAAAAAGCTACACATTGCCATTTAAAAAGCTAGAATGCTTTTGTTTGCTCCCTATGTAACCCACGATTATGAGTATGTGCACGACATCCATAAAGGGAACAAGCAGCCTTGAGAAGAACAGACTCTACTCAATGAAGGAAGCCAACTGGTGGGACAAGATAACAACAACATCCTGGGAGGGCTGCACTCACATCATATAACCACTCACATCATATAACCACGCTTGTACAACACACTTTGTAACCATATATAGTAATTTGTCTTAGTTAATGCAGCAACAAGCTTTCTGAATATTCATGTGTGTAAACAATAAAAACAACCTGCAGGGGGAAGCAAGTTGAAGTGGGTTGGAGACAACTGCTTCCCTTTCGCGAGTGAAAACTTGAGCTCTGTGTGACTTCGTTCCTGAGTGAGTTTCTGTTTATCCAGCAGTATCAGGGGTAAAACTCTGGCACTTATAAAGCAGCAAACTATTTCTCCAGGCTAAGTGATGATCTTCTAAATTTGTGACACGCCATTTCCTCTCCAGCTTACGAGCTATCTGCTTTAGGCTACGTTTTTGATACTTATACCATGGAGTCAAGTACTTTTGATTTGAGGCCTTATTTTTCACAGGAGCTACAGTATCCAGAGTCATATGTAGTGAGGAGGTAAAGTTATTAACAAGATGATCATCCTCTTTGGAGTAGCGTTCAGGTAGCTGCTCTGCTCTATGTTGATATAGGGCTTTAGAAGATGATGGTCATCAGCCATTGATGACCATCATCACAGTGATGAAACAGCATACTACGAGTGTTAGAGTGAATTGTTAAATGTTGCCATTGTTGTATTGAAATTTGTAAACGTTGTCCTTAAACTGCATGTTTAGATATTTTTCTGATCCTCCCCTACATCTAGGTGGGGGATGTAATAGCTATAAGTGTTTAACTGCAGGCACATTCTATGTGAGGTTCTGTTTTCTTATTTAGAAAGAATGTTCACTCCCGGCCATTTAGGGGCTCGCCTTGTATATGGTGAACCATTAAAGTTTAGCCAGATACGGGTGAGGGGAGATGACCTTTGGATAACTAGGAAATGTGGTTAAACAGTTGTAAGCATATATTGTGTGGCAGGAAGTCACATATACAGAGACACACACACACACGTGCTCGCACATGCATACACACACACAGTGCCTTAGTTTTATGACCATAGAGATTTTCCAATGGGTGGTGCTTGTGTTCACAGAATAAAAGCTGCAGGGAAGGCTGGTTTTCTTTGAAGTTGGCTGGGAATCAGGTGAAGAGCATTCAGCTCCAAGAGCCTGGTTCCGATCGGGCTTCCCTTGCAAGTTAAAATGGATCTTTGTTTGTCTTGCTTTGTTCACGGGATTAAGTCTCTGAATCAGCGGGGCCTGCAAGCGCAAACCCAACAACAAGATCATGTTGATCCAACACATCTCTTCCTTAGGCTGACTGAACTGAGGGAACACACTGCCTCCGATCCAGAGCTACAGAAACTGAGCACTGTCACAATGAAGGGCTGGCGTTGCAGACAAACTCAGCTGCCCACAGAAATTCGTGAATACTACCCATATCGAATAAACTCACCCTTGAAGATGGCATTGTCATGAAAGGCCTGAAGACAGTGATCCCAAAGTCTTTACAAAAGGATTAAATCACTGTCCTCCACAGAGGGGACCCAGGCACAGAAGCTACTAAACGCAGGGCCCATGGTATCGTGTTTTGGCCCACAATAACTGAAGATATAGGGCAAGAAACAACTGCGTGTCCGGTGTGCAACAGCACCAGGCCACATAAACAAAAAGAGCCACTCAAGCTCACACACTAGGTTCTCCAGCTGAAAGGCTCATGTCAAGGCAAACATGCACTATCATGCAACATCTGCTGGTTCCCAGGCCCAAATCAACACAGCTGTTAAGACAAGCCTAGTTCATAAGCGCCATGCACAAAAGAAATGCTATGACAACTCCAGCAGACCACTCTGTCCCCTCATGCCAGGTGAGGTTGTGAGGATGCAAACACATCATGGACATGACTCCTTAGGGACTAATAAGAAATCCAGATCATACGTTGTCCAGTCAGGAGGCGGAGAGTATAGGCGGAACCGCAGGCATGTCCTCCCAGTCCCTGAAGCACCACCACAACACGGAGATTCCCACGATGACTCTACCGTGGTCCAACCATCAACCGCCTGTTCCCCAGAGCACTCCCAAAGACTTGTGCAACACGCCCTAGGAACAGACACGTAGCCTCACACAAAACTTGACACAGGCCCCTGTCCAGTCCCCCTGTTGCCTGGCAAGTAATGCTTACATTATACGATCTGGGAGAGTTTGCAAGCCAAACCCCAAGTATGAACACTAAGGCATAGGAGATGGACTGTAAAAAAAAAGAAAAGAAAAGAAAACGAAATCCATGGAAACTACATGTAACGTGATGTTGACAAGGTCAAATGTAAAATGTTTACTATATTCTTACCAATGACAGTTCCAGGTTTGAAGTGAATGGTTAATGTCCAGGCTATAATGTTATGGATTAGAATCTGTTGTTTATACAGTCTTAACTTAAAGAAAGGGGACGTAGAACATCTGGCTGGTATTGTTCAATAATGGGGGTTTCCTATTCCTGTTCAGAATAGTGCACTGCGCATGCATGCAGTAAGAAAACGCTGGAGTCAAGCTGCTTGCATGTAATGCCTGCACAGTTACCCATTAAACAAAGCTTGCATGGAATCACAAATCCAGCGTCTTTACTAAACATCAAACATTGTCCTTTGAGATTTTAACATAAGACTGAAGATTTAAACAGTTTTAGATCCATTACACTCACTGAGCACTCTACAGCCTGGTAACACATAAACTTTAAATAAAAACTAGTGTAATTTGTTCTTTTCATGTAATAACATCGTTCACATTATGATCAACAGCTAGATTCACAGTTAAGTAAACCTAATGAGGGAGACCATTAGGACCATGCTGGGTTTCCTGGGTCCAGAGGTTTGGAGAAACTTCCTCCCTTTCTTTTATCACAGCTGTCCTGTGCCAGATGTTCTGTTGACCCACTGAGAGAGGCATAATTTCAGAGTCATCAGAAAGACTGAAGCTCATTACAGAGATCAATGATCTTCACCATTGATCTCTACAGCTCTCTCAGAGGGAAATCTTCAGAGCTTCACTGTTGGCCCGCTCCAGAAAATGGATAAACCAAATTTCATGAACAGTGTGATGGACACCTTTGCTTTGTGATTACACAACATTAACTTTAGTTAGAAGTACTCAGATAATCTTCAGAGGCTCTGGACTTTTACATAAAAATATTATATTCAGTCCTGTAGAAAGTTATATATTTAAATATACATTATCCTGTCTGGTTACTCTGGAGCTGTACTTTTTCAGTTTTATGTCAGTAATGAAGTTCAATCAGTACTTCAACTTTTACAGAAGCTTTATTTTAACACAAGTATCTGTACTTCTACTGAAGTAAATACTGCCTGTAAATTTGCCACCTGTGGTATTAATCTGAATACTACGCTTCTGTTTTAAGTCAAAATCAGAGCTGACTTTGGTTGCAGCTGATTAGCTCAGTGTCAGGGTTACTGGTTTGCTTCCCAGCTTGCATTTGTCCTACCTGCAGAGGGGGAGTTCCAGGACTGAAGTTAGGTAAATGGCTGTCAGCTCTCTGCAGAGAGATGCAGACCAGCAGCAGAAACACAGAGAATTCATTAAGCTTCATCTACAATTTCATCAGGTGATTAATAAATCTTGACAACCCACAAATGCCTCGTCTTCTTCTGTGAAAACAAAAGGCTGAAGCAGACAATAACTGAAGAGAGATTCAGTAATCCTCTTAGCCTGCTTTAAGAGTCACATGACTAGAGGATGACATCACACTGACGCGCCAATCACTGATTGACATTTCACTGTTACTGCATCACAGTCACTGATGGACCTCTGACCCCCTTATTAATCAGTTGCCTACAGAACATCTGTTTAAAGAAAGAGGCTTTATATGAGGCTCCTTTTTTATTCTATCTATTTCTACACAGAACCATACACCTGTGTGTACCTAGGTGTATGTTTTCTTTCTTATTGGTGTTTTTTTGCTCTTTGCTTCACTGCATAATGAAAAGCAGTTTAATTAACTGCATTTTCATTACTTGCCGCAGCCCACTTCTGTGGCTGAAAAAAGTGTGTAAACTTATTTTAAACTAAAATTTTTTTAGTCTTACTTAGACCTTTTCAAGAATCCAGAGTTGTAGTTTTTGTTCCTATCCGCTGTAACAGTGAACTCGTTGTATCAGAGTTTCAAATTATCTGACATAATAGATTTTGCCCACTGCTGTCTCAGGGAGTGAATGGTGAATGTTTCACTGAAGGCAGCAGCGACTCTGCACACTTAGATCTATTTTGGATTCGGACCACTCCTACAGTCTGCTATGGAATTTATCTCAATGACTGGACTTCACTTCAGTTCTGCTCTTAAACCACTGAATGTTACAGGACTCAGAGCAGCTTTGAAGTTAATCTCCAAGAATGAAGGGACTAATTGTCCCACAAACTCAGAATACACCTAATATTTAGAAATTTCATGTACCATAATAATAATGTTGCAGTGTCTTGCCACACTCAGGGCAACTGAATGGTTTCTCTCCTATGTGGCTTTTTTTGTAGTGATGGGTTGGTCGTGAACGAAATGGCTCTTAGAGCTGACTCTTTGAAGTGAACGATGCAAGCCGGCTCCTTATTGGGAGCCGTGGGTTTTTTTTTCTTCTTTCTCTTGCCCTCTCTCTCACTTTTTTACGCTTCACGCTGCACGTCACTCTTGTGTTTCTGCTGAGCAGAGACGGGAGGGGCGCAAACAGAGCCTTGCGTTTGTGCCTGCTTTTGTTAGATGCGTTCCTTGCACAGTGTCCCTGATCTCTGTCTAGCTGTAATGAAGCTGTAAGGACTCAGGTTTCACTTTACCCTCCCCACGCCTCACAGTCACAAAGCATTGTACAACAAAATAATGAAAGCATATCAGCCAACGCAAAACAAGTTCTCCCTGCAGTTGTACAGGGACCAAATAGACCTCAACAACAAGCCCAATATCTCATACAGCTAATGCACCCCTCCACAGGACATATCAAGTACACACGTAAACAAAACGAATGCTAGCTGTTTTTGAAAACTAAACAAATAAATTGAAATAAATTGGTGGTCTATAGTTAGCCTAATAAGTGTTCTTGTTGGAAATGTTATTTTCTGTGCTCACATTTGATCTATGTACAGACTTCACTGAATACTTAAGTGACAGTATCCTTGGTTTCTTAAAATAAAACTCATTGCTGCAGCCAGGGCATTACAAAAGTGACTCCATTACACTGCTTTTTCATTTTTTCAACTGAGCTATCATCTCTGTCAAGAGCTAGCTAAAAAACTAAACTATTAAGCACAACCAACCAGCCAACCAGGTGATGTCACGTCTGTACTGGCACAAGATAGTGCTAAACATGTTCTAAGGACTTTATGCACTTATTTCTTAAAAAGCTTCACAGACTGTTATATCTATGCCAGTTTTTGAGAGCAGGGCTCCATGGAGGAAATTAGCCTTTTTACATGTAGTATTTCATGTCCACTTAAAAGCTTACTGTTGCATAGCCCAATAAGGCAGATGTGGAAATCACTTCAGGAGTGTGAAAGAGAATCAGCAGCACATAAGCAAGCCGAAAACAAGTTTTTTCTAAATCACCAAATTAATACATGCACCTTCAGTTCAGCTGCAGGGCCACATATTCATCGATTCATTTATTTCCAGCACATTTTCAGTGTGATGCAGATTCTCTGTTGGGGCAATCCATTGTCTATATGCAGCATGTTAAGCTGTGCCTAACTAACATCACTGGATGAAATGAAGAGTGCATGTCGCATTGTCACAGAAAATCTGAACATTACCTGCAACACCTTACGGCCACAGCTGTACGCCGCTCCCTCAGCAATCAAAAACGAACAAACAAAGCATCTACATTTCCTAACAGGTTTATTAATCTCTTAAACTGAAATTTATTCTCTGCAGTAATGATTATGGTGTTATTAAAGTGAGCATAGAGCTTAAATAACCTCTTTCAACATTAGAAATCAAGAAAACATGACAAAAAACCAGACAATTGATCTATTAATTATTTAATTATTCACATGAAATTAAATGATTAATTAAGGCGTACAAAAGAAAATTGTTGAAAATATTTGACAAGATTTGTCTTGTAGTTGTATTTTCATCTTATATATTAGAAGACTTATTTGTTTTGATATTTTTAATAGATCACTTTACTGCTTTACTGATTACCATTGTGATGAAAAAGGAAACAGATTTTTTTTTAACTATCATGTGAAGCCACACAAAACACAGCTCTAACAAAACTACTAAAAATGGATCACGATTCACCACAAACTACAGGAACTCTAAAGATCAAATGTCTTGAAAGTAAAGTCTAAAACAACTTAAAAGATCAAATATCTTCTCTTTCACTAAAAGCCACATTCTGGCCACCTACGGAGGTTTGGCTTTATTCTCTCTCTCATGTGATGCCACAATGGTTTCCATCACTCAGTGGTACTTTTAGAAAGAGATGCTGGGTACACAAGCACTACCAGTCCAGTGCTTAGAGGGCGAGGCATCAGAATTTGGTTTCTGGATGGTCTACGGTTTGCAGAACGACACACACGCTGATGGTCTTGCATGTGATGCTTCCGAGTAAACGTTTTGTGACAGAAGCCACAGCTGAAACTTTTCTCACCAGTGTGGATCTTCATGTGAGTCTTCAAGTTTGTTTTACGACTGAATGTTTTATTGCACTCTGGGCAGCTGTAGGGTTTCTCTCCTGTGTGAATGCTCAGGTGCTGTTTCAAACTGCCACTGTGTGTGAAGGTTTTACTACAAAACGGGCAGCTGAATGGTTTCTCGCCCGTGTGAGTCCTCAAGTGGTTCATTAGAGTAGTCTTGTCTTTAAAACCTCGGCCACACTCAGAACAGCTAAACGGTTTCTTCTCTGTGTGAATCCCCACGTGTCTGTGCAGGTTTCCACTGTCAACAAATCTTTTCCCACACTGAGAGCAGATGAAGGGTTTCTCTCCAGTGTGGGTTCTCAGGTGTCTGTTAAGATTTCTGCGATGACCAAATTTTCTCCCACACACAAAGCAGTTGAATGGTTTCTCATCATTGTCACATTGCATCTGAGGCAGTGCAGGTTCACAGGGCTGCTCACAGTCGGCATCACTGACGTCTGTGTCTGAAGTCTTCTCATCAGGCTGCAGATATGGATCAGGATCTGGCCATCCGACAGAATCTTTAATGTCTTCAGTCTGGCTGTGATGAGGCTGTAAAGATCCAGGTTTTTCTTCATCCTCTTCACTCTTAGCAGGGAGAGCACTAAAGGTGAACTGGGTGATATCGACTTCCTCCTGCTCCTCTTTAATGCTTGGGTCCTCCTGGTCCAAACTGGAGCTCCACTCTTGCCCCTCTACTTCACCAACAATCACTTTTCGGATGCCTGGAGGTAAACCTGAAACACAGATATTGATAATGAGCTTGCGTTATCTTTAAACTACAAGTATTTTTATACATTGACAGTTTATTGGAGTTTGACTCTTTAGTTAGAAATAAAGAGATGATTGCTTTACATACTAACAGCATATGAAATTGACTTGAAAAGGTTTCACATCATGAGATTTCATAAGCATACATTACTAGGGATGGGTATCGAAAACCGGTTCTTGTTGAGAACCGGTTCCCACTGTTTCAATTCCTTGGAATTGTTTGCCATTTTTACAAACAATTCCCTTATCGATTCCAGTCGCCCCGAATGACGTCACCACGTTGCGGAGCGTCATTTACCTGGCAGGAAACATGGCGGCTCAAACGCTCAAAAGTTTGGTTATACTTTATGAGAACGGATGACAACAGGGCAACTTGCAATACTTGCAAAGTAGATATTTCATTTAAGGGAGGAAACACTACGACTATGCAAAAGCATTTGCTCACAAAACACGCGATGACCTTAAATGAATGTCGTGTTTTTAATTCCGCTCCGGACTCGTGAATCTCAACGCAGCAGCAGCGGTACCGTTTGCACGTCCTCTCCCGTTAATGCGGCAGGTAAATAATCAACTAACAGTGCATATTATGTTAGCGCGATCTGCCTTATTACAAAACCTGCCATTACTGTGCGCTGCATTTAGGTGACCATGATGAGAGAGACAGACAGAGTCTGGCTAGCTCAGATGCTGGCATTTCTCGCTGCAGTCTACCGGTAGCGTCTCCTTTCAGGCCAGGATAGACGAATGTCACCGAGCAGTGACTAAGTTTGTGGTAAAAGGCTTGCACCCATTTGCCACAGCAGATGCCCCCGATTTTCGGTAAGTGAATGTGTTTAATTGTAGGCAGGGACATTACTGGATATTCTTGTGTTATTGCTACAGAAGAATATTTATTTTACATTTACAATTTTTTTTTCCCGGGGTCCCTGTGACACCCCATTGAAGAGCCATAGGCTGTGGATCTTTTAAGATCTCACTGTTGGGTTTGTAAGGCCATGCTACTCCTAAATTTCTATCTTGTTCAAAGAGAAGATATAAAACAAAGTTCTAAGCTAATCGACCTTAGTGTTCTCTTTTTAAAAAAATAAGAATCGATAAGAGAATCGATAAAGAATCAAATCGTTAAACAGAATTGAAAATGGAATCGGAATCGTGAAAATCTTATCAATACCCATCCCTATACATTACACAAGGCTAATATGTCAAAGGAGTTAAAGAAGAACAACCACCATCTGGTTTGGTCAAGAGAAGCAGACGGTTACACAAAACTGTACCAACAGGATAACATCCACACCAGTTGAGCAGCAGAAGACCAACACATAGCCTAAGCTAAAACTAGAGTTTACTGTCAAACACAGCAATAACGCTGATCATGTTGCAGCTACACCACAAACTGAAACTCATTTCATCAAGAGTAGGAATCAGATTGTGTTGCTGTTCATATATCACATAAGTCCAGTCAGAGACCAGTTTGTTCTGACATCTCCGGTATCAGAGATGTAAGATTATTATTGTGCCTGTTTATGATTATTGCTGGTTGTAAACAGGAAAAAAAACAATTTTGGAGACTGCCTCGAAGAGATCCTGGCAAACCGGCACTGTATGTAGTGCCGGGGGAGCACTGCTGACTTTGACTGAGAAAATTGTCGGGTGGTGGAAGTAATACTTGGGAGGACCTCCTTAATCCCACTGGCACATCTTCTGTGGAGAAAGCAGAGTCTGGTGACGAGGGGATGTATGGGCAGAACTTTGTGCCATCAGAAACTTAATTTGAATAAGTTAAATTCAAATTTGAATCTGAATTGTAACTTAAATAAATGCTTTTTAAAACTGAATTTGAATTAGCCTAATTTGACATTCAATATATTGGTTTAAAAAAAGATTGTCATTAAATTGAAATTGAATTTTATATTTTGAAAATGAATTAATTTGCTTTAAAACTGTAATTTATCCTTTAAAAAGTAGCTCTCGAATAATTTCAGTTTCACTTCTCACTATTATGTTTCAGTTCTACAATTCAATTTCAGTTCCAAAACTCCATTTTACCAGCTTGGTACTGACGGGAATCCACAGTATCTTGAACCGGATTAAGACCTCAGAAGTCATTCATCATGTCGAATGACCTGCAGATAAACTCTCAGGTTGATGATAAATGTATTACATGTATAAGAACATGTTAACAAATGATAGCCATACAGCAACTTTTATGCTTATTGTAGCTGTTAGCTAAAAACGCTAATTTAGCGTAGTTTGCCCTGGGTTCAGCTTTGACAAACAAATATGATTCCAAAGTTGTCATCTTGTACCTTCTAAGAGTCCTGTATACTTGCAGAAACCGCTACAGTAGGGAAACATGCAAAAGAATGTCCAAACCATTGTATTTTAGGTTTATTCATGTATTACACAGCATCCCAACTCTCTAGCTAACCTAATAACTACACTAATCCGGATAAATTTGAAAACGTTTCAATTGTTTTAATCCACACTGAAAATGCTACATTCCTGTACTGCGCATGCGTGAAACGTAAGACAATTCGACCTGCATCATTTTCGTCTGCTGTTTATTTACTTTCCGGTAAGATGTCGAGGAAAAATGCTGAATTTTATCCGGAGCTTTCTGGAGCATGTACAAATTGATATTAATCTCTAATAGGGCTGTCAAAATTGTGAGCAAACAAAACAACTGCTGTAAAATGCCGTCCGCCATCTTAGTTGAATTGGTCACATGACTGCATCATATGACAAAAATACATCATCATATTCGAAAGACTCCGTTTTTGCAGTCCACACTGTGACGCAAAAACAGCATTTTCAAATTTCAAATATCCACTTTGGAGAGCATTTTCAAAAAGCTCAGCTTTCCTTGACCAAAAACGCTATCTCATTGTTGACGGAAAGCCAAAACAGAGAGAAAAAGATGTATTTTCAAACGAAAACGTATTAGTGTGGAAATGGCTTGAGGCAGTTCAACAACTCCTTGGCAGCAGAGCCTCTGGGGTGGATGAGGTCCGCCATGAGGAGGTGGTACCTGTGGATTGGCAGACCGGGGTGGTGGTGGTGCCTGTCCACATTCTCATGCTTTCAGCCTCTTTATTCTTATGCTTGCTGTTTCACAAACAAACGGCTGCAGCTTTGCAGCTCGCAGCCACACACACACACACACAACAGCAACAATGACAGGGCCCAGTACAGACTTAAAGCTGGTGAGACATGATTGCGGATGCCATGCAGGTGCATCTGGCTTCCCTGCAGCAGCACCGCAGATCACACCCCACCACATATCCCATTGCCTAACTGAGCCCCCCCCCCCCCATTTGAATTTACTCCAAAGATTTTTGTACCTTTGTTGTGCTTTTCTTTCTATTGTGACTTCTCTGTTATGGAAAAATATTGTTTGGCTTTTTTTGATTACCCTGCAAATAGGACAAACAAATTTTATTTGATTAATTTACTAATCTTACTGGCTAAATTTCGTATACATAAATCCACTTTTTCTAATGCAAAAGTGTCTTTTTAATGATTTATAAATGAAACCAGCCAATATTTTAAAAATGTACAGCATTCTCATAATATAAAAGCAATTAAAACTATAAACTTATGCTCCTTGTTTGGTATCTTCTTAGGCTGTGTCTAATTGTTATTACACGAAACCCTCTGTAACACTGTCTTTTGCTCATTTAATTCTGAAATGTTTGAACTGCTAATTAAGACCCTCCACACAAAAGTACGCATATTGAGAAACGGCTCCGGATTAACAAGAATGCGAGTATGTACTTGCGTACTTGAGAAACGCCCTGTGAAATGCAGAAAGCACAGAAACTGGTAACTGCTGGCACCAGGACCGATGCTGTCAGAACAGCGTCAGGAACTGTTTCAGTTAAGATCTAACTTTCTGCAGTCCTCCGCTCTCCTCCTAGTACGCTATGTACGCAAGTAGGCGCTAAGAGGAAGTGACGTAAAATAAGAGAAAGGAGAAGCTGAAATTAGCACGATGCTAACGTTAGCTTAGCAGCACCGGTACCTCTCTCACAGTTTCTAGCAACAGGAAGTAAACTAACCTCCTCTTCTCGCCTCCATTTCCGCTTTTAATTCCACATCCGGCAGTTAACTATGTCAGTCCCCCTCTATTCTGTCCAAAGAACCGGACTCTGGAGGACTTTCTGGCTCTGCGGTTCAATCTGCTAACGGAGGGTGGGTCAAGTCCTCTGAAGTGTCAGTTACTACTTCCGGGACACTTTTAAAAATAAAACGACAATGACGCGAAATAAAAGTATATTTCCGGCGTGATTACAACAACTGGTACATCATACTGCAAAAATTTGTCAAATGCAGTATCACTGATACCAAGTACAATACTAATACTTTTTACTTATGAAAGTAAAGGGTTATTATATTCAGATATTTTCATACTCACATGTTTGATGTTTTTTTTCTTGGTTGCATAAAATATCTTTTGTTCCTTGCTTGCTTTTGTTAGGTTTATTTTATATTTTCCATTCTATTCCTCTACTTTGGTTTCTGTGTTTTTTAACTCCTCTATGTTTCCTTACAGACTGTCATGTCTCTATATTTTGTCTTCTGTCTATGTCAAGTTTGTGTATCTTAGTCCTGGTTTCTATGTTTGTTACCTTGTGTGTTATATTAAGTTTTGCGTTCCCTTACTTGTTACTCTTGATTTGTCCACCCCCTAATTACCCTCCAAAATGTGACGTCATTTCCGGGGTAAAACCGCAAAGGATTGTAGGTACGAGTGGCAAGCGGTACTAGCGCACGCAGGCTTTCACATGAAAACAGTCACACAGCGATAAAAAGAAACACAAAGAATGGCAAGAAGCTGTTGTATTATTAACTGCAATAGAGATTGACAGACCACGTGACTTTCGCGCATTGCTTTGTGGGTACCCGTGGCAACAAAATCAAAACACTGCATCAAGCGCTAGTATTTCCAGCACCGGTAATCATTAATTCTGCGGTTTTAATCCCTTCTTGCATTTTATTTGCCCCAAAAACAGTTATGTACAAAACAACGGAGAACACGGCAGGTCCGTACAAAGACAGATGTGACGAAAAGGACGAGGAAAAAAATCAAAGGAGTGAAAGGGTCAGACCTATACGAGCATACAGTGTGGAGTAAGGACGTTAGCGTGCTGCCCAACTTTCATCACGCACATATTTATTATTATATGGTCCTAAGTTTTAGTGCATACACTCACAAAATGTTTAGTAACTTCAGACCCCTGCAACAAGCCCAGGTCCAGTTTACTTTGGTGATTTGGACTATTCCATTTCACAGCTGTTGTTAATTTTTTTCTTTATCTCCTGTACAGGCAAACGCAATCTATTTGTCGTTTCAGGTTGTAGTATTACACAACATTTTCAGATCTAATAGAAATAAAATGAGTGTTTCGTAATTCATTCAATTTGTCTTTATTTATAACTGGCATTATTGTTTCATTCTATTATAGAATCTTACAAGAAAGAGGCAAAATTGTATTCCATTGTGCTTTATTAGCTGCTTCAGTAAAAAAAACAAATCAACAATGCAAAACAAAAACAAAAAACATTGCAAAACAACATACTGGAAAACAGTTATTCATCACTTGATTGCTTCAATACAACACTTGGGCACATATATGCGGGATGTTTCGTGGCTGTTTTGATATTGCTCTCTCTCTTAACCGATCAAATCTCGCTGTGGTAGCAGCTTTAAACTCGGTATGACCCAGGTTGATAGAGGGTGCCCAGTCTGGATCGCATTCCAGCATTTTGTAGGCTGGTTTTCCTACAAAACACAACAAACATTAGCCTGCAAAGCCACAGTGAACAAAGCAGCATAGCGCAATGAATTCAATTCAAATGAATATAAGACTTATTTGTAACCTATATCAACAATTATGTTATGATAAATTACGTAATAACTACAACAGAAGACTTACCTTTGTGGAAACGCTTGGAGCAGACTAACATGTGAGCTGGAGTGTTCTGGAACGTTATATTTGGTCTTCGAATGGCTGCAATCCAGGCCATCCGTCGGCTCTTTGTTACCTCAGAAACATGGCTTAAACAATTTCTCTTCCACGACGTAATCCGATAAAAACCGATCTCTTTACCCGTCGGCTTCCCGTGGCTGTCATGCGACCGCGCTTCGCCGGTTTACACGCCAGCCGGCCCTCGCTGTGTCAGCTGCTCAGCCAGCGAGTGTGTGTTCTCCAGCCTCTTTAGCCAGTCCCTGTCTGGCATATGAGCTGCTTGGCCAGCTTGCGCGCCAGCCGGTCCTCGCTGTGTCTGATGCCTCAGCCAGCGAGTGAGTGTTCCCCAGCCTGCAACGCTGGCTCCCTGTCTGGTGTTGCCCGCTTCTTGCAGGGTTGCGCGGCCAGTGAGGTCCCCACTAAGCGGCTCGGTGAGCTACGCTCCTCGCTCTGCTCCTCGCTCTGCTCCTCGCTCTGCTCCTGTGATTCCAGGTTCGGGCCCTGGGCTCCCCAGGCTCCAGCTGGGGATCCTTGGTGAGCGTGCACACGGGCTCGTCCTAGCCGACTGCCCGTGCTTTCTGGTGTGCTTACTGCGTGCCGCGGGTTTACACGCTTGCCAGACCTTGCTGTGTCTGACACTTCGGCCAGTGAGTGAGAGCTCCTCAGTCTGCTATGCTGGCCTGTCTGGTGCTTTGCCTTTGTGTCACGGGCTTACACGATCAGCACGGGAACGCTCAGTGAGCTGGGACTTCGAGTGTCTCATTTGCAAGTTCACTCTTGAGGCTCCTCTGTCTGCGGACACGCACGTGGTGACGGTGCTGGGGGTGGACCTTCGGGTCATCACCTTGCTCAGCCCTCCACTCCAGCAGGCTAGTCTGCCAGCCCCCCTCCATGTCTGTCGACAGCAAGGGGCGGCTTCGGCTTTGAGGATGGACAGGGCACATCCCTAGCTTGACCTGCGGTTGCTGGCTGTGCTCCCCTGGCGTGTTACCCGCTTCACCGGCTTACACGCCAGTCGGATCTCACTGTGGTGAGTGAGAGTCCTCCAGCCTGCAGCGCCGACTCTCTGTCTGGCATTGCTCGCATGTCGTAGGCCTATGCGACCAGCGGGATGCTGCAAGGCAGCTTGGTGTGTTGCGCTCCCTGGCAGTCTGCCTGACCAGGGTAGTGTGTCTATTGGTGCGTTGTCATTGAGTCCCGGCACCTTCACTCTCGGCGGTTCGGTTACACTGTTTCCTCGCAGAGTGTCTTACAAAGTTACCCCGTACATATGGAATATGTAACGGTATGGAGAGATAGTCTCGATATGCTAGAGAACATACGGTTACGGTGTAACCTTGGTTCTCTTAATGAGAGACTATCTCTCCGCCGTCAGGCCGCTCGGAGACCCGTTCCGATCAAACTATCACCGGTGTCATGTCTGCACAGCTGCTTTATACGTGAGCTGTGGTGCGTGGCCAGGCGAGTCAGAGTGTCTTAAAGAAGTATCCACACGCCACGACCAAGGGGGGTCGTACCCCGTACATATGGAATATGTAACGGTGTGGAGAGAGTTGTGCTGACTTTTGTACAGTCAGCTACAATACCTAGTACTGCGTACTAGCTAGCGTGACAGAGTTTCTATACAGCTGGGTGGGTGCTATGATGCTACTGATAGTGCAGTGACAGGTCTAGCAAAGTTTTGCCAGGGGGGCCAGGAAGGGCATTAACAGGGAAAGGGGGGCACAAAGAAATACTCTTCTTTCTTATTCTCATTTAAAATGTCTAGCTTTTAATAAATAATTATCTGAATCTTACAACCAAAGTTTTCATCTGATGTAAAATGTATAGAAATCATACATATACCAACAAGACAGTGTACATCACTGTCACAAAAGCGTTTGTTTTCATTCAAAGGCTTTATGGCTTTTCCTATAATACCTGATGGGCTGGGCTTTTGTCAAAACGCCCAGGCCGATTTTTTGTCGCAGTCCAACCCTGGGCATGGCATGCAGTGAATTAATCTGAGAAGGTGCAATAAAAAAAATAAATTCAGGAGCTGTCCGCTCAGCGCAGCATCAGCACAGCGGAAGTAAACAGATACATCTGTAGACTCAACAAATATAAATCTATAAAGTTGTTCTATATAGTGTGTAACTGTTAATATAGGCCATTATTAAATTTATTGCTAATGCAATCATATGGTACATTCACCTCTGAGGAAATTTTAGATGGCACTCATCATCAGAAAGGTTGCCGACCCCTGATTTAGAGCAAGCAATAACACAGTTGTCAAGGGGCCTGGGAGCCAGTACATGGGAGTGGACCCAAATGCAGACACAATCGAGACAGCGATTTTAACTAAGCTTTACTGAGTACACAGGGATTCAAAATCATGGAATGTGGGAACATAGCGAAAGTCTCTGCTGGGAAAGCACTGAAACAAAGGGAGAGAGAGATTAGATATAAAGCGGGGAAAGAGCTGTACTGGGCAAACCCCAAAAAGTTGATTCTGTTCATCTGGACATAGCGTTTTAAGTGGGAGAAACGTTTAGTCACTCATCCAAGTGACTTCTTCCATCTCAGCCGAGTGGAAGTTTCCTCAACCTTATAAACAGTACATTTGCACAATGACTGAAACTTACCACCACTGGTGAACAATGGGCTGTGAGGTCAGTTCATTAATATGCAAATGGTTATGACTATTGATCATCAACCACTGATTAAAGACCACCGATCAGTGACCACCCAGATAGCAAGACGACATTGAATCTATGTTGATTTTTCATCCGAACCGTCGTATATGGTCGGGGTTGAAATGCCAATGTTGTAACAACATTGAAATACTGTGGTAAACCGACGGTCTTACTATAGAGACGTTGTAACGATGTTGATTCACCGTTGTTTTTTTGTCATTGATATTTGATCTATTTATAGTCGACCAGGTGACAACAACAACGTCGAGAAAACGTCTATTTATAGTTGACGATCATTCGGCTCCGGTCACCATCAAAAACCATCGATTTGTAGTTGAGCATTAAATTGCATTGCAACTGATCGGGTATAAAGTACCAGAGAAAGTAGATTTATTGTTCATTTGTTATCAATGACTTGGTGTGGTTCACCAGCTTTAAAAAATCGTGTCTACGTGCAATTTATGTATAGTTGACCGGGAAATTAAAGCAGCGATCACTTGGACTATTCCACAGCACCCCTCTCACATTGGTACATCCCCCCAGGTATTGTCTTCTACAGTAGAGCGGGACATTTGATTTACTCTCAGCGGAATTGACCGGAGAAGGCATCAGTTCATGCACTGCACTGGCCTGCACCACGATTAGTATAAGGTAAGAATGAATGATTTTTTTTTCCTACTCGGTATTTCCATGTTTGCATTTGAATAACAGTAAAAAAAAACTTGTTAATGTTGTACATTAACGAGTTCTTTAAATTGTGTCTATACTTCTTACAATCTGGCAACAAATAAATTGCACTGCGAACAAAGTATATCAACAAAGAAAACATTTTTTTTTCATAATTTCTTCGTTATATTCCCTTACAAAGCTAGCTTTAACGCTTCGAGGTTTCCTTTGTTCTTGCCGTCGCCTCGGCGCTTGACCCAGACTTTCGCTCTGTAGTTGCTTAGTACTACAAAAAATTCGAAATCTGTGATATATGATTGATAAACGTAAAGTTAACTGTATAAACGTGTTCAATGACTTTGTTACTTTTGATGATTGGAGAGCACTCGCTTCATTTCGCACACGAAAACTTTAGACTCAGTTTGAAAGCTCACGCAGCATGCGTGACTGTACGTTGCACGCTCACCTAACTTTAAGTTGCACGCGTACATGACTTTCCGTTTGTGCCTTGAATAATGAATAAGGCTACGTCCACATGTACCAGCGTATTTTTGAAACCGCTGATTTTTCTATGCGTTTGCACCTTTTGTCCACACGTAATGTATGTCTGGCCGTACATTGTGTTTGTATTTCCAGGCACATTTCACGAAGCAGAACGCAGTCTTCAGAGATATCCACGTGAACGCTGTGATACGTCTGACCTTCAGTCCGAAGAAGAAACCCAGACCAGTCTTAAAAGAAAGCACAAGTAAAACCTTTATATTCACAAACATATCTTTGATTGTTAAGAATTTATGATCTTGTCTTTTATACATATCTGTGGTGCTTGCATACTGCAATATCGCCACATAATATAGTCCAAAAAGTGGAAGTTTGTAAACTTTTTAAAAATGCAAAGCCGTGTACACTTGTGCACTTCAAAAATTCATTGTATACTGTACCTTCTTGCACGTCTCTGTTTCCTGTGTGTGTTGTTAGAAATCAAACTAACTTTAGGAAACAATATGCCAAAAGCATATTTACAATTACTTAAGACCGTTTTTAATTTATTTTCTTTAGACCAAATTCCCTGTACACATATACGGACTCAGAGGATGAGCAGCCTACAAAAAAACGGTTTCCCCAGGCCCCTCGAGTGAAAATACCAGGTAATAAAATACTGTCTAGTGTCTGTGTACATATCTGTGTCTGACACAAGGAAACTTTTTTGACAAGTTGTCTGTATTCTTAAATACTTAAAAAATGATCTTTTTCTAAACAGCCCTCATCACTCCGCAGTCTGCCCCCCAGCCCACTGATAGCAACCATCATAATGCCCCACCCAGCTTCCGGCACCTTTCACCACTCCGGCACAAACCGACACAGCTTTGCGATCTCGCCAGCATGCAGAGTCTGATGTCTTCCCTATAGATGGTATGCTTTTAAAAAAGCTTTAAAGCTGCATCACAATGTCATTGTACTCTTATCTAAAAAGAAAACCCAATTTATACTCCTGAATGTCATCTTGTTGTGATTTTTTTTTTCTGTAGATTCCAGAGACTCTGTGAGGCCACTATTACAAGGCAAGTTTGAAAATCTTGGAATTTCACAGTTTACATGGTATAACAAATATATGTGACAGGCAAAAACTAGTAAACACTTTTAGCAGTTACAAGAACTAACAAATGAATATCCAACAAAAGTGAATAGAAATACATTGCACTGCCAATACTTTGGTTTATTCTTTGTATGACTTGAAAATCAGGCTTTAGGGAAAACCAAATGACATGTTTCTATCATCAATTACATGAAGTAAACACACAAGCACTTGCATACACATTTAAGACATGAGACACGCTAATTCCATCTCATAAAATGTGTCTATAGGTGAGACGCTTTGCGTTGATTGGTGCTGCTGGACCACACTGGAGGTGCGAGTCCGCTGTGTAATGGTTTATGCCATTACAAAGGAGCTGGCCTCTGTACTCAACTGGGCAGGGAAAAAATACCAAGGACCAGACAAAGCAAAAAAGGGCATTTAAAGAGACAGCGCTGTGTAGATGCATATTTGGTAAGTTTTAACATTTATTGTAGTTTTATGAGCCTAAAGTGAACAATAAAGGGATCAATTGATGTGCTGGGTGCGTTTCACATTTCCTATGTCTGTTTTTTGCTATATTACCTTGTCTTTCTTAATAACAAGACTTTCATGTCCGGTTAATCTGGAGATGGAGTCTTTGGTCTTCGGCTTGTTTTGTCCTCGGGTTGTACACTTTGTACAGCCCGAGGACCCCATGTTTTCTTTTTTTTTTTTAAAGGATACACGGCACACCATGCTAAGACATATCACATTTTCAGCTTATAGCTCTTTGGGAATCAAATGCGGCAGTTTGCTGATTTCTGCCTGGTGACTTTCATGTTTATCAGCCTAGGAGTTTACATACTTTCTCCCTGCTGAAGACAATTAACAAGAGCTTATTCATGTGCTCTAATTCCCTTTTTTTTGTGTGTGTGTCTATTTTTTGTCCTAGATGGCCTGGCGCAGCAGGTAGGGGTGAACTCTATGTCTGAGTTGGTATTTGCTCAAGCAGTCCAGAAATGGCTCAGATATGCTCCAGATCGTACGGGTGGCGCGCAGGACACACATCATCCATCCCCATCCCGGAGTAAATAATAAAAAGTGACGTGAAACATAGAAATGTAAATAGGAAACTTTGTCTTTTAATAAAGTATTTTGCAAATGATACATGTCTATTGACCTTTTTTGGTTTTTTGGTTTTTTTTCAATAAAAAGCAACTGTGCGAAAGAGGTGGAAAATCAATACCATATCTCAACAGTGTTTCAATGTCAACAGTGTTAGAAAATATAACGTCGAATCAATGTCAGGTTTCAACATTGATTCAACATCAAAACCTGACGTTGTTTCAACGTTAAAAATGGGTGCAAGAGTGATGTTGGGTCAACGTCACACTTCAACGTTGCTTCAATGACGTCGCCTGATATTGACTCAACATTGTTTCAATGTTTCCTTGCTATCTGGGCACTGATTAATGGCCATAAGTATCATTCACAGAGAGTTGGGGAATGGCTGCAATCACAGCACTGTAAGATGGCGAATGATGTTCTCTTAGGCCCTGTAGCGTAACTCTTCGGTCCTTCTTTGCTTATTCTGCAGAACGTAAAGTTTCTGACTCGAGCCTTTCTTGGATAGCTTCTATGCTTTATGCCTAACCCATCTCCCACTGAAAACGCTACGTCCAGATGAACAGAATGAACACTTTGGTAATTATTTAGCTGTAACATGATAGGACAAAAAAAGCAGCTATGAATGGTCTGAAAACAAATGCCGATTGCAAGAGCTGGTAAATGACTGGAGCCAAATTGGATGAGATTGACTTCCTCAGCCTGAACAAAAGTAAAACAGAAATGATTTTATTTGATAACCCATCCTGTTAGACTGATAAAACATCACCTTTTAGTCTCTTTCTGTCATTTGGTTGCAAAGAACCTTGGTGTGACTTTTGACAGTGTTTTATCACATTAGCTCTGTTGTTAAGACCAGTTTCTTTCAACTGAGGCTTCTCAGTTAATAGTTTAATATGTGTATTGAAGGAAATATCCTGGTCAAAAGTGGCTCCAAGATTCCTCACAGTGCTACTGGAGACCAAGGTAATACCATCCATTGTAAGCATCTGGTTAGATACAGGATTTCTAAGATTTTTTGATGAAATACAATAACCCCAATTTTATCTGAATTTAGAAGCAGAAAACTAGAGGTCATACTGGTCTTTATGGCTTTTAAACATTCCTGCAGTTTAACGAACTGGTGTGTGTTATCTGGATTTATGGATAGATAAAGTTGGATATAATCTCCATACGAGTGAAACTGTATGGTATGCCATCTAATGATACTGCCTAAGGGAACCATGAATAACGTAAACAGAATTGGTCCAAGTGGAACTCCATAATTAACCTTAGTGTGTAAAAAGGACTCAGCATTTACATTTTAGATAAGATAACATAAGAATCTATATCACAATATAATGCATTTTCGGTAAATTCAGTGAATAGTATATATAATCACCACATCAAAAGTACCATTTCTCATATACATTTAAATGAAATGATCAATAATGAAATAAATATGGGCCTTACCTGGCATTATCCTATAGCGACACACACTAGATGACCCCATGCGGTCACGCAGGTGCTTTCCTCAGGCCTCCAGCTAACATTACTGCTCCTGTATGGTTGTTAGGAAACTAGCCTGTCTGCAAACGACAACTGCAGATGTCCAGTCTGTGGAGTGCACAGTTAAGCTCATAAAGGTATATGTTGTTCAGCTCCTCCACATATCTGTTGTTGTTTGGTGGGTGGTGACTATACCATGGAAAGTATTGCAAATCATCATCTAAAGCAGGGGTGGCCAACTCCAGGCCTTGAGAGCTGGTGTCCTGCAGGTTTTAGATGTGTAAATGGCTAAATTACCTCCTCAACATTTCTTGAAGTTTTCCAGAGGCCTGGTAATGAACTAATCATTTGATTCAGGTGTGTTGACCCAGGGTGATATCTGAAACCTGAAGGACACTGGCTCTCGAGGCCTGGAGTTTGCCACCCCGGATCTAAAGCAATGGAAAAATATTGCAGTAAACAGTAATTTTTGCAACAGCACAAAATACATGAGTATAATCGTCTATCGTCTAATATATTTTCGTCATTTGCACAGCCCTGATTCAACCACAATCTGTCAATCTGAAGACCCTTCACACACTGGAGTGCCAGTTCACTTGCCCGTTCTGTGAGAAAGGGTTCTTGCACATGACTCGGCAAATGGCCATCCACATGGTGAAAAGCAGTTGCAGGGCATGCAACAAATAGTTCACTTGACTGTCAGGCTTAAAGCAGCAAAAGTGCTGTGGTGAGCAGCTGGAGCTGGACAATGGTCGAACAGACTGTGCAGACCAAGAACCCAGAGAAAAAAACATTTTCCTGGCATGAGTGTGAGAACAGCCTGAAATATCACATGAGGAATCAGACTGGAGAGAAGCAAATCAAACTCAATTTGTGAGAAAGGTTTCACAGTGAATGCAGTACTGAACAAACATCTGACTACTCAATCAGTTGTGAAACCCTTCAGTTACCACTTTTGCAGTGAGGAAGATATCTGGAAAGACATATTACTCAGCACACAGATTATTTCTTAATCTGCAGAAAACTCTTCATACAGTCTCAAACATAAAGTGTAAATAACCCTAAATGCCTTTATTTAGTTCATTGCACCTTATTTTGACACTCATCGTTGTTTTCTACTACTAACTTCCTGTTTGGGTGTAGAAGCTTTTATTTTGATGGGACGATTTCCTGTAATACTGTTTTTGGCGCAGTTTTCAGCAGCAGTCGCGGGAGTTTGAAATGTCATGGTTTAACGGAGCCTATGGAGATTTCTTTTGTTATTAGCAGCCCCCTTGATAGAGGCACAAGGTATGGTTATGACATAAATAAGGACATGTTTAGATGTTTTTGTGACAGAGGCTTCATTTGTTAGATGTTACGTTGAACGTACTTTATGTTATAATGTTTACGATTGTAAGAGTGTGGATTGTTTTGCTTACACGCTGTTTCTATGTATACATCCTCAGCTCTTACGGTGAGATTGATGGTTTACTGCCATTAAACCCTCAAAACGTCATCAGTAAAGTGTCATCCTTCATTCGGGGGGGTTCGCTACAGTAAGAGCTTACCTCCGGGAGCAGTACGAGCTTGCCTCCGGGAGAAGAGGAGAAGAGAGAGAGAGCTTCCTGCGATCGGAACGGTAACGGAACGGCGCGGAGCAGCAAGCTACAGCAACGGCCCGGTAACAAGCAATTGCTCTCAAAATGGAAAATATAGAAGGATATCAGATAAACCAAAAGGAACAACGAAAGGAATTGACATGCGAAGCCGATGAAACAGCTAATGAAACGTTCCCAAGGCGATCAGAACGGCCCAGTGTGCCCACAGAGAAAATGCTCTCATATCAAAGGGATGAACAGAATAAAAGAGAGAAGAAACTGCTAACCATTTATGAACATTGGAAAGGCCAGGTCAGAGCATACAGAGAAGACCTGAAAAGTGATTTATCAGATTCACGGTTAGCAGAAATGGCTGATGATATTGAAAGGGCATTAAATGACATGATGAAAGCATACAGTGAATATAGAGAGCGTAATGAACCATCCCATGTCATAAGGCGCAAAATGGACTCTTGTGAATCAGTGACAAAGGACATTATGAAAATCATATCTGAGCGTTTAGCAGCTATAGATGAGTATGATGCCGATAGAGAAAGGCAGTGCCTTCATCAGCTCTTAGCTTATGAACATGCTAAGTCCATATTTGGTACTGCATCACAGTCAAGTTACCAATCTGAAGCAAGCATTGCAGCCAAAAGAATCGATGCTGTTGCAGAATTAGCTGCAAAAGAAGCTCAGTATAAAATCACACAAGAGGAAATAAAACAAAAACAAAAAATAAGAGAAATGGAAGAGAAACACAGGAGGGAATTGGATGCACAAAGGTCTGAACTTGAGCGTTTACAAGCAGAAAAGGAAAGGCAAGCAGCACGTGCAAAATTAGAGATTTATGATAAGGAATTTAAAGTTGATATGGACAGTCAGTTAATGTTACAGAGCAATGGGATGTCTGTTATCAACCAAAGCTTTGCACAACCAGCCTCAGAGCTCTCTACAGGTTCATATCACCCACATGTGGAAAAATATGCATCCATCCCTGTCAATAATCCTCTACAACAACTGCACTCACAAATTGTCACTCCATCGCCTCCCACAGATGTATTCCAGCTGGCTAAAGCTATTCAAGACAGCATAGCAGTAAGCAGAATTCCAGTGCCAGTGCCCATCATGTTCAGCGGAGATCCCATCACCTACATCGAATGGAAGGCTTCCTTCATCTCACTGGTGGGCCACAAAGGTATATCTCCAGCTGAAAAACTGCATTTGTTAAAAAGGTATATCACTGGTCCTGCTCTTAAGTGTCTTGAGGGCACATTCTACCGCAGTGATGAAGAGGCATACAAAGATGCATGGAAAAGACTTGACCAACGCTACGGTCAGCCATTTGTTGTTCAAAAGGCATTCAGAGACAAACTGTCAAAGTGGCCTAAAATCCACTCAAAAGATGCAGAAGGTCTACAGGCCTTTTCTGATTTTCTCACAACCTGTCTGCAAGCAACACCACATGTAAAGGGCTTAGAGATACTAAGTGACTGTGAGGAAAACCAAAAGTTATTGCAAAAGGTTCCAGAATGGCTCGCAACACGTTGGAATCGTCAAGTCACAGTTGCTCTCATGAAAGGCAAAGATTTTCCCTCTTTCAAGGATTTTGCAGAGTTTGTAGCACTCGAGGCAGAAATTGCATGTAATCCTGTGACTTCTTCATATGCACTTTATTTATACAGCTCATCCTTGGAGAAAAGATACATAAGGGAGACCAAACCAAACAGATCTGTGACTCAAGTCTTTACTACACAAGCCACAGTACGAGGAGAAAAAACTAAGTCAAGTGACACAAAGTTAAAGGTGGCCTGCATGTTCTGCAAAGATGAAAGTCATCAGTTGTCAAAGTGCCCAAGCTTCTCAGAAAAGTCACTAGACCACAAACGGACATTTGTGAAGGACAATAAACTGTGCTACGGGTGCTTAAAGGTGGGCCACAATGCCAGAGACTGTCGTCATCGCCACAAATGTGACACTTGCAACGGACGACACCCCACCTGTTTGCACAATGAGAGTCACATGGCAAATGAAAGGCCTCAGAGCTCTACAAACATCACTTCAACCACGGAAAATGACACCATGGCAGCCACAGCTCTGAATGTTACTAAGGTGGGTCAATCAGGTAGTACCTCCATGATTGTTCCTGTGTGGGTTTCCACTACCCAGAGTCCATCTAAAGAGCAGCTTGTGTACGCTTTATTAGACACACAAAGTGACAACACATTTGTCAGTGAAGAGGTAACTAAACAGTTACAAGCAGTATCCCATCCAGTTAAGCTAAAACTAACCACGATGCTGGGAGTTTACATGACAGTTAAAAATCAGAGAGTAGCAGGGTTACGCGTGAGAGGTTATAATTCAGATGTTCACATTGACCTTCCACCCTCCTACACAAAGGACTACATTCCATTTAACTATGACAACATACCCACAAATGAAACTGCAAAACAATGGCCCCATCTGTCAGAGATCGTTGATCAGATCCCTCCTCTCCTGAGTTGTGATGTTGGACTGCTCATTGGATTTAACTGTCCCAGAACTCTAGCTCCAAAACAGGTTCTACTCGGAAAGGACAATGAGCCATTTGCAATACAGACAGATCTAGGGTGGAGCATTGTTGGTGGCTCTACATCAGAGCCAAATGAAACCGAAGCAAGTCTGTGCCATAGAGTCATGGTAAAGGAAATGCCTGCTGTAACACCAATGGACGTGATCAGTGTTCTTGAATCTGATTTCAAGGACACAAAGGCATGTGAAAAAACGGTCTCACAAGAGGATCTCGTTTTTCTGGAAAAACTTAAGGAAGGGATAAAAAAAAACGAACAAGGACACTGCGAGATGCCTCTTCCATTTAAGCAAAGGCCAAACTTACCAGACAACAAAAGGCTTGCAGAGATCAGATTGGAACACTTAAGGAGAAGGTTGAACAAGGATGAGAACTACAAAAATGATTATGTTGCATACATGAACGACATAATTGAAAGAGGAGACGTGGAAGAAGTACACAATGAAGGAATACAAGGTGAACAATGGTACATCCCCCATCATGGGATTTACCACCCCAAAAAGCCCACAAAACTGCGTGTCGTATTTGACTGTTCAGCCAAACACAATGGAACTGGTCTCAATGATCACCTCCTCCAAGGGCCAGACTTAATAAACAATCTGACTGGCATTCTCTTGAGATTCCGGCAACATCCTATTGCCTTAATGTGCGATATAGAAAAGATGTTCCACCAGTTCCACGTCAGTGAGAGGGACCTATCTACGTTTCCTCTGGTGGAAAAACGGTGACACAAGCACACAACCTCAAACATACAGAATGAAGGTGCACCTTTTTGGTGCAGCATCATCTCCAGGCTGTGCAAATTATGGACTGAAGTATTTAGCCAAAGAGCACTGCCACTCGCACCAAGCAGGTTCACAGTTCATAGAGAAAGACTTTTACGTCGATGATGGAGTTACGAGCACAAACACAGTGAAAGAAGCAATACAGTTGGCACAAGAAGCCAGAGAAATCTGCAGCAAAGGTAACCTGCGTCTCCACAAGTTTGTTTCTACCAATCACACTGTTTTGCAAAGTATACCTGCATCAGAGTGCGCTGTAAACATTAACATAAGAGACTTGACATTCAAAGACGTGCCACAAGAAAGAGCACTAGGCATCCAGTGGAAAATTGAAAAGGACTGTTTCAAATTTGACAACACACTGAAAGTCCAGCCAGCCACACGCAGAGGCATTCTATCCACTGTCGCGTCAATCTACGACCCACTTGGATTTTTAGCGCCATATGTGCTGAATGGAAAGAAAATCTTGCAAGAAATGTGTCAGCATGGTGTCGGGTGGGACGACCCAATACCTAATGCACTCAAGCCAAGGTGGGTGAGTTGGCAAAGTGACTTTGTAAATCTGGACAAGCTAAACATACCTCGCTGTTACCTGCCTGCTAACTTTGGTGAAACTAAAGAAATAGAGTTGCACCACTTCTCAGATGCGAGCTCAAGTGGTTATGGACAATGTAGCTATCTGAGGGCAAAAAACGCTAAAGGTGAAATTCACTGTTCTCTGGTAATAGCAAAGGCTCGAGTTTCTCCAACTAAACTGACCACAATCCCCAGACTTGAACTAACAGCAGCTGTAGTTTCAGTCTCAGTCAGCAACATGTTACGGGAAGAACTGTGTTATGGTGCAAAGGAGTATTTCTGGACTGATTCAAAGGTGGTGCTGGGCTACATAAACAATGATGCGCGTCGTTTTCACACCTTTGTAGCTAACAGGGTTCAGAAGATCAGGGAAAGTACAAGCCCTCAGCAATGGTTTTACGTGCCATCAGAACTGAATCCAGCTGACAGTGCTTCGAGAGGTGCAACTGTCAAAGAGTTAAATAAGTCTATCTGGTTCACTGGCCCCACCTTTTTGTGGAAAAATGAA
The DNA here is from genome assembly GCF_036321145.2 of Pelmatolapia mariae. NCBI lineage: Eukaryota > Metazoa > Chordata > Actinopteri > Cichliformes > Cichlidae > Pelmatolapia > Pelmatolapia mariae. The sequence continues at coordinate 31,937,514 of NC_086245.2, read as the reverse complement.
CTGCCCACAGCACAACCTGTCGAGTTGGATCTGACCATAGGAGATCCAGAAGTCAGAAAAGTACAGACAATGTTAACTAAAGTCACAGACACTGTAAGTCTTGCTGAACGTCTAAGTAAGTTCTCCTGGTCCAAAGCAATTAAGGCTGTAGCACATCTCATAAGAAGGGCTAGACACATCAAGTCAAATGCATCAGCTACAGTGAGTGAACAGAAAAATGCTGAACTTGTGATCATTCGAGATGTACAAAGTCAAACGTATGAACAGGAGATAAGACTGCTGAAGAAAGGAGAACAGCTCCCACATCATAACAAACTGTTTAAACTGGACATTTTCATGGATACAGATGGTCTCCTCAAGGTGGGAGGGAGACTCCAGCATGCAACGAGTGACACCTTCAAACACCCGATCGTGATCCCAAAAGAACATTATGCAGCCAAACTCATAATATCTCACTGTCATGACAAAGTAAAACACCAAGGAAAAGGATTCACAATAAATGAAATCAGATCCAGTGGCTACTGGATTCCTGGAATGAGTAAAACAGTTGCCTCATTCATCCTACAATGTGTGATCTGCCGCAGACTCTGCAAAGCTCCAGAGGGTCAGAGGATGAGTGACCTACCTCCACAACGCTTAGAGCCCTCTCCTCCCTTCACACACTGCGGCATGGACTGTTTTGGTCCGTTTGTGACAACAGAGGGAAGAAAACAACACAAACGGTATGGACTCCTATTTACTTGCTTTTGTTCTCGTGCCATTCACATCGAGTTCTTAGAGGACTTGTCTACTGATGCATTTATTAATGCATTAAGATGTTTCATTTCAATCAGAGGTGCAGTTCGACACATCCAATGTGACCAGGGAACGAACTTTGTTGGTGCTCAGAATGAGTTTAAAGCAGGTTTAAATGAGCTAGACACTCAGAGACTAAATACATACCTGTCCGAAAAACAATGTGACTTTGTGATGAACGCACCCCACGCTAGTCACGCAGGGGGAGTGTGGGAACGTCAGATAAAGACTGTCAGAAGTGTGCTGAATACCACTCTGTCACTGGCTCATGACAGACTCAACGATGCTTCATTACGGACCTTATTCTACGAAGCCATGGCTATAGTCAATAGCAGACCCCTGACTATAGATAACTTGAACAGCCCCAACAGCCTAGAACCGCTCACGCCCAATCATCTGCTGCACATGAAATCCAATGCACCTTTGCCCCCACCTGGTGCCTTTTCAAATGAGGACCTGTACAGCAGGAAGAGGTGGCGCCGCGTGCAGTTCCTTGCAGAGCAGTTCTGGAGCCGCTGGAGACGTGAATACATTCACAACATCATTTCAAGGCAAAAGTGGCACTCACCAAAGAGGAATCTAAAAGTAGGTGATGTTGTGTTGGAAATGGATAAACTGGCACCCAGAGTGGAATGGAGACTTGCAAGAGTTGTCGAGACTATCAGTGGGAAAGATGGACTTGTGCGAAGGGTAAAGATCTCACTTGGAGAAAAGAGACTCAATAACAAAGGTCAACGCTCTACTAAACTATCAGTTGTGGAGCGTCCAGTACAAAAACTTGTGTTGTTGTTAGAAAGTTGTTAAGGTAACTCCTACATGGGTTATTTTGTTTGGGGAAAATTATTCATAGTGGTTCTTATGTAAACCAATTATTCATAATTTTGGTGGGAGTGTAAATAACCCTAAATGCCTTTATTATGTGTGCCTATGCCAAGAGGCACACATATTACTATTCGTCGGATTTATTATTATTATTATTATTATGTGTGCCTATGCCAAGAGGCACACATATTACTATTCGTCGGATTTATTATTATTATTATTATTATTATTATTATTCTTCAGTTTCCGCCTGAAATTTTGCAGCGAATCTCGCCTCGCAGTTTTGAGACAAGCTTCATATATGTTACCTCATTTTGTGCGGCTGGATCAGGAATGGTGTGCTATGACTTTTGGTGTTTATGACTATTATAGTTTTTTAAATATTAATATTTTAGTGAAAATTTTCCCGCGCTTCTCTGCCAAACAGTTTTGACAATAGGGTTACATATGTTAGATCATTTTGTGCGGCTGGAGCTGGACTAGTATGGTATACACTTTTGGTGTTTATGACTTTTATAGTTTTTTAAATATTAATATTTTAGTGCAAATTTAGAAAGATTCTTCTTTTGGCGCCATAGAAACAGACTTCATTTGTGGTGTGTTGGCTCCATCTTTTGGTCCCACTGATACAAATTTCAAACTTCATTTGTGGTGTGTTGGCTCTCTCTAGTGGTATGCCGGGAGTAGTACGGCCTGTCTACCCTTATTTGGATTACCGTAATGATGACAATATCAACGGTGCGCACAGCGTCGCTGCTTTCAGGAGCCATTGGAATTTTTAAGGTTGCGCAAATCATTCAATAGTTACGGTAATGCTTGGTGGAAAACTCAATATCCCACAATTCATAGCACGCCTCTGCCGAGTCAAACAATGGCGGCCATCACTTAGTTTTTATTTTCCTCTTAATACTGTTTCTAGGTCACAAAATAAACTTTTAAGATATTTTCAGGCGAGAATATAGGTGTGTAAACTTCAAATATCTGCTCGTTTTGTCAAAACATCCCATATTAGCGACAATGTTCTGACGATGTCGTTTCTGCTTGAGGCTAGCTGGCTAGTGTGGCTAGCGCGGCTTTGCTAACAAGCTACAGCCGGCCTGGATGACAGTGAGAGCGGCTTACTCTGGTTTCACACCCGGTCCTTCGTAAAGTCTCGTGGTCACAGCTGGACTTATTTTAAATAAATAAATGATTTATTTATTTATTCATTTTAGTAACGGTATAAACAGTGAAAGGTGGTGGATTGGCCAGATGTAAACTTCAAATATGTGCTCGTGTTACCAAGACATCCCATATTAGCTCTGATGGTTTCGGTGCCTGCAAAGAGCTAGACAGCTAGCTAGCTAACTGGCTGTCTTTTTGACTCAGGGTCATAGCTGGACTTATTTTTCGTTTTTATGAGCCGATGAGGGTTTTTTTTAGTAACGGTACAAACAGTGAAAGGCGGTGGATTGTCCAGATGCTGGTCGATGTGGAAAAAATAACTGAGTTGTTTGGTGGTCGCTGACGCGGAGCTACAACCGAGGGCAGCTATCCACCGGTGTGTGTCAGACAGAGCATGCAGGGAACGAGGCGGCGAGGCGACCGCCGATCAACCGGTGGTAGATCGTGGATCAGGGAAACCGAAGGCAGGAGAAGCAGGCGGCTGCCGGTCAGAGCGTGAGGTGAACTGAATTTCAGGTAAGAAGTTATGAACTGCACTCTATTTGGGTCAGATATAAACCGAGTTTAGGTGTAGTTTATTTCCGTTGTGCTGACTTTTTACAATCAGTTATAATAACTTGTACTGCGTGCTAGCTAGCACGACGGAGTTTCTATACAGCTGTGTGCGCGCTAAGTTACTGATGTTGAACTTTATGACAGCCTCCCCTGTCATTCTCTCGCCTGTTCAAACTTCAGTCATGAAACTGATCAATGATCGGCTTTTCTCTCTTGTTTGTTTATCGCGCTAAACAACAGCAGCACGTTTAAGCTTGATCAGCTGTTGTTAGAATTCATTTGATTTTAATTTCTAGTATCAGCTGATGTTTGCTGGAGCCACAGCTGTAGAAGCGGCTGGTGGAAACCAGGAGATGACCTTACCGAATCATCAGAGCTGAACTGGTGATGGAGAAACAGGTTTACCTTTTTTTTTTAGGTGACATGAATGAGTTGAAGGGAAGTTATGAACTGTTTCTGAGAGAAATAAACACCAAGCTCCTTTTTTATTTAGCTGACAGCTGGTAACTGTGCAGGGGTGGATCTAGCAAAGCTTTTGCCAGGGGGCCAGGTAGGGCATCTTACAACCAAAGTTTGTATAATAATACACAAGATTGTCTGTAGACCATTGTTAATCATTCAGAACACTGTGTAAAAATAACAAAAAACAAAAAGTGAATGCAAAAGTGCATAAATATTTATTTTACGTGATTGATGTGTGTGGCGGGGCGTGGTCTGCAGTGCCGCTGCAGGGGAGGTGGACCCACCTGAGCGGCATCTGCAATCACGCCTCTCTGGCGTAGTCTGTGCTCTCTCGGCTGTTTTTTGGGTGTGTGTCAGGCTGTGAGTTGAAAAGCTACAGCCGGCTGTGTGGGTACACCAACTATGTGTGAAAAGTGGTCCATAACGTAATGCTTCAAAGCGTGTTCATGCAAACATTGTCGGGTCTGCCGTGGTACAATGGGACTTCTGCTCATGAAACTATGTGCACAGCGTCTGCAAATCGGGGCTGTACAAAGTCACTTCATCTTTACCCAAAATTGTAAGCTGTCATCTGTGAGGTGCGAGCGGTGTTTGTTTTTACCATAGTTCATGGTGGAGAATGGCTGCTCTGCTGAGTTTTGCTCTCTGTAGCTGTATGAATGGCAAACTACACTGTTTACCAGCGGCATAGGCACACTTAAAATTTCTTCTGAAATTTTCGCTTTCTAGTTATTATGTGTGCCTATGCCAAGAGGCACACATATTACTATGCGTCGGATTTATTATTATTATTATTATGTGTGCCTATGCCAAGAGGCACACATATTACTATTCGTCGGATTTATTATTATTATTATTATTATTATTATTATTATTATTATTCTTCAGTTTCCGCCTGAAATTTTGCAGCGAATCTCGCCTCGCAGTTTTGAGACAAGCTTCATATATGTTACCTCATTTTGTGCGGCTGGATCAGGAATGGTGTGCTATGACTTTTGGTGTTTATGACTATTATAGTTTTTTAAATATTAATATTTTAGTGAAAATTTTCCCGCGCTTCTCTGCCAAACAGTTTTGACAATAGGGTTACATATGTTAGATCATTTTGTGCGGCTGGAGCTGGACTAGTATGGTATACACTTTTGGTGTTTATGACTTTTATAGTTTTTTAAATATTAATATTTTAGTGCAAATTTAGAAAGATTCTTCTTTTGGCGCCATAGAAACAGACTTCATTTGTGGTGTGTTGGCTCCATCTTTTGGTCCCACTGATACAAATTTCAAACTTCATTTGTGGTGTGTTGGCTCTCTCTAGTGGTATGCCGGGAGTAGTACGGCCTGTCTACCCTTATTTGGATTACCGTAATGATGACAATATCAACGGTGCGCACAGCGTCGCTGCTTTCAGGAGCCATTGGAATTTTTAAGGTTGCGCAAATCATTCAAAAGTTACGGTAATGCTTGGTGGAAAACTCAATATCCCACAATTCATAGCACGCCTCTGCCGAGTCAAACAATGGCGGCCATCACTTAGTTTTTATTTTCCTCTTAATACTGTTTCTAGGTCACAAAATAAACTTTTAAGATATTTTCAGGCGAGAATATAGGTGTGTAAACTTCAAATATCTGCTCGTTTTGTCAAAACATCCCATATTAGCGACAATGTTCTGACGATGTCGTTTCTGCTTGAGGCTAGCTGGCTAGTGTGGCTAGCGCGGCTTTGCTAACAAGCTACAGCCGGCCTGGATGACAGTGAGAGCGGCTTACTCTGGTTTCACACCCGGTCCTTCGTAAAGTCTCGTGGTCACAGCTGGACTTATTTTAAATAAATAAATGATTTATTTATTTATTCATTTTAGTAACGGTATAAACAGTGAAAGGTGGTGGATTGGCCAGATGTAAACTTCAAATATGTGCTCGTGTTACCAAGACATCCCATATTAGCTCTGATGGTTTCGGTGCCTGCAAAGAGCTAGACAGCTAGCTAGCTAACTGGCTGTCTTTTTGACTCAGGGTCATAGCTGGACTTATTTTTCGTTTTTATGAGCCGATGAGGGGTTTTTTTAGTAACGGTACAAACAGTGAAAGGCGGTGGATTGTCCAGATGCTGGTCGATGTGGAAAAAATAACTGAGTTGTTTGGTGGTCGCTGACACGGAGCTACAACCGAGGGCAGCTATCCACCGGTGTGTGTCAGACAGAGCATGCAGGGAACGAGGCGGCGAGGCGACCGCCGATCAACCGGTGGTAGATCGTGGATCAGGGAAACCGAAGGCAGGAGAAGCAGGCGGCTGCCGGTCAGAGCGTGAGGTGAACTGAATTTCAGGTAAGAAGTTATGAACTGCACTCTATTTGGGTCAGATATAAACCGAGTTTAGGTGTAGTTTATTTCCGTTGTGCTGACTTTTTACAATCAGTTATAATAACTTGTACTGCGTGCTAGCTAGCACGACGGAGTTTCTATACAGCTGTGTGCGCGCTAAGTTACTGATGTTGAACTTTATGACAGCCTCCCCTGTCATTCTCTCGCCTGTTCAAACTTCAGTCATGAAACTGATCAATGATCGGCTTTTCTCTCTTGTTTGTTTATCGCGCTAAACAACAGCAGCACGTTTAAGCTTGATCAGCTGTTGTTAGAATTCATTTGATTTTAATTTCTAGTATCAGCTGATGTTTGCTGGAGCCACAGCTGTAGAAGCGGCTGGTGGAAACCAGGAGATGACCTTACCGAATCATCAGAGCTGAACTGGTGATGGAGAAACAGGTTTACCTTTTTTTTTTAGGTGACATGAATGAGTTGAAGGGAAGTTATGAACTGTTTCTGAGAGAAATAAACACCAAGCTCCTTTTTTATTTAGCTGACAGCTGGTAACTGTGCAGGGGCGGATCTAGCAAAGCTTTTGCCAGGGGGCCAGGTAGGGCATCTTACAACCAAAGTTTGTATAATAATACACAAGATTGTCTGTAGACCATTGTTAATCATTCAGAACACTGTGTAAAAATAACAAAAAACAAAAAGTGAATGCAAAAGTGCATAAATATTTATTTTACGTGATTGATGTGTGTGGCGGGGCGTGGTCTGCAGTGCCGCTGCAGGGGAGGTGGACCCACCTGAGCGGCATCTGCAATCACGCCTCTCTGGCGTAGTCTGTGCTCTCTCGGCTGTTTTTTGGGTGTGTGTCAGGCTGTGAGTTGAAAAGCTACAGCCGGCTGTGTGGGTACACCAACTATGTGTGAAAAGTGGTCCATAACGTAATGCTTCAAAGCGTGTTCATGCAAACATTGTCGGGTCTGCCGTGGTACAATGGGACTTCTGCTCATGAAACTATGTGCACAGCGTCTGCAAATCGGGGCTGTACAAAGTCACTTCATCTTTACCCAAAATTGTAAGCTGTCATCTGTGAGGTGCGAGCGGTGTTTGTTTTTACCATAGTTCATGGTGGAGAATGGCTGCTCTGCTGAGTTTTGCTCTCTGTAGCTGTATGAATGGCAAACTACACTGTTTACCAGCGGCATAGGCACACTTAAAATTTCTTCTGAAATTTTCGCTTTCTAGTTATTATGTGTGCCTATGCCAAGAGGCACACATATTACTATGCGTCGGATTTATTATTATTATTATTATGTGTGCCTATGCCAAGAGGCACACATATTACTATTCGTCGGATTTATTATTATTATTATTATTATTATTATTATTATTATTATTATTCTTCAGTTTCCGCCTGAAATTTTGCAGCGAATCTCGCCTCGCAGTTTTGAGACAAGCTTCATATATGTTACCTCATTTTGTGCGGCTGGATCAGGAATGGTGTGCTATGACTTTTGGTGTTTATGACTATTATAGTTTTTTAAATATTAATATTTTAGTGAAAATTTTCCCGCGCTTCTCTGCCAAACAGTTTTGACAATAGGGTTACATATGTTAGATCATTTTGTGCGGCTGGAGCTGGACTAGTATGGTATACACTTTTGGTGTTTATGACTTTTATAGTTTTTTAAATATTAATATTTTAGTGCAAATTTAGAAAGATTCTTCTTTTGGCGCCATAGAAACAGACTTCATTTGTGGTGTGTTGGCTCCATCTTTTGGTCCCACTGATACAAATTTCAAACTTCATTTGTGGTGTGTTGGCTCTCTCTAGTGGTATGCCGGGAGTAGTACGGCCTGTCTACCCTTATTTGGATTACCGTAATGATGACAATATCAACGGTGCGCACAGCGTCGCTGCTTTCAGGAGCCATTGGAATTTTTAAGGTTGCGCAAATCATTCAAAAGTTACGGTAATGCTTGGTGGAAAACTCAATATCCCACAATTCATAGCACGCCTCTGCCGAGTCAAACAATGGCGGCCATCACTTAGTTTTTATTTTCCTCTTAATACTGTTTCTAGGTCACAAAATAAACTTTTAAGATATTTTCAGGCGAGAATATAGGTGTGTAAACTTCAAATATCTGCTCGTTTTGTCAAAACATCCCATATTAGCGACAATGTTCTGACGATGTCGTTTCTGCTTGAGGCTAGCTGGCTAGTGTGGCTAGCGCGGCTTTGCTAACAAGCTACAGCCGGCCTGGATGACAGTGAGAGCGGCTTACTCTGGTTTCACACCCGGTCCTTCGTAAAGTCTCGTGGTCACAGCTGGACTTATTTTAAATAAATAAATGATTTATTTATTTATTCATTTTAGTAACGGTATAAACAGTGAAAGGTGGTGGATTGGCCAGATGTAAACTTCAAATATGTGCTCGTGTTACCAAGACATCCCATATTAGCTCTGATGGTTTCGGTGCCTGCAAAGAGCTAGACAGCTAGCTAGCTAACTGGCTGTCTTTTTGACTCAGGGTCATAGCTGGACTTATTTTTCGTTTTTATGAGCCGATGAGGGTTTTTTTTTAGTAACGGTACAAACAGTGAAAGGCGGTGGATTGTCCAGATGCTGGTCGATGTGGAAAAAATAACTGAGTTGTTTGGTGGTCGCTGACGCGGAGCTACAACCGAGGGCAGCTATCCACCGGTGTGTGTCAGACAGAGCATGCAGGGAACGAGGCGGCGAGGCGACCGCCGATCAACCGGTGGTAGATCGTGGATCAGGGAAACCGAAGGCAGGAGAAGCACGCGGCTGCCGGTCAGAGCGTGAGGTGAACTGAATTTCAGGTAAGAAGTTATGAACTGCACTCTATTTGGGTCAGATATAAACCGAGTTTAGGTGTAGTTTGGTGGAAACCAGGAGATGACCTTACCGAATCATCAGAGCTGAACTGGTGATGGAGAAACAGGTTTACCTTTTTTTTAGGTGACATGAATGAGTTGAAGGGAAGTTATGAACTGTTTCTGAGAGAAATAAACACCAAGCTCCTTTTTTATTTAGCTGACAGCTGGTAACTGTGCAGGGGCGGATCTAGCAAAGCTTTTGCCAGGGGGCCAGGTAGGGCATCTTACAACCAAAGTTTGTATAATAATACACAAGATTGGCTGTAGACCATTGTTAATCATTCAGAACACTGTGTAAAAATAACAAAAAACAAAAAGTGAATGCAAAAGTGCATAAATATTTATTTTACGTGATTGATGTGTGTGGCGGGGCGTGGTCTGCAGTGCCGCTGCAGGGGAGGTGGACCCACCTGAGCGGCATCTGCAATCACGCCTCTCTGGCGTAGTCTGTGCTCTCTCGGCTGTTTTTTGGGTGTGTGTCAGGCTGTGAGTTGAAAAGCTACAGCCGGCTGTGTGGGTACACCAACCATGTGTGAAAAGTGGTCCATAACGTAATGCTTCAAAGCGTGTTCATGCAAACATTGTCGGGTCTGCCGTGGTACAATGGGACTTCTGCTCATGAAACTATGTGCACAGCGTCTGCAAATTGGGGCTGTACAAAGTCACTTCATCTTTACCCAAAATTGTAAGCTGTCATCTGTGAGGTGCGAGCGGTGTTTGTTTTTACCATAGTTCATGGTGGAGAATGGCTGCTCTGCTGAGTTTTGCTCTCTGTAGCTGTATGAATGGCAAACTACACTGTTTACCAGCGGCATAGGCACACTTAAAATTTCTTCTGAAATTTTCGCTTTCTAGTTATTATTATTATTCTTCAGTTTCCGCCTGAAATTTTGCAGCGAATCTCGCCTCGCAGTTTTGAGACAAGCTTCATATATGTTACCTCATTTTGTGCGGCTGGATCAGGAATGGTGTGCTATGACTTTTGGTGTTCATGACTATTATAGTTTTTTAAATATTAATATTTTAGTGAAAATTTTCCCGCGCTTCTCTGCCAAACAGTTTTGACAATAGGGTTACATATGTTAGATCATTTTGTGCGGCTGGAGCTGGACTAGTATGGTATACACTTTTGGTGTTTATGACTTTTATAGTTTTTTAAATATTAATATTTTAGTGCAAATTTAGAAAGATTCTTCTTTTGGCGCCATAGAAACAGACTTCATTTGTGGTGTGTTGGCTCCATCTTTTGGTCCCACTGATACAAATTTCAAACTTCATTTGTGGTGTGTTGGCTCTCTCTAGTGGTATGCCGGGAGTAGTACGGCCTGTCTACCCTTATTTGGATTACCGTAATGATGACAATATCAACGGTGCGCACAGCGTCGCTGCTTTCAGGAGCCATTGGAATTTTTAAGGTTGCGCAAATCATTCAATAGTTACGGTAATGCTTGGTGGAAAACTCAATATCCCACAATTCATAGCACGCCTCTGCCGAGTCAAACAATAGCGGCCATCACTTAGTTTTTATTTTCCTCTTAATACTGTTTCTAGGTCACAAAATAAACTTTTAAGATATTTTCAGGCGAGAATATAGGTGTGTAAACTTCAAATATCTGCTCATTTTGTCAAAACATCCCATATTAGCGACAATGTTCTGACGATGTCGTTTCTGCTTGAGGCTAGCTGGCTAGTGTGGCTAGCGCGGCTTTGCTAACAAGCTACAGCCGGCCTGGATGACAGTGAGAGCGGCTTACTCTGGTTTCACACCCGGTCCTTCGTAAAGTCTCGTGGTCACAGCTGGACTTATTTTAAATAAATAAATGATTTATTTATTTATTCATTTTAGTAACGGTATAAACAGTGAAAGGTGGTGGATTGGCCAGATGTAAACTTCAAATATGTGCTCGTGTTACCAAGACATCCCATATTAGCTCTGATGGTTTCGGTGCCTGCAAAGAGCTAGACAGCTAGCTAGCTAACTGGCTGTCTTTTTGACTCAGGGTCATAGCTGGACTTATTTTTCGTTTTTATGAGCCGATGAGGGTTTTTTTTTAGTAACGGTACAAACAGTGAAAGGCGGTGGATTGTCCAGATGCTGGTCGATGTGGAAAAAATAACTGAGTTGTTTGGTGGTCGCTGACGCGGAGCTACAACCGAGGGCAGCTATCCACCGGTGTGTGTCAGACAGAGCATGCAGGGAACGAGGCGGCGAGGCGACCGCCGATCAACCGGTGGTAGATCGTGGATCAGGGAAACCGAAGGCAGGAGAAGCAGGCGGCTGCCGGTCAGAGCGTGAGGTGAACTGAATTTCAGGTAAGAAGTTATGAACTGCACTCTATTTGGGTCAGATATAAACCGAGTTTAGGTGTAGTTTGGTGGAAACCAGGAGATGACCTTACCGAATCATCAGAGCTGAACTGGTGATGGAGAAACAGGTTTACCTTTTTTTTAGGTGACATGAATGAGTTGAAGGGAAGTTATGAACTGTTTCTGAGAGAAATAAACACCAAGCTCCTTTTTTATTTAGCTGACAGCTGGTAACTGTGCAGGGGCGGATCTAGCAAAGCTTTTGCCAGGGGGCCAGGTAGGGCATCTTACAACCAAAGTTTGTATAATAATACACAAGATTGGCTGTAGACCATTGTTAATCATTCAGAACACTGTGTAAAAATAACAAAAAACAAAAAGTGAATGCAAAAGTGCATAAATATTTATTTTACGTGATTGATGTGTGTGGCGGGGCGTGGTCTGCAGTGCCGCTGCAGGGGAGGTGGACCCACCTGAGCGGCATCTGCAATCACGCCTCTCTGGCGTAGTCTGTGCTCTCTCGGCTGTTTTTTGGGTGTGTGTCAGGCTGTGAGTTGAAAAGCTACAGCCGGCTGTGTGGGTACACCAACCATGTGTGAAAAGTGGTCCATAACGTAATGCTTCAAAGCGTGTTCATGCAAACATTGTCGGGTCTGCCGTGGTACAATGGGACTTCTGCTCATGAAACTATGTGCACAGCGTCTGCAAATCGGGGCTGTACAAAGTCACTTCATCTTTACCCAAAATTGTAAGCTGTCATCTGTGAGGTGCGAGCGGTGTTTGTTTTTACCATAGTTCATGGTGGAGAATGGCTGCTCTGCTGAGTTTTGCTCTCTGTAGCTGTATGAATGGCAAACTACACTGTTTACCAGCGGCATAGGCACACTTAAAATTTCTTCTGAAATTTTCGCTTTCTAGTTTAGTTCATTGCACCTTATTTTGACACTCATCGTTGTTTTCTACTACTAACTTCCTGTTTGGGTGTAGAAGCTTTTATTTTGATGGGACGATTTCCTGTAATACTGTTTTTGGCGCAGTTTTCAGCAGCAGTCGCGGGAGTTTGAAATGTCATGGTTTAACGGAGCCTATGGAGATTTCTTTTGTTATTAGCAGCCCCCTTGATAGAGGCACAAGGTATGGTTATGACATAAATAAGGACATGTTTAGATGTTTTTGTGACAGAGGCTTCATTTGTTAGATGTTACGTTGAACGTACTTTATGTTATAATGTTTACGATTGTAAGAGTGTGGATTGTTTTGCTTACACGCTGTTTCTATGTATACATCCTCAGCTCTTACGGTGAGATTGATGGTTTACTGCCATTAAACCCTCAAAACGTCATCAGTAAAGTGTCATCCTTCATTCGGGGGGGTTCGCTACATAAAGTGACATCCAGTGGCTGAAGCTGAGCTGCAGGAAGGAAGGTTCACACAAGACTGACTTCATACATGAGTCTATAGAATAAACCACAGACAAAAAAGAGATACAGGAACATATGGAAGGCAAGAAGGATGTGAGGAATAAACTGCGACCAAGAACAGACACAACTGGCCAGTAAGCAGACTGAACATTCTTATGTGGTTTGTAGTGACACATTTGGTTCATTTGCAGTTCACTTGGATTTTTCTCTGTGTGAAAACAAACCTAACCATGGGTAAAAGCTAAAAGTTTACAAACTTGTAGGTCTGAAAACACCCTTAGATTCCAAACAGGAAACAGAGTTCCTCAGTCTCAATTTCCCTCTGAGATTATCTGATTCTGAACGGTTTTTTTTCTTTGTGGGGGAAAAGTAAAAGTTGACCTGGCTTTTAGACCAGGTTAAATTTACTCCCCACACTGAGGAAGTGAATATGCTGCTGAGCCTCTTTCAGTGGAGTGTTTGATTGGAGTGTACAGATAAATGTTCAACATTACAGGGTAATTCCGAATAGTCATTCATCTCTAAAATTCTTTAGAAAGCTTTTTCACTTGATCCAGAGTGCACCAGATGTAGTGAGATATTCGTTCCCAGCTTATTTGTGAAAACATGAAGCTGACTTAGCAAATGAAATGATTAAAAATGCAGCTGTCCATCAGATGGCACTCTGTTGCAGATTCAGAATACGTTAATAATCCCTAAGGAAATTACATAAATTATGTTTATCTCAGATTATAATTACTGATCAGTTCCTGATTAATTTATACTCAAACAGCTGTTAGTGTTTGAATAAGAATAAAATGTGTATGTTTTTCTGTCATATACTCATAGACTTAGGGTGTGATTTGTAAAAACATGGAGCACTGGGATTGGTTTAGTGGACTTACAGTGGGAGTAGTGTTTCATCGCTCTAGGTGATGTCTTCAGTCTCTAAACCACAGTGCTCCCTTGTACTCTGTACCTGTCACAGCATATTGCTGTTGATAAAGCTAGCACAAAAAGTAAGGACATTTGTCTTTGGCTGATTACTTCTTTGTTGTAACACATTTTATATTGTTGGAACAATAAACAAGAGTAAATCAGCTGTTTGACACTAGCAAAGAAGTTTTTCATGGGCTCAGCCCACATACTCAACTCTGCTACGCAACCCACAAATGCATTTACCTTTAAAAAGTGGCACCATTTAAGGGGAAATAAACAGGCTTTCCAACAATATAGGATTTATTGCGTTTCACAGAAGCATTGTTACAATAAAGTAATAAACAAACAAACAAAAATTACCTTGCTTTTGGTGCTAACTTTAAAATAATTAAGAACAAATACAGAATAATTAGGATTATTACTTTAATCATAAACAGCTTTGGCATGGACACTGTAACATATTTTTCTTTAAATAATATGCACAGTACTCTTCACATTTTCTTCTTTAGGCACATAAAACCCAGTCAATCATAATGCCAGCATTGGCATACAGAAAATATTTATGCCAACATTTGAACACAAAAAGAACATAACACAATTTGGAAAGTACGGGCAGGGCGGCGCCCATCGGCAGCAGACTTTCCAGGTTGGCAGTTAGTTCATTATGCTGCCGGGTCGTTATCGCATATTTATTAACTTGTGAATAATGACTGACTGTCAGATTAGGGTTGACCTGTCTAAACAGCTCTACCTTCACGCAATGCCAATGAACAGTGCACGGAATTTCCTTAGACTCTTTTCACTGCAAATTCCTGCATGATGCCTCTTTTTAAAATGTAATTACCGTAGTTTTCACGCAGAAACAGCAGCACCTATAGCTTAATAGACCTTCCCAAAGTGTGGGGCCCGCCCCCTGGGGGGGGGGGCGCAGAGCCATTGCGGGGGTGGGGGGGGGGGGGGGGGGGGGGGGTATGAAAAGGGAAAAAAAAAAACAATGCTTGGACACTGCTAGCACGGGGCGCCCACAGAAACGCAAAGCAGGAGATGAAGCATTGCTGAATTTGTTTCCAAACCAACTTCATTCTAAGCCAAAGACTAGAAAATATGGTGAAGAATATCTTCCCTTTGGTTTCACCTGCACAAGTGCCAAGGTAGGTCTCCCCTGCATAATAGAGATTGAAAATGTGACGTCATTCAGGGGTAAAACCGCAAAGGATTCTGGGAACTAGTGGCAAGAGGTACTAGCGCACGCAGGCTTTCAATTGAAATCAGTTACACAACGATAAAAAGAAACACAAAAAATGGCAAGAAGCTGTTGTATTATTAACTGCAATAGCTGGTTGCATGACAGCCACGGGAAGCCGACGGGTAAAGAGATCGGTTTTTATCGGATTACCTCGTGGAAGAGGAATTGTTTAAGCCATGTTTCCGAAGTAACAAAGGGGCGACGGATTGCCTGGATTTACCAAATATAACGTCTCAGAACACTCCAGCTCACATGTTAGTCTGCTCCAAGCATTCCCACAAAGGTCAGTGTTTTGTAGTAGTTAATACGTCATTTTTCATAACATAATTGGTGATATAGGTTACAAGCAAGTCTGGCGCTGAACAGAAATGGTCGCGCTATGCTCCTTTGTTTATTGTGCATAAATAGTGAATTGTCCTGACAGAATATTGCGCTTCGCTTCTGTTATTACCACGGTACATTGACAAAAACATATACTTTTGTTCACAGGATAAAACAGTTGTTTTGTATCACTAATTGCCCAGTACGGTTACAGCATACAATATTATTGTCACTGCTACATTTCTGTAATGCGTACTAGAAATTATTTCCACTACTAATTAATTACCGTTGAGCTCAAAGGTCCTATTAATAAACTGTTAACGAATGTGTATTTATGAAGACGATTTGTGAGACTGGTAAACGTACCTTTGTTCGTACGATGTTCTTTCGTTCTACAGGGTGCATTTCAAGGTCCTGTACCCATCCGTCGGTAAACTGTACCTGGGCTTGTTGCAGTGACCTGAAGTTACTAAAAACTTCATGAGTGTATGCACTCACTCCAAAAACTATATAATTATAAATCTGAGCGTGGTGAAAGTTGGGCAGCACGCTAATGTCTTTTGTCCACTCTGTGTGCTCGTAAGGGTCTGACCCTTTCACTCCTTTGATTTTTTTCCTCGTACCTTTTCTTTGCCTTTTCGTCGAGTCTGTCTTTGTACGGACCGGCATTGTTCTCCTTTGTTTTGTACATTCCTTTTTTGGGGAACAAAGAAAAACCAAGAAGGTATTGGAACCGGAGAATGAACGTTTTGCGGTGCTGCAAATGCTTGCATTTGATGCGGTACTTGGATTGTTTTGCTACCAGTTCCCGGCATGCAATGCGCGAAAGTCACGTGGTCTGTCAATCTCTATAGGGCTTTGGAGCGTGATGTCACGGGAGGTGGACCACGCCCCCTTTCGCCATGACAGTAGGCCAGACAGTGGATACAACTTCAGCTATGGTTCGTACGTGTTGTGTTGTCAGTTACAACGTTAGATCACACGATCGTGAAGGCAAGAAGCTGGATAATGTGCTCTCTTTTCATCATTTTCCATCCTGGAGGCAACGTGAGGGATCCCATTTATCCGATATTACTAAACAAAGACGTCAGGCTTGCATTGCAGCGGTGAGACGAGCGGATATCGAGTGCTCTGCAATCCCCAGCTTTTTGTTGGTTTGCTCTCCGCATTTTCTTTCCGGTGAGTTCTAAATTAATACATATCACTCTTAAAAGGCTTTTAGTGTTATTTTCAATGCGCTGAGGTCATAGATAATGAGATAAAACATGCTAATGTGTGATGCTGCAGAACCACGTCATGTCGACTGAGTAGCTTATGATTTAGCATTATTGCAGGCAAACCAGCATATGAAATGAATGTAACAAATCCAGACTGGGCACCAACACTGCACATGGGCCTCTAAAAACATACTAAATTGCTATCATTGTACACTAATCCGCACATAACTTCCAGATGAATCACACACCTGTCATTGGAATATTGGTGTACATTTACCTTATGTGTATGCACTAATTTTATCTTACAGGCTTTTGTTATGCAGCTGCAGAGTATGAAGGTGTGCTGCGTGCAGAAGTGATCGATGAAGATCTGACAGAAGACGAACAACAAAAACACAATGTCATGGAGGCAGTGGACAGCAGTTGTGTTGGACAAGTGGAAGTTGAGGTACCAGTTGCAAACGTGGGCAGAAATAAACACAACACTGCTTGATAAGATTAAGGTTTGCTGTGTTTTGGTGAATATGTGCCCCAGTGTGGTTGTCAAACCAGCGCCAAATGAAACTTGCTCTTGTTGAGTATTCATAAAGCTGTTGTGTTGCATGTGTAGTTCATTGTAAATAATTGTACTTTGTGTGAAGTAGTTTCAATAAAACAGAAAAGAATAGTATATTTGTTTGTTTGTTTTTTATTCTTGATCTGTTCACATGTACTTAGCAAGTACATAAAAATGAAATGCAAACTATTTACATGGCAACACACAGCTGGCATCAATCTTGAACCACAAAATGAAACATTACAGGCTATTTAGAGCAGCACATTGTTTGGAGAAGTATTTCCCAACAAGTTCAGGAAGACACACTTTAAGAAAGAAGTCTTGTGCTTGCTTTAAACGTGGTTCCCAGAAATCCACTTCAGGGAAGATGCGTATCACAGCAAGGTCTCTCTGTGTCCACACAACGAGGTCACAGTGGTTGGCGCTGGTAACAAAGATTTGTATTTGTACCTGACAGTAGTGTATCCAGTAATGGTGACAAATCCTCCAGCGTTGCAGGAATCTGCCGTTTTTGCGATCGCCTCCTTTTGCCTCTCAAAGGCAAGAGGGTGTGTTTATGTTTTCATCAAGACCATGTTTTTGGGCAGCTGCTGAGGAGAAGTCAATGTTATGTGCAACCTCGGGCTGTATCTTGGTCATATTTCCGGGCAATACCCAATATGCAGGCTCGTCTGTTACAGTTCTGGTGACTCTGATACGCACTGTAGCCTCAACTTTAAACAAAAGAGCAGCGACATGGGTGCAGGTCTCTGCAACTCCAGCCATGCATGTGCAGTGAGCAGCCTCAACCCTCCCATTGGTGCTCACAATGACCCATGGCTCTAATGCAGTTTCATTCAGTCGTTGTGAGTGCAGTACCTGAAACACACAAAAACCACTTTTATTAAAAGGTCTGTAATGAACCAAGAATAATATAGATGGGTTGGCTGTACGTGCAAATCAAAAAATGTAACAAGGAAGTTGTTTAAAAAGTTATCAAGTTCAAACCGACTTACCTTTGTCTTAACGACAACGTACTCGCAGCGTGGAGGCTTAAAGATGGACAAATCTTGCACCCAGCCGTTCGTGAATTGGATGTGGGCCTGCAGGGATTTATAATTCTTAAACTGGTTTGCTGTGTATGAGCTGATTCCACAGACAAGGTATGCGAAGATCGGGATAGGACAAAGGCGGTAGGTTTCCACTCCACTTCCTTCCACATTACCGATGCACGCAATTTTTTTCCAAGTACCGTCTCTTGGCGTCTAGGCGCAATCGGTCGCGATACAGCCCTTTGTCTTTTGCGCTGATTTTGAGCATGGTTCTGGCAGTCCCGATTCCAACACTCCAACATTGTGCGCTTGTTTTGCTTTCTAGCCTACTGACATGGCGCCGCGATCCCACAATGCACTGCGGCGTGACGTCAACTCCAAAGCCCTATTGGTTTTTCCTGCGTCAGGAGCACGCGCTGGCCTGTTCAAATCACGGACAAACAGTATCCCACATTCTTGATTCTTAGTTCACAAACACTTGTTGTAATAACTAACTACTCCTGACATTTTGGAGATGTTAGCTCTTTATACAGTAAAGTTACAGTGGGATACAAATAATATCAGGCTGATCCTGCCACGATTTGTCCCCCGGTTCAAATCACGGACAAACAGTATCCCACAGTTGTTTATGTTTTTGAACCCATTTTGCACAGAGAGGCACTTTTTGAAAAATGTATTGATAGCAATGTTGAATATTATTACACAGGAAAAAAAACAAAAAACAACTACACGTAAAATAATTACACCGTGACGCCTCTGCCTTTCTAAATGGAGGGACAGTAACTGCGTGTGTAAATGTAAGCATGTAAAAACTGCAGATAGTCAGATTAACATTATTTTGTCTCTATCTGCCATTCTGCAAGTCATCTCATGTAAACAATAACGTGGCGCACAGCGTGACGTGAAAAAAGGCACATACCTTTAACGTTGCGTGACGAACTCTGTATTCCTCGTCCACCCATAAACGCAAAAAAGGAGTTTTAAAAAATCTCCGTTTTCGGTGATTCCAAACGCCGTTTACGTGTGGACGAAACAGCTGCGTTTTCAAAAATACCCGTGTAGGTGTGGACATAGCGTAAAAGAGTTAGTAGTTTATTTCATTACTACCTGTAATTTTTTCTACTTTAAATTTAAAGTGGTGTATTTTTAATTTTTTTTAATGCGCTCTTACTGAAGCGTAGAGCTGCCACCCAGGCAAAAGAAAAATAGAGCTATATCACGTTATAACCTGAAAAGTTTGTTGTTCTAACGTTATACTTTTCATGTTTGTTCAGTATACTATCATGTTAGTACAATATACTTTTCACGTTTGAACAACATAATATCACTTTATTAAAATATACATAATTATCACGTTTTAGCAAAAAAAATTTAGGTTCTTACAATATCAATATTATAATGTACTAACGTTTTCTTTTGTCTGAGTGGCAGCTCTACGCTGTACCATTATTCTTTCACATTATTAAATATGTTTGTTATCGATCCATCAGTTGACTGGGTGACTGATGACGCTGTTTGTAGCTTCCTCTGCAGCTCTATCTTTAGCTCCTCCCCCCCGCCCGACCAGCTGATCTTTGTTGTAGTACGTCACGTCGTGCTCCCCTCCCTCCCCGTCATGTGAAGATTTATTTATTTTCTCCTCCTCGCCCTGCGCCTGTTATCGCCGAGAAGCACCATACAACCACAGCGGGACACCGCGACCACAGCAGGCCAAGCATTAGGGCCGCAGGGCCGGGAGGAGCGGGACGGAACCGCCGCTGACCCCGGAGGCGACATGACTGCGGAGTAGCGAGCAAAAGGACGCCGCTGCGCCTGCTGGTGAGCCGGAGGAGGAGGAGGATGGTGGTGAATGGTGGATGGTCTGATGGAGGTGCAGCTGCAGGTGGAGCGGCTCCTCGAGCCTTCGCCGCGGTAGCAGAGCCGCTGAACGCACCTGGAGCTGGACAAAATAATGTGAACACTCTGCTCCCTCGCCTTCGTCGTTAACATCATCATTTATGATTATGATGACGGGATCCAGTCACGTGGCTCTGGCCTGACCGACGCTACCTTCTCTTCCAGCGGCCCACAGACACAATGTCCGGGCCGGCTGGACCGGCACTGGCCGCGGAGCCTGGGCTTGGGCCGGAGCTGCCGGACCTGAGCCACCTGACGGAGGAGGAGCGCAGCATCATCCTGTCGGTGATGGAGAGGCAGAAGGAGGAGGAGACGAAGGAAAAGAGCATGCTCAAGTAAGATTACTGATTATGGAATCAGCTGGTGTTCAGAGAAAATAAAAGCATCAGTGAGCATTTTAATTAAAAAACCTCAGCAGCTGCAGCAGTGGCAGAAGCAGACTGCAGGTGTTCAGGCAGCAACAGAAGAAAAAAAGTAAAGATAAAATAAAGTAAAGATTTAAAAGCTGCTCATAAATTTGGAGTTTACTTAAAAACAAAACCGATTAAACTGATCAGAAATGGTTATACCCACACAGCACGCTGGTCTGGCCCGGATCTGGTGTCAAGCCGGTGTTCTGACAAACCATCCTACTTTGGCAAAACGTCCTACCGCAAATAGTTTATGCACATTTCTGCTGTCACAGAGTAATTCCAGCACAAATTTAAGTAGGTATGACGGTTTGCCACTTAACTTTGCCCATCAGAGTATGCTTGTAGCTCATAATTATAAAGCCAGGACGGTTTGCCACTTCATTTTACCCGTTAAAATATGCTTGTAGGTAACATTAACAAAGGTAGGATCACAAAGGTAGCATGGTTTGGCACTTCATTTTACCCGTCAGAGTATGTTTCTAGCTCTTATTAACAAAGGTAGGATGATTTGGTACTAAATTTTAGCTGTTAAAGTATGCTTCTAGCTCATATTCACAAAGGTAGGATGGTTCGCCACTGAATTTTAGCTGTGAAAATATGCTTCTAGCTCAGATTAACAAAGGTAGGACGATTTGGCACTAAATTTTAGCTGTTAGTATGCTTGTAGGTCACATTCACAAAGGTAGGATGGTTTGGCACTTAATTTTACCCATCAGAGTATTTTTCTGGCACAAAGGTAGTTTTCATTCACAAAGGTAGTACGGTTTGCCACTTAATTTCGTGTTGTGCGCATGCGCAGAAACAACGGGTAGGATGGGTTGTCAGGTAGGATGGATTCCCAGAACACCTGTTCACACCGGCACTGCTGGCTGACGTCTGGCATGCTAAGTGGTATGTCATCCAGATATGGGCCAGGCCTGGCATAGTTGTCACTGTTTATGTGATGGCATGCCGTATCTGGTTCGATTGTGGTTTGGTTTATGTGGCCCAGGCTCATAGAAAACGGGTCTGGCCCAGATCTATCATCAAGCTGGCACTTCTGACTGACTGGTGTCATGGCAGGGTGTATTCCAACCAGATGTGGGCCAGGTCTGGCATTGATGGCACTATGTATGTTCCTAATTTCCTATTTCCAAATCCCATGTTGCAATACTATACTGCCAACATTTCAAATGCAGGTTTGACAGGTTTGTGAGTGTACACTTTATCCAAAACCTAGTGAAGGTTTACTCATGTTTACCACTGGGTGGCTGTAGCTCAGGAGGTAGAGCAGGTCACCTACTGATCGGAAGGTTAGTGGTTCAATCTCCCTAGCTTCTCCTATCTGCATGTCAAGAGTGTGAATGTGTATTGATGTAGTTAGGATGTACTCAGTTGATAGAAAGGGTGTGATTGGTTGAATGTGGCATGTTGTGTTCAGTGCTTTCCGTAATCCTGCAGAGTAGAAAAGCACTATATAAGAATCGTTCTTCATGTTACTTTGCACTATTATGTTCCGGCATGTTGTTATAACATTGCTTGATTAAGGTACACATTAGGCTTATATCTAGTGCCAGAGCTGAAACTGTTCTGGGTCAGTACAGGACCACCAGTGTGTCTGCAACTGGCCTTGTGCTGGCCCATGTGTAGGCCACCTCTGGCAATACTGATCTGGGCCACCAAAGGGCCATCATTCTTTGCGTTATGTGGGCCATGTGTAAGCACATTGTGCGGGCCAGATCCGGGCCATATCAATTTTGCTATGTGGGTATTAGAATAACTGCTTAATGCAATCATTAATCTAATTCACTCCCCTATAAAATTTTGCTGTATGTCAGGTTAGGTTGATTGATGAACTGTTTCACTGATCACTTTTAATTGGGTTGATATTGAGCTCACAGAGAAGAAGCTGTTTCTGAGTTTCATTTGAGGGACCTGTACTGATTGGCAGACAGATCCATCAGGTGAGAACAAGGATGTGATTGGGAGGGCAGAGAGTTGCCAGCTATCTTCTGAGCTGTGCTGATTGATCTGCTGAAGCTGTGATATAAAATGCCAGCACGCTAAAAGATTAGCAGTAGCATCTTTTGACCCAGGTTGCAATTATGTCACCCAAGTGACATAATTGCCTCTTTGGTGTTTTCTGAGATGTTTTAGAATGAAGCTAAACTTCTTTACACCAAAATAAAGGGGAACCATGTGAAGGTCCCTGGGAAATATTTTTAGTGATCAAACTGGTCTGAATGTGGCCCACATACTGAAGTGAGTTAGAACTTTCTGCTGAAAGCAGTCAGTGTTTAAGGAATGAATACTCCTCCCTTCACAGAGCAACACAGTCCACTGAAGTATCTTCATTTTTGACATAATAATAAAATCAAATAGGCTGGTGATCTGCATACTAAACAGAGGTTCATTGGTTCATTCAGCAGATCAGTTTCACCAGTAAAAGGAAAATGTTTTTGTAATGATCAATCAGCCTTTTATTGTGTTATTTATTATAGACTGGTTCTCATAGTGGTGAAGAGAGAGCTGAGCATAAAAGCAAATCTCTCAATTTACCGGTCAATCTACGTCCCTACCCTCACCTATGGTCACGAGCTGTAGGTAGTGACCGAAAGAATGAGATCGCGGATACAAGCGGCGGAAATGAGCTTCCTCCGAAGGGTGGCTGGACTCTCCCTTAGAGATAGGGTGAGAAGTTCAGCCATCCGGGAGGGGCTCAGAGTAGAGCCGCTGTTCCTCCACATCAAAAGGAGCCAGTTGAGATGGTTCAGGCATCTGACAAGGATGCCTCCTGGGCACCTCCTGGATGAGGTGTTCCGGGCAGACCCAGCATCCATTTACCATAAATGCATCCTTGAAGAGTTGTTTGTAATTTGTGTGTCTCCTCACACAGGGTTATATCTAACATCAGAGTGTTGTCCTGATCTACTTACAGTAAATGTTTATACATTCACTCGAGAAGGTCACCAGATAAATGTGAAAGCCCATCAGATAATAGATGAATAATTTTAAGTCACATTTTTATGTCATGTTAGGGCTGTGCGATATGACCAAAATCTCATATCCCGATATTAAGACATCTATCGTCCGATAACGATATAAATCACAAAAATGTAACATTTTCTGTAAATTCTGTGAATCTCGGGCAGCTCGACTTGCGTGAAGTGTTTCCAGCTGGGCATCGCGTACCTGGAGTCGAGTGTTTTAAGTGATGCATGAAACTATACATTTTTAGACATAGGTTGTAACGGCCGCCGTTTTCTTTGTGAGTATTTATTACACAGCGTGCTGCGGGGAAAAGCCTGTTCTAACGTTCGAGTAAGGTTTATTTTTTAGCACCTGGCGGCTCTTTTTTGCTTCTCATCCGTAAACACTCTGCATCTTTCACGTGATTCAGTTTATTTTGAAAAGTCTCAACAGGATCTTGAGCTTTATTGTGAAAGGTTTATGTGGAACAAGCGGACATGCGGTGGTTTTACCGTCGTTGTTGCTAACGACAACGCATAAAAACAAGCGCTTGTCTGTCTGTAGTGTGGTTATAATAAATATAAGAGAAAGAGAGAACTTTAAGAAATTAATATAGCCACTACAGTGACCATCAAAATAATGAAAAAATATTGCCGTAAACAGTTTATTTTGCGACACCACGAAACAAACGATAGCGTAAAATGAAACGATAGACGTTTTTATATCGTCATCCGATATATATCGTTATATCGAACAGCCCTATGTCATGTTGAAATTTTTTGGAATCTTTGCTCAAATCCTTCATGACGTGTTTTTAATGTAAAATCTTCCAAATGAACTGCGGCCGTCTCAGTGTGGTTCATCCTGTTCGAGGAGGTTTTGATGAGACAGCGGTGGCAGACTGAGCTAATTGAGACAGGCTTGGTATGAGTACAGATCCTACAGAATGAGGACTGGTGTGTTCAGTTTGATTGTGCAGGGTGCAGATGGAGCTGGTTTTCACTGTTTCTCTGTACAGTGCTGTGCTGCAGTAGAATAAGTAGAGTCTGTCAGGATTTTACCCAGAATGCTTTGCTGTGTTTCTGGTGGATATTGTAGGTTTTACAGGCTCGCTGGTTCTTAACAGTCTGTCTCTCGAGTTTACTGTAACTGCAGACTAAATCCAGTTATCCCATTAGTGTGGGTGTTTCTTGGTGGATGGGGGGGTTGTGGTTTAACAGGGATCAGAGCATCTGGTGGTTTTGGGCTGTCTGAGGACTGTAGCTATCTGTGAGGTGCTGTAACCACCTGTGGCTCCAGATGTCACTGCAGAGTCTCTGAGGTCAAAGGGTTTCAAAGCAGTCTTCGTGAACACATCTGACAGAGTTTTATTTTAGTCTGTTTAAAATGTTTAGTTTGTGTGGGCCCTTTCATCAGTAAGTAAAACCGAGCGTCTGACTGTCCTCACTGTGTGTTGGTTGGTTTTTTTTCTTTTGTTTTTTAAGCCCCTACATTGCCTGTCACTTACTGGCCATCCCAAGCATGATTAGCTTTGAAAGTTTTGTTTGTTTGTTTTGCTTTTTTGTTTGTGGTTTGTTTGGTGTGTGTCACAAGTATGAGCCAATCAGCAATGACTTCTAGCATTGCTGTGTTAAAGAGATGGCACACACTGTAGACCAGCTGCCAACCTTTCAGGGCAGGACAGGGCAGACATCGCAACACTTTCATGATTTTATTGCCAGCATGTGATTTGACCATAAATCACAGACCTCCCGACTCTCAGGTTGTGGACTCTTATGGAGCTGCTGTGACATCATGTCAGGCCTTGGCCAAGCCTGCATCATGACTGTTGACCGTGTGACATCTGTGTGCATTTACTTATTTTATTGTTTCATTCATATTTTGTTAATTTTGCTTTTATGTTTGATTTTCAGTTGAGAACTGGTGAAGTGACAGGAAGACTAATAAAATCATTTCAATGAATCCTTTGTTTGTTTGCTCGGTTTGTTTACCTTTATGGTTGGCCAAACAAACAAACAAACCGTTTCAGCTGTGTGTGCTACTGGGTGAGTTGTTGCATTCTGACGCATCCTGGTGGTGGCAGAGGAGAACTGAATTAATCCCGTTTCAGTAGCTTGATGTCTCATTCTGTTTCTGCTTATTTGAAGTAGAGCCCTGTGTGGGACTGTTTTTTGTTTTGTTTTGTTTGTTTTTTAAAATCCCTCTTCCTCTGAATATCTGACCATTACCACCCACTCCCACTGTCCGTCTGTGTCCAATCCTGCCCGCACCCACAGACTTATTGATATTCATAGCTTTCACATGACGTCAGAGCTACTAGGACTCACCCTCCTTGAAGGCAAAACAGTACTTCAGTCCTTTGCCCTCCAGCCATCCATCAAACGTCCGCATGTTTAACTTAAACAAAATGCCATTTAGTTTCTGTGCTATCAGATGCACTAATCAGCATTTATTTACAGCTGCCAGAAGGATGTAGAGTATGGCATGTGAGTACATCTGCTAGCCGTGCCTTACAGGCCAAATCCCACCAATACCTGCTTCTCCACAGCAACTCAGGCTGTCAGTGCAGCTCATTTAAATGTCTTAATATTTAACTAAAATTGGAAAAATGCTATACTGTTAGAACATGATAATAATGTGACAAATTAATACTACCAGAACTTTTCTGACACTACACTGTAGATGTACGAGTCAACAAAATATAAGATTTACATGTGGTAGTTCGTTTAAGCGAACTATGTAGCACTTACCTTTGCTTTAACAATAAACAGTTTCTTGCTCTTCACCTCCTTCACATTGCATTATTTACCTAGATCAGAAGTACCTGTAGCTTTTGAAAGCTTTCGTCCTGGCAGCAGCAGAAAGTGAGGGATTCTCTACAAGATGCATGTAGATGTTATTGAACTGGGGCCTTTATGAGAGACATCGCCACTTTCAGGGATTTAAATAAAGTGTCTCTCCATGTCTTCATTTTTCTTCAATCAATTGATTATCCAGCTAATCTTGGGTTGAGACAGGTGAAAAAAACAACACTTTTGTCCTGCAGTACTATCAGCTGTAATGTGTTGCCCACTGGGGTAGTGAGTTGGTCACGTGAACCACATTATAAACACGCTATGATTAATGCATGTGTATGTGGCACTTTAAGTCCAGCACTTTTCTGTCTTTTTTTTATAACGATTTTAAAGCTTTTCCAAATATCCATCTTTCCACTCTTTTCTTTAGTTTTAGACTCTCCAATCTGAATTTTGTTACCAACAGCAGTTGCACTCTTCGTCCTGCTAACAATTTTGAGACCAACTGTTGCCCACGGCAACCTTAAAACCCCCCACTCCTGCGAGATTTGCGTTGGGTGGGATCCCAGTCCCAATGCAGGGCTCTAATTTAAAGCTTCAGTTTCAGTTTGTTTCTGTTATGATTTTGTTTTTATTTTATTTCATGATTAATTATATCACTGACATCATCATCATCATCGTTATCATCGCCATGTCTATGTCTGCAGGGAGCAGGAGGAAGTGAAACCTCCCTCGTCCTCGTAAGTACATCATCTCCCAGAGTGCACTCCCTTAGCCACGCCTCTTTTCCTCAATAAGCTATTTCTTGTGTCCCACGCTGCCCCTCCCACCCACTGATGTGCTTCCTGTCAGCTGACTGTGTGTATTACCTGGACAGGTGGAATCCATTCTCAGGGTTCAGTCAGTTGGTCAGTAACGTTGCCACCAACGTGTCCGAAGTTCTGCAGGTTAAAAGTCCAACAGACAACGAGCTGCAGACGTGAGTAAACCCAGAGGCTTACCTGAGCACAGGTGTTTGTGTCTCACCTGAGCCTCAGTTCAGGTAGACACCTGATGCTGTGTTTATTCATCATGTCGCAGTCTGACACTGAAGGTCCAAATCCAATCGTACATGCCTGGCTTCGCCTCTTTAATGAACCAAACAAGGACCAGCTCACTGGTCCTTTAGACTTCAGTACAGGTTTAGCATATGTCACCCTCTGACCTCTCCTCTCTCTAAAAACCTCCTCCTCACAGGAAGTTACATCAGCAGTTTGAGATGTATAAAGAAAACATGAAGAAGCTGGGTGAGGAGTCTCCAGAGGTTCAGACAGCGCGGGCAGAGTCTCCAACCTGCGGGATCTGTCGCAAGACCAAGTTTGCCGATGGCTGTGGCCGAGCATGCTGCTACTGCCAGAGTCGTTTCTGCGGCCGCTGTGGGGGGCGTGTCTCCTTGAGAGCCAATAAGGTTGGTCTATGAGTGCATTTTTGCTGTGGACATTGCTGAATATCTGGGGTCATTTTCAGTTTAATTATTTTTTTCAGTGACAGTTTAACAACTCTAGATCGTCTGAAATGAAACGATTAAATGTCAGACTGTTAGCTTTGATTTGATTGACACAGGCTGGATACTGTGCATAAAAGCGGCAGCAATTCATAAATGGTAAATGAAATGTTCATACAGCCATGGTCTGGATGCGTTTGGTATTGTCCCTCAGGTAGCTCTGCTTTGATACGGTAAAATGGAAATGTTACTTAAGATCAGACTCATGGGATAGACAAAGTTTCAGCACCACTGTCACTGCTTTGAGTCATCTGCCCACTTATGTATAAATCAAGATTCCTACCATCAACTATCACAACTGTGCCCTGTACTACAAACATGCCCTGTACTCACCCTAAAACTGGAGATCAGGATAAGTGTTCACACGAAGCTGATTATCAACTTAGCATTTAACCTGTGCATTCACATGAAAGGGATGGTGCTGCAGCATCTGATCAATCTAAAAGGGGCATTTTGCAGGTCGCGTGACTCTTCTTCCACAGAAAATGATCCCTATGAGTGCCACCTACTCTAGACATGTTCTAGCTGGTGATTAAATATTTTTAAAGAATCTAAAAACAGAATTCAATAGAAATTTGATATGAGGTCAGCAGGTGCAGTGTAGGTGTTTTGTTTTAGGATCAGATTTTAATGCTTTGAATCTTCCTACCAAGCTATTCTCGACTCTGTCGCACCATTAAAAACCAGGCAGCTCAAGGCTAAAACCGAGCCTTGGTTTAATGACACCACTCGGGCTGTGAGGAGGGAGTGTTGTAGAGCTGAACGCAGATGGAAGAGGGACAAACTGCAGGTGTCTCTTCAAATCTTAAAGGACTGCTGGTGTCTCTATCAGGATACAGTCAAGGAGGCTAAAAGGGAATACTTTTAATACAAGATAATTTCCTCCAACAGTCATAATCCACGTGTGTTATTTAACTCCATCAACTTAGTTTTAAATGCTCCACAAAGTGGCTGTTTGGAGGCCTCTCATAAACTATCTAATGATTTTGTGTTGGTTTATTTTTTATTAATGAGAAGATAGCAGCTACATGGGCTCTCATCTCTGCCCCTGAATCTGACCCCTCCGTCTCGATCCCTTGCTCTGCTGTTTTTGACCAGTTTGAGCCTGTAACTCTTTCTTATTTAGAGGATGTGGTTGGTCATCTGAGGCCCTCTTTTTCTCCAAATGATCCCGTCCCTCGACAATTTTTTTTTAAAGATTTTGCCTCGCACAGTGCAGGCTGTTCTTACTATTATAAACAGCCGTTTAATGTCTGGTGTAGTCCCTGCTTATTTTAAGCAGGAAGTAGTACAACCCCTTCTTAAGAAACCCGCCCTGGACCACACTGTATTGACTAACCACAGGCCTATCTCCAAGCTGACTTTTCTGTCTAAAATCTTAGAGAAAATTGTACATTCCCAATTGATTGATTTAAGAAAAAAAATGAGAATAGTATCCTGAGGTCTTCCAAGCAGGTTTTAAAAACCTCCATAGCACTGAGTCAGCACTCTTAAAGGTTTTTAATGATATCTTCCCCACCTGTGATTCTGGTAATCATGTTGTTCTTGTCCTCCTTGACCTAACAGCTGCTTTTGACTCTGTAGACCACAACATTTTACTGTCTCGTTTACACCGTCTTGCAGGCATTCGTGGTACTACTTTGAATGGGTTTAGGTCTTATCTTTCTGATCAAACTTAGTGTTAACTTTTTAGGGTATGAGTCATTTTCTGCGGCTCTTCAGTTTGGGGTCCTGCAGGGCTCAATTCTAGGGCCTCTGCTTTTTTCATCATATTTACAGCCCTTGGGAACCATCCTTAAAAAGCATGGAAATTCCTTCCACTGTTATGCTGACAACTGCCAGATTTATCTGCCTCTGAAGCAGAAAGATGCCTTCTCTATTAAACCACTTCTGGAATGTCTAGAAGATATTAAAACTTGGATGTCCCTAAACTTTTAAAAATGTAATTCAAGCAAAATAGAGGTGATTGTGTTTGGTCCTTGCGGACCTAGTGATCCCTCCGCTATTGATTTGGGACCCCTGGCAGAGTATTTTAAACTTGTTGTTACTAATTTGGGTTTTAAGATGGACAGTGACTTTAAATTGGACACTCAAATTAGGGCTACTGTCAAGTCCAGTTTTTATCATTTAAGGTGCTTGGCAAAGGTAAGACCTATTTTATCCAGGCCACATTTTGAAACAGTAACCCATGCTTTTATTTCATCTCATTTGGATTACTGTAATGCACTGTATTTTGTAGTAAGTCCGTGTCTTCTCTTTCGTCTGCAGCTGGTTCAAAATGCTGCTGCACGACTTTTAACCCAGAATTCGCAAAAGACAGCACATAACTCCCATTCTGGCTTCACTCAATTGGCTGCCTGCCTTTAATCTAATGTGCTGATTTATTATTTTAATTTAATTCTAATTAGTATTTTATATTTTTTAAGTTATTCAATGTATCGTTTTTTGGCATGTCAAGTGTACGGCACTTTGTTTTCAGCTGGGAGTTGTCTGAAAGTGCTATATAAATAAATTGCTTGCTTATAGAACAATAAAGTGTTGTAAAATTGTTTGCTGACAACAGGAAAAACTTAGCTCTGTGAACCTGACTGGCTCTCTGGCGGCTGGTCCCTCTGACTTCTCCCCTCCTGCTGCACATGAACCAGCTGACTGACCATATGATTCATTTTCTCATTCATGAAGCCAGAGTTCAGAGCAGACAAAAACATAAGAGCAGACATTGTAGCTATATCTTATTCAGTATTTGATTAAAATTACTTTTTTCTCCCCTGCTGTTTCTACGGTAAATATCATGTCAGCACTGATGCATCTTCATATTCCAGCTCCTCTGGATTAAATGGACGCTCTACTCTTCATTTACCCGTTGCCACACATTGCTATGGTGAATTCTGATACCAGGATTCACCATGGCAGGAAAACCTAAGTATAGAGAAAACCTATCCGTTTTTCTCAATATGTAAGTTGTGTAAAAAGATAAACTTACAGGAAATTTAACAGAATGTATTAAACTGAAAGACTAGAACAGGGGTGGGCAATTCCAGGCCTCGAGGGCTGGTGTCCTGCAGGTTTTAGAGCTCACCTTGGGTCAACACACCTGAATCACATGATTAGTTCGTTACCAGGCCTCTGGAGAACTTGAGGAGCTAATTTAGCCATTTAAATCAGCTGTGTTGGTTCAAGGACACATCTAAAACCTGCAGGGACACCGGCCCTCGAGGCCTGGAGTTGCCCACCCCTGGACTAGAAGTTCAGTTTCAGTAAAAGCAACTCATTTATCAACATCCATTAATGACATAATTACATCATCTCTGGAAAATATGTGAAGTTGTGCATCTTTGGTTGTTTGGAACCCAGGAGACACCACATGATCTGTAAAGCATGCCAACTATCACATCAGGAGGAAAACCAGACAATCAGGCAACAGCAGCCTCTTACATGCGTTTATAGTAAACAAACTCGGTGTGTGTGTTTCAGGTGATGTGGGTGTGCAATGTGTGCAGGAAGCAGCAGGAGTTTCTCACTCGGTCAGGGGACTTTTCCCCTGAAATGCTATCCATCAATTACAGCTTACACAGGGCTCCCCACCCACCTACACATGGGCCACTGGGTGCCACGGGGCCCTTGAATAATGGCGCAGCAGAATGGTGGGTATTATTCATTGTTTATATTATTCATCATTTTTTGTTCCTGAGGCCATTTAACTGTCAGCTGTGCCTGCATGCTTCTCATTTAAATTTAAACTTTTAATTAGTGAGATTGTTTTTAATTAGAGAGTGACCTCCATCACTCTCACTCACACACACACACACACACACACACACACACACACATACATATATATATATATCTATATATATATCCTGTAATCAGATTAACAGATTAATAATCTGGGACCTTGCAGAGGATTACTGCTGGTGCTAAATACAGCATGCAGGCTAACAGCAGTGATGTCATTTCCTGTATTGCTGGGATTGGAGAGGGGGAGGGCCTTCCGGTGTGGTCCATGTCAGTCATAAACTTGCTGAGTGTGTCAAGGTGTTGGTCAATATGAAGCTTCAAACCTCCTAGGAGAGCTGTAAAAACTTTAATTAAATGTGTATGTGGTTGAACTCAGACTGACTGCATGTAAGTACACATCTCAGCTTCTTTATGCTCCCTGTTGATACAGATTCAAACTTTGTTGATCAGAAATCAGATTCACTTTCACCATTAGTAGGTTTAACCAGTGCTTTGATATTTTGATGCTTGTGAACACTGCATGTTGTCTGGAGCTGCTGGAGAAAAGTTTTAATGTTTCTATGCTGCATCGATGTCTGCTGCTGGTTCTGGTTTTGGTAACAGAATTTAACTCAGACAGAGTTGAGATTTTATGGTCGTAAACATAGAACAGGAGTCAAAATGTAGTTTTCCTTAAACAATGAGTTTATTATTACAGTGAAGACCTTTTTAAAAAGTTGACAGTACAGGTGAAAAAGCCTTGAAACAGGTCGATAAAAAGGAAGTCTGAACAGGAAGAACTTCATATGCTGCTACTAGTAGTAATACTATTAACAGTAGACTCCTCAGTTCTTGAAGCTTTGGTTCTGTGTAGAGTGTGGGTATATATGTATCAGCTGGCTGACAATCTGCTCCTCCTCCACTCTCACTGGATCACACTCTGTGACTGACAGGAGGCAGAGCCCCTCGGGATTGTACTATAATGGCAGGAGGAGCAGGATGCCTAGCTCATCATCGGACCTTGCTGTGAACAACCGTTCTCGATCGCCACACTGCTGTCATGGTTACGGAGAGGAAGAGCTACAGGGACACAGGCAACCAATAAGAGATGGGCGAGGTCGCTGGTACTCACAGGTGAGTCTGACAGGTGAAATTCATTTATTTGCTCACATTTCTTGTAAATTATTTGATCTGATGCGGGAAGCTGTTTAATAGTTTATTTTCTTTAGAAATGAACGATGAAATGCAACAAAGAAAATGGAGTAGTTGTAGCACAGGTGGTTGACCAGGTCTGCTAGTTTAAAGGTTGAACTGCGTTCCAAATAACTTTGGGCAAGTTGCTCTCCAGTGCATCCATCAGAGTGTGAATGTGTGTGAATATTAGATAGAAAGCACTGCAAAGTATTAAAAAAGTGCTTGTATGAATGGGAGAATGAGGCATGTTGAGGCATATAGCGCTTTTCATTCTGTTTGAGGACTTTATACAACATGCCACTGACACCCATTCATTAAATTCATTCATACGATTGTCTTTGTTACATGGACTGGTTGTCATATAGCACTTTTCTGCACTCCCCGAGTACACAAAGTGCTATAAAAGAACCATTCTGTTTGCCAAAAGCAATTAATTAAATGTTTTAACAATTTTTCACTAGTTTAATAGTTTTTTATTAATGATTTAATTAATTTCATTTATTGATGGTTAAGTTGTGCTATGAATGACAGTTGAGCTGTGATAAACATAGCAGGCTTCAGGGCTTACCAAACTGATGATGATGATAATGTTCACCTTTCTCACCTCCTGGCTCAGGATCACCCTCTAGACCAACGTCAGGATGAGCTTGAGCTGCAGCGACAACAGGAAGTGGAGTTTCAGGCACGGTACCGTAGTGACCCAAACCTTGCCCGATACCCAGTGAAGACACAACCAAGTGAAGAAACCATGAGGATGTTAGCTCAGGTAGGCAGGGTCCGCCACCAGCGCCGCCACAGTGATGTTTCCCTGGCAACCGCAGAGCCTGACCACCTGACCATGAGGCATTCAGGTAAGGGCATGTCCGCCCATCTACTCACATCTTATTTTGTCTCTGTTAGTGCGCCCCAGGGCAGCTGTGGCTACAGTGTAGCTTGCCATCACCAGTGTGTGAATGTGTGTGTGAATGGGTGAATGACTGAATGTAGTGTAAAGCGCTTTTGGGGTCCTTAGGGACTAAGTAAAGCTTACCAAACTTTAAATGCAGGCCATTTACCATTTATCATTTATTAGCAGGCAGTGATCGGTTTTACTCGTTTCATTCTCAGCTCTTCGTCAGAATCTGCCTCTGGGATTGGTCAAATCTGGAGGTCAGAGGTCATACTCTGTGGACCGTGCAACCACTCACATAAGCCCAACATATTCCCGTCACAGCCCATTATCACAACAACTACTGGACCCAAGCTCAACCCTGAAGAGGAAGCCAGCCACTGAGAATGTAGCACAGAGGAGTCGGCATGTAGGGAAGATGCACGTGATTGGCAGCTTTAGCAGCTCAGAGGAGGATCTTGTTACCACACCTGAGTACACTAGCGCTGACGAGCCTGACAGTAAGTGGCTACATGCTAACAGCCAGTCAATCATTTTTCTTACATGTGTGCACATTGCTTGAGAGTTGTTTGTCACGTTGGACATGATACAGCCACTGGTCACGAGAGAGAAAAGTGTATTCTCTGACCCATGATCAAGTGGTTATTTTTTTTATTCAAAATATTTTTATTGAGTATTTGTGGATATAGTTTACAAAGAAAAAAAGAAGATGGAAAACACAAGCTGTTTACAATGAATACTAAACAGAACTTCTCATGTTGGAACATTGTTTTCCTCTCGACGAGAAAAAAGAAAAAAAAACCAAAAGAGAGAAAAAAAAACGAAAACAACCCCCCACCCAACAAAATAACAAAAGCCACAACCAAGGAGGGATTATGATATTAACTTTCCATAACAACCACACAGAAGTTAGCTATACCATCACTATAGCTACATTACAGCTTTGCCTGATAGTTGCAAATTAAGGAGCTCGTCCAGTAAGTTAGCAGCTGGAGCTTCTGGAAAATTGGAGAGGTGGGATTGCAAAAAATGTCTGAGTTGTAATTATCTAAAAAAGTGAGTTTTGGGAGGACTGTATTTTCCTGCCAGCTGATCAAATGATGCTAGTTTATTGTGTATAAAGAGATCTTTAAAGCAAATAATACCTGCTCTAAACCAGACCTGGAACAAGTTGTCCAAAGTTGGGGGGAGGAATAGGTGGTTTGAAAAGATGGGGCTTTGAAGTGAAAAATTATTAAGATTGAAATGTCTCCTTAACTGCGCCCACACCCTGAGGGAGTGCCGAATTATCGGATTAGATGTAAAGTTGTCAATGGATAAAGGAAGAGAAGAAACCAGAAAGGAGGCAAGAGAAATACCCTGAGTTGAGTCGAATTCCATTGCCAGCCAGCTGGTGGGGCCCACACCCTCCCCAGACTGTAACCAGTAGGTCAGGGACCGAATATTGGCAGCCCAATAGTAAAAGCGGAAGTTGGGAAGTGCCAGACCCCCTTCAATCTTAGGTTTCTGTAAATGCACCTTAGCTACTCGAGGTCATTTACCCTTCCAAATATAAGAGGAGATTATAGAATCTAGAGTTGTAAAGAAAGACTTGGGGATGAAGACTGGTAAAGATTGAAATAAGTATAAGAATTTAGGAAGGATATTCATTTTAATTGAATTAATTCATCCGACCAGAGTTGTGTTCAGGGGTGACCACTGTTGAAGGCTTTGTTTGACATTCTTCAATAGTGTAAAAATGTTGGCTTTAAGAAGTTGTTTATACTTTCTTGAAATTGTAATACCCAGGTAGGTGAACTGCCCTTTGACCACTTTAAAGGGGAAACCCGACAAATCTATTGGAAACGCTTCTTCATTTAGTAGACAAAGTTCGCTCTTGGACAGATTTAATTTATAACCAGAGACTTGACTGAAACACGTGAGTAGTGACAATATAGACGGTAGGGAAGTATTTGGATTTGAAATAAAAAGCAATAAATCGTCAGCATAGAGAGAGACTTTGTGTTCAGTTTGACCTCTTTGTATACTCTGGACAAGTTTACTGCTTCGAAAAAGCATTGCTAAGGGTTCAATAGCTAGATCAAATAACAACTGGCTAAGGGGGCAACCCTGACGTGTGCCTCGTTTAAGTTGGAATGGTTTTGATTTCTGGCTATTAGTGCAAACAGACGCAAAAGGGGACAAGTATAGGTACTTGATCCATGAGATGAAGTTGGGACTGAACCCAAATCTTTCCAGCACAGCAAATAGATAGTTCCATTCTACACGGTCACATGCTTTTTCCGCATCAAGGGAAAGAACACATTCTGGAGTGTCCTTGGACGGCGTGTGCAGGATATTAAGAAGGCGTCGGATGTTGAAAAAGGGGTGGCGCCCTTTAACAAAGCCAGACTGATCTTCAGATATGACTGCTGGCAGGACCCTTTCTAACCTGTGGGCCAGCGCTTTAGCTAGGATCTTAAAGTTCACATTCAAAAGCGAAATTGGCCTGTATGACGCACACTCAGTTGGATCTTTCCCCCTTTTTCCAATTAAAGTTATGGAAGCATCATACCAGGAGGTTGGCAGTTTGCCCTGTGTGAATGCTTCAGATAGAACCGAGTGGAGTAGAGGTACGAGCTGTGGGGCAAATGATTTGAAAAATTCAACCAAAAAGCTGTCTGGGCCAGGGGACTTCTCTGACTGTAGAGAGAAAATTGCAGCACTAATCTCTTCTTTGGAAAATGGCGCATCCAAGATCTCTCTGTGGGTGTCTGCCAGCTCAGAAAAGTCCAAGCTTTTAAGAAAATTTGTGATTAGTGAGTGGTTGGTGGGAGATTCAGAGGAATAAAGCTTCATATAATATTCCCTGAATGCGTCATTGATTTTGGCATGATCAGTAACGAGCCCGTCATCTGAGTTAATGGCGGTTATACACTGACGTGGCTTTACACCCCTTATTTGGTCAGCTAGGAGTTTGCCTGATTTCTCTCCATGCACAAAAAAATTACTCCTACTCTTTAAGAGTTGCCTCTCCACAGCATGAGTTGAAAGAAGTTCAAATTTGGTTTGGAGTTCAATATGTTTCTTGAAGATCTCAGAGTCCTTATTGTGTGCATAGTGATGGACTAAGTCTTTTATTTTATCGGCTAATTCTTGCCCTTCTTTTAAGTTTACCCTCTTCATATTAGCTGTGTATGAAATGATCTGTCCTCGGAGATAGGCCTTCATTGAGTCCCAAACTAAAAGGCTAGAAATATTTGGGGAAAGCTGTGATGGATGTTAGAGAAAAAAGAATACTCTGTCGGTCGGATGCAGATGTCGCC